>NW_026914503.1:0-644837 GCF_034315485.1 Pezoporus occidentalis
CCAAAACTAAATAGCAGACATGTTATACTCTTCTTGGTGTGGGCATGCTACATTCATCTTTAAAGGCAATTTTCTGAAACTTTATTTGGAACAGAAATTAATGCTTTCTCTTAATAAATCAACACACTTTAGTGCCAAACAGTCTCTCTCTGCTCTCCACTCAAATTCCCCATAAATGAGAAGACCACGTATGCCATGTGTCTCAGAGGGGAATAAAAGCCTTAATGTGTTAGTGGATCTGCAAGGAGACTGATAATGGCCAGGGTTCTTCCCCTTTCACAGCAGTACTACAGGCTCTATGGCACATATGAAGAATGAAATGGAGATTGAAGGAGGAAATGCTAGGTGGTTTTGCAGCTTTCATGGCTGGTCAGACAGAGCTTCTGGGGCAGTCACGAAGATCCATAGGAGGTTGAGCAGCCATGGCTTGGCACAGGCTACAGGCTCGTGCTCTGCAGAGGAGAGGCACAAGGCAAAGAGGAGCCCTGCTCCCCTTTTGCTTCTCGCAGGCATGGAGATGCTGCCCAGCCCATGCTTGCCGCATGGCAATTTGGAGGCAACTGCATGCAGAGAGACATGGCTCTCTCCACTTATCACACATCACACTATTGTGAAGTCTGGGAGGGGGACTGTATGTATTCAGACACCAATGAACACAGATAGTTACAGGTCCCAGTGCTCTGGAAGAACATGTGCATTTCTAAGTAATAGTTCGACTACTACAGCAGACCTACATGAGATTTCCTAATTTTCTTAAAGCTTTAGCTCCCAATTCATACCTGCTTTTTCCAAAGCAAATTACTGCTTAAACATTTTATAGCATGAACTGTCAAATACCTATTGTTAGTCCACAAATTAAGCTTTCTAACCCTTTTCATTTGATCTCTAAGTATCTAGTTCAGTTGATGGGACTTTCAGGAGGTGTATTTTTTTTTTTTTCCCCTATGGAACGTGACAGCCTGGGCTATGTCGATGTGGGAATTGCTAAATTTGGGCTCTCCCATGTGCTACAGCATGTCTTTTCATGTATCTTCTCCCTTCTCCTTCTGAAAGCAAATGTATCAGCTATTCTTTTGCTCCATCTATGTGACACTCCTGTAGTTTGCAACCATTAATTTCCATCATAAATATATAAACATCTGACAGCTCCTCTAACTCCAAATAGTTTCTTTTTATTGGGTGCAGCTTTGCCCATTTTTTCATGATTCCGCAAATTGACAGATTCCAGCCATCAATTTAACAACGTATTCCAATTTTCAAATTGATGTCACCAAAAACCTCTGTAGTGGCACACCATGATTTAGTGATTCTATCATATGATTTAACATGCTAACTATCTTCAAAGTCTGGCATCAGTTGTTTTTTTTTTTTCTGTAAGTATAAAAAGAAAATAAAAGACTGTATTTGCAAACTTAGAACAGCAGGAAGTTTATTTTTTCTTCCTAACGAACAACTCTGCATTGCTTTTCACATCATACAGAAAGCAATCAAGACAGGGAAACTACATTTAGGAAATAATTTCAGAGACAATGTCCAATACAGTATGTATCTTCCACTCCTGATGATAAAAGTGGTTACTGCTTTGGCCCTTTTAAAAGGTATTTCCTCTACATGCATATGCAGGTCCAATGCTCATGTGGTCTTCTGAGTTCGTGATTAAGAAAGAAAACATTGTAGAATAGTTTTGGTTGGAAAGGACCTTAAAGCTCATATAGTTCCAACTCCCCTGCCATGAGTAGGTACATCTTCAACTAGACCAGGTTGCTCAAAGCCCCGCCCAACCTGGACTTGAACACTGCCAGAGATAGGACAGCCACAGCTTCTCTGGGCAACCTGTGGGCACCAAGACTTCAAAATGTTTGTTACTCAGTAACTATACTTTTCATTATCACACTAACCACAGTAGTTGTATGGTTCAATCTAATGGAGTAGGTTAATATTTCTGAGTCATAGAAAACCTTTTCTATAATAACAAGGTAAATAAAATAACTTTGCAGGTTCTTATGGCCTTTCAAAACCAGTGAAAAATAAATGTCTACATCCTTTACCATGTCAATATTTCTGAAGAGTTACAAGTGAGAAAAGCAATCTTCAAGGACAAACTTAACATGTATCATAGCCAGAAAAAAAATTAACTAACCGTGCTTTCTGATAAGGTGGGAATGAAAGGTAACTACCCAGAGAGAGATGGGAAATTTGTATGATGAGCTGATGGCAGCAATAATGCTGCTTTTTTATCTTCATAGAATCATAGAATAGTTAGGGTTGGAAAGGACCTTAAGATCACCTAGTTCCAACCCCCCTGCCATGGGCAGGGACACCTCACAATAAAGCGTATCACCCAAGGCCTCGTCCAACCTGATCTTGAACACTGCCAGGGATGGAGCATTCACAACCTCCCTGGGCAACCTTCCAGTGCCTCACCACCCTAACAGGAAAGAATTTCCTCCTTATATCCAATCTAAACTTCCCCTGTTTAAGTTTTAACCCATTACCCCTTGTCCTATCACTACAGTCCCTAGTTAAGAGTCCCTCCCCAACATCCCTATAGGCCCCCTTCAGATATGGAAGACTGCTATGAGATCTCCACGCAGCCTTCTCTCCTCCAGGCTGAACAGCCCCAACTTTCTCAGCCTGTCTTCATGTACTCATACAGTTGTATACTCTAAGATTATAAATTTTGAACTTCCTGAAGAAGAAAATTAAAATCTTAAATTTTATGAACTATGCTGATATTCTTATCTAGTGAGATACTTGATACTTTCAATGGATGCACTGTCTCTCCAAGTAAAAGCATATGGGAGTTCATCCCATATGGTTAGGAAAATGTAATTACACATGCCACTAAAAAGTACCTTCTATTGCTTCCATTGAATTTTTTTAAGAACTGAATCAACTCTTTAACATGCACTTTTGTCTTTTAAGGGGTTTTTCTTTGCTCTGATACCCAAACAGTTCCAAAGATAAACCTTAACTGCAAGGGAAAGTAGGGATCTAACCCTGGTTGTTTGATTATTTTTACACCACTGTTAGGAACACCACCCAGAAGATACCCTCAGTACAGTGGGCTGAAATGGCCAAGGATTCTCCCAAAGCTAACAAGTTTTGAAATCTACTTGCAGAATAACCTGGAACAATTTCTGGCATGGGCAGTACTGCAAACCAGGTTTTCCCAGTCATTCTAGTTTCACACATCAACAGACTTATTCCAGATTTATACTGATCAGGTGAGAGTGACCTTGTTAATTACTTTAGCTACAGCATGACCTCACCTAGAGCAGGCTGAAATCCAGGAGAGCATCCAAGCAGCCCCTCTGTGCAAAAATAGGACTTTCAGAACTCTCTCCTTTTACAGCTTTCCTCTGCATGCTACCAATGATATTGTATATTATCATTAGCATTCACAGTTATATTATTATTCCTGCATTTCATAGAATTTGAATAAATAGAACATCCTGACCAAATAAATTTGCGCTTTTTACTTCCACTTTTATGCTCACATCACAATCTTTAACATAAAAGTATTATGTTGAGATTGAAAATACTACAGAAGAATGCTTTTACTGAAAATACTGGAAAAAAATAACACAAGAGTACTGTTAGTTTAATTTGGTGTTTGGCAATCCTTATGTTTGGCTTTATCACAAATCGAGTTGAGGCTTATTACTTGGATCATGTAGACATGCTTGTTTCTGTGGTACCTATAATGTAGATGTTCAACCAAGATGAATTGAAAACATCTTAGTGCTGCACAATTAGCACTTCCATGTATTTAAAGAAGAGAAAACATATGAAAAGTTGGTAATAAAACAGCTAATAAAGCAGAAATTTTAAACACAGTATTAAATTTAAATCTTGATAATTCCTAGTTATTTAAATTCACTTTAGTTTTATTGCTGTAGCAAATTGAAAATACATGGAGACGAAAAAAAAAAAAACAACCCCCCCCCCAAAAAAACAAACACAAAACCATTCTGATATCCATATCCATGTATTTCATACATAGAGTAACAATTCAGATCTGGCACCAGAAAATAATAAAGTCTGGTTTCAAAATTGTCACAGGGACAAAACCACCAAACAAATGCCTTATATATTTTGATGTACAGGACCCAGGACCACTGCAAGACACCATTTCTGCAGAGTGATTTTTGCAAAAGAATAGTAGAAGAGTTCATCTGCAGATGTTACTCTCCCGATCAGATGAGCTCTAATCCCATTTTAATCTCTGTGGGCTATATTAAACAAAAGCAGAAGGTCTGGATTTTAGAACAGATTAGCCTCGACCTCACAGAGATCAGACTTACTAAGTAATCAGGTGTACATAAATTGCCACCAACCAGGGCTTCTAATGATGCATTATGGGTATCAATACAGAAACAAAGTAAAACTTCCTTGTAATACAAAGCAGGAGAGAAACGTAGAGCAATCACTGCACTGCTAAATTGTACTGAAGTGCCCACAGTGTACAGTAAGGTCCCCTCTATCAAAATTTACCCTCTGTAGCTATTAAACAAAGGGTGAGGAAAAAACCTCTAGGTGGGAGCTACAGAGGACTGTTAAGAATTTGTGAAAATTTTACAATACAATAAGTAAAAGACAAAAACTGCATAAGTGCTAATACTTTTTTAAAACAAACTCAGTAGACTGACCATGATGTTCAGCAGAAACACTCCCAAGGAGCCACTCACGACATCGTTATTGCTTATCTTTACTGCTTGCTGGTTATCACATCTTTACTGCTGCAAAACCTGCTACATATGATCACCATATAACCACAGTTTAGCAGCTGAATCGGCATTTTCCTGTTTTTAAATACAGGCACTATTGATAATGTTATCTTGTTGCATGGTACCAACCTCTAAAAACCTATTTTGTGTATAAGTAACAAATACCTTTCAAAGAGTATATTTAGCCCTAATCTTGCTACTTGGGCTATAATTTCCCTTTCTAGATCCTATTCACATTCTCTGTTTCCACTTCCAGCATCATCTTCTTTCTTAAATATCAAATTAAAATACTCATTTTATTTTGGAACATGTGTAGATTCACCTTAATCTTTATTTCAGCCTTGCAGAGGGCTGTCCTATCTCTTTTTTGTTACTTTCCTTCTGCATGTAGCAGTGGTGGTGGAAAGCTTTAATTACCTTTACAAGTTCAACTTTATGTTGAATTTTATCAAACCTAATTTTATTTCTAACTAAATAGACATAACTTCCTTGTCTGACATTTGCCTTTTTCCTTTTCCCCTTTTTCTTTTTTTTTTTCCTTTTTTTTCTTTTCCTTTTTTCTCTTTTCCTTTTTCCTTTATTTTTTTTCTTTTCCCTTTTCTCTTTCCTCCTCTTCCTCTTCCTTCTATGTTCTCTGTCATTCTCAAAGACTTTTCCATTTGTTTCTCTTTGCAGTAAGGTCCTGAGCCCTTTCCTAGAACCGCAGGCACAAGAAAATGTCTGGCCTTCTCTCTTTTCAAGTCCTTCAGTGCTGCTTTCACTAGCAAGTCCTTTTCACTTACTGAATTTGCATGTCCAGGTTTCTGCACATGGCCATGCAAATTACTAGCCATTTTTTGCAGTGATCACAGCTTTGGGAAATGTTTTACTACTGAGAAAACAACATAGTGACAGACAGAGAAAGCTAAACAAACTGACAGGAAAAAAAAACACTTTAATATCTATGAACGAGAATATGGTTCTGCATTTGTCCCATCAGCCTCATACATTAAAAGAGTTTTCTTAGCCTCCTATCCCTGAAGGCGTCATCCAAGGCAGCCAGTATGTTTTCATTTCACCTACTGTTCTGCTTAAATACTCCAACCTTTTCATATACCAGCTGTAGCCATCTTGCCTTGAATTTTCATGTTGGTGATCTCCTGCTTAATCGCTAGCAGCTGTCCCAGCCTCTGCCCTCTGCATCTCTGCTCCCGAGTGGTGGGGTATAAGCTAAAATTTCTTATCATGACCCAAAGCTTCTGATTCTTCTCTGAGCCTTTCAGAAGCTCAGAGCTTATAATGGGCCTCTTACTCCAGATGCCCTCTTCAGAATGGTATTTCATCACAGCTGCATGTTCTCATGCTGAGTGGTGACCTGGGGACTCAGCCTTGTGCCTACCCTGAGGGGCATGACCTCCAACCTGGTGCACAGCACCAGCGCCTTGCTCTACAAACATTAACTCTGTTAACCACTGGGAATGGCTCTGTTGACTGTAAGTCTATCGGCAGTGCAATGGGCATAGAGGATTTGAAGGTTTGGATCCTCTGTGTCAATTACTGCAGGGTAAAGGTGGAGAGGAAAAGGAGCATCAGACAGAGAGATACTTCTCTTCCTTACAGATTGTTTTAGAAATACGAAAAATAAACAGGAAGCTCCTACTAGTGGTTGGATTCTTACTACTTCCTGTGAAGTTAGGTTCTTATTGGGTTTGTGATATTATTTTGATAATGAATGGCAAGTTAAGAAGATAAATATAAAAAAAAAAGAAATGAGGAATTCAGGACAGAAACAGAAGCCTGAGACAGAGGTAATTTTTCACTGTTGTGTTTTTTTTTTTTTTTTCCCAATAGGGCTTTGGTCCATACTAAGATATTTCTATTACTATCATCATTGTTGTTGTTGTCTATTTCTTTCTAAGCTAAAAACAAATAGGAAGAAAGCTTCCTCTTCCCAGTTATGAAATATGAATAGACTGCTTTACAACACACGTGCTGCTGCTCCACTGGGTTCTGCTCAGTGGCTGGAGTCCATCTGCAACAAGACACAGCAGCAGAGATGTCTCTAGTGAATCCCTTAGTTTTAAATAGCACTGTAAGTAAACACCAAAATCTGCTGTCTTGCCAGCTTTATTCAGAAAACAGTAGAAGAATTGCAACAGGTTTAACCAGGCATTCAGCTACAGGAAGGGGGCAGAACAGAGATTCAGATTCAGAGAACAGTAGTGGCAGCCACAGAGGTTTTATGTGAAAAATTTTAATTAGTACCTGGAACATTTTTGGGTAAGTTTTCTCTTGTCACACAGGTAGCACAAAAAGTGTATACAAACAAACATGTATATATGTAAGAAGGAATTACTTTTTCCTGCAGCTTAGCTTCTGAAAACACAAAGTGATTTTCTAAATCAAGCCACCACAGGTAGCTGAGTTATAGTAATTGTCCATGTTGGTACTCATGGTAACCTACTGCAGAGGTGAGAAAAAAAATGTCTCTAACCAGGCTAGCACACTTTACTGTGGATTTTCCACTGATAAATGGCATGTAGTTTCTGCAGTTCAGTACCTGAATGGGAGTTTCTTTAGCTGCTTTTCTCTACTCAGAGATAAACCTCTTTCTGCTGGCACCTCTGGGAATAGCATCTTCCCCCACTCTTCCAAATATTAAGCAGAAGTCTCAAAAGAGAAATCTCAGTTCTCTGTCCATCTGTTCACAGCTTCTGAAAGCAACTGGAAAAAATGTCTGTCACTGCTATTAGTCATGAGGTATCAGCAGCCACTGTGTGAAGTGTGCATTGCGACGTAGTCACGGGAACGTTCCTTGCACCGGGGGTGATTTTATGTGCTTGTCGTCCTGTATCTGCAAGCTATCAGACAGATACTGTTTCATTTGTGAATGCAGGAAGCTCTGTGGGCAGCAGTATGGAAATGGTTCTCCTAAAGAACAAAATAGGAGCTAAGGGTCACCACTCCTGTGCGCCACAGAGGTTTGTAAAGTAACTGCCAGAGTGCAAAAGGGAATGTAACTATGGGAATGGGGATCTGTAAGAAAGTATGTCTATTTTTCAGGCTTTCTTCTTTGCAAAAGGGAGAAATTACTGCACAACCTGCAGGAGACCTACAGCCACAATGCTTTGGTGGCTTTCCTGTGTCTGTTGAGATCCTTTGCCTAAAAGCTGTTGTTTTTTGACACAGGATCTAGGATTTGGCCTTCATGAGAAATTGTTGAGAATTGCAGAGAAAAATGGCTCTTTATTTTCTGTATTTTTTACAAGGGAGCCTGTCAACACCCTCCTGCATGGAACCTGTCCCTGGGTGAACTGTGCTAAAGAGAAACGCTTTCCCCTTCATCCAAAAGCGGAGCTTATGTAACTGCTTCTCACTGATTGCACAGATGCATTCAAAAAGCCCTGTATAATTCATTCATCCTCTCATATGCATAGCTCAGCACTGACATGACATGGCATTTTTGTAAGTGGTCTGGAAGTTACTGTGGGTTCATTGTCTCAGTGGTCAGGCTGGATTTTGAGGGGCCAGCAACCTTAACCTTGTTTCAGATCAGCAGGGTGAGCAGTGGTGTGAAGTAGCTGTGCTTTTTAAGGTCCTACTCTATTGTTTCATTGCTCTTTTTACTGCCATTAGCAGAATGTCAGCCATTTGGAAATATGTCCACTGCATGCATTCTGACTGCTTTTAAAGCAGCCTAATTCTTAGTGTTTCAATGTTTATTGTTTACCTCCTAGTGGAGCTACCTCTCCCTGTGCCCCACCACTTCCTGCAATCCTTCCTTGGTGCTCCTGGGGCCCTTCAGGGAATCATGGGGCAGGCAGGAGGGAGGAAGAGCAAATGCCAGGCTGTAGTTACTGTGGCACTGTGGGTACATCTGTGCTGGGGAACGGCTAGCATACTCCCACGCAGAGGTTTTGGTCTTTTTCCCTTCTCTTAGCCCAAATTGACTTAAGATAATTAAATCAGTAATACCAGTAGTGACAGCATATGCAGAAATGTTTTGTAGAACACTAGCAGCAGAATTATGATGCCATCCATTTCAGCTCCTGGCTACTTATTGAATGCATCTTGCTCTGGCGTAGCTTTACTGCTTTCCAATTGAGACATTTCTGTGAACAACAGTTACACCTTGGATCTGCAGTGCAGACGTACCACTAGTGTGAGAAGCATTAGAGTTGTTAGCATTTCCATGCACTGCATGAATTAACATTACATTCTAGAAGAGCCTTTTAGGATAAAGAGAGAGAGCTTATAAAAAGGAAATTGACTTTCATGGCATTTGTGATCCCCATAATGATCCTTCCCATACTCAGAACTGGAGACTCATAAGATGAAAAAGCTTGTATTTTTTAAATAAAAACATATCTGTCTTACACACAAGAAAAGACAAAGTACTTTCTCCTTCTTCTAAAAAATATCCAGTTCTTTTATACGTGCAAGTCTTTTTCTTAACCACTTTTTCTGTTGGTTAATGGTTTACTGTATAGTATGTTCAATAATTTAAGACTGAGCAAAAAATGGGTTGGTCTACTTTCTTGGAATACCCTCTGGGAATATGCAAAAGAGAACTGGAGAAGAAGTTACTTCATGCCACAGCTGTATATTTAACTGCTTTCTTTCCCACTCTGGTGGTATCTTGCATTCTCACAGCTGAGGTAATGGAGGAAGTTGTGATTCTTAAACAATCAGTGAGTTCTGGGAGGTGATTAACACAGCAGCCTGGAACTTACCTCCTCCTTTATGTAGACCATGCCTGACAAAAGTGCTCAGACCTTCAACACACACCATCATCTGTTTACTCAGGTCTTGATTAAAATGTTAACTAATTAATCAATTGATGATGGCCTTGTCTATACATCCCTTTTTGACTCTGCATGCATGAATTTGAATTGGGCTGATACCATGCTCATTTTCACTCTCATTTTACAGCGGCTGCTATATGATTTGCCTCTATTCTGTAACACATCTGTACAGGCTGACAATATCACAGGCATTGTTATAGGAAGCTGCTTCCAGCTGATCATTTCTCCACTGATAATACTTACACTCTCCATCACATCAGGGGAACCAGTAAGTGACATATTTTTTGCCTCCTTGGTACCAGTCTTTTCCTCCAACCTCCCATGGGCTGGCTCAGTGGACATAAGAGAGCAAAACACCCCTAGCAACACAAACAAGGTGCAAGATGCAGGTTGCAAATGGCAGTAAAGATCAAGAAGATTCTGAATGTAGTCTGATGTTTACACTGTCAATGAATGAAGTTGCTTTCAAGTATGAAGTTTCATATTTGAAAATTCATGGCAGTCAGGTAAAGTTCCCGATGACTGGAAAAAGAGAAATAGAACCCCCATTTTCAAGAAGGGGAAAATGGATGACCCAGGGAACTACAGACCAGTCAGTCTCACCTCTGTGCCTAGCAAAATCTTGGAGCAGATTCTCCTGGAAGGCATGCTAAGGCACATGAAAATCAACAAGGTGCTTGGTGACAGCCAGCATGGCTTCACTAAGGGGAAATCCTGCCTGACCAATTTGGTGGCCTTCTATGATAGGGCTACAGAACTGATGGACAGGAGTAGAGCAGTTGATGTCATCTACCTGGACTTGTGCAAAGCGTTTGACACTGTCCCACACGACATCCTTGTCTCTAAATTGGAGAGACATCAATTTGATAGGTGGACCACTCGGTGGATAAAGAACTGGCTGGATGGCTGCCCACAAAGAGTTGTGGTCAATGGCTCAATGTCCAGCTGGAGACCTGTAATGGGTGGTGTCCCTCGGGGATTGGTGTTGAGACCAGTCCTGTTCAACATCTTTGTCTCGGACATGGACAGTGGGATTGAGTGCGCCCTCAGCAAGTTTGCTGATGACACCAAGCTGTGTGGGTCAGTTGATATGCTGGAGGGAAGGAATGCCATCCACAGGGACCTTGACATGCTTGTGAGGTGGGCTGATGCCAACCTTGTGAAGTTTAACCATGACAAGTGCAAGGTCCTACACCTGGGTCAGAGCAATCCCAGGCACAGCTACAGGTTGGGCAGAAAAGAGATTCAGAGCAGCCCTGCGGAGAAGGACTTGGGGGTGTTGGTTGGTGAGAAACTGAACATGAGCCGGCTTCAGTGTGCGCTCGCAGCCCAGAAAGCCAACCGTATCCTGGGCTGCATCAAAAGGAGCGTGACCAGCAGGTTGGAAGAAGTGATCCTGCCCCTCTACTCTGCTCTTGTGGGACCTCACTTGGAGTATTGTGTGCAGTTCTGGTGTCCTCAACATAAAAAGGACACGGAAGTGTTGGAACAAGTCCAGAGGAGGGCCACGAGGATGATCAGGGGACTGGAGCACCTCCTGCATGAAGACAGTCTGAGGAAGTTGGGGCTGTTCAGCCTGGAGAAGAGAAGGTTGCGTGGGGTCCTCATAGCAGCCTTCCAGTATCTGAAGGGGGCCTATAGGGATGCTGGAGAGGGACTCTTCATTAGGGACTGTAGTGACAGGACAAGGAGTTATGGATTAAAACTTAAACAGGGCAAGTTTAGCTTGGATATAAGGAGGAAGTTTTTTACAGTAAGGGTGGTGAGGCACTGGAATGGGTTGCCCAGGGAAGTTGTGAATGCTCCATTCCTGGGGGTGTTCAAGGCCAGGTTGGACAGAGCCTTGGGTGACATGGTTTAGCGTGAGGTGTCCCTGCCCATGGCAGGGGGGTTGGAACTAGATGATCTTAAGGGCCTTTCCAACCCTAACTGTTCTATGAAAGAGCATTCTACTTTCTTGACAAGTTCTGGGCTGGTATTTCAGCCACTCACATAATGAATACCAGAAAAAGACAAAATGAAGGTCTGCTCTCCTAAACAGTCATGCAAAGTTGCAGGAGTGCACTTAGTCAGCAGATGAGTCAGTTAATAAAAGCAAAATCTTGGGTTTTGAGCCCATGAGAGATTACACTGAGGTTCTGACTCCTATAGGACCTGTATATTCAGTGCCACCTAAAGAATAATGTCAGACCAGCTCATCTCTCTTGAAGGTTCTTCAGCAAACAGCACATATATATACAGCATTTTTATAAGACAGGCAGCCTTGTGCTATGCAGAAAATACGTAGAACAGATGCAGGGAGATAATCTTTGGCAATATGACCCCTGTGCACAGTTTCATGGTAGCAATCCAAATTACACTAAGAACTTCAATAACTCTAAGGTTAAAGAGATACAGAAAAGTGCTGAGACATTTTAGTAGTATATTTTCTCTCCAGGTGCTCACATACTCCTTGTAGAATTGCAAGTGCAAATATTTGCAGGTGGAAGGCACCCTGAGCCTTTTCTAAGTTTTCCAGTAGAGTACTATCAGGAAAAGCATTTCGCAATGCTAAGCAGCTGAACTCAGAACGCCTAGTTCTCTTCCACTAATGTGAATATTGTAATGTGATATTTTAGATTTTGCCAATTATTTTTTTATGATCATTGTTAATAAGTAATACTGCAAAGATGTGATTGCAGGTGGCACACACTGCATCTAAGCTTTCAAACTATTATGTATGCTACAGAGACTCCATTTCATACGTCTTATTCAGCATCTTAGGTTAGCCTGATGATGCATCATTCTATTTTATCTCAGTCTTATGCTCCTCTTTCAAGCTTTAGAAAACTTACAAAGTTCTCCTGCATTTCACCAATGGCAATAAATGCAAGAAAGCTGTCATAGAATATAGTAAGATTAATAATCACACAAATTTGCCAAAAAGGCAACTGAGAAGTCTCCAAAGATAATCCAAAGTGAATTTCCTCATGCCACAGGAGGAAAACAGACACCACAGCATGAAAGATCAGAGGTTCACTGAGCCTGGCAGCTGAATGGGGCTGCCTGAGGAAAAGTCAGCTCACAGCAGCATTTTCGCAGTATACACTCACAGACCGCAATGTTTTCAAGCTCAAGGACTTAACCAGAGGTGCCTTCTTTTTCTTCCCATTTAATTAAACCCACTGGGTTTGTCTCCCATGAGCTTTTGCAGTCACCCCTTAAGCCCATTAAAAACCATCCCATGGCTGTGACCTCCATAGCTTTATTCATAAGACAGGTTGTCCTTGGTTCAGCTGTAGCAGTTATTTTTCCCCTTCTTAGCAGCTGGTGCAGTGCTGTGTTTTAGCTTTAGTCTGAGAACAATGCTGATAACACACCAATGTTTTAGTTGTTGCTAAGCAGCGCTTACCCTGATCAAGGACTTTTCAGTCTCTCATGCCCTGCCAGTGAGGAGGGGTGCAAGAAGCTGGGAGGAAGCAGAGACAGGACACCTGACCCAAACTAGCCAAAGAGGTATTCCGTACCACAGCACATCATGTCCGGTGCATAAACTGGGAGGAGTTACTCAGAAGGGCTAGATCGCTGCTCAGGTTGGGCTGGGTATCAGTCGATGGGTGGTGAGCAGTTGTATTCTCTTCCCTTGTTATTTCCCTTATCATTATTGGTGGTAGCAGCAGTGGTTTGTGTTATACCTTAGTTACTGGACTGTTCTTATCTCAACCCGTGGGAGTTACATTCTTTTGATTCTCCTCCCCATCCCTCCGGGAGCAGGGGGAGGAAAGGGCGTGGAGTGAGTGGGCGGCTGCGTGGCTCTGAGTTACCTGCTGGGCTGAAACAACGACACAGGTGAAAAAGATTCTAAGTAAGGTTTCATTTTTATGCTTCCTGTTTCATGGCTTCTTTTGACACAAGTAGAACCTGCTTTCACATCATCCACAATGATGCAGGCTCTGTTAGTGTGTCCCCACTCATCTCTTTTTCAGGCTGAAGCACAGAATATGCCTTAGTCATCCAAGAGCCTAGCAGACAGAAAGTTTCTCCTTTTCCAGCGAGAGGGTAAAACTGAAAATGTTAGGCAAACTCGGCATTTCCTCAGTTATGCTTTAAAATGACAAACTCTAGAAGGCATCTTCTTTCTGTAAACCTTTAGCTAAACAGTGCCAGATGGGATTGCACTTCCTGAGGTGTTAACAAGGACAGGGACTGTCCTCTCCAACAGAACAGCCCCTACTGCCTTCAGACAGCAATGATTTAGTTTGTGGTATTGATCTGGAAGTGTCAGTTACCACATGGGTACAAGCTGTTTTATTCCAGGGATATAAATAACATCTGAGTGTATGGGGAAGAGAGCACTCTTGGTCTAGAACCAGCTCATTTACAAGCTTAATCTTTAACATCGGTCCGGCTCACAGGGAGCCAAAAGTACATCCTGATACTTAGATGTTGTTCCTTCCTATGTTCCTCTTCAGTGTTCTTACTTAGCTGTTGTGGGGTTCAGCTTTGACCTTGTACTCTCACCCAAGGTGATGGCCAGTCTTGCAGTGATGTAGCTGTTAGAAAACATACTTAGTTTACTTACAGTACTAAGTTACATTGAGTAAAGGCAGAACAAATGTGACTTCTAGGCAAAACTGAACGCATATATGTGGTCATTTAAAAGCACTTCTTTGTCAAATAAATTATCATCTATTAGCCAGGCAACAAACCAGGCAGCTAACAAAAGCTGCCATCAGTATTCAGCTATCCTGCATCTTGTGAGAGACAATAAACTAGGGCCTTCTGAAAGTCTACAGCTAAACCAGTAAAATTTTCAGACACAAAATCCATAGTACATTCTCCAGAAATTTTATTAGAAGTACGTTATGTCTCATAAGAAAATAAAGCTGTAATATAAATGTTGACTGCAAATTCACTGTGCTTTCTTGCTGGGTCTATACATTTACATGTTACATACTTCTAACATTTCTCTGGACAAAGGTGAGGTGAGAGCGAAGCAGCGTTGCTGGTGGTGTGCTTTTCCGACTTGGTGCATTTGCAGATGTGTGCACCTATTGCTTTTGTTCATATCTCCATGTTTAGGCTTGGAAGCTATAAAGAATTAGAATAAAAGTGTGCACTTCATAGTTTGTTATTATGTATCCCACAATATACTTCATCTAATCCTTTAACTATAGAGATGGGAGACAGTGTACTTTTCTGCCAGGCAGCGTTTCAAACACTGCCCCATTTCTGCATGTGCACAGGCTGTCCAGATGTGTCCATCTTTAGTGGTAGGAAGACAATGTGTATAAACCTTGGCATGACTAGAGGACAGTTTCTTCCCATGTGAAAGGCCAGCTACTCACTATGTGGTAGCTCTGGGGTAGCACATGGGATGAAGGCCATGCCAAACTGGAAATCTCTCCTGTGCTGGCAATTTTCTGTCTTCACTTTGTTGAAGACTGCAACAAGTGTGGGTGTGTCCAGAAAGGGTCCACCACAGGGGTTTCTCTGGGGACAGCGCACGCAGCTGTTGTAGACATCAAGGCCCTACAGTCACCAAGGAGATAAGCAGATTAAGGGCGTTAGCGCAGGCCGGAAAGCCGTACCGACCCTTTAACAAAGCCTGAAAGGTTTGCTCGGTGTGGGCGGCTTCCTCTGCTTTGCCTTGAGCGGGAGGCAGCGACATCCACGGCGTTCTACCACCACCCCGTGGGGAGCCGGGGCAAAGCCCCGCACGGGCACCGCCTCCTCAGGCGCCGGGCCCGCAGAGCCGGGGGCTCCTCACCCCGCCGGGGGCAAATATACCTCCCGATAACATCGGGTGGGCATAGACGCTTCCACTCTGAGCCGCCTCTCGTATTTAAAAGCGCGTTTGCCACCTTTCTGTCTCGTGTGCAGTAGCCGGCAATGCAAATTTTGATTGCTGTTTAAATGTACCTATTCATAGAAAAATATAACTGGCCTTTGGAACTGCACATGGTGAATTGGTCAAGAGCTAGATTTCTGAGATTTTCAGTTATTCAGCATGGAATTCTGCTGCCAGTTGTTCATTCTCTAGCCTCTTCGTGGTCTAAGCTCTAAAAATTGGAAGCTACTTCAACAGCCCCACCTGGAAGTCATGTGTACTGTATGCCAGCATATTTTCTGTGGTGGTTGAGGTACTCAAAACAGCTAGGTAGTTGTGCTTTTGCCCTAGTAAACAGTGTAAATCAGTGATGAGCTTGGGTCTTCCTCTACACAGGTCCCACAATATTGTGCACAAAACACTGCCCCTCCACTGAAACACCTCTACTCTGAAAACAAGAGATCTAATGCCTTTCAGAAGGCTGCACCAAAGGCATTGCACTGGTCTGTACATAAAGACTGGAAGCTGCAGTAATAAAAATAATGTATTAGATTTCTCCTGGATTCTTAAGATGAAGCTAAATACAACTGTCCAGATGTCCTAGCAGCATATGGGAACCATAAGGAAAAATAAAATGGTCATATCACATCAGATCAAAGGTCTGTCTGGTTTAGTGATTTGTTCCAAGTGTAACGAGTAGCAGATGCTTCAGGAAGACTGTAACAAAGCAAGCATGTACTGCCATTTTTCTGGGTTGCTAACTCATACTCCACACACAGATTTGGGGCTTACTCATCTCTGAACTTGATGGGTTGCGTTGGCATTTTGTAGCCCTCTATAGTTTAGCTTCTCTTCCCTGCAGTGAGTAAACTTTTAATATGCATTGCAGTCTGAGTCAAGGAGTTCCAGTTTGATTGTATCCTGTTGGCTTCGAAGCCCTTAGTTCCTGTTTCCATTTGATGCTCCCTCTGCTGCATTATTAGAAAAGACATTAAACAAGCTCCTTCTCCAGCCACATATGATATTACATATTTCTTTTATACTCCTATTTTCTTCCCTTTGTGGAAGTGAAGCACCTAAGCAAAGAGTTTTTCCACATAAGGAAACCATCATACCTAGGATCACCCTTGCTATACTTTGTTTTACTTTTCCTATCTCTCCTTTCTTGAGCTGAGGATGCGACCAGACCAGAAAATTCGTTATAATTGTGACTGGATGAATGAACTGTATGGAACAAATTGGATCTATTCCTCTGTGGAGGGGTGTGCTGGGCTGAAAAAGGAGGCATATAAGGGCAATCCAGTACTCCAAATACTAAACCACAACCTTGAAAAAGTTAAAATGTGGAAAGTGTGAAAGTGGCTTAAAGCTTCCAATTTACAAGTAAATACAGAGAAACACAGACTACAGGTGAGCTTTTTACCATGATTTCTATGCTGAAATATGAAAATAAAACACACACACAAAAAAAAAACCTATTTGATGAGATGTTATCTTTTTGTCTCAAGCCTGAATTTTGTCACCATTTCACGTGTAAGAGGTTGGCACACCTATAAAGCTAATTTGTATACACAGGCCCACCCCATTCAACAGAAAATGACTATACACAGTGAAACATGGAGGATTTACTTATTTGTTACACGGATGAGTCCACAGCTTCTTCCTTGTCATAGCATATTTTTGGCTTTAAATGGAACACCATGAATCTGAGAGGTTTTTCTGTGCACAGGTTGAAACTGTTGTTGTATGTGTTGCCTGTTTCCAAAGAAGGTTCTTTGTATTCTTGGCAAGTACCAAGGCACCTAGCATTATCACACTTTGAACACTGAAACTACTGGGGCAGTTTCACTTACATTTACTCATTCATGTCCTTTTATTTAATAAAAGAAACACCAGCTAAAACAGCAATACTCTGTTCTATAAAAGTAAACCTCTACCATGTAGGGAAAAAAGGAAATCCCGTGGACTGTTAACTCGAGAGGCAGCTTGCAGATCATAGTTTTGGCTTCAGAAACCTGCTTAATATTGTCAATGTGTAAGTGCTGTACTACGTAATTGAACCTTTTGAAAGCAACATGCCATCCCTGCTCTGTTACCATCAGCAAGGGAAGGACCTCATTCCTGCAGTTATATGTGCAAAGCTGGGGACTTTAAGTAAGGCTGTTATAAAAACATCCAAATAGCAAGAACTCCCTCCTCTTCTCCCCCTTAAGAAACATTCAATATTAGAAAATACTAGCTTTCTCTCTTAAGTCCTATTGAACTATTCCCTGGAGGATTATGCAAAACATTCAACCAAGAGCTGCCACTCAGGAAAAGAAAAAAACAATATTTGAGCTCAGAGTTAATAAAAGAATGTATTTGAAGTAAAGCATTAAAGGCTTGAAGGAGCAGATGTGACTCTTCTAACTATGGGATTTGAGGCAGTTTGGAAGAAAACAGCAACTAACATCACTGAGAAAACAGATAAAAAATAGACAATAGATAAAATCTGATTCAAACAAGAAACATGGTACCTTCCAGACAATAAAACAACCTTAATATCTTGTGCAAAGTTAAGACTAGCTCACATCTAATATCTAGGCTCCTAATTTCAACTACTAGCAATTTCACAATAAGGATAATAAATTCTTGGTATTCCCATCTTGCAAAAAAGTCAATGTAATTTAAAATTAAAAAAAATAAGAGTGGAGGAGTGGTTTTGCCAAACAAATGCAGTATCAAAAAAGAACAGATATGAATGGAAATTTGATATTCCTTTATATGTTTGGCTCACAGTCTTTTCACTAAACTCCTTGAATGAAATGAGTTTACTTTTAAGAGACCATGCTGCCAAAGAACTGTAAGCTCTAGTGTGACCAAGGGAGTATAGGCAGAGAACAGAAGGCACACACTGTGTGGGGAGAACCAGAAGGTGGTACTTCTGCCAGCATTTGCAACATTTGAGGCTGGCTGCAGGCCTGGGAATGGAAATTTATTTTGCAAACTCTGTGGTGCAGGGAAAAAATGTGTTGAAACTGATCTCTTCTGAAGCTGTAAGTTACTCTCTTATGTCCAGAATCAGACTTCTTAACTCCAAAATGCATCTATGTTAGTCACATGGAAACATGGGGGAATTAATAAAGATGGTATAATGCTTATACAACAATAAAATACACATAGGCAGTCAAGGTGTGAGAACTCTGGCCTCATTCCATTACCTATAAATATGTATTCAATCCAATTGATAAATAAGTTAAATATATTCAGGATGATATCACTTGCATGCTGCACTTGGTAATCATCTGTGTTGAACAGTGATTTTCAAATAATGTAACATCTTATCCTGATAAGGACCACTTTGTGTAAAGTTGCTATCAGTACAGGCCAGGCATATCCTTCCCTTTTTTTGATTCCTAATGAATGATGTTAAGAGACTTATTTCTCAAGCTCTGGATAAAAGGAATGTCAAAACAAGCCCAGGTATCAGTGCAATTGTGCTATGTGACTTGTCTGCTCCATTTATTATCCAGTGTTTAGAGAAGGCTCATAGTATTTGAAGAGGGAAGAGAAAAGAGGAAAAAGGGACATTTTTCTGAGAGTCTACAGCCAAACAGATGTATATCCTGACTGATTTAAAAGGTAATTTAGTTTGGAGCTTTTCACTCAGCACCTGGCCAAATATAAACCAGAATAAGACATTAAAGAAAGTTCGTCATGATCTATTCAAAACTCTCCTCCCTTCTCCATGCTGTATTTCTGCAGGACTTTTTGTGTAAAAAATATCCTCATTTTTGTCTTCAAGGGGCTCCTGAAATGTGATTCTACTTGTCTGAGACACAAACAAAGTCTCCAGCGGTCTGTGAATAGCAGGCTGAACTTTCAGCAGTCCCATATTGCAGTATTGCTGTTACTGGCTCCGCAAGGCAGTCAACACCAGAGCAGGCTATTCTGGATGAAAGGAGAAGGCAGGATAAGAAGCTGAGCTTTCAATGCCAGCTAAGACACTCCAGTGCTACATTTGCTGTGTAAGAACTGAGCAAGGCAGAGGTATCTGCTTCAAACGTGGCTGTCACCAGTATAGCTGGGCTCCAAGGCAGAGAGCGCCGTTAACACAGCGGTGCTATCTCCTCCCATGCAGCCTGGGGGACACAGGCACGCTGATTACAACGTGCCCCTTTTGGAAAGCCTCATAAAGCAGGCCTGTGCTGACCAAAGGTATGCAGACCAGGCTAGACTGAAGTGCAAAGGTTAACAGTTCTGCTGATTAGAGCAGCTGTAATCGAGTTAAGGACCTCGCTTGTTGTTCACTTAAGGCTGTGCTTGACTTAAATCACATGCTAGTCAGCGTGTGCCTTTTCCCTTATCTCTGCCCGAGGAGGGTAAAAAGCTCCTGTTACCTTACCAGCACTTGTGAATATTTTCCTGCAGTGAGCCATCTGAGTGTTATAGGGCCACCAGACTCCCTCTGCCCAAGCACCTTCAGATAACTCTCTTCAGATGTCTGCAGGGAAAGTGTCAAGGCTAACACAAACATAGATAAAATGGGGTTTCACAGATCTCTGATCCAGCAGTGGAGAGCAGCCAGAGTGGCCAGAGGGAAGGCTGTTAAAATCTCTAATAAGTAATGGCTTCTTCAGGAAAGAGGAAAGACACAGAAGAAAAGCACAGCCATGGAATCCCTTGATGCTATTACAGCCATGAAGCCTAAAGTAAGAGTTCATTTCTTACATGGCAGTAATAAAAGAAGGAGATATAACACATTTTCCCCATTGTGCCTACCACAGTTAGCTCCTGAACATCATACTGTTCATGCAACTAGGACCAAACCACCACATTTTCTTTATTGCTGGTATGGTTACTAACAATGCTTTCAAATTTGAGATTTTAAAAAAAGAACAAAAATCTGCTACGTTGACTTCACAATGTCCTGGTTTACTGTCAAATGGATTGAAAAAAAAAATATTTTTAAAATAAAAGTAAGAGGGTTAAAACTGTGATTTCACCACTCTCTTGTGTATCACTTTTCATTCTGTGAGTTAAGACTCCTGTACCTACGCTTAAACAGAGACATCCCTGAAGACAGGATCTGACCCTCTCCCTCCATTTTTAAGATGCTTTAAAACCAGAGATTAAAGAGAAATTGGATTTAAATAAAAATGGAAACAGACATTTATATACATACACAGAGGTACAGAAATACGTCTTTACCCACAAATACATATTATGTGTTAATAAGATATTAAAATATGTATATTTCTCATTTCTTGGAAACTATTATTTCAGTGGTACAATATTCCTTTTTTTTCTTTTAGATACTTTTTAATGATTATTCTCACTCTTTCAAATTTTGCTTTGGCATCAAGGCACTCATGATCTAACCAGCTTTCTGCTATGCTATCAAAAAAATTCTTAAAAAACATTTTTTCCCACAACAACTTAGGAATAGGCCATTCATGGCTAATTTATCTATATCCTTTCATGCCAGTTGCTTGGAACACCAAACATATATTTCACTATGCCTGTCTATGTTGTCTTTTGTGCTCGGTGGTACTGATTTCCTGAGTGAAAGCTGAAATTGACTGAGAGCTGCTCCTCCTTGAAGACACGAGCCTCACATCAGATGATGGCAGCTCTGAAGGAGGTATATGAAACCTTGGGAAAGGCAAGATGGAAGTCATCAGGTAACTTTAGCTGCCAGTTCTGAAAATTTAGTAGCACATGTAGGACTTCATTTGTTTCAAACTTGTTTTAGAAAATGGCCACAGCAGAGCTTGCCTTGCAGAGGACTTTTTGGTGATCTGCATGTTACTAATACCTATGATGGTTTTATGATACAGCTTACTCTTCAAGAGCACTGTTCACTGTTGTAATAGGCAAGTAGCCTACACTGCCAGTAGTGTTATTATTTAAGCAGGCCATCAGGAAAGTAATGACTGTCTAATCAGGAAATTCAAAGTACTCCTTTATAAGAATGTTGTTCCCTTATGTTATCTTCTAGCAAAGGCCAGCAATGAAAGGGAAACTGGGAAACTAGCTCCAAGTTTTGTTGTGATTCTGGTCATTCTAGGAGTAATTTTGTTCTCTTTCAGGGATATAATGAGGCATATATTATGTGAGCAGAAGATTTTGTGTTCTGGTCAATAACATAGGCCACAGAGGTCAATGGCATTCAGGCAAGCCTGCCTGAAAACCCCTATAAATATACAAAGGTGAGTGAGGAAGATTTAGAGACTGGATGTGTTCTGCCTGTGCAGAGGGAAAGATAAAATGCCACTCTGTAAAGTGGCAAAGAATATTAAGTCCCATAAAAAACCTTAAGAGGCTATACAGTCTTCTCAATGGGGGAAGAATTTTGGCCACCCAGATTTCATTTTATTGCAGGGAAACATAAAAGGGCACTTGAAATTAATGGTTAAAACACAACTGATCCTCCAAGGCAAAAGCTAAAGTTTTATTTCAGCCTCCTATTCTGCCCCCATTTCTCTTTTGTCATCACCTATTTGGAGGCAACACCTTTAGAAGAGGCAGTTTGTCACTGACACAGTGATGAAAACTCCCACCATCCCCATTTTCCAGATGTTTCTTGCTTTCTGCTTCCAAATCAAAGTTGGCACAGTCAAGAAATCTGCATATTTTCACTCTGCTTAGGAGTAGAAGTACTACTTTGTGAGCTATGAATCCAGTTTAGGTTACTCCCTACATTTCATAAAAACTATTCCTGTCAGAAAACTCTTTGGGACTCTCTCCTATAGCAATACAATAAGGCAGACCATGAAACATCTTGATTAACTCTGCTAGATATACTAGGAATAAATTATCTTTCTTTTTGCTATGCATGCAATAATACTGGATATTTAATATCAGTGTATTTGTATATGTAATAATACATATGTTTAAGCAGTGCAATGAAAACAGAAATGTTTTGCATGCAAGAAGATGAGTAGCCTCTTCTTTACTTCACTGTGCTTTGAATCATGCCCAACCCACTTTTAATCCATATATCCCAAAGTACTAGCCACTGGAATAGTTTTATTGCCATTTTTCACAGTGAAACTGAGTCCAAGAGAGAATTATGAGATGTTCCGAAAACTGACCCAATCAATACACAGAATAGGAAATTGAACACAGGTTTTCAGGTTCCCAAGCAATTTAATCCCACTGGATATTGCTCCATATTTTGATAATTTCCATTTTCCTATGAAACCTGTGATCTTTAAAAAAGTAGTTAAATCAGTACCAGCTCATATGCTAGTTTTGCAATCTTATGCAAAAGCCCTTTTACAATCAATAACAGTCAAAGAAGTATCCAACAAATCTGCTTAGTATCTTTTCTAAGATCCACCCTTAGCATTACAAGAAAATGCATTGCATTGATCTGTATTTTCTATGTTTTTTTCAGGAATCTGATAAGTGTAAAGTTTCCATCATCTTCAGCAATAACAGGAGCATGTTCCTACCAGGGAGTGTCCAAGCCATTTTCTATTTGCTAAATCTATTGACTTGTCATTTTTAATTTGATTCTTTTGTTTATTTCTCAACACATACAAGGACCAGTGCTTGATGCTTCCTGATCAGCCGCGTAACCTTTAAAATGCTTGGGATTGCTCTCTGACAAGGTAAACCGTGGGCTGCAGAGATGCAGGAAGTGAGGGAATTATGAGTGTGGATGGGCAAACCACAGAATGACAAATGGAGAATATGAGACATACTTTAAAAAATCCATAGTTTTCAAAATATTGCTGGGAGACATAGCTGAGGAGTTTCCAAGCAAAAAAGAAATGTGTATGTACATGGTACTTACCTGCTCTATGTTAAGATAGTTCTCACAGACTTCGTGTGGGGAAAAATAACTATTTCAAAGTGGTCAATTGTTTGGATTTGGTTTTTGTTTGGGTTGGGTTTTTGGTGTTTTCTTTCCCCCGGCTCTGTGAATGTGCCCAGTGAGGCTGTTTGGATACCACTGGCTCCCGGTACAACTTTAAGCCTACTTTTGGAGCACTGATGGAAGGAAGCTATGTCAAAACTAAAAATATTTGCTATCTTATCTAAATTTCTCATTTTAAATGGAGAGAAAAGTAGGGATGCAGACCAAGGGAAGGCCTCTTTTTCCAGCCCTGGAGAGTAACGGTTGAGGTACATGCTACACATACACGTAACTACAATCAGTAAAAGAGAGAACTTTCTGTTGGCAGGCTGTTATGCGTCTGGGATGTCAGCAGGGGTCAGAACCAAGAGCAAAAACAAGGAGTCAGAGGGAACAGTAATGTAAACAGTAGACATACGGATTTTCACATTTGCTACATTTTATGAATAGTCTATTCTAGAATAATAAATGTCTTAGATGCAAATACATGTATCATAAAGAAATATAGACTGAATGACACAGCACATCTTAGTTCAGTTTCCCTGAGCTTTTTCAATATAATTTACAGATGTGAATTTGAGATCAATATTTAAGATGTAAAAAAGAACCGCATATTGGAGAAAGCTGAATTCTCTTTCCCCCAGCTACTTTTCTTTGACTTAAGGAGCCAGAACACCAAAAAATTTTGTTCAATAGAGTATGCATTCGTCAGAAACAAGCAGGAAGGACAGTAAATTGCAAAGGAAGGTTGTGAGAGACTGAACTGAAATCAGACGACTCCATCATCCATTGTTTCCAAGACTGGTATGAGAAGCTGAGGTCCACTGTCTCGAAGTTGTGATTGAGGAGTGAGATGGGACTCCACCATCCATTGCCTGAGAGATGAGGGGGAGGAGCTGAGATAGGACTCCACAGACCATTATCTCAAGGATTGGTGTGAGGAATTGCTGCCCATTATCTCAAGGATTGCAGTTGAAGAGCAGGCTGCAAGACCAGGGAAACTGGGTGCATGTGATCCACCAGGAATGTGCAGTACTTGACATTAAAAGCAGAGATACTCCCTCCACACATAATAAAAGGGGAAAAAGGTAATCGCCGTTGTGGCCACCCATCTCCAATGACAACTGTGGATCTTGGGGGACACCCAGCACCAAAGACAACAGTTACGGACCCTCAGGATGTTGCTGGATCCACAGTGGTGACTATCTCTCTCTGCACTCTGAATGCTTGTTTAATTTCTATCTTTTTTCAGATCTGTCCTATTGCTATCTTTTTATAATAATAATCTTTTTATAATTAACAGACTGTTTAATTATGGTACTTGACCTTGCTTGCATCTTAATTTCACTCTGGGGATCACAGAGGGAGTATTTCAAACATGGGGTTTTTCTCCAGTCAGACCCTGACAAAGGTCAGAACAATTTTACTTCAAATTTCTCTGTATCAGTGACAATATTTTTTCCTTTTTAAAAGGAAAGAAGGAAGGAAAGTTTTTCATCAAAAATAAAAATACAGAGAGCGAGGCACAGCAGTATTTCTATGAGCTTGAGTTGCCAGAAAATCATAAAATCATAGAACAGTTTGGATTGGAAAGGACCAACCCCCCTGCCATACGCAGGGACACCTCCCACTAGAGGAGGTTGTCAAGGACCTGTCCAGCTTAGTCTTGAACAGTGCCTGATTTCAAGGGCTAGACAAAAGGTAGGTGGAAAGAAACACTTTTGCAGACAATGCATTATTTTATTATTTATTCTTTTCCATTAACTATCCTGATAGGTGCTAAATTATGCCTTAATCTGTTTCTCTCAAGTCTGTGAAGTGAGTATGGGGTGACATGCTAAGAAGATGGACATGATGGATCTGAGCTGTATGGACTGAAATTTGTTCTCTCCAGTCTTGGACCTTCGTACAGTGCCACGGTGGCCTTGAGCAATTTTAGAACAGGTTTGCTAGCATAGTGTGACTGGATAACTTGTAATGTCCAGGCTTCATGAATGTCAAGTTTACGAAATTTCCCATCTAAAAGATTTTGCCTCTGTAAAGGTAGCAGGAGCTTATGTTAGTAGAATCTGCAGTGTTGGTAAGTCATTGCAGCTTGTGCCATCCCTTAAACAAAATCTATTTGCCAATCTAAAATAATTCTAAATTCTAGTATTAACCTAAATTCTAGAATGAATCTAAATTAACCCCATTAGCAATTTATGGTGATCCATCTAGCCTACCTGACAAAAAATGTTTTGTCACCCCTCCTCAAGTCTAAATTATTTTTGAACCTACTACAGATAACCTGAACGTTGAGCAATTTAATGTAAAAAGGGCCTTTTGCTTCAACATGCGTCTTTCCAATGTTGCTGCATAACAAACTGAAAAATGAAGTTTTCTAGAACACAACAAAATTACATCAAGATTTGAGGCTTGGTATTAACGGGTGTTCTTTAAGGAAATTACTTTTCAGCACTGGAAAAAATATCAAGAAGTGAACAATCCACTCTGGGAAATGTGACAGTAAGGTGTGTAACCAGACAGAATGCACTTTATTAGTCCACTGTAGGGCATGTATTTTAAGTGCCCCACATTTCTTTTTTGTTCATTCATTTCTCTTTCACTGTAACTCAGCATAATACTAATTTCAAATCAGTGTCTCAAATTCAGGAATAGAAACAACTAAATATAATTTTTAATGCAAATCTGGAAAGAAGGTGAAAGGCAGTCAGGAGTGTCAGTCTGTCTGTATCTACCTGTAACTGTGGCCCAAGACCTCTAAAAACATGGGCAGTTTTCCATAACTAATGAAGCTTCATATAAGATGGCATCAGTGGCGGACTCATTCAGCCTGAACAATACCAGCATCAGTATTAGTGGCAGCAAATGTAAGGGACGTCATAAAAATCCCACAGCTCTACACAGTCCTGAACTGACATACAATTATTGTACAGGCACCTCATGCTGCATCATTGTATCTGAATGCTTCATCTGTCTTTGACAAATTATCTCTTGAAGTTGGGGATGAATCATTTTCATTTAGCAGTGCTGGCTTTGAATATTGTAAGCACTGTTGTTAGAATTGATATTAAGCATTGCCATAGCTTTATATTTTTGAAAGAGTATTTTGTATTCTCTGCTAGAAAAATCCCAGGAGGCTACCTTTCCAAATATGTCACTATGATGACTGTATGCACACCATGCAACCATGCTCTTACATATGATGCCTACTTTGTTAATAAGTACATAAAAACTAAAAGAGTCTGGATATTTTCTGTCAAAATTAGCCCAAGCAAATACTTGTGTTGGTGAATTTTTAACAGATAAGAAACTCCAGCCAGGGTGACTTAACAGCTGAGCAAATATAATGAAGACATTGGGCCTGAGAGACTGATTCATGGTTTTGAACACAAAAACAGCAAAAAGCAGGACCTCACCCAGCTGTGCATCAGGATGCAGTAGCAGGATTAAAGCCAGATCCCCACTTGCCCAGCTGATTTTCACTATGGTTTGCATTGGTGTGGCATTATAACAAAGCAAAGCTGAGTGCAAACCCTTCTGTACCAAGACAATAGGTGTTAGATATCTCAAAAAAACCTCTGACTTTAAAAATTGCAAGCACACGTGCAAAAGAAGTGATCTACAGCATGTTGCACAAAGCCCTAATAGGTGCTGCACAGAGCACTAATAGGTGCATTTCCTGCTAGTTTTGAAGATTGATCAAACCCCAAATGGGCTTTAATGTTCTCAGACCAGTGCTGAAGTGAATTGAAACTGGAAACTATTACATTTTCCTGTACCATTGCATTTGGACTTCTCTTTTGTTTCCCAAGTTATTGTGGCTTGCATTTTCTTTCAAAAATCATCTATGCAAAGCTCCTCTTTTCAGCTACCTCAGCATGAAACTATGTATATGTAGTATAAGAAACTGGGACGACAAGGTTCCCACTGGTTCCACGCTCTTCATCACATTGTGTTGCACAAAAACCCGAGCAAATATTGCCTCCTTTAACCAGCAGAGGACGGTACCTCATCTCCTTAAATGAGACCTGCTGCCGTTGAAATTGCTATGATTTCCCCTGCAAATGAGTGGTACTTGCTCTGCTTTCTAGAGGTTCATGAGAAAGAAATGAAGCAGTATTATCTCGTACCACTTCTGCTGCATTCAGTTGCATACAATTTGGATGTCAGACAGCTGCTAGACTGCCCATCACCTCAATATCTAGAGCCTCCAAAACTCCCATATGGGTTCATGTGTGGTGACATGGGATTTTGGCCCATAAAGTTACTTACTTTATTTATTTGTAGGGATTTTTTTTATATTCCATGGAAAGTTTTCCTTTGTAAATTTGTTTCATGAAGGGTTACTAGGTGGTATGGAGGCTGATATCTCTCCCTCTCTCTGCAGAGATGGTATGGACCATAAAGTCTATGGTTTAGGGTCCAGTTCTGAGGAGGCACTTGCATGCAGCACTATGGGAGCTGAGATCTTAACAGCAATAGGACAAATTACATTCATGAAAAGTTATTGGCAGTATTATATTGTGCATGTATAGATCACTTTGTCCAGCTGTTTTGTACTTAGATGGTCATTCTCATCCTGCCGTAGCTATGTAGCTCCTATTTATGTATTTCATGGAGTCATAGGATCAGCTAGGTTGGAAAAGACCTTTAAGATCATCAAGTTCAATCATTACCCCAGGACTGCTAAGTCCACCACTAAACCATGTCACTGAGGGTGTCTATGCAGTTTTTGAACACTTCCGGGGGGGGATTTCACCACTTCCCTGGGCAGCCTGTTCCAATGCCTGACCACCCTTTTGGTGAAGAAATTTTTTGTAATATCCAGTCTAAATCTCCCTTAGCACAACTTGAGGCCATTACCTCTTGTCCTAACGCTTGTTACTTGGGAAAAGCCACCAGCCACCTCCTCGCTCGCCTTCCTTTCAGATAGTTGCAGAGAGTGATAAGGTCCTGCTTGAGGCTTCTCTTTCCAGGCTAAACAGTTTCCTCAGCCATTCCTCATATCCTCCAGACCGTTCACCAGCTTTGTTGCCCTTTTCTGGACCTGCTCCAGCACCAAAATATCTTTCTTGTAGTGAGGGGCCCAGAACTGAACACAGGATTTGAGGTTCAGCCTCACTAGTGCCCAGTACATGGGTAAGATCACTGCCCTGGCACTGCCTATAGCCCTGCTACTCTATTTCTGACGCAGGCCAGGATGCTGTTGTCCTTCTTGGGTGCCTGGGCACAAGCTGGCTCATGTTCAGCTCTGTCAATCAGCATCCCCAGTTTTTTGTCCTCTGAGCAGCTTTGCAGCCACTCTTCCCCAGGCCTGTAGCATTGCATGAGTTTGTTACACTCCAAATGCAGGACCCGGCACTGAGCCTTTTTGAACTTCATACCACTGGCCACAGTCCATAGATCCAGCCTGTCCAGATCCAGGTCCTCTGGGACCTGCCTACCAGCCTAGGACTGCTGATAAATGATGCAGAGTGGCTTAGCAAGCTCCTCTGCCAGCTCCTTCAGCACTCCTGGGTGTAATCCATCCAGCCACATGGACTTGTGTATGCCTAAATGGAGCAGGAGGTCACTAACCATTTCCTCTTGGATTATGGGGACTTCAGTCAGCTCCCCACCTCTGCCATCCAGCTCAGGGGACAGAGTACCTCAAGGATGGCTGGTCTCACCATTAAAGACTAAGACAATGACAACATTAAGTACCTCAGCCTTTTCCTCAAGCTTGGTCACTAGGTTCCCCCAGCATCCAGTAAAGGGTGGAGGTTCTCCTTGGCCCTCCTCTAATTGCTACTATACATGTAAAAATGCTTTTTATTACCTTTTATTGCAGTGGACAGGTTAAGTTCTAGCCGTGCCTTCGTTTTTCTAGTTTTCTCCCTGCATAACCTAACAACATCCTTGCTAAGACTGTCAGCTCTTCATGGGCCAGCGTGGTCCTCATGTTGTCCTGGATTTTCATGTGCCAGCAAGAGCTCACCAGGCTCTGATGGAACCACTGTTCTTTCCTTTTTTTATTTTTCCCTCCTTAGGACACACATAACCTATGTACTCTCATTCTGACCTGGGAGATGGCTCAGGCAGAGTTAAAGGTAGGATTCACATCAGCTGTTCAAAAATTGGGGTTCTCCTACTTCAGTGAAATTGACACTGATGTTTTCAAGTGTCAATTCATCCTAATGACAGGAAGCATTTGCACTGCAGAATTCCCCTCTGGAGCTGCTTTCCACTCACTGTCTATTGAAAATCAAGCCAAGAGTGCTCACTCAGACCAGACATCTCACTTTCAAGCACATAAAATAGGCAGCATTAATCTTACCATAACTGCCTCATCCAGCATCTTACAGGAAGTTTGTCATGCCTCAAACAGTTAGCCTGTGGTTTCTTGAGTCCCAGCCTAGGGATTTAATCACTGAGCTATTCCAAACCTTTCTTTAGTAATTGCCTGTTATATACAAATTGCCTTAGACGATTGAGATAGAATTATACAGTACAGGAATACATTATAAACAATGTGCAAGGAAAGACACTGAGATAGATGCATTTCAAATAATTTTACAAACGCAGAACTCCTTGGAATTCTTTCTTTCCACATCTTATCAATGGTAGTAGGTCTGATTTCTGAATAAAGAATCAGATTGGGCCTCTGCAATAGCATAAAATGAAATTTACAATTGTACATACATTCAGTGTGTTTATAAAAGCCACTGAATTTATAGACCAGAGTTTCTCTTTACCTATACATCAAATAAAACCAGAAATAATGTTTTTGTTTCCACAGTTTTCATTCACTTCAGTGCTGGTCTGAGGAGAGCACCTAAGTCCGTACAGGGTCTCTTCAGTCACCTGAAACTAGAAATAAAGGTGCCAATTAGTGAAAATTATAGTGGTTTTTTTTTTGTGACAAACATATTTTCCCACTGGGAATGGGATTGACACAGAAGAGCTTTCATGTAGGAAATTTTATAGGCATCAAAACACAACTTTTCTGAAGTGGATTTAAACCTAGAAATAAAAAGATACATGGCACTATTGCCAATCTCCTTAGCTTGCAATCTCCTTCTAAAAAACAGTTCAGCACAATACCCCATCACAATTTATTGCAGATTTTAATTCTATAATTACCAATAAACAGAGTTGTAAAATGTGTGGATTTGACAACTAGCATTGCAATTATTAAATATGGAAACTATTTTAATGAGTGTAGTTTAAATAATATTGTGAGGCAGTCACCAGCTTGTTCCTAAAACTCTATGTAATTACAGATGGTTCCGCAGCTGAGTATAAGCAGAATACTTTCTATGAGGTGCCTAGTACTCTCACTGTAAAACTGCAAAAGGACATGATACAATTTCTTCCTCTTCTGTAATAAAACTAATTAAAACAACCGTGTGTAGAATCTAAGCATGAACAACTATACCAAAAGGAAAACTGAAGGATGGTGGGTGGTATGAACAAGTCCAGCTCCTCACACACTTCATGGAACTGAAGTGCTTTATAGACAGTGATATAATGAGAGATGTAGCACCTCATCAGTCATTATTGTTCAAATTTGGGATGGAGAGACTTCAATATTTCTCACACTGGGGCTTTTCAAATGAACTTTTAGATTAAAAAAAAACGCATCACATTTCAACCCTGACTGAGCTGCCTGAGATAGCTGAGCTGTATTTGTGAAACTGAATTTTCCTACTTGAATCAAGCTAGTGTTGCTGAGAATGGTACAGTGTGAGCTGTGTTCAGCTTGACCGATAGAGGCCAACTAGAAGGCAAAGGGGGTATTTATAGGGTTGATTAAAAAGCCACAAAGATACCATCTCCTCTTTAAAGAAAACACTACCTTTGGGTAGTAGAAAATCAGGCCACTTAAAAAATCAGACTGTTTCAGGCTTCTTAGCTGTACAGGAAATACTGAAATTTTTTGGTCCTGGAAAGAAAGGCTGGGACATTCCTGCCATGGGAAAGGGAAGGTAAGCACAGGGGAAAGAAGCAAGTGAGAGATACGAGCTTTGGAAGCTGGGATGGCTGATGTGGTTCTTGGGGAAGCCTAGCTGTCAGGCAGAGGCAACATCCCTATTACTGTTCTGTCCCAAAGGATGAACCTAAGGCAAAGCTAGAAATATCCATCATATTTTCAGTCTTTTAAAGTCTTTCTATTTTGTTTATAGCTCTCTTTCAGTAAGCGTGGACCATCTGGCGTTACCTGGGATGTTTGACCACATCACGAAAACAAAACTCATGAACTTGCATGTTTTATGCATCCAAGCTGCTTCCAAGCTCATGAAGTAGGAGTGGTTTTTTTGCTGTTAACCTTGAGAAATACAGATGCCCTTTGCTGAGTTTTTTTTGTTTTTCTTAAAAATCCAATCATTTCTGCTAACTGAACCTTTTCCCAGGGTGCTCTTGGGTCAGGTTCCCAAGTCCAGCATTCATGTAGATATTCAAAATGCAAGATGAACTGGTGAGGTTTATGGAATATCTGTAAATAAATGTGTATTGAAGTTCTCTACCTTGAGTCAGCAAGGCATTTATATTCAGTTCTATGCAGGAAAGTTGCATGTTCATAAGGAGAACACCTATCCTTGTACTGTAGTCTTAAGTGGTTTTTAGTTTCCTTAATAATGTTACCAAAAGGAAAAACACTGTCCAAATTTTAATTTTCCTTTGACATATATTGCATCATTTCCTCTTTGTTAGCTAAGATTCTTGTTCAAAATGAAATTTCTGAGGAAGGTTACCATCAGCAAAAATATTACTTTTGAGGGATATTTTTTTTTTAAAAAAAAAAAGGACGTAACAATTCAATCTGTTTTCAGCATTTTCAAGGATAAAGTTTCCTCTTCTTGATTAGAAGGAGTTAGTAGGGTAATACGCTAAAATGATGAAAAGTCATTTGAGAAATCAAAATTAGCACAACCTTAAACAAAACTTTTAAAACAGCAAGCACAGATATTTGTCTGTATGGAAAGTTACTTCACTCAATGAGACTGAATTTTTTTCCCCTGATAATGAGACATTAGAAACATTAGCTACAGGAACCAAAGTTCTATGGTTCTTTGTGTTCTAAACAAGATTGCCTTTCTTTCGAAATCTAGCAAGGAGCATTGGTCAGCATATTGATGTGGCAGCAGTATCACCAAAAGGATGCTGAAAGTTGAAAAAGAGCATCAAAAATTATGTAATCTATCCCTTAGAGTACAAATTAATAATAATTTTATTTTGCTATAGGTGAACTCTTTCCTGATAACCAGGTGCACAAGTAAAGCATTTGTCTGTGGGGCAGCTTGCCAGCCAACCTGTTTACCTGACATGAACTGACCTGCCCTCCATGCCCAGGAAGAACTGGTGGGATGCACGTTGAAGGAGCTGGGAAAGAAGCAAGATGTCTTTTCTCTAAAAGAGCTCCCTAAACAGACCAGTTCCTCTATTTAGAGATGACCCTGTTTCCTTCAAGCCATTTCTTCTCCACTCCATGCTCTGCAACATGATTGTACTCTCAGCCTGGCACAAACCCCCCTTTGAGCTTGCCTTGCTGTTTACCTATTCATTTGTGGGGACAACACTTTTCTTTCACACCCTGCAGGCACACTGCTGGTGCCAACAATTATGAAAATTGGTCTGATAATTCCGGCTGGTAGTTGTACTTGAGGATAGATGACTTTGCTCTGTCTAATTTTGAAAAGCATCTTACAGATGAGGCCTTTGAAAGATGGAGTTAGGTTCAAATGTTTCTGAGTTCCTCTGCTTAGATGAATTACAGTAAAAACGGACAGAAAGAGGGAAGAAAAGAAAAAGGGAAGAAAGAGAGAAGGCAGGGTGAAAAATACAGAAAGGTACTCTCAAAGCTTAACGAGAGAAGGAGAGAGGGGCAGATTTTAATGTTAAGTATTGATGACATAGCCGGGGAGGGATTTTCTGTCACCACTGAGTGGATGAAACCCAGACCTAAGAAGTACTGTTCTTTCTAATACCACCAGTACCACTAATACCCCTACCACTAATACCCCTGCCATGAGGCAGACGTCAACATTGTCATTTGTCGGTATAAAACTCAGTGGAAGAGACTGGGAGCTAAAAGACAAGGGCAGAGAATGGGAATGCAAAGGCATGTTTTACAAACTTATTTAAAATGACCACTGTAATCCTAAGCAAAGACAAGTACCTAGACAGAAACTGACAATTTGCAATCCCTAAACCCACACCTGTTTTAGGCAAAGTGAGTCTACACTTCAAGTATTCTGGAAAAAAGCTGGCACCTCCTGCTCTCACCAGACTAGCCTCTCCTGCTGCTTCTGCATTCAGAGGCTCTCTCTGCAGTGAGCTTCCATACTGTGCTCTTTCATTACATCCCCAAAACCCCTTAGTCCTCCAGGAACACCCTTCCTGTTAGAGCTGTGAAGACCAAAAGCCTAAGTAACTCACATCTGAATCTTCATATATTTATGGAAAAGAAAGGAGTAAGAAACAACAGTTGCAAGGAATTGGCTTAAAGACAGCAAACTTAGTATGATCTTCAAAATTTAAAAGTGATGCTTTTTGCGTTTTTTTAATGAGAAAACTGACAAATGACAAAACATTTGCAAACTTTTTTTTTTAATTTATCAATAGCTATTTTTTACAAATCTATATAAAATGCTTCATTAATTTGGCATAGTTCTTCTGTTTTGATAAAATTCATGCAAAATGACATGATCTTCTGTGTATGTTAGAGCAAGCTTATTTTTGCAACCAAGAAAGCACCCTAATCCATATTTTCGAGTTTGCCAGGTAATACCTCCTTTCAGTAAAATCATTTTATTGCCTTTAGTAATTGTGCCAGATTAGTTACTCTTGTCTGAGTTTTTTACCATTTTATGCAAGACTCAAAACCCTATTTCACATACTGGTGCAACACTCGCTTTTTTCCCCCATACTCGCTGAATCTTCCCTAATGACTTTTCATGTGGATTAGAAATGAATGCATTTTCAGTGGATTAGAAAGCTCCACAGAAACATTCCTTTGAAACTCATGGGAGTAAACCAGTTAGTTCCTGCACAGATAAAGTGTTTAACTTCAAAAATTACTGTTGAATATCCTCTTGGATGAGTGCTGGGAATGGAAGGATTTTATTAGCCCTCGAAGATGCAAATACATCATCCAGCTGGTTTCTACATGCAGAATACGAAATTCCACATAGATTGGGACCTGAGTGTCTCAGCTAACCCATCCTGTGGGTCTGCCATTACATCAACAATCATGATAAACATCAGTCAAGAAAATCCTGATGTTCTTTAAATGACTACCCAACACATCCCAAGTGTTACTGTTTACCAGGAGTTCAGAAAGACATATTGAACCCAGTGTGTTTCCACTACTTCCTGTGTTTGCAGGTATATTTCTTCTTATTGACATCATGGTTATTAGGAAGTGCTTTAAAATAGAGCAGTAATTAGAAAGGAGAGAAGATGTGGATTCACCATTAAAGTGATATCTGTTTACTGATGGCAGTAGAGTTCTGTTAGTGTCCTCCTTTATTATAATAAAACCTGTACCAACCACTTCCTCCCTTTGATGAGGTTCATTGGACAGCAGCTCTTGGAAAAGTTTTCCTTTTTCTAATTTAATTACTTTTCCCTGTTTCTCTTTTTGTCTTTGTAGTTGATTTAGTGCCACACAGTGCCCCAGGTGGTCAGTCTGGGAAGAAGACACTGGTGCTCTCAAAGAGACAGTGTTGATTCACTTTGGACCCAGAATGACCTCTTCCTCCTCCTCCCACAGCCCCTGTCCCCACTCATTCACAGATCTTAATCCTCAATAAATACATGTGCTTATACATGGGAAGAAAGGTGGTCCACAACTTGAACTCAACTAAGGACACAGGCAACCATGGCTGGCATTGGCAGAACATTGTTTAGCACAGTCTGGTACCATTGTTTGCAACGTGGATAAAACCAGCTGGCCATGTTATGCTTGACTGAGAACTAGACAAGGGGGAATCAGATGTGAATAGAAGGGATATGTGAAGAGATGAAGAAAGCAAGCTGACATGCTCAAGACAAGGCCTGAGAAAGAGAAAAGTAATTAAAGCCTTCCTGGATACTTTAATCTGTGTCAATAATAGCAAAATTCACTACCCTTTTTTTGCCGTTGTGCAAAATACAGAAGCAAAAGAAACTTAAAAGAAATAACCTGCCACAGAGGAAATACAGGTATTGTATACTGTAAAGCAGTAACTTCTTGACTGTGCAAAGCTCTGTCTTACAGGTGTTTAAAACCAGATATACAACAGCAGAAAGTCCACCTTCATCATTTTGTCACTTTGCATTTCATTTATGCTCCTGAAGTTGAGAAAAGTGAAATGAAGCAAGGATCAATCTCAAAAACAGGTATTTTGCAGGAATATCAGTACTGAAGTGTTGTTAGTTCTGACAGTGTTGTTAATTTTCCATAAATCGAAACAAAATCACTGGAACAGGTACTTTACATTGAATATTAAGTAGGTACACTGAGGCGGTAAAGGCTGCAGTGCTATCACACTGGCCCAGCCTGCCATTACACTTGCTTACCATTCAACGCAGAGGACAAGTGCAAATGAACTGGCCATAGTGGGAGAAGCAGGACCTGGGGGTTGAAGAAAGCCTGCAAAGGAACTAATCTTACTGTGGTGAGCCTGGTGTAGGGGGGTAGGGTATCAACCCATTGAAAATCAGAGTTCATTAGTTCCAGCATTTACAGAACAAGTTGCTTTGATTAGCTTAGTTTTGCCCGGACAGTCCCTACTGAGAATTATTTATACTAGAAAAATGATGACTTACCATGCAACAATTAAGCTTTTTCCTTTTTCAGATGTAATACATCAGTCTTGGCCCTTTTCTGTTGCTAACACAGTGTTGCTACGTGGAGGGTGACATGCAAACAATGTCACTCTATATTTAGAAAAGCCTTAAAGAATTTCTTGCAGCCAATGAGCTATCTGTTGTTGTAATACATACCACAAAACATTACCTCAATGCCTCAGTGTAATTTAGTTTGGTCATTAACAAAGGCACTTGGCGTTTTCTCTCATCTGGCAAACTCCCTTGAAATCCAAGCACGTCTGTTTTTTTTTTATTTAGTGTACCACCCTGTTTGAATGGGACCACAACTGTTCCACCAATTTCCAGGCACAGCAGATGTCAGGCATGTATCACATGTACATGTCAACAGTATGTACATAGCAGTCAGCCGTGTTTCAGCTGCTTCCTCAGCAGATATCAAACATGCCTCTTCCAAATTTAGTGATCCCATCTGAAAAGTTCAAAAAAACTTTGCTGACCTATAAACTGCATAGTGGAAACAAACACTGAATCAAGATACCTGTCTCCTGCAAACCCTGGTCCTGCTTGGACCAGAAAAAAGGCTTCTGCTTTGGTGCAGCAGAAGCAGAGGCAACTGCTGGTAAGGAGCTTCTGTTTTCTAACAGAGGGGCCAGCTTGCATAAAATTGAAAATGTTCATGTAGCAGTTGCAGAGGAGGGTCAATTAATTAGCACAAACCCCCAATACCCCTCATTATCAGGCTCCAGTGTAGAGCTGGAGCTCCTCTTTTTCTCCCCATAAATCTCAGCCATGTTGATCTTTTGCTGCTTTCTCCACCACCCAATGACAGTTTGTTTGCATTTGAATTTAAAGTTCCTTTTTTTTTTTTTCAGTGCACTGCAGCAATCAGTAATGGGCTTCTAGTTGCTCATTTAGTCAATGAGGAGTAAGGGATGAACTGAAGAAGGCTTTGATAATACTTAAAAAGGCCTAGATTTTTTTCTAAAGATGAGCCCAAGCTGAATTCCTAGAGTGACTCTTCACCCCCTGAACACTGTCAAGGTTTCTAAACTTTGACCATCTTTCCTAATGTTTGTTTTCAGAGAGCTCAAATTGTCATTGCAGGCAAAAATTAAATCCCACCTTGCCTGCACTAACTAATCAGCCTAACTCCAGATTAATCCAGCCATGGAGCTGTTCTGGGCCACATTTTACCCAAGACTGGTAGCTGGGATGGGAAAGAGAGTGGTTTAAAGTAGAATTTGGTAATAGCTACCATGAACCTTCCTGAGAAGAACTTCTTGCAGGACTCAGGATATTTTTAATGTCAATAAGGTTCTGTGGTAAAATAGGGGAGAAATAGGAATGAAATAACCCATCTTGTGTGATTCTCTAAAATGCAAATCTATTTGCATTTTACTGAAACATTGGAAGACAGTTAAATAGACATTTGGCTGAGCAAATCAAGGCACTTGGTTACCTACAGGCTTATTCAAAGATGCAATCTAGGTATTTTAATAGAGACTGAAATTTTCTATATTTTGAAGGAAAAGGGGCTAAGACATTATTTGGCCTAAATTTGTGCTTAAGCAGAGTCACAGCAAAACTCCAGACCAGCCTGTGTTATGCAAGGGAACTGACGAGACTAGAGCTCAGATCTGAGGAACTGGGCCTGTGAGTCCAACTGAAATCCAGAGTTGGACTCTGATGACACATTCTGCGTATAATGTTTTGACAGAGCAGGAAGTAGGTATAGAGCCCTCACTAATGTCCACATCACTTGAGTTTCTTTCTCTGTCTCTAGGGAATCAGAACATACATGTAGCTAGGTGGGTCATCACCTCCATTTGCCTTCTCCAGGTCACAGCTGACAGCCTTGCTCCTGAGGAAAGAGTCAATCTCACTAAAGCTGCTGGGACCAGAAATAGTTTCCCAATCAGTCAGATTGCTTTGCTTTCCTCATCTAATTTTAAACCTCTGTATCCCAAAATTTCCATTGAAACAATGTTTAGCAAAAAGCCTACATTTCCATGCAGCTATGAAATACGCATCTGGTTTTCAAGGCAGTGGATAATCATTAGGGGAAGCTGATACGAATGCAAAATGAAATGTTTTTTAATCGCTCTCAGTGCTCATCATAACTCTCAAAGGCACTGAAAAGATGGATGTTAAACTTACAATGATTCCCTTGAATTTAGGGAAAAGGTCCCATTAGCCTCAATGGGTGCAGGCTAAAAATGTGGTGTTTTTGCATTCTGTAATAACAGGACAAGGGGTAACGGGTTAAAACTTAAACAGGGGAAGTTTAGGTTGGATATAAGAAGGAAATTCTTTCCTGTGAGGGTGGTGAGACACTGGAAGGTTGCCCAGGGAGGTTGTGAATGCTCCATCCCTGGCAGTGTTCAAGGCCAGGTTGGACAAGGCCTTGGATGATGTGATTTAGCGTAGGATGTCCCTGCCCACGGCAGGGGGGTTGGAACTAGATGATCTTACAGTCCTTTCCAACCCTAACGATTCTATGATACGATTCTATGATTCTATGATTCTATGTCTACCCAGCTTTTAGGTCGATGTTCACAGTATGTGATATCCTGCATAGATGGGGCCTTGTGGGAGCAATATTCTACTGCTCTGCTTAGCTGGTAGCCCAAAACTCCACAGATTAGGTTATTTTTAAGCTACCTAATCATACACCATCTTTCCTGGTGTCTTGAAATTACATAGTAAGATATATCATGCAAGTAGAGGAAGTATAAATCAGGTTATACAGCCTACACTATAAACACAGAATTAAAAACTTTTGTGCTTTGTTTGAAAGACAACTTGCACTTATTTCCACATTTTCACTCTTCATTTAAAGCCCCCCAAATCTTTTCAAGTTACTTTCCAAGAGTAAATTCGTATTTTATGTTCTTGATCTTTGTTATGGCAAGCTGAAAGCATGTGCTTTTAAATAGAGATTGTCTACCATTTTTGTTTAACAGTAATGGCACTCCTATTGTATGATCTCAGAAATTACATCTGTAAATATAGCAACCATGTAACCTACCACAAGCAACAGAGGGATTCAATTAACTGCAGCAGGTAGTCCAATGTGATTAGAGGTAGTCCTTCACAACAGCTGAAGGTAGAAAGAGAAATGGGTAACAATTAGAGAAATAAGAACCAAAAACATTCAGCCAGCTTAGGTACTTATCACTGATCACTATAGACCCATAGCTTTCAGGAAACAGCCCAACATGGGGATATCTGTAACCTGAAAATCAGCCTGTATCAGTTTGTGATTTTCATGTGAAATGCCATGATCAGTCTTTGATCAGAACTGTTGACCAGTTAGTTGTATGTGGTCTGCTTAGGAATGTGTTTTTTTTATACATTAAAAACATAGGCAAGAGAATTTTCTAGTAATTACATTCTTGGGCCATTGGTATTCCTTTCTGGGCAGCCCAGAGATTTATTAGCTCTGGAAACTCTGTAGTAGTGATTTAATATATACGGAGTAACCCACACTGTCTGATGCTTTCTAACAAATACTTCAAAGAAGAAAAATCAGGGTAAACTGCGTATTTCATTTTACTGTTGACAAGCTACGAAAGGCTAAATCAACTGGTGGTTGTGTGTGAGAAGGATGTGGTCGAAATAGGTTAGTATGTACAGGCTATTACTCATAACAAGAAGGTTCTTAGCTGTTGCTAAGATGTATGTTGCATTGTACATCTGATGTTAAACTAGCAAAAATATTGACTGACCCATGTCTGCTCCATAAAAGCTTCCAAACTAAGAAAGGGCGAGCATGAATTCCTGCAGAAACTTTCTTCTGTTTGGTAGAGATCACTTACAAGATGCTTTGCTGAGACTTTTTAGAATAGGAGCAAAACTTTATCCCACCTCGACGAGTATCAGTCAACATGCAGCTGTCCCTAACAGACCTCTTTGTCAATACAGTTACACTTGCAGACGTCTCCAGGGTACAGGCTTGATGTTCCAAGACTGGTGCCAGGATATCTTTATGTCCCATACTTGACAAGAGGAAATAAAAATCTCTAAGAATGTTTTTGGTGTGCTTATCTTGTTTTGTTTATGTCATGTGGGGCAAAGGGCTTCTCCTTCAAAGGTTTAATCCTGAAGACGTTAATCACATATAGTTCCACAGACTGACTAAAGCTCAAAGGAGTCAGAGATAAGCCACTCCCAGCTGGAGCCTCTGAACTCCAGAATGGCAAATAGAAGTGAATAAAACTGAGCCAAAAGAGATCATGGCTATTTCCACATTTTGCAGAACTGTATGTCTACTTAAAGGCTGTAATTTAAAAGGGAGAAAAAGGAGGGAGAAAATCTGAGCTGCCAACATCTGCTGTTTCAGAAGCAATAAAAGTGAGTGAGAAGTTTGCATGAGTACAGCACTTTGCCACTTGGGTACTGTAGTGGCTGAGGTGGTCCAACACTACAATTAATGGTGTGTATGAAAGGAAAGAAGTGGTGCTAGAGAAGAATCTTCTTCATAAATTTGACCTGAGGCTCAGTGTTTAACAGTCAGGAGTAACCCAGCTCTCAAGATCACCTTTGTTTGGATCATCACAGATCCTCTCATCCTCTACTTCCATGCATGGGTTTATTATAAACTATTCTTGTCCTGGTGACACCTGCGCTATCCTCTCCTGTTTTCCATTTTTCACTCCTCTCCTTCTTCAGTCTCATCTGCCCAATTTCCTCTTTAGCTATATCAGTCAGAGGAACTGCATGTCACTTACCCTCAAGGCAATCTCCTGTAATTTTATCTTCTCTCTAGAGACTTGTGTTGATTGGGTTGTGATTCTATCTCTACTGCTTTGTCATTTTCTGTAAGGAGATTATCTAGGAGCTTATCTGAGTTAACTGCAAACTAAGTCTGTTTAGTTTTGCCTACAATTAACATAGATATGGTGGCTAATAGTGTAGTATCCATAGCACTTTTTTTTTGGACATATTTTATTAGGACCATGTTTTTTTCCTTATTTCTCACATTAAACATAACACAGAGGATTGCACCATATGTTCACTCTTCTACACATTATTTTTGATTGCAGGTGGCAGAGGCTATCCTGGAGGCTGACAGAAATCGCTTTGGAGTATAACCTTTTCCTGGGTAGCACTTTGCCCTAAAATTTATCAGTGAAAAAAGGGTTTCTTTCACTCTCTTAACACATATATACATGCATGCATTTCCTATCATCTGAAACTAGAGACTTTCTCATTGTCCACTGATACCTTTAATCCTTCTGGGATCCTACTAAAGTGCCTACTTTTCATGGTATTCTGCTGCAGTGAGTAACACAAGCTAACTATACCTTATCAGTGGGGTGGAAAAGAAGCCCTCCTTTTTCAAGGATTAAATTGTTCTATCAGCACAGACATTTCACAGATACCTGCCTCTTTCATAAGCACAGAAATAGAAGATGTTTTATGCTCTGGTTTCTCTCTGCTACTCTCTCATACACATACAGGTGTAACAGGAATACTGTAACAATCGTAACAGCCAGGAACTCTCTCATGCTTAAATGCAGTAACTGCAGTGAAAACATTTGTTTTTAATTTAACTCAGTGGCAATTTGTCACCATTGAACAAGAGCGCAGAATGTTTTTTCTTGAAACAGAATGTCCACAAAATTGAGTTATTTCATGCCTGTAAGCCCTGGAGAAAGACTTCAAGACAAAGCTTAAATCAGCTGCTTATTTAAACCAGGCCCTATGGGGAGATGTAATAAAATGTGCTTGCCTCTGTCCTCCATGCAACATAAAAGCAGCGGAAAACTGTAGGGGTTCAATCAGCTATCAGGCAGTGCCCACTTCATTTTCTAAACAGAGAAATAAGATTTATATTGATGTAGGAAAATAAACATTGCTGCAGCTTTGACACTGTCAGAGATAAACCCACTCTACAGTACAGGCCTGCCCCTCCTGATGAAACAAGCTAGAGATTCATGTATAGTAGATTAATTTCACTCTTTGCCTGTTATGACTTGTTCAAAAATTCTGGAAGTCAATGGGAGGGTTTTCCATCAATTTCCAGCTGGCTTGTGATCAGACCTGTGGTGTTCAATATGTGCTACCCCAAAGCACATGCTGGAGTGGCTATCCCTGTCCAAAGCTGGATCAGGAAGCTACGTATTTAGTCTACTTATGACACAGAAGGTATGGTTGCCTTCTCTGACAGTGGCATGTGTCATGTCATCTCTCTTTTCCTCAATTTTCTTTGTTAGATGGTGATCACTGTCTTTTTGGTGATGTACTTCGTCACATGCAGGTGGAAAACTCTGGGCATGAACTACAATCAACATTAGCCTGATGAATTCATGCAGAAAGAGAATCTGCTATAGTTGAAGGATTGCATGTATGCCAGCACAGTCAGTGCCTGTACTGGGTGAAGTGGGTATGGATCTGGTCTTGCATTACCAGTCAGAGAGGACATGTACTGAGGAGCCCAATACTAATATAGTCCTGGGAAAACTTCAATATTGAACTTGTTCTATGTCAATCAGCTGCAGCACTGAAAGAGTCACTGCATGAGAGTGTCAGAGCTGGTGCCTGTCTCCACCAGTGTGGGACAGAACAGCCCTGAAGTTATGTGTGCTCCCAACCTGTTTGCCTCACCCTGCTTTTGGGTAATCCACTAGATGAAAGACTGGGTAAGAACAAGTCTTCACAAGGGCTAGGGATAGGTGAGCTGTGGAAGGCCAGCCCTGGATTATCACAGCAGCAAAGCTGCAGAGCAGTCCAGTGGCTTTAATCACGTTTGTTATGGTGGAAATGTTTGTACATGAGTATGTAGTCATTGTAGTTGCCTTAACCAGTTTCTAAGAAGCATGAGTAAGACTATCAAGAGCAAAAAACGTGAGCCAACATCTAGCTAGAACCAGTGTTCATAGCTATACATGGAATTAGAGGAAAGGGAGATCAGGAGACTGGTGAGTACAAAAGTATAGCCTAGACCAATATCTTGACATACTCTTCACGCTTCCCCTGATCTGTCTTTTTATATCTCCTAGCCTTTGTACCTCTCCTTGCTTCTCATGCTTTAGTGCATCTCCTCAACAACAGCCTATTTTGGATAACCTTTGCCTGCAGCTGCCCTGCTGTGTGCCCCTCAGAAAAGGCGGTGATCACAGAGATGGCAAAGGGAGCACAGTCTGCCAGAGGATGACTTCTGCAATGCAGGTAGATTCCTGGAGCAAAAAAAGCAGAGTATCAGCAGTTTTCTGGCCCTAGATTGGTACGACTGTCCATGGACAAGTAATCAATCCTGTGGTAAAAAACTGGGGGATCTGCCTTAGGAGATCTGTTGCTGAGCCTTGTGTTGCTGAGAAACAGGTCCAGATCTTGTTTAGTAGCATTTTCAGAGGTCAATACAAACAATTTCTGTTGGGACTGATACACTTAAGTTTTCAACTTACTTTTTAGAACACTCAGCTTAATTTTCTTGAAAAGCTAGTTTCCCAGTTGTCTTAATTTCTGCCAAGAGCAACTTAATTGAAATTCTAAGCATCCCAAGAAACCTGCAAAGTATGTGATGGAGATTGTTAGCAAGGTCTTCCTCTGAATAAGTGGTAAACAGGTCTAGTACAATCACTGCTCTGGTGATGTCAATAGATATTCTATATTCCCTCTTGGTTGCATCAAAACCAAGACTGAGTTCAGTGCTTGTCTGAGCTACCATAGGTTGCAAATAAGGAGGTTTTTTATAGAAAACACTGAGAGAAAACAGTATTATAGATGTCACAACAGTGACCACAACAATAATTGGATGAAAGCAGCTCCTCACTGAGGAGAAGATACTCATCTTACTCTCTTAAGGAGGGGATATACCCATCGGATGAAAATAGGTCAATTGACTGGCATTCATACCAGTGTTGGGCCCGGTCTTGTTCAACATCTTTGTTGGTAACACAGACAGTGAGATTGAGTGTGCCCTCAGCAAGTTTGCCAATGACACCAAGCTGTGTGGTTTGGTTGATACACTGGAAGGAAGGAATGCCATCCAGAGGGACCTTGACACACTTGTGAGGTGGGCTGATGCCAACCTCATGAAGTTTAACCATGACAAGTGCAAGGTCCTACACCTGGGTCAGAGCAATCCCAGGCACAGCTACAGGCTGGGCAGAGAGGAGCTTCAGAGCAGCCCTGCAGAGAAGGACTTGGGTGTGTTGGTCAATGAGAAAATGAACATGAGCCGGCTTCAGTGTGGGCTCACAGCCCAGAAAGCCAACTGTATCCTGCGCTGCATCAAAAGAAGTGTGACCAGCAGGTCAAAGGAAGTGATCCTGCCCCTCTATGCTGCTCTCATGAGACCTCACTTGGAGTATTGTGTGCAGTTCTGGTGTCCTCAACATAAAAAGGGCACAGAACTGTTGGAACAAGTCCAGAGGAGGGCCACGAGGATGATCAGGGGACTGGAGCACCTCCCGTATGAAGACAGGCTGAGAAAGTTGGTGCTGTTCAGCCTGGAGAAGAGAAGGCTGCGTGGAGACCTCATAGCAGCCTTCCAGTGTCTGAAGGGGGGCTATAGGGATGCTGGAGAGGGACTCTTCATTAGGGACTGTAGTGATAGGACAAGGGGTAATGGGTTAAAACTTAAACAGGGGAAGGTTAGCTTGGATATAAGGAGGAAGCTTTTTACAGTAAGGGTGGTGAGGCACTGGAATGGGTTGCCCAGGGAACCTGTGAATGCTCCCTCCCTGGCAGTGTTCAAGACCAGGTTGGACGACGCCTTGAGTGATATGATTTAGTGCGAGATGTCCCTGCCCATGGCAGGGGGGATGGGACTGTTGTGGTTTAAACCCAGTCAGGTAACTCGTTCACTCACTCCCCCCCCCTTCTTTCTCTCCCCCTACTCCCAGAGGGAGGGAGAGGAGAATCAAAAAGAATGCAACTCCCATGGGTTGAGATAAGAACAGTTTAGTAACTAAGGTATGACACAAATCACTACTGCTACCACCAATAACAATGATAAAGGAAATAACAAGGGAAGAGAACACAACGCCTCACCACCAGCTGACCGATAACTTGCCCCCCAAGCCCCGACCAAGCACCGACCGATACCTCCTCCAACCCTGCCGTCTCACAGCCCTTCCGGCTAACTCCGAGTTACATCCTGGGCATGACGTGCTGTGGTATGGAATACCTCTTTGGTCAGTTTGGGTCAGGTGTCCTGTCTCTGCTTCCTCCCGGCTTCCCCTCCTCCCTGGCAGAGCATGAGGCTCACAAAGTCCTTGGCCAAACCAAAACATCGCTATCAGTTCTGTTCCCAGGCCGAAAGTCAAAACACTGCACTGCACCAGCTACCAAGAAGGAGAAACATGACTGCTACTGCTGAACCCAGGACAGGGACCTAGATGATCTTAAGGCCCTTTCCAATTCTAACTATTCTATGATTCTACACATGCAAGTCCAAATGCCACTGTGTATGTGATTCTGAAACTCTTAAGAAGGAAGACACATCAATGTAAGGCGGAGATTATGGTCTCAGAAATTGATTTGATAACTTCAATGGTGCTACAGAAAAAGAAAAAAAAAAAAGAAAGAAAAAAGGTCGAGGAAAGTATCATTGGGTAGCACAGATAAAGGCATTAATCATAATTTTGGCTGGTTTTAATTTTTGTCCCTTTTTCCTTTCTTTGAATTCTATTACCTCTCTAGAGGATATCTCTATGGGAACAGAAGGGGTACAATGAAAGTAGGGTGTGCTGGTGGCAAGTAATAGTAATGAAAAAGGATAAATATTAGCGGCTTTTGTGGTTTCAAATTATAACTACCTGGTTACTCTTCAGTCATTGTACCTGTCACTTAGGAACGGACGCAATGAGGCTATTCTGGTTCACTTTATTTAAAATCATTAGAAAGATTTCACATAGTACAGGCTTGATCAGAAACATAGACCAGAAACATCAAGACAAAACAGTTAGTTTAATCTGTAAACAAAGTAAAACAGTCAGTGAAAGCAATATAACTACAAACAACACTGCAAAACACTATTCTTCAAGAAATGCCACAATTGGTGGTACACAGATAAAAAAGAGACAGAGAAGCATTTTACGGTTAGATTCAAACAAGGCATAGAGAAAACATCAATAGATAACTAGTATGACAAATTGAAAAAGATCTTAAGCTAATATCATTCAAGTGACAGGATTACCTTGGGTTATTTGATATTGTATATCTTCTTGTGTTTCTTTTTGTTTATTTTTATTAACTTTTTTTAGTTGCTTTTCTGCTTCTATTTGCATTGGTTTCTCATAATAAACTTACACTTTCTAAGAGAGTCATCAGCCATGGAGATTGCTTCCGTTTTTTTGATCTATCTCCCTAAACTGCTTTCATACTCTGTTCTTTTTATCAGAAAAGCAGTTACACATCATACTTGCACATCAGGCAGAGCTGCACAGAGGACAAAGGCTAAGCATATTTCTGTATGTCACTGGAGACTGTGGAAGTGTAGCAGAAGGCACAGAGACAGAAACTGAAAAAGCAGAGTAAGAACGGCAGGGGTCACACATGAACATACCAGGGGTGAATGCAGTCTTTCTTTCTGGTGTAAGTTTGCATCTCCAACAGCCAGGATGACATTCTATGCAAGAATAGCAGCAAATGGACAGGCCACTTTAGTTCCAGCAGATGTCATTACTAATATAACACAACATTACACTTTGTGCTTGTGATCCAGTAACCGATTCATTGTCTTGATGGTGTTTGCTGTAATGTGCACTGGAAATTTCCCTGCAACCTTAAAAACATCATTGTACAATTAGCACTGCTTGCTTTTATTGCCAATTTTTAAATGTTCCCTTCCAAAATACATCTGAGGCTGCCCTGACACATTAGGTAGACACTTTTCTTTCAGTAATACAGCTTATGTGCTGATAGGGTTCACTTCTAATGACTTTGCTAACACAGACCCCGTTGACAGTTGAAATGGCTCACTTTCATATATTTCGCTCTTCACTAATGAATTAAGACATCTGCAAAGAAAAACTCATATTTAGCTCTTGATTTTAATCATTTGCAGGAGGAGAAAAACCACCATGTCTGAACTCTTCTATATTCTTAAAAAAGCACAAAGTAGTGCGAAGAGTCTGCCTTCCTGCATTATGCTGGGCATCCAGGTATAAGACAGTAGCCTTCCTTGGACAGAATCGTAGAATAGAATGATTTGGGTTGAGAGCGACCTTAAAGGTCATCCAGTTCCAGCCCCCTGCCATGGGCAGGAACGCTTTCCACTGGACTAGGCTGCTCAAAGCCCTGTTCAACCTGGCCTTGAACACTTCCAGGAACAAGGCAGCCACAACTTCCTTGGGCAACCTATTCCAGTGTCTCACCACCCTCAGAATGGAGAATTTCTCCCTAATATCTAATCTAAATCTACCCTTTTTCAGTTTAAAACCATTCCCCCTTGCCCTGTCACTACATGCCCTTGTAAAATGCCCCTTTCCAGATTTCTCGTAGGCCTCCTTCAGGTACTGGAAGGTTTCTATAAAGTCTCCCTGGAGGCTTCTCTTCTCCAGGCTGAGCAAGCCCAACTCTCTCATACTCTCCATTAGCAGCAGTGCTTCAGCCCTCTGATCATCTTTGTGGCCTCCTCTGGACTCACTTGAGCAGCTCCATGTCCCTCTTGTTTTGGGGACCCAGAGCTGGACTCAGTACTCCAGGTGGTGTCTTACAAGAGTGAAGTAGAGGGGGAGAGTAACCTCAGCTGCCACTATTAAAATCTGTCTCTCCTACAAAGGATAAATGGAACAGTGATGTAAAAAATTTGTTTCCATAGTATTTATTTTATTTACCAAAATCATTTCAGTGCAGAGATCCACGGACTCCCTTCCTGTTATACATTTCTACTAAAACACTGGTCTAAGGTCATAGTGAGCTTTTCACAGAAGTACATTGAATAGTTTTAAACTAAAAATTAAAAAAAAATGTGTTGTAAACCAATAAAAGATGAACTCTGGCAGCAGCCCAGTGGTTTAAAACACTTTGAAAGAGCTGTTCGAGAGACACAAAGAAAGTCTATGGTCTCAAGTCTGACCTAAGATACCAGCGTATTGTGTTTCATGTGCAGGAAAAGATAGCACTGCCATTACGAAAGACGTGTGAAAATAGGGAAGAATCTGTATCAAAATCTTCTAGTGATTTCCATTCTAGCTATTTGTTCATTGTCTGGTGCTGCAAAACAAGTGGTTAGTCTTCTTGTAAGAGCACAGTTTTCTATGCTCCAAGGCCTTCAGCAGCCCACCTTCTGGACTTTGTATGAAGAGAGACTGGCAGGACTTCTGGTATTATTGAATCCAACCACCCTGCAAGAAAGAAAAGTGGATTCAAGGGTTTAGCTTTCTGATTACCCCTGTAGGTTTCTGGGGACTCCAGGAAAGTTAGAACAGCAAATAAAAAAGAAATCCCTATATGGCTCTTCCTATGGGAAAAGGTTTTTCTTCAAGAACGTCCTCTATATGGGAATGATTTACATTATCTGAATTTTCACCCAACCAACTCAGAATACTAATTAAAAGAAAGAATGAAGAAACTTAGGAAAACGCAAAAACTTCCTCATCCTTTAAAAGGTTCTTCACACAGCCTGATCTTCTGTTACAACTTCTCAGTAGAATCAGGGAAGTTATTTTCAGTCCCTTGTTGGTTTTGAACACCTAACAATTTTCGGGGAAAATCTGTGGACTCTGCAAACTTGATCTTACTTCATGTTCTCTAGTTTCCTTTGTTACGTTTTGCAGATCTTGCAACTAGAAAAAAAATAAATGTTGGGGAGAGGGTGCTTAGCAATTCTGAAAAACTGATGTTTTTAGTTTTGAGTGAGTCTGCCTGAGTCTTTGTATTGGTTCTGCATAAGATCTGGTCAATGTGACTTAAATATCTTCTAGCTCATAGAATTTTCCTGTTGTCTTTGGGGAAGAGAATCTGGTGTAGGATCTAGAGAACAAGTCCTCTGATAAAGTGTCTGAGGGAACTGGGACTGTTAATCTTGAGAAAAGAGGGCTGAAGGTGGACCTTATCATTCTTTACAAATACCTGTAAGGAGGTTGTAGCAAGGTGGGTGTCAGTGTCTTCTCCCAAGTAACAATTGATAGGATGAGAAGAAATGGCCTCAAGTTTTGCCAGGGCAGGTTAAAAATGAATATTAGGAAAAAATTCCATATTGACAGTGTTGTCAGGCACTGGAACTGGCTTCCTAGATAAGTAGTTGAATGACCACACCTGAAGTTATTTGAAAGCCATGTAGATGTGGCATTTAGTGACACAGTTTAGTGGTGGACTTCGCAGTGCTAGTTAATGGCTGGACTTGATGATCTCAAAGGTCTTTTCCAACCTAAATTATTCTATGATCCTATGTTAAAAGCTATCTTGTTACCTGCAAAGCACAAGCTCCTTTAAACACAGTTTACCACATTTTACTCTGTGTTTCAGCTAGGAAATTCTAGCCCTTGCCCACCTGCGTGTCATTTTCCCTTACATGGCACACTGCATGGCAGTACACAAGTGGCAATTGCCCCTGTGTGGTTAAAGGAGGTCTCTGACTCTGGTTGTGCTACTACAGCTTGCTCCTGCACTGGGCCTAAGTACAGGTTGTGGGATTAGGATGAAAGCTCCCAGATGATGACTGACTGGTTTCTAGACACTTTGCACTGCTTGACTGGCAAAACACAATGGAAAACCTGGCTTTACATAAAGGAAGGTAAATAGAAACAGAAAAACTTGATGTGAGAACAATGTGGCTCAGTTAAAATTCTGTGAATAATTGTAGCTTCTGGATTGCATTAACTGCTGGACACTGGACAGAAGCTTAAGGTCATGGATTGTTTTTCATTTCTTATTGTGACAGCATGCCATTATTTTCTTACCTCTGAAACAGCAGGATTAGAAAGAGAAATACACCTTTTTTGACTGCACTGAACTTGTGTCTCTGAAGTGAAAACTGATTTGTGCACTGAATGAAGCAAATGAACATGTAAACAATCCTTATTTCTTTCCTCCAGGATCAGTAGGAAATAAACCTCAGTTTCAGGAGGAAAAAATCTAAGTGTTAAATAAGCAAACAAAACCACTAAAATCTAGAAGAACCATCTGTGAGAGAAGATAATGTAATTTTTTTCTTATTATTTTAGCACCTATAGAAGTGATATAAAGTTGCTGGATATTGACAGAAGTGTTTGTTTAATGAAAAACTCAGAGTAAAATATGTGTTTAGCTTTACAGAGTTCCCTTTGTAATTTCTAAACCCATGTTGCTGCAAACTTTCAGCCCAAGCATTAGCTCAAAAGAAAGAGAAAAACCAACTCCCCCAAAACCTGAAACAAAAATGAAGAGCAGAATTTACTAAATTGCTCTTCAGAAGAGCATTTTATAAGAGCAATTCTTCATAAGAGCAATTTCCTGTGCTTACAGGAAAACCAAAAGATAAATGATCTGCTGAATAAGCAAGACTGGAGGAGAAGGAAGATGAGCCATCTTCCCTTATGTTTGCCAAGACAGTTTCAGGAGGTAGGAACTGGCATTCCTGCTCTTGGCCATGGAACTGCAGCTCACCCAAACCTAAGCTGAGGACAACATCCTCACAGTCATTTTGCAGATAGGCATAGACTGAGTTGCTTCCAAGATAGATACATGATAGGCAAACACCATGAGTGAAGGCAAGAGAACAAATTTAAATGGTGGATTTGAGTGATTACGTTGTTTTTTGAGTGATTGTTTTTCTTTGGGAAAAAAAAAAAATCTTTTAATCTCCTCAGATTCAAAATCTTTCAATAGACTGATTTTTTCAAATGTAGTTGTGGATTGGGCTAGCTGAAATATGCTTACATGCAGCTCTGCAAGAAATTCTCCTATACTTAGCATGATTGAAAATGAAAATAAAAGAATGCTCAGCTAAAAAAAAACAATAAGAGTTCTTTCTGCACTTATCTTGTCTGTGGCTAGACCGTAGGCAACTAGTCCTTTCAACTCTTGCTGTCTTTCTCTTGGTTCTTACAAGGTATTAGCACATTAGCGCTAATTTTAAAGGGCGCTTGATCTCATCTGCGGAGAATATACTTGACGAAGGTGCAAGTACGAGTTGTGCCTTGAAACATTACCAATGTTAAAAGATTAAAAGGTTATTAATAATGTTTCCCCTCCCTCCCCCCTCTAACGTGAAGAGTTAGAGAAGAGCACCAGCTCTGCTTTCACATATACCTGCATAAAACAGGCATTAGTGCTGAAGTAACTGAAGTTAACTACATAAAATAACTGCACCTGCAATCTGCACTCAGATTTTAAGCAACTTCTGAGGATATATAGGCTCTGCAGTGCAAACCTCAACAACTACACTTGGAGGTCAGTTTAGTATGCACAAGTGTTGACATTTTCCATCCAGTGTACACTGGCTGAGAATAACACAATAACTGAATGGAAAACCAACTTTCTTCTCCCAAACTCTTTGATCCCATTTCTGTGTATTTCAGGCACTGAGTCCAGATGTTCAAAAACTAAATAAAAGCTGTAGTTCTGTATGCTGTCCTTCACCCCTCACTCAACGTTATTATGAAAAGCTGGATTTTAAAAAAGGAACAATACAGCTCCAAAGAATGAAAAAATACTCAAATCCTCCTCTTCCTTTTACTGTCACCACTTAGGCATCTAGCAAGCATGCAGTGCATAGCTGGAGGAAGTTTTGAAGGATATCAATGAATTCTTGATTTCTGCCTAAAGCTGTAATATAGCCTGCAGACCTTCCCCCATTTCCCTCCAACCAGAAATGTTAACAACCAATTACTGCCCTAGAAGCCATAAAGCAGACCCACAAGAGCCAGACAACAGTGTGTAATTGACTATATATCCATGCAGCTGAAATGAAAAGAGACACAAAGTCAGAACTTTGTGGACCTCAGAATTGTGGATTACAAAGTCAAAATATACAAACACTTCTTTTTTCCTTTTTTTTTCTTAATAATTAAAGCCCAAGCATGTAGTACTTTGTTTCTTTCCTGCAGTGAAGTTCTACCAAGTCCGATCAAAATGTTGAAACTTAAGGATTACTCTTTGTTGTTTCAATAGTATGTCTTCCCCCATGCAGGAAGGCAAGCAACATAGCAGGGGCTTAAGGACCTGTGTTCCTTTTCTCTATAAATTTAATTAGATGCATGAATCTGGTAGGTAGGAAGTGCTGCTCTTGGTACTTTTTATAGTAATAACTACACCTGATTACAGTGTGCCAAGTCTGGAATGGTACTGTAGCAGGTGTTGCAGAAACCAAGAGAAAAAAAGGCTTGATTTTATGCTGTAGTTGCAGTATTTCTGACGTCAGCATTATTATTCCTGGCATCCTCCAAAGTCAGCAAGACAATAATCACATACAGAGAGTTTCAGCTGGTTTACCAGCAAAATAACAAGAGGCTGAAACAGTGTTTTTTTCTATCCAGCAGCAAAAAGAAAACCCAACCAGATCTTTCAGTAATATGTGAGATTGCCTAGTCTTGCCACAGGAAAGTTCAGCTTAAAGTTGAAAAGCTCTTAGGCATGCATGTCTTCTCAATATCAACATTAAACACATACTTGTGTCCATGGGCTTATTTTAAACAGGGGGGAAATACTACATATGGAAAAAACAGTGCATAGTACTGAATGCACTGAGAGAAGTCTTAATTACATCTCTTCTGAGACGGAGAATACGTTGCTGTGGTCTTGAAAGAACAGCCTCTGAAGCTGATATGATCTTTCAGAGAAACCCCATGTCTATCACAGTACTATGTCAGCATAAGTACCTTGGCAACTGATACTCTGCTGTAGGAGGATGGTTTTGTGCTGTTCCAGCACACTCCTGTCAGGTCTTGAAAGCAGGGTGACACAACATTTGTGGTATAGATATGCCCAGAATTGTTCGTGCATGTTGATGCTATGAGCTTGCATGCATGAAAACATGCATTCACATAGACTTCAGTAGGATACTTCCTGCCAGTAATATAAAGTGGATCTGTTCAACAGTACTACCTAAAATGGACTGTGATGCTTCCAAGGAAATTCTTATAGAAAACATCTTTTAAAATACCAAGAGCTTCTTACATAAGAGCACTGTAGAAAAGAAGAAAAAAACCCAAACAAACCCAAGCAAAACCTGTTTAAATAGACCATATGACAAGATGTAGCACCACATTGTTGTGGCACAGACAGTTTGGACTCCTTTGCTTTCTGCCCTGTTCCAGTTCCAATGCAAATGCAACTAAACTCCTGAATAATAGGTCTCAGTGATTTACCTTTCCATCAGTGTGTGTCTTAGCACCCATCTTACTACCTATGGTGTATTCTGAGGCCAGTTTGTCTCTGAGTTCATCCAACTTCAGGACTGTTTGGGAATTCTTCCCAAGGAAGATTCTTGCTGCAAGACAGTAATACATAAAATACCCCCATACTGTAAAATCATTGAGGACGTCAGGTATGTCTTTCCAAAGAAGTTCTGGAAACACCTTTTTTCATTGCTTTAAAGGCCACAGGAAGTCCATCAGTCCTGTGTTGCCCAGCCTCAAAGAAAAGCCACAGGGAGCTCCCATCACAGTAAGAACACAATATGCTGCACTTCAAATATACCAGGAGAGCCATGACCAAAAATAATAACATCTAAAGCTCTAAGCAGATTTGGGATGGATACATCCAACCAAACCACAAATTTATGCAAGACCCTGCCTGTGTGCAGCACTTTGCTCTCACCTGACCTATGTGATACGACACATTGGAGCACCTCCTCAGTACCTGGGAGAGGCAGAGGCAGAGTTGGTTGATAAATATACACAGGACAGAAATAACACATCACCCACTGGAGACCAGAAGAGAAAGGAAAAACAATGCCTTAGCACAGGGAGCCTTGACAACAATGACTGCTTTGTCTTTGGAGACTTCTGTTGATGGTGCAAGAAAGAAAGCAGGTAAGGGAGCTTCAGTGCTTCTCAGGCTGCTCTTCCCAGCTGGGTAGAACTGCAGGTAAAGGTGAGGGAGGAAAACACTTGAGGCATGTATCCTTGAAGAAAAGGGAAAGAAATAAACCTGTGTACAGTGAGAAATAAAGTATGAATCAGAGTTGGAAATACTGTGTTGTTGTGAAATAAAAAAAAGAAAATCTTTCAACTCTGGTTTCAGAGCTGCAGGTGCTGACAGCTCTAAGAAAGACAACCTGCTTTTCAGTGCATTTCTCTAAGAAAGGCTTTTTCTAGGGAGTAAATAAGGAGTTTTGCAAGACAAGAAGGAAAAAGCACATAAAACTAGGAGAAAAAGCAAATCAAGATGTCTGTTTGAAGTGCATGCATATCTGAAGTATTCAACTTCTAAACAGCTGACAGACTTGCTGTGGCTCTTGACCTTCCAACCATTTTTCACTCTACAATCCTACACTTCAGAAAAGCACAGTTTGAAGGAATTCTGTCAACTCACATATATTTTCCTTTCTTCTCAGAGAAAGAGGTATCATTGGTGCCTCTGGTGATATTTTGAAAACAGTTAGCTCTTGGCTTTTTAACAAATAGTTTTGAGAGTGCCAGAGATTGTAACCCCACAAAGGGAGGTTAAATAAAACTCATAAACGTCTTTGTTCTCTGTCAAGAGCATACATACACACCTTACAAAACACATACCACAGGATAAAGAAGCAAAAGGAGAAAAGAGCGTTGCATCCATTCAGAAATAACTATAGAATGAGAAAGCCTGTTGGATTTATTCCAGCAAAGCTGAGTCTAGTGCAACAATACAATCTGTATTTCAGAAAAGTACATTTCTGTTTAGTGAATGGTGTCAGAATGAAGGATATCAGCCTACACCTATGTGATACAGGATGCAACAGATGACATATATAAATCTTAGAGGCATAGTAACTGAAGGGGCACATTTTTTACCTACCTCAGACCTGGATTTTACCGTAAGGAAAGGATATGCCACTAAATCAGTATTTAAGAAAGAAGAGCAACACAAGGGCACAAGGACTGTACTTTCTTTAAAAAATTATCATGGTAATTAATTCAAGATAGCATTGAGAAACTTCAAATGCCATCACCACAGTGAAGACCGAGGCCCGCACCTTTCATGTGGATTGCTTACATTCATGGTACTTCTGAAGTCAAGAAGGGGTGCTCACATGATGCCTCATAACATAAGGGAGGCAAGATTTGCAGGGAGAGATAGTGTTTTTCTTTAGCCAAATGATTAATCTGGCATTCCAAGTTTTTCATGAACATGTCATTTCTTATCTATCCAAGTGAATAATTATTTGCAAAACAAGTTTCTAATAACATGTCAGATACCTTCAGCAGGGTTAAAAGATGTTGACAATAATCAGACTAAGAATTCACAATGTCAACATGTGACTATAAGAACAATATGAAAAAAAAATAAGAATTAAGGAGCATATGACCTGAACAAACACAGGAAGAAGACTGACAAATGCATAATGTAACTACAAAGGCATATTAAGGTATCTGGCAAGTAAACAGAAAGAACACTGGAAGGGAGATGATTGTTATCTGAAAGGGACAATTGCTGATGACATTCCCCAAACAGCAGATACTCGGGCCACTGAAATGTTAGTATTTCATTCTGGTTTACCTGTGTGGTTACTGCTAAACAAAGGTTTCAAAGTTAAAGTGGTTTCACAGAGCAGCTCTATTGTAGATTTGGACAGAGTTTTCCTTTCTAAATCACTTTGGAATCACTTCTATGTCTGCATCTGTAGAGTAGACATCTGATTTTTTTCTTTTCAAGTTTCTTGGAGAAATAGAGCAGAAGGGGTTTTGGATTCAAATACAGCATATGAGAACAAAGGGGAAAACAGGATGCAAATTTTGTTCTTTTCTCTTGAGGAATATAAGGTTACACTGATGCAATTTTGAGCTGCCTTGTATTGGTTCATCTGAGTGTACTATGAATAAAGAGATTACATTTACATACCAGAAATAGTAGAATGATTTTGTTTCTTTTCTTCTCTGTTGGCAACCAGTCCCTAACTAAGCGATCTCACAAAATAAGTTTTGAGTATTTTTGAAAATGATCTAATTGAATTAACTTTAGCTCAGCATCCCACATAATACTAAAAGAGACCAATATAATTCCAAAAAGGTCCAGATGGAACAGTGAAAAAGGAGCTATGAATTTTACTGGGGAAGGATAAAATTTCTACATGGAGCCCAACTAATAAAAACCTTTCTGTTTATTCACCCCAGTGAGGATTACACGATTTCATAGGCACATGGATAACAACGTGGAAATATTCAGCACAGTGGCAGTGTCCAGATAAAACAGATTTGACAGACAAAGACATCACTCAAATGTAATTAGTTATTTTGGAGATCAGATGACAGCAACATTTCAGTATGTACATGCTGTACCTCACAAGTACAATTGCAGGCTGATGCTGTACTAAGGTCATGCATTCTTCTTGATAATGTTCTAGATAAACACTCTGCTTTCTCTGCTCCACAGATGCTGGTAGAAATAACCTCTTCAGAATGCTCTAAACCCAGGAGTTTTTCACCACACTCAGAAGAGTTTTATATAAATGAAACCGCAAAATCATCCTGACAAACAATATGCTTTTTAATATATCTATATATATAGGCAGGCTGGCACAGTGTGCAACTCCTGTACCTGTCTTGCTTTCCTCCAGGGGAGCTGGTGCCTGCTTCTTAAAAGCTGCAGTATGAAATCTATAGCTAAGTGGGAGTGCTAACTGAGACAAAATATTAAGGCAATCAGCAGGTAAGAAATCATGAAGTGCTGTAAAACATCACAGAAACACAGGCATATAATTTAATTATTATTTTGCGCAACGTTTGACGTGGAGGTTTTATGTTTTATCCTACTTTTTCAATGGGCAAAAAAATATGTACATCTTACTACTTCCATAAAAGAATCTTTTTATGTTCTCAGATAATTGCAGCACTTGAGGTGATCACGCCAGAGCTGAAATGAGTTTACTGCCTCCTGTGCTTGGGTTTTGTGACCTTTGACTTGCTAGCTTTTCTTTTGTTTAAGCTGGCCTCTGTAATGGGATGCACTTTCTACCCTGAAAGGACAGGCTTGTGTTCAAAAGAGCATGCAGCCATTTAGACTCTGCCCCAGTTACTTTGTCATGAAAGAATCCATCCCACAGAAAGACTGCTGCTCCCACAGCAATCTGCTTGCATTATGCTTGAAGTGGCTCATGCTTTAGTAGTACATCCAATAGCCCAGGTCAGGGTAGGTGGGATATTGCAGTTCATTATTTTCTTAAAGAAAGTCCCAAAATGCAGTTGAATGCAGAGCTGTATTACTAGTAACATTATTAATGACCCTACTTTTTACAGTAGATGGTTACCTCTTGCATCTACTACAATCGCTCGCTAGAGCACACAAAGCAATAATAGTCATAGCAATTAACACTGCCTAGCTTAATCCCTATGGTTTAATCAGTAACGAAAATAAATCTCAGTTATAGCTGTGCTATGGACTTAATGATGTAAAGAAACATGCAAACCAAGTGTTTTAGGTAAGTGGGGTTTTTTAGGCTAATGGTATCACTGGAAAAAAGTACTTTTCCATCTTGTAAACCTCAAAATTTTCCTTCAGATTGTAGCTCTAAAGCTGCCTATTTTTTTGTTTAATAACCATGAATGTTGTTCATTCTAATAAAACACATCCCCACCAGCCACAAAGTTTGTCTTGTAAAAAGCTTCTGTGCAATATTCTTGCCTATGAAACTCCCTTGATGCTTCTAAGCACTCTAAAACCAGAAAGATAGCTAGAGTCCCTTTTGACTTTCTGCTGAAATAACGTGCTCTGCCATAGTAAGGCATGTTTTACAGACCAAAGGTAGCATCTTCTATTGGACTGACTGATGTAGCTGAGGAAGAATACCAACTGCAGATAAGTCCTTCGGCTCATAGAGGTTGCTCAGGGTGCCTCTCTTGATAAATCAGATAAAACATGATCTTTTCACTTGGGAAAATGATTCTGAATGCACAGTCATAATCAGCATCACTTCCCTCTATCTATCTAAGCTATCATTTTCCCCCAGTAGTGCTTATACTGACTACGTCAATGCATCATTGACCAATCTCTTAGCCTTTTATGAGGAAATAACACGGTGGATGGATGATGGCAGAGCGGTGGATGTGGTCTACCTTGACTTCAGCAAAGCATTTGACACAGTCTCCCACAGCATCCTCACAGCTCAATTGAGGAAGTGTGGACTGGATGATCAGGTAGTGAGGTGGACTTCGAACTGGCTGAAGGAGAGAAGCCAGAGAGTTGTAGTCTATGGGGCGGAGTCTAGTTGGAGGCCTGTAACTAGTGGAGTGCCTCAAGGGTCAGTACTGGGACCGGTATTATTTAATATATTCATCAACGATTTAGATGAGGGAATTGAGTGTACTATCAGCAAGTTTGCTGATGACACTAAGCTGGGAGGAGTGGCTGACACGCCAGAAGGCTGTGCTGCCATCCAGCGAGACCTGGACAGGCTGGAGAGTTGGGCAGGGAATAACTTGATGAAATATAACAAGGGAAAGTGTAGAGTCCTGCATCTGGGCAGGAACAACCCCAGGTTCCAGTATAGGTTGGGGAACGACCTGTTAGAGAGCAGTGTAAGGGAGAGGGACCTGGGGGTCCTAGTGGACGACAGGATGACCATGAGCCAACACTGTGCCCTTGTGGCCAAGAAAGCCAATGGCATCCTGGGGTGTATTAGAAGGGGGTTGGTTAGTAGGTCGAGAGAGGTCCTCCTTCCCCTCTACTCTGCCCTGGTGAGACCACATCTGGAATACTGTGTGCAGTTCTGGGCCCCTCAGGTCAAGAAGGACAGGGAGCTGCTGGAGAGAGTCCAGCGCAGGGCAACAAAGATGATTAAGGGAATGGAGCATCTCCCTTATGAGGAAAGACTGAGGGAGCTGGGTCTCTATAGTTTGGAGAAGAGGAGACTGAGGGGTGACCTTATAAGTGTCTATAAATATATAAAGGGGGAGTGTCACGAGGATGGAGCCAGGCTCTACTCAGTGGCAAACAATGATAGGACAAGGGGTAATGGGTACAAACTGGAACACAAGAGGTTCCACTTAAACTTGAGAAGAAACTTCTTCTCAATGAGGGTGATGGAACACTGGAACAGGCTGCCCAGGGAGGTTGTGGAGTCTCCTTCCCTGGAGACATTCAAAACCCGCCTGGACACATTCCTGTGTAACGTTATCTAGGTGTTCCTGCTCCGGCAGGGGGATTGGACTAGATGACCTTTTGAGGTCCCTTCCAATCTCTAGCATACTGTGATACTGTGATAAATCCAGGAGAGAACTGAAAACAAACCCTGTATTCTCCTGGCTGGCTCTCCAAGTCCCTAGAGACATGTCATTAAGGCTGCTTTGCAATCAAAAGTATGATTGCAGCAGGAATAGAATCACACAAATTCACTTTAATCTGGTTAAGATGTCTAAGAACACCAGCATGAATTTTAGCAAAGGCAATGCAAGTCAGCTGTAGACTATGTTATTTATATTGCTAGCTTGCACTGATGTCTCTCATGCTGTACAATCCATGCTGCCTACAGAAAAACAAGCAAAGCTAGGCCTCTGAGGGCTGAAATTACCCTTCTGACTGCAGTTATATGTAGCTGCAGTACAGCTGTGCAGGTTTGGCGTGTACCTTACAAACAGAACTTGGGCCAATCTCTCCCACAAATCTGAAACTTAGTGCATCTATCTCTCTCAGTAGATAGACTGAATCCTTAGTGTAGCTTTTTGAAACACTGTTGTTTTTTCACATACTCTGTTCCTGCCACAACCTCATCAGCACTACAGAAACTAACTTATTAATTATGGGGTAGCTATGAATGGCTGCTGCTTAGTACCAAAGGCACTCTGGTAAATCCACACAGTGAACAGCTATCTGTCATGTGGGCTGAGAATGCACCAATTGCTTTAAAATTTGTCTTGGCAGTATTTCATGTAAAAGCATTTGTAAAGGACCCAACTGCTTGGAAGGAACATCAGCCAGGAAGTTCCTGTATGAAGAAAGCCCTGGGCAAGAAAGAAAGTCATGCTGAGCGTTTACAAGAGGAAAAGTCAGACTGACCTGAACTGAATGCACTGGGCTTGCTCACTTCTCTGACAATGTTCGTTCACATTTACACCATGCATTTTCTCAGGTTTCTCTGGAGCCGCAGCTGAGCGCTGGAGCCTGGAACACTTTCAAGGAGAAAGGCTGCAGGCTTCCTTCTGTCAGCACTGAAAGCACCACTGGCAACATAAGGATGTTGTCAGGCTTCAGCACAAATCCTTCCATTGCCTTGCACTTCACTCTTCATCAGGAAGCATAACCCAAGAAAGGGATGGGTGTGAGAGATATTTTCCTTTTGTATGTTAGTCCATTGGCAACATCAAACCCTTTAATGGATACTCAGAGCTGGCTGGCTTTGCCTTTGAACTAACTGCTGGCATGCCAAAGGATTTGTTAGATGTTCAGGTGATTTAGAGTCTTTCCTTTGGAGACCCTGTGTACTGTTCCTAATTGGAATACAAATGTTTGACCTCTTGCTTCTCAAGTGTTCCTGGTTTGTAGTGATGGGAAGGAAAGTAAAAAGAAAGGAAGGAGGCTTAGGTGGTGGCAGAAGAAAAGTAGGATCAAGAGTCAGATATCTTTTCATTTTATCCTGCTGGTCATCTCGTGTATTTTTATCTGCTCCAGCAGTGTAAAGGGTGGGAGTCACCATTAGCATGGAGATTTTAAAGGACTCTCTAAAGTAAGATCAGGCGTGCTAATGTTAGGAAACTTTGGCTAAGTGATTTGAGTGTAGGGGGGAGACATCCTAAAGAGCCATTTCTTCCTGATTTCACAGTTTTCAATCAATGGCAGCTTTAACACTACTAATGCCTTCGCATAGCACCCTCACCATCAACACAGGCAGGCCCAGAAAATGCAGTGTAGCTATTCAGAACTGTACCTAATGACTTATAAGCAAACGAGGATGCTATAGGGGGAGTAAGCCAGAGGCTGCAATGAAATATTTATTGTTAATTTACTTAAAGATAAAAATTTTAGTCAGGAGGCATAGAACACAAATCATGACCATTCTGGGAAATGACAACAGAAAATTTACTGCTTCTTACCAGAAAACTTTGCTGTAGGCTGCTTTTGATATTATTCCTTCCCTAATGTAGGATTACAGATGCATTAACAGCAAATTTGTACTCATTCAAGTCTCCCGATGTCTAGGGATAATTTTAAGTGTAATTTGGGAAAATGTTGATGGCTTTATGATAGTATGATAGACATTCAAATTGTTATTAAATTCATACTTGAAGAGACTTCTGAAGAAAGAGGAATAATATTCTGCAAAAGATGATGCTTGTAATTGTTCCTTTAGCAATTATTCCTTTAGGAGCATCTTGCTGTGCACTAAGGCATCAAATAAATTGGTGCTCACTAATTTGACTACTGAGAACTGAACATTTGAGTAGTTCAGACTATCATTATGTCCCCTTTGACTGGGAAGGTTTTTGTTCACACATGGTAATGAGTGGTTGTATTCATTAAAGACACTGTTTAAGTATTTGCTGTGACACAGAAGTAATTTCTTTTTTTTTTAGTTACCTGTTGGCCATGTTACAATGAATATCCAGTCTGATATTCTTGATAATGAATGAATGCATCCAATCACCTTTCTGGTAGAAATGGTGTTAAAATTGGAAGCAAAGCCTCAGCTTTATTAAAATGACAGGGTTGTGAGGGCTCACGACTCTGATGCTTATGCCCAGAAGACTGGGATCTTTAAAGTGAGAGCTTCATACACAAGGCTCCCTTTGGTTCCACAGGAGATGTGCTGTGTCTATTACTCTTTCAACAGAGGTTTTCTCTGAATATCTGATGTCATGATCTTTTGGGGGAGTAGGGGAGGGAAAGTGATTTCTGTCCAGAAGCAGCAGTCTGGCCATCGGCCCTTCTTTTACCCCCTACAACCCCAAGGCAGGGAAAGAGCAAGAACAGGCGAAGTGGCTGCATAAACCTCAGAGAAGCATCCACCTGAAGTAGGCTTGTGCCAGCCCCTCATGCGGGACAGGGTGCTCAGCACTAATTGCTTCCCATCACCTTCCCACACAACCACCTTCTTATCTACTGCAACCCAGCCTCCAAATCTGACATGCTGTTCCTGAGACAAAGCAGGTCTTTCCTTCTCATCCACAAGATTTGCGCCAAAATAATCTGCCCACACATTCTGGAAGTCAGGTGAGCTCCTAAATATAGAATCATAGAATCATAGTGTGGTTAGGATTGGAAAAGAACTTTAGATCATCTAGTTCCAACCCCCCTGCAACAGGCAGAGATGCCTTACCCTACAACATGTTGCCAAAGGCTCTGTCCAACCTGGCCCTGAAACACTGCCAGGGATGGAGCATTTATCACTTCTTTGGGCAACCCATTCCAGTGCCTCACCACCCTAACAGGAAAGAACTTCCTCCTTATATCTAACCTGAACTTCCCCTGTTTAAGTTTTAACCCATTACCCCTTGTCCTATCACTACATTCCTAATGAAGAGTCCCTCCCCAGCATCCCTATAGGCCCCCTTCAGATACTGGAAGGCTGCTATGAGGTCTCCACGCAGCCTTCTCTTCTCCAGGCTGAACAGCACCAACTTTCTCTGCCAGTCTTCATACAGGAGGTGCTCCAGTCCCCTGATCATCCTCGTGGCCCTCCTCTGGACTTGTTCCAACAGCTCCATGTCCATTTTATGTTGAGGACACCAGAACTGCACACAGTACTCCAATTGAGGTCTCACGAGAGCAGAGCAGAGGGGCAGGATCACCTCCTTTGACCTGCTGGTCACACTTCTTTTGATGCAGCGCAGGATACAGTTGGCTTTCTGGGCTGTGAGCCCACACTGAAGCCGGCCCATGTTCATTTTCTCATTGACCAGCACATTTCCTTCTCTGCAGGGCTGCTCTGAATCTCTTCTCTGCCCAGCCTGTAGCTGTGCCTGGGATTGCTCTGACCGAGGTGTAGGACCTTGCACTTGGCATGGTTAAACTTCATAAGGTTGGCATCAGCCCATCACACAGGTGTGTCAAGGTCCCTGTGGATGGCATTCCTTCCCTCCAGGGTATCAACCGAACCACACAGCTTGGTGTCATCGGCAAACTTGCTGAAGGCGCACTCAATCCCACTGTCCATGTCAGCGACAAAGATATTAAACAAGACTGGTCCCAACACCGATCCCTGAGGGACACCACTTGTTACTGGTCTCCAGCTGGACATTGAGCCACAACTGTTCAGCCACAACTCAAGTTTAACCATGCCAAGTGCAAGGTCCTACACCTTGGTCGGAGCAATCCCAGGCACAGCTACAGGCTGGGCAGAGAAGAGATTCAGAGCAGCCCTGCGGAGAAGGACTTGGGGGTGTTGGTTGATGAGAAAATGAACATGAGCCAGCTTCAGTGTGTGCTTGCAGCCCAGAAAGCCAATCGTATCCTGGGCCGCATCAAAAGGAGCGTGAGCAGCAGGTCAAAGGAGGTGATCCTGCCCCTCTACTCTGCTCTCGTGAGACCTCGCTTGGAGTATTGTGTGCAGTTCTGGTGTCCTCAACATAAAAAGGACATGGAACTGTTGGAACAAGTCCAGAGAAGGGCCACAAGGATGATCAGGGGTCTGGAGCACCTCCCGTATGAAGACAGGCTGAGAAAGTTGGTGCTGTTCAGCCTGGAGAAGAGAAGGCTGCGTGGAGACCTCATAGCAGCCTTCCAGTATCTGAAGGGGGCCTATAGGGATGCTGGGGAGGGACTGTTCATTAGAGACTGCAGTGACAAGACAAGGGGTAACGGGTTAAAACTTAAACAGGGGAAGTTTAGGTTGGATATAAGAAGGAAATTCTTTCCTGTGAGGGTGGTGAGGCACTGGAATAGGTTGCCCAGGGAGGTTGTGAATGCTCCATCCCTGGCAGTGTTTCAAGACCAGGTTGGACAAGGCCTTAGGTGATATGATTTAGTGTTAGGTGTCCCTGCCCATGGCAGGGGGGTTGGAACTAGGTGATCTTAAGGTCCTTTCCAACCCTAACGATTTTATGATTCTATGATTCTATGACATCACGAAGTGGAAGGGTCAGGGTGCAGAAGGCAAAGCCTCAGTTAAGGGCTGCACCTCAGCCTCATGTGGGGCTGCCTGTCAACACCTGGTGAGGGCAATGGGCTTGTGAAACAGCAGCCCTTAACAGCTGGGCCTGCACATCAGGGATGGAGAAGTGACGCAGTCATCTGTGGGCAGACTCTTCTCCAAAGGAAACAATAGCTGTCTGTGACAATCTCAGCACCCCAGGCCACATCCACAGCAGTGCACTAGCAATTGTCAGTTCACTGAATGAAGTCTGGCCCAGTGACACACGGAAACTCACACTCAAACTAAAGGTTTGATAATTGACAGAACTCCCCAACTGAACAGAAGTCCCAGATTCTAATTACTAGTCCCCTTATCTCTGTTCCTTGGCCACGACCACTCTTCCTTACTCTTCTTTCATGCAGATTTAGCCATCCCTGGTTTTCAAGAGCAAATGACAAAACATTGCTAATTAAGCTTCCTAGAAGTTAGTTTGCTATATGGCAAGGCCTCCTTCCTTGTCCCTAAGAGACCATTTTTGTTTCAAAGGGCAGACAAGTTAAGAGATCCCTCACTGTTCACAAGAAATGCATTAAATAATGTCAGTGCAGATTAGAGCTGATACTGTTGAAATATTGGCAGCACATCAGTCCCTTATACTACTGAAATCTCTGTTTTCCATCTTAACCATGCATTTGGTCAACTCATGAAGAGGAGAGTTTAATTTTGACAGCTTTAAGCTTACTATACTACATTAATTTTAGCTGCTTACTAGATGTAAGAGATCTAACTAGGTGTAATGTTATTGTGCCTTGCAACCTACCTGTGTATAATTCTTGCCAATGAGGTTTTATGAAAAGCCATATAATTCTCTGTAACTATCCCTCCCACTAAGCTTCCCACCAGCCCACCATGAGAGCAGTTCACAACTATTCCCCCTAACTTACGGAAGTCCTCTCTTACCTCAAATCTTGCAGTTCAAACTCAATCATATCTCCCTCTGAAATCACAGTTGATTTTACTGAACAAAGATTATGGACTTTCTCCCAGACTTACAAAATCAGTTACGTTTTGTATCTGAATTAATTATAGGGAGGGGATGGAGTTTTAAATTGCCCCATATGTTGGCAACTCCTCCAAAACATTTACCTGTTTGAAACATGTATTTTTTATGTTTCTGTGTACTAACGAATCTGTTCAGCAGCTGGGACTGCTGCCATTTTGTGAAACTGGGTTAATGCAGTCAACTACAAAAAAGAAAAAAAAAGTTACTAAACTTATTCATGGGAACTTCTTTTAGAATAAAGGAAAACAAAGAAATAGCTTTAAAAAGGAGAAGAAAAATTAAAAAGATTTCGTTTTGTATGCAGGAAAACCTGATACTATTTTCTTCAATTTCCATGAAACACATGATAAACACATCATTTGAGCTTTTTTATCTCCTGTCAGCTCTGTGGAAGACTAGACCAAGGAAAGAAATCCAGACCACCAGGCAGAACATCATTTTGATCACACAAACATGATTAAAAGTAGAAAAGCAGATCAAGGGCAGACGAAGACTTCATTTTTAAGCCTTGTTTGTCTTCCTTGGCACAGTGGGACTTGCTAATTTTCACCGATTCACATGACTCATGTTTATGCCTCTGAAATGGTGCATCACAAACTTTCCTAGATTAGGAAGAAATTGCTGAGTTGAAGTAGGAGAGAGGACAGCTGTAGGCCATTTTTCTGCACTGATTTTCATGGCAGTTCCAGATAGCCAGTGTCAGCTCTCAAACTGCTTTGCAAAATAGGACGTCTACTATTGCTGTAAAAAAAAAAATCATGTTGCTGGGAGCCTTATTGTCCATTCCAGCCATGAAGCAACAATCACTGTAAGCCACAGATTCTTCCTCATGCAGCCTAGAGAAAACACTAAGCAAAAAGCAAGGCTGTATTTGACAATACTGGATAATAGGCAGCAGAAAGGGAAACAACATCTTTCTAAAGAACTAAATGTGCTAGTTAAGATGAACAGATGCACACAGCAGATTTCACTAACTTTGACAGGCAAGTTCACAATGCTGAGTTACCAGCTGCACTACAAAAGTTACCCTCTCTTGGCCTTTACCCAAGAGAAAAGACCAAGTATTTCTCAACCTATGTACATTAAAACAATTGCTTGCACGTTCAAGGAAGCTGTTGTTGCAAAAGCACTGCCTTCAGGTAAGTTCCCAGTACTTATGGCATTAAAATTACTCCAAACCTTTAAACACACAGCAGGTATGACATTCATGCAAGGCTGGAGCTTGTTGATTTCCTTCTGTTTAGTGACCAGCAGTTCTGCTGCAGACCAGCAGTTCTGCTCTTTAAAGAAAATGGGGTAAGGCAAGAGATGACATTACAACACTGACACACACACCTGCTGACAAGTAATAAATTCAGCTTGTTTGATGTCAACCGAGGTTTGGTAGAGCCCAACTTAGCTGGACAAATAGTCACCATGCGTATACAAGATAAAAATGTGCATTTTTCAGGAGGGAGCAGGCCTGCTTTCTTCTAAAATTCTGAATCAGTTTTCCTACGAAATATACATTTTCCTTTCAAGTAAATATTACAGTTTCTCTGTGATAATATTAATGTTGCATTATGCTGTTCTTCATGTAGCAGATGAAATGAGTCCTGACATAAACCTTTCTGTAGAGAAGTTTCATTTTTCATAGTTACTGAAATGCACTATACAAGTGTTAGAATCCCTGCCCCTCCTCCATCCCAATCTTACATTGCATTTTCTCAAAAGTAGTGAAGTGGGTCTTTTCCCATCCAAATTGTATGTAAAAAAAGAGAGGCAGTTGTGCTTTCACAGGAAACTGAACACATTGTTAATACAAGCACCGACTCTTTTGAAATGCCTCCTTCTTGGTAGACAGACTGCTACTCTTGCTGAGCATAATGTCAATACAGAAATCTGAAGTATTTCCAAGAGGTGGTCCTAATGCACAGGAATGAGCACCAAGATGTATTTTCCATATTTGACACAATCAAGAGAGCCTCAGTAACTCCAAACCTGTAATGAGTGGCTATTGACATACTGTGGCTAAGGAACTGGTTCCAGGTTTTGATGCCAGCTGTTGTTTACTCAGGCATTAATTCCTCAGTCCTGCATGTTTGTTTTTTAAGGTTGGAGGGGTCATTATTGTCTCCATCATGAGCCTGTAACAGCCATATACATAGCAAAAGTGAAACACAGCCAATACTCTATCAAGGTGCCTATCTCTAGAAACAATCCCAAACCACTGGGCTTTGATGATGGCTAGGCAGCCCTGTCTGTTGCTGTTACTACTAAGCAAAAGAGTTTGCTATGGATGACATGTAGTTAGCATGACATTTTGTTAATGTCAGAACCATTTTAAGGTCTGATGTTGCCAGACAATAACACATAAAGTGACAATTAGCCATTCAGCAACCTGAAATGAATAAAAAAATTATTGTTGCTTGCCAATATGTGGAAAGGAGCTGATCACATTAGTTGGATAAAGGAAGAAACTGGAAGGTGGGATTTTGTAAAAGTGATTTTTTAGCTAGTTAATTTTAATGACACTATTAAAACTGTCTGGACTCAAGGGTGCCATAAAGTATTCATATCACTTTAATCTTAGTTCTGTTTTGGTAGCTAGAAAATGGTGAAATGTAATCCAGTTATATTTATTATTTTTATTTTATTTCAAATTTGAAGTTGTTACATTTTAATATTGTGGAAGGTATATATCTAAGGTGCTGTTCATACTGTTCTTTTCAGTGAAATGACATCAAGCAAACCTGGGTTTTTCTGAACCAAAATACATATCAAAATGATAACCACCTCTCTTTAAATAATTTTAATTAAGGATTACTTTCCATTTCACATCTAACTTTAAAGATTTACAATATGAAATAACATTTTCACACTAAAGATTTGTTAGATACTTCAGTTGAAAGAGCTTCATGAATCTGAAAAAGTAACATACAATTTTCCCTTGCATTTAAAGGATAAAATTGTCCCAGTTTCATTCAGTGGATGAGAATAGACAGTATGCCAGGCCAATGCCTAGGTCTGGCTTTTTTTATGAAGCAAACGGTTTTTATTCAGGAAAGGAGAGCTGTAATATTATGGCTACCCACCATCAGAACACTGATTTCATCTATTCACCAGTAGAATCCAACACAATGTTTTTAAATACTTTTGTGTCTCACCAGCCACATTTATCTCACACTGACAAGTGGCCTGTCAGGACACTGCGAGGCAGATTTCAAGTTTTTTAAGCTATACTTCTTCTTCTAATTGAATTTGGCCTTACTGGAGGAGAAAAAAGTAAAGGAAGAAAACCAATCTCTCTTGGTGCTTCTGCCCACAAGGTAAAACATGTTTTTAGAATTTAGGATAAGGAAGAGCATGCTGGATTGAATCCAGCTGCTTCAGTTACAGAGGGAATAACCATTCCCAAAATAGCTTTTATGGTTGTTGCTTGCCAATTTACACACAGTAAGACCAGATTGTTTTACATTCTATTTCTTATTTTCTCAGGTCTCTAATTTCATATTCTTATTATAGATTTCCCATCATATTCCCTACCTTCCTCACTTCCTTGCATACCACTATAAAAAGGAGCATTTTCCACCTTCAGTGCTCAGAAGCTTGATTCAGAGCTTGAGTCTGACTAATGGAAAATAATGTTGACAAATTAAATTGAGTGAAGAAAGGTTTGTGAAGGAGTTTCAGCATGTGTACTTACGTTAGTTCTGATGTGGCTTTGTGTGACTGTTAGGGAATACATAGTTAATTCTACAGAAAGCAAAAATGTGACTTTCTGTAGCTTTCTGTTTACTAAGAAAAAAAGAAATTTTTATCTTATAAAAATATTCACCTTTCACAATTAACAGCAAGATGAAAATGAAAATACTTGGCAGATCTGCAAAAAGCAGGGAGTTTAATGAATAGGTGAAATTAACATACCTCTGAAGTCAGATAATTTGTTTTTAAAAACAAGCACCAGGTCTGGAAATAAAAATGGTTTTGTTCCATGTTCCCTTCTCTATAAAATCCATAAAAATTCATCACTTTGATAGCTACTTCACCTCACATGCCAAGAGGCTTTTCTTTTCATTGCTTTCGTCCTGACAATCAGAGAGGTATGTGGACTGTGAGAAGGCGTAGATTTGCAGAGGAAGGAATACATGATGGGAAGTTCAGGACAGTTGATGTGAGAGGATAAAAAGGCCATTGTAATCACTCACGTGTTACTTAATATTTTTTAACAGCAGCTGTTCTGCTCTGTACTCAAGCACCTTCCATTATAAGTCAACCAGGTGCTCAGTGTAAGGTTAGAACAAAGATCACATGAACTAGAACTTGCAGTATAGGAACTTTAAAAGCCTTGCATGCATTTTTGTATAGCAGCTTGTAAAGGAACAGTCCAGCTCCTTTATTTCTCTATCACTTGACAGTTTAAACAAAACATATAAATAAGGTTGTTAATATGCAAGGGTAATGAACAGCCCAAATTTGCTCTAGGACAAAGAAACACTGCAGGCCTATTTCGGTTGATGGGCAACCTAAAAAGGTAGTCTGAAATCACATGTATATAACAAAATACATGCATCAAGGTAATGAACTGCTATTTTTCAAAGTGTTGCTAAAAATAAAAGATGAGGGGGGAATATTGCAGGCATGGATTACACATCACTGGAAAGAAATTCTAACTGAATTTCAGTAGATTTAGCAAACCACTGAAGAATGATTTAAAATGTTTTGGAACTGTTTAGGAATGAATACTACAGGTTTTCACAGGATGTTAAGTTAGCATAAGCTATACTGTCTGGAACCTGCTTTAAGGAAACCTATAGCAGATTCATAACCATGACCAGACATGGCTTGTATTTTATAGGCAATTAGTTACAGCTTAGTGTGACAAGTATACTTTTGTCTATAGATGAAGCTGCCAGCTTCTTTAATTTTATTTTCCTCATTACAATGGATGAAGAAATAAGAGAAGGATTAAAATGCAAAGGGGCAAGCTAGGTACAATTGCTATGTCTGCGCCATGCTGGGTTGAAAGCCCTCAGTGGGCTGTCTTCCATCATACAAAGTATTTGCATGCACCTGGAGTGTCATTTATTCCTTATTCCTTTGTGTAAATTAATGCAGTTGTTTGGTTTGTGAACAGCATGCTGTTAGTTTTCACAGTAGGTTGCAGGGTGAAAAAGTGTTATGTTTAGAAATACATTATCACAACAGGAGTATTCTCTGGAGCTATGCCCATAGCTGAAATACTGATAGGAAGAAGAAAGGGCCTTTATGACAATGTATAGGGCAGGGTTAATTTTGTTGCAGAAAAGACCCTAGCTGGAGGTATTTATATTAATATTCAGCTTTTGCTGAGCACCACCTTCATCAGTTTGGCCTATCTCTGCATATTAATAAAGTATTTTGTTTCTCTGGACTCCTCATTAAAGGAGAAGCAACTGATCATGCATTACTTCTATTCTGCTCCCACCTCCCCTGTTAAGTATTCCCAGACTATTAGTTCTGTGGTTAAGTAACACTACCATAAACTTTCCAGGGGAAAAAAAAACAGACTCCTGGGAGAAAGAAAGGTGTCCTGACTAATGGCTAGCCTTACACACTGTGTCCTGCAACTCCTTCCATATTCAGGACACCCCACCAGCTGCTGAAAACCTGTTTGCAATTTGTAGATAAGGGACAATCTTGGGGTAAGAAAGGAGTCTGCAAAGCAAGTGTCATGACACATTTGGCAGGGATGGTATTAGGGTAAGAAGAGGCAATATAAGACTACTACAAATCAGTAGATTTAAAAATACTGAACAGCACATGAAAAAGCTGTTTTCTCAGATACATGTGCAATCTACTGAGATAACTGCATGCTAAAGCACCTCATAAACCACAGGTTTAACAGCTTAGTCTATCTTGTCTTGTATAAAACCAGATTTTACTTAAGTGTGGCTCCTTTCTATGATGAAAAATGAGAAATCTTTGCTTGTGCCTATATCTGCTTTCAGCTATGACTTTCCGTATGCTACTAATATGCAATGTTGAAGAGACATTGTCCACTCCAGAAACAGAAAGGATATAAACTTATCAAGGTGGTTCTGTACATAAGCTAATTGGTGGTAGGCCTAATGAGCCCAGGCAAATTTAATTCAGTTTTGATGTTGTTAGGACCTAGGCAAGCATGTCTGCAGCTCGTGGCTGCACCAGCTCCCTTGAAGCCCTGCTGTGCTCTGCTCCTCTGTGAGGTACACAGTTGTTGTCTGTGAGCATTCTCTCACCTATGCATTGTAAACTGTTGTGGATGATGGAGGGACAGGGCTCCTTCTCTTTTTGTGTCTCAGTGAAACTGAATTTAGAACCCTTAAAAACTTTGATGGATTGTGTCTTGAAGGATTACAGTAAATAACTGCATAATGGCATAATAGGAAACACATTTATGTTGTAGAGGCAAAATTTTTCTAGTTGTAGAAAGAATTTGGAAAGCAAACTATGAAAACTAAAGGGTGCTTTTGTACTAAGAAACTAATGCAGAAATAGCTATCCATTCTAACAAGTAATAGATAAAAAATACACAACTAATGCAATCAATAAATCCCTTCCTCTCCACATCATTCAAGGGTAACAATACTTTAAATAGTTTAAAACAATGTTAATGCTCACTTGTGGTAAGGAAGGAGAGAACAAGAGGAATAGTAGCTATTTCATTTCCCCAAACACCTTGTCATGCAAAGAAATGAGCTCCAAGATTCCCAAATGGGTTTCCCCTGTGATGGAGAATTTGTGCATGCTTGGTGGTCCTCCTGAGGCAGCTCTCCTGGTAAGACAGTTCTTCTCATAGCAGCACACAAAAGTGGCTGCTTCTGCTACAGCAACAGCCAGGGCAATGAATGGACTTGTGTAAAAATTCTGTAACATTCAGACTTTGCTCAGCTTCTTCTGGGTTATCACTGCTCAGGTTAGTTCTGCCCCTGGATTTATCCAAACAGGTGCTGATCACACACAACAGCTCCACAAAGGATGCACAACCCTGGTAAATACAGGCTGAGGAACAGAGACAAGTTACTGTTTGTGGAGGGTAAGGTGAAGGAAGACCTCCAGCACTGAGCCCTGACCCCAGTCACCACCTCTACCACCCAGTACAGTTGCAAGGTTCCAAATCAAACCAAAGCTGCGGGTGTACTATGTGCTGCCAGCTGTTTGGAAGCCAAAGCATCTGACTGCTATCAGCACAGAAACCACAAACCCCATCACCTTTTTTAAGTGGACCTGTCCAAGGTAGGTATTTCCTCTAATGAGCATGAGAATATAAAAATGCAGTTTGAGAGCACTCACTCCTCTCCCTAATGCCACTTTTCAAGTGGTGTGAGTTTCAGTTGTGCTGAGACAGAAGACAGAGAAACTGACTTCTTTGAAGAAGTGTGGACAGGGAGTGAAGTTGGCAACTCCATGCCAGTTGAGGTGTATTCTGTTCACAAACACTTCATTGGTGAGGGCCAGACATGTGGCAGACAGCAAAACATACAGGAAAAAAAAAATACAGGGAAAAGCAGCAGGGAAAAAAAAACAGAATGACAGGATTAGATCTGTAGAGAGTCCTTGATTTTGTTGAGGCCACATACAGTTTTGCAGCTTAACTATGCTACCTGTAGAAACATGCCTCTTCATATAGTCATCTACTCATCATGAATAAAGCTTCAGACTCCCTAAACTTCAGCTTAACAATGCATGAAACACACAGCTTTGCTGTGCTCATAAGCAGCAAAACAGTCTGCCAAAAGCAGAAAAGCAGGTAAGCTCATGTCATAATGTTCCTGATGTGAAGAGTGAAGTGGAAGTAACTGAGAATTTACCTCTATTAAACACAGGCAAATTCTGCTTATCTGTGCTTGTCTTTAGTCATGCTTATGACTCCATACCAGAAACCTATTATATTCTAGAAAAATTAAAAAAGAAAGAAAGAAAAAATGTCAAAACAACCACACCGAATGAATGCCAATGCAGTTACAGACGTGCAAAACCAGTTTCTTCTGAGATTTTTTCCTTTCTATGTGGAGGCCTCATGGCACTGCTGGGAACCCTGTTCAGTAGCACACTTTATACTTCACAGACTGGGATTTTCTGTGCCTATGTTATTAATGGTAAGTAGTCAGGAAATGTGTAAATCATTGCACATTGAGATAATACAGAACATTACCCACTGTGGTATTATAAATCTCTAAAACTGATTCTTAAACTAGAAGAGATAGAGTCTGGGGTTGCTTGTTCAGGCTTAATTTGACTTATCAGCTATGATACCATCTGTATTTGAAGAAAAACAGCTGTATTTTCAGCTACTAAAGCTGATTTGAGCACTTTATAAAAGAGAACAGTTGAATCAACAGAATCTCTTTCATACTCTTTAACTGTCCCAGCTGAAAAATGTTCCAAAGCAAATAAATGAAGCAAAACCAAACAATAATACAAGTGTAGCATTTCATTGAATGGAAAATGTTTTGTCTCTGAAACCAGTGAGGCCCCACTCCACTCCACTGACAGAAAAAATTTACCCAGGCATTCAAGTGATATGGGCTCCAAGGAGTCTTCTGAAGAAAAATGCTATCCCCTGTGTCTGCACAGTGCTTCTGTCTACCCAGACCTCCTGGAGCACACACTGGGAGCCTACCAAAGCACACTCGTTCTGAGTGCTCAGTCCGCTCAGAGGCGGCTGGGACGTGCGGAGAACATGCACCACCATACCCATGCCCATGCCCACTTGGGATCTCTGTGCTGCTGGGGAGTGACTGCTTCCCACCTGGCTGTCCATCCACATGAATAGGAGCAGGTAACCCCCAGGTGCTTTGCCTTGTGACAACCTTCCCACAGCAGGCTCAGGGCTTCCAGTCCAGGGACTTGCTTTCACCATTAGACTCTCTTGAATGCAGCTTTGTTTATTTCAGACTGTTTTTTTTAGGGAAAAGCTATTAGTCAGGAGCTATTTCCAGAGACAGCTGCTCTTTCAGCTGGATGCATTTGACTAGAAGTTGCATACCGCTGCCCCTCAGAGAGGGCAATAAAAATCCAGGCCCTGAAGAGGCAATTTTGCTTGCTGCCATTTTGGTATTTTGCCCACTGGAGACTGGGCATCCCTGAAGTGAGGTCTCAGACATGCCTGAGCCTATCTCCACTCCTGGAGGCTGTGTTGCGCATTTCAAGGGATGGCTTGCAGGATTTCTGCACTGCAGCCGAGGGAAACAAGAAGTGAGTGGCCTTGAAGTTAAAAGCGAGCTGATGCTCAGGAGGCTGCAAGTGTCACCACCCTAGCAACTCCAACATGCTTCTCCTCCAAGCAAGAGATCTGCCGCAAGCTTAATGAAAGAAATAGTAAATAAATAAATAAAAATAATTTCATTGCTGTCTCCAGTCTAGTGAACCTTGGCCAAAACTAGTCATGGCACCAAAAAGAGAAGCAAGTTTAAATGATGCCTGAACACAGGCTTGGAAATCGCAGCCTATCCCACACCACTATCTACCAAATAAGATGCAGACACTTGTTGACAAAATAAATCCTTCTTATTACTATTGATAGATTGATGGCTTGGCTTCGCAAGCAAAGATTTGGGAAGGGCTTTAACCATGCTTACTGCAAGCACAATGACCAAGGGCATGTGGGATAGGAAAATCTGATTGGAAAAAAGGGTGCTTTAGGCAATCAGGAAGTGTCCGACCAGGACTGTCATCTCCTGGGGCAATCTTGAGCGACCAATGCCCTGTTCTGCCCACAAGGTTGGATCTGCAGTGTCCCATGCACCTTGTCGCCTGCCGTTTAGACCCTCGCCCGTCCATACAGACAAGTGAGAGTGAGAGTGAGCCCTTCCAGCCTGCACAGTGGATTTTTTAGGTGAGGCGCAGCTTGTGCAGACCTGGCCCCACCCTTTACACCTGAGGTTTAACTGCCACAGCCTAGCGAGCTAGGACGGTGACAGCAAAGTCCTCAGGTTGTAGGTTTTGTAAGAGTGACCTTCTCTTTGATGGAAGACCATACAAGGCCAGACGAGCTCCATCAGCCCGGGTGTGAAGGTAGGAGTTTTCCTTCTCCTGTGAGGAAGGCCTGTCGCTAACGAAGATTCGGGAAGACCTTCACCCATGCATTATGAACAAGACTGTCATCTCCTGGGTCAGTCACAAGCGACCGATCACGCAACAGCACAACAAGCATCTAGGCGGGTTCTTAGAGGCGTTCAGTCATAAGCCCACAGATGGTAGCCTCGCGCCAGTGGCTCCTCAGCCAAGCGCACGCACCAGGGGTCTGGACCTGTGGTTCCCCTCGTACTGAGCACGAACAAGCAGGATTACTATTGCAACAACACATCACCAGTAGGGTAAAACTAACCTGTCTCAGGATGGTCTAATCCCAGCACAAGTTCCCTGTTAGTGGGTGGAAAATCCAGCGCTTGATGAATTCTGCTTCACAATGATAGGAAGAGTCAACATCAAAGGATCAACTCCACTACCTACTCCACTGCTGTACTATACTCTAATACCTTTGCCTGCGCTGAAGGGAAATTAGGGAGATGATTAACTCCCTGATATCTTTGGGTAAAGCCCTCCAGGTAGCTAGCCAGCAGCTTCTCAAAGCTTTGCATGTGGTGCTAACTTACAGCACAAGTAACTTGAATCCATCTTTCCATAAAACATGCTGGAATAATGCAATTCCTCTGTGGGTCTTTTCCAAACTTGGACAATGTCTCAGTACAGCCACATATGTCAGTCCACCTCATCACAGGACGGAGCCAAAACAGAAGGGATGAGGAGCATTTTTGTCTTCTAAACACACCTTTCATCAAACACTGAACATAACAGACACTGTGAAAGCTCTTCCTCTGAACAGCTTCACAGAATGAACACATCCAGCTCCCCAGGAAATTAAAACGTTCAGTAATATTTCTGTCTTTCATTACGTGGAACAGAAATCCTAAAAAAATGAAGCATCAAAACAAGACAAGTAAGGCAATCTATTTGCTCAAGACAGGCAGAATAGAGCCTTCTGTGCCACGAATGTTGTGAAAATGAATGTAAAAGTATAGCCTGAGACTTTGCTCCTCTGCACATCTTTCCTCTCACACTGTTTACCTGGCCTGCCTAAAAAAATGTACCTACTTTCAATCTTGATGTTTTGTTTTTCTTTGCAAGTACAATAACCGGAATTCTTTCTCCAAGGATAATAGGGATAACATAGCAACATGGTGCACAAACAGAAGTGTGTGTTGGCAGGTTGGAGAGGGTGTAGTTTCCACATCCAGTCACAGGGCTCAATAGGAATTGCATGAAATATACTAGCAAAGCCAGGCAATGTCTTTACTGAGCATTTTAATTCAGCATGCTCATTTTAATGAGGCACAGGGGAAAATCCTTATTTTGTGAACTTGATGTATTACTCAGCTTAGAATATGAGATACACACTCACAGCCTTTCAACTCAGATAAGCAGTAGAGACTGGCTGGAGAACAGCATGTAAATGCACTGTTCAGCTGGAAATCCAGAATTTTTAATAAGAAAACAAACTGTGTTTATGTTTATATTGTATCTCTTTCATATAATACACAGCAGAACAGTATAAAGGAAATAAGAATAATCGATTGTAGCTTTGTTTATACAAACAATTTAATACAGAAATCTATCTTCCATGAAAATGCTCCAATTAAAGAGTCTTGAGAGCTAGCCCAGTAGAAAGTGGTTTCCAGTAACACCTTTCTACCAAGTCCAGTAGAAAGTAGTTTGTAGTAGCACCTCTCCCAGCTACAATATAGAAATTTAAAAAGAGGTGAAATGAAGTGCACAGATAATTGGAAAATATACACATGATTACAAGAAATGGATTTGAATTGGAAAGGGATGCTTCTTGGCTTTTGACTACAGCATTTTTGAATCTGTATTACTGCAGAGAAAGCATAATGAAGCGTGATGAAGAGAAATTGCAATGGCTCATTGCACAACTGATTCTCTTTCCTGCTACCTTCTGGAAGAACAGAAGTGAGATCTCACTCCACTCCTGACAGACCAGTCATCATCTCAGCAGGGATATTATCATGGGCAGTTGGGAGCTCCTGCTACCTAGGAAGCCAGTGTCGTAAGAGGGCCCCTTAAGAGATGAGACGACCTGCCATCTGCTCTGGGTAAAAGGGTGTGGGACAGAAAGAAAATATGAATGGCTGCATGGGAAAGATTATAAGGAATGTAATTTGTGCATTTTGAAGCTGTGGCATGTGAGTCACAAAACAAAAAATGTTTTCTCAGGTAAAATCAATACTTGGATACTGATGTCCCTAGCAAGAGTCAGTACACTAGGCAGAATGGCAATGGCAACCAATGTGCTGTTGAGGTGGAAGGGCACACAGGGAGAAGATCAGCTGCCAGGCAAAGCATCTTCCTTCATCACCTCTTGGTCACCTGTCAGGAAGTTAATAATCATCAATGCACATGAGAGACTTGCTGGACTGCTTGTGCCCTGTTGGGTTGTTCCTCCAGCAGTTACCAAGCTGGCTGAAGTCCTCTATGAGGAAAGTGGGGCTTCTTGCAGGTGCCTGAGACAGCCTCACTTATTTCTTGTTCCTGGTCACGCAATCTGCAGCAGACACCCATTACAATGTAGCTCACATGTTGGTGTGCTCACTAATCTGACCCACAAGCTCTCAGCTGGCTCACGGGCCATCCCAAGGGAGAGCTCCATCCATTCCCATCACTCTCTTGCAGAAAGAGCTCACGTGAACTCCTCCTCCTTACCTTTCTGGCTTGTCCTCTAAAAAGCCCATACTCCCTCCCTCATGGCAGCACTTCTGTCATGTGGACTGTCGTGCTCCACCACATCTCTATGATCCTAGTGAGACACAGATAGATCTCTAATTCTGCCTGTGTGTCCCCCAGGCTGTGGGGAGACGGACACTTCTGACAGGCATCCAGTTGTGCTTGTTTCCCAGAAAGAATATAGTAGCTTTCCTCACAGTGTTACGGTATTTAGACTGGAAATCCTAACGTGCAAGGTTTTTGCTGATACAGCACAGGCTGTCAGGTAGAATCATTTCCATCAGACTATTTTACTAATGGAGTATTAGTATGGACCTCTAGCAGATGCACATATATATGCACACACCTATAAAAACAACAACAAAAAAGTCACACATTAGCCAGAAATACCAATTCATAATAATGACAGGCAGTCAGTATACTAACAAGAGCTAAGTTAGCTGCCTCTAGCAAGACTCAGTATGTCTGCCTGAACAATAAATTATTGCTGCTTTAGTGGGTGTTTGTGAGAAATGCACTGCCATTTATTTCCCCACATGTAATAATTTTGGTTATTTGTTATGATTTCATGCTATGAGAATAGTTGTTCTGAAATACCCAACTGATGTATCTTAGAAATCCCCAATGAAACTAATGGTGCATACAAGAAATAAATCTACTTTTGTGCTCGCACAAGGAATCATTTCATTTGGTTTGTTGGGTTTTTTTTTGTTTTCCAGGAGATGTCTGAACACCTGCCTGCTGATGGGAAGTGGTGAATGAACTCCTTATTTTACTTTGCCTGTGCGCATTGCTTTTGATTTACCTATTAAGTTGTCCTTATCTCAACTCATGAGTTTTCTACATTTACCCTTCTGATTCTCTCCCACATCCCATGGTGGGGACTGAGTGAGCAGCTGGGTGGCGGGTCAGCTGCCAACAGGGGCTAAACCATGACTGAACCATTCTCTGTAATGGATATTCCCTCCCCTGACCAGCAAGGCTGATACATCTGGACACAGTTAAGGTAGCATGGCGATTTAATTGCCTGACTCCACCTTCAAATCAGGTACATGGACATCTGGGGACCAGTGATGCAATTACACTGCACCTGCACCCATTTGTTTTGGCAGCTTTCCAGCACACACACAAAAAGATAATAATCCAGTTTCTAAAATCTTCTGTAAGAGAAACACAAAACAATTATAGAAGGGTCACAGAAGACTATTTCTGTTGGGCTTCCAGAACATGAAGAACAGACTTCTCATTGACCAGCCAACTACACTAAATTCAAACAATGGTAAACAGAAAAAATCCAGACTTCTGTAGACTCCAGAAAGGCTATTTATTACAAAAACTAGAATTCAGTAGGTTTGAATGACCATGGATTAAAACAGCAATGTCCACTGCTGTCTGCTGCTAGCAAAGAACGAATAGACATGTTAAAAGTAGGTGCATTAGTTGCATTAAAAACACCTTTTGACAGTTTATGTTGTTAAAAAAAAAAAAAAAGGATACTCATATTGCTGTGGTTGTCTAAAGGAAAAACAAAAGCACAAAGTATGCTATCATGTTCAATCTTTATTAGTCTCCTACTAGTCTCATTATCTGAATGTTCTACATTTCTGTTGTTTTATTGAGCCATCACCAAGTGAGACTAGCTACCCTTAGCTAATACAAAGACTAATCAGTCCTGAAATAACACAGTAGAAAAGATATAGGTTGAAAAAAAACTGTATTTGCAAGAGGAAATACAAAATAAAAAGAAAGAGAAAATAAGAAATCATTAATAAGGTATTAGTAAGTTAAAAGACATTGATGATATCACCTATAATGTGACATCAGTTGTAAGACAGTGAAAGGCAGTACTTCTGACACAGTTCAAGTTATAAAATAAATTCAGTTATTCCAAGTTTCTATGTGAGATATTTAAGATTGTGGTGTACCTACTTTATAGAAAACTGATTGAAGAGATGAAGTTCTTACTGTTTTTTCTTCTCCCATGATAGTGTTTGGTTCTCATGTGTATACAAAGAATGGAAAGAGCTCAACAGATAAACTATTCAATCAAAAGCATGGAGCATAGGATTAGGATTCTCCAAATCCTATATTCTATTACGGGTTCATTTCTTTTCATGGCAAATCTAACAAAAGATTTCTGCCTCACCCTTTCATTGCCTAGCCCACTTGAGTTATGCTAGTAGAAGTGTTTGAGGGAGCTCAGCATGAACTGCTCTTGCTGCTTTCACATAAAGACCCCAAGCAAGTAGTATAAGTCAAATTTTGGTGTTTAAAGAAGTCCCAGCATAGACACCTAAAAAGCATCTTATCTTGAAGAGACAAATTCTTTTTTGGGGAAGTAAATTCTTTTGTTTGAGACTGAAAAGCAGTAAGAAGAAAAGCAATAGGTGAGTGTTATTGCCACTGCTTGACAAACCTGAGACTATATAATCATCCTCATTGTACTTACAAAGATAAATGGGCCATAAAGTTTAGCCCAAATGTCTTCTGAAAACAGATTCTATTATAACTCAAAGCAACCTGCAGAAAATTTACTTTGAATTTGAGGTCCTGCCCACTGATCATTGACATATTAAATCCCCACAAAGACACACACAGTCCTTGATGGATTTACATTTGGCAGACCCAGTGTGCAAGAGGTAAGCTATGAAATGACACTATTCTCTTTATAGGAAAGTCATTCACAGGAAAAAATTGACCTGGCTGTCAACTTGGAAATCTTTCTGTAATCTTCCATCTCATGAAAAGGCAAGTAGATTTTTACCTGGTTAGTTTTGGTAGAGGGAAGAATCCTGCTGCCTTTTTTTCCAGCACGGTATCTGGAACAGGACTACAGAGTAAAATTGCAGTGTTGTAATATAATATATGTACCACTGTACACTTCCAGTAACTTTTGTAAAAGTATTTAAATTTTTTTCAGCTTCTATCATCATCAAGTGTTTTCATGGACTGGGTTTCTGTACACTTCTCCGATCTCTCAGCTGCTTCCTGCAATCCCTGAGTACCAAACCGCTTTCTGGTTTCCTCTCTAGTCTCTCCATTGCACTGAATCATCTGCAGACTTATGCTTCTTATTGCCAGAAAGGCATAAGAATGCCTTTATTCTCTTCTGCCCACTGTCTGAATGTTCCATTTGGACTCTAAAATAGTCAAAATGTTTTTGCATCCAGCTGAAATTTTCCACTTCACTGAAAACTTGAAAATATGTCAAGTACTTTTAAATAACATGCATGTGTGTTTGTACCATAGAAAAGATTTTTCTTATTACAAATACCCAGACAAAAATTTCAGCAAAATAGTGACAACATCTTGGTAAACACTGACCACAGAGGTGAGATATGAACAATATTTATTGTGGGGAAACTTCTCCACTCAGCCTAGCTAATTATTGTTTGTACAAAATAAAATCTCCTCTTTCCTCATTTGTTCATTCCTGCGTCCTAGGAGTACAGTGATTTAGCGAAGCTGGGCAAGGCTTCACCTCGCTTTGAACAGCATGATCATCTAGGTGATCAGGAGAGATCACAGTTAACCGCATTCTCTTTCCAGTGAGCTTATAACAAGGCTCCCAGCATTACCTGTCTCTGTTCAACTCCCACACCTGGAAGGAGTTTAAAGAGACAAGCAATCACAAGTTGTAACCTCCATGCAGGTTTTCAGTACTTAGTCTCACAGGTTTACCAGTGCATATTCACCTGTGTGTCTTGCCCTGATTGTCAAGATTATCTTTCTTTCTGAAAGCTTTTTAAATGGCCCACAGTCCTGTGAAAGTCTGAAGGCTCATTGTATTGAAGGAAGACTTCTCATTTTAGTAGACCATCACTTTCACTGTGCACGAACAGCAATTGATTTGCTAAGTGAAACCTAAAGGTAAAATCAGAAAGTGTTTCTGATCTCAAGACTAATGCCACAAAACCCCTGCTATACTTACCTTACTGAGGCAATTATTATTCTCTTTGTGGAATTACATGGCAAAAAACCTGTCACTGAGTCTGGATTTAAGCCTATATTCTGGATAACTGCCATGAAAAACAGTACCTTGTTCGCAGCAGGTGCTCAAATTTAGGTATAATTTCCAGTGAAACAGGCTGTGGAAATACTGGCAATCCAGCACTTCAGAAAATGTACTGCTCTCTTCAGACCAGCTACAGAGCACACTAATACTTGCATTAAGACTGCTTCGTATGCCTACTTCACCAACAAAAAAGGAGCATAAATTGCTACATGTTCAAATGTGTGCAGCTGCTCATTGATTTTCTAGAGGATGGTCAAAATAAGTAATCAGACCTTGATGAACATCTGACCTCCTCATGAAGAAAACACAGGGAGCTTTCCTGGTGATAAGAGTGATGTAACTGTGCTTACACACAGCAGTGATCTGCTCAGAGCAGACATGTCCTGCAAGCTATTTGTCAATCCAGCCAGCATTCAGCTGAATGTAGGCTTGGCATGCTGACATTGTTGGCACTGCATCCTTTCCACTCCCTTACACATTTTACCATTTCCATCTGAGTATTGCAGAATATGGACCAAACCCTCGAGTGCTCAGAAAAGTCAAAAAAGTCTCAAAGATCAATTCTTTCATTAAAAGCAGCAAATAGAGGTATTTGTCACCATGTGTTTTAAGAGTATATGCAGTGTCGCCACTGGCACCTGCAGTAATTTAGAGGTGTCTACCTACATTCAGAATTTTGAGCAGCCTAGCCCTGAAGTGATATTGTGATGTATAGTTTCATACGGATTTGCTGGGCAAAAATTCAAAATCATAATCATTAGAAAGAACAAAATTTCTATTCAGCCACATTTTTCAGGTTGTTGGTAATTACACTGTGGAGATAGTTTTAGGACACAAGTACCTCCATCTGGTATATCAGGCTCATTTCTTTTGCATTAATCTGAAATTTCTGGCCTTTAGTTACCTAAATGAATAGGAAGGAGGAGTCAGAGAGAGTAGGAAAGAAAATGTGTGGATTAAAAAAATTATGCCTATTGATCAAACTTTAAAGATTCAGGAATGCTGGAGAGGTGGGGTGAGTCAGGAAAACCTGAGTATTTCATCCTTAAAATTCTTAAACTAGAAGATTTTGCAATGCATAACCTACTTATTTTTTTCAAAAGGTTAATTTCTTTTTTGAAAAAAAAAGATAAAACCAAACCAAAACATTATTATCTGGGACTTGCTTCTGCTTTTCAATGCAATCTTTGTACTCTCAGACCCTGATTATTCTGTGAAGGCCAAAACTCCCATACCAACAATGAAGATGTCATCTATTGTATTGAAGTAAATCAACATTTTCAGGCTTCTGGATCTTGGCAACAAGGTTAATCAGTCACAGCAATCCGGGGGGGGGGGGGGGAACCTAGGGCAAAAAATGTTTGAAAAGTCGTGCTTTAAGTTAAAAAAAAAAAAGATAAAAATACAAAAGTCAGTGCCCTCCCATGAGAACTTCAGAACGTTTCATTACTGTTAGTTTATGGGGAAGCCTTAAAAAGCAATGTTAGATCTATCTCTACCATGAAATTCATTTGACATTATGAATCTTACGGATTGTTTGAGCTATCCATTTTGAAAGATCTCATCAAAAGGAAACTTCTAAAGCCTTTACATTTAGCATAGCATGGTACTTCCTTTGGATAGCAAACAATGAGCTTGACCAGAGTCCTGAAGAGTTTGAATGCTACATAGTATTATCCTTAGCACCCAAAGCTAAAACCCCTTTTATCTTGCCAAGTAAAGCTGCTACAAAATTCAGCTTTTGATACAAGTGACTTACTGCTACAAACTCCTCTTCAGTTTTTGATGTAAGTCCTGTGCTCAGTTTTCTCCTAAATTTGTGTCCCAGGAAGAACACTGATTGACCACAAAAAGGAGAAAGTATCAGGTTCTTTAAAATACTATCAAGATTAGCAGTCCTACTCAGTGGAGTCTCTGTTGATCTGGAGAGGGTTAAGGTCAGAAGAGCTACAATTTAGAATTTGTGATGGTCGCAAAAGGAGAACTATGAAGCTATCTGGGGGGAATTACAGTTTAACCACAGGCCCTGCTATGCAGTGGTGATACAGGTTAATTCATTTCACAGCCATGCAACTTTCTGTGAGATCTGATGATGATTCACAGCTGCGCTGAGCCACAGTATATCCCCACCAGATCTCACGCTGTGAATTAAATTGTCACTAGTTGTCACTGTGGGCACATCATTTTACACCACTTTTACTACAATTTTTTTGTGTGTGATTGCTCCATTTTACACTAAGGAAGATTAGAATCAGATCCCACCTTTCTCAGAGTCAGTCTTGCCCATGCCCAGGAATATGACAATATGCAGGAGGAGCAAGACTGAAAGAAGTCCTAGATCAGCCCCTTCTGAATTCCAGTGACAGCCACAGTGCAAGATGGTAGGCATTGGCCTACCACAGGTAGACACTGGCCAACAACTTTCACCACCCTAACAATACCATCTAGAGGTCACATACAGGGAAGCAGAAAGACTTTTGTTCAACACATGGTGCTCATAAATACCTCACCCTTGTTCTTATAACTTGGCTACAGCACTTAAATATGTACCCAAATTGAACCTGTGGGTCTTGCAAGTTCTACAATTTTTATGACAAGGCCATATAGCTAGAGAGAGAAGGGTCAGGGTATGCTTTTACTGCTACAGAAGAATGACCTTACAAATTGTCTTCCAGCAATGTATGTTCTTGACACTGCTGGTCCAGAGGTGCACTGTAGACTGCAGTGTCCAAATGCAGTGTGCTGCAACCCTCTGTCTCCTCAGTCTGCTCAGCATTTCCACTGCAGGTAGAAACACAATTAACTGGTAGCGCACCGCAACCAGTAAGCCTGTGGAAGCATGCAGAAAAACTACATTGATATTTTCTGATGAACAAGAAGACATAAAACCAAATAAACATGACAACAAATAATATCTAGGTAGGAACTCAAAGACTTTTTCAGAAGGAAGTTATTTCCTCTCTTACAATTTATGGAATTTGTAATGGAGATTACAGTCTGTTATAGATTCTGATTGCTGTGAACCGGAAATACATTTCAAGGAAGACTACAGCACAGTCTAGCATACAAGTCAGCCCTAAAGGTGTGGACTTGGCTTGTAAATACACATGACAGAAAATAATATCTATAGACATTCTGTGTGTCTATCAAAACAGTGCTGAAGCATTACACACCTTGTGTAATTGTCTTTTGACAAATCAGCATAATCAATTATTTTCACCTTTCAATGAGTAAGTTCCCCTTCTTCCTAAAGCACTCTCCAAATTCAAAAGCCTGGTGCTTAAAAATAGACTATGCTGTACCATTACCTGGTAATATGAAGTTACATATACATATTTCTAGCTTATTTTTGAAGAATGCTTTCTTAGCAGGGGTATCATTGAAGGACATTTCCCATATAGCTGATTAACAGTATTTTCTCTGTCAGGCTGGGATAAAATATATTTTATCACATTTACCAGAGATTCCAGTAAAAAAGACACTAGGAAGAAGTGCTGTTGCTCACATTTGAAATTTCTTTTCATTCTTAGCAGATAAAACAAACTCTGCATCCTTTCCTGTCTAGGGAAAAGAAAAAAAAAGGATCTGCATTTTGCATTTTCCCTCTCACCTCAGATCATAAGTTGCTCACAGCTGTTACAGTTTGTGATAAGGCGCACATCTGCAGATGGTCCTTGAATCTCATCCATTCCTCCTAGAAAACACAGTTCCCATGTGTTTCTGATACTGAACCTAAAATAATAGCTGGAAATCTACAGACATACCAGGAAACAGGATCTGTGTGACAATGGTATGAATAGAAAGGGATAGCAGGGGCAGAATGACACTCAGGCATTGTAGGCATGTATGCAGATTTGGGCAAAACAATTCCCATCATTATTGACAAACATATTAGTATTTCTGCTTGTATGGTTTAAACACAAATCTCTATGATAAGCACACAATTCTAGTGGAAGCTAGTCTTTTTCACCTGAAAAAGACAAGCTGAGCTCTTGGGCCTGGATTTAGAGGGATAAATGAAATTTTCTCTCTCACAAAGCTAAAAGAGTTTTTTTAAAAAGTTGTGAGGGTAAATGTAAGTGTCATTACTGTAAACTTCACAATATCACTATACATTTTCCCAAGGTATACCATATACATAGCAGTAAAAGCATGGAACTTGCTTTTGTCTACAAAAAGCCTATGACACTTACTGATCATGTGTGTTTGTGTATGAATTTCTGACACTGAAAACATGCAGGCTCCCTGTTTAGACTCAAGGTAGACAGACTGGATTTCCATAGAGTAGCAAGAGTATGTGATTGTACTGAATAACTTCAAAGCTGAGTAGCTTTCACATTGCTGAAAAAAAGGGTCAGCGGAGTGTTTCATCAATGGCAGAGAAGGCAACTGTGACTTTACCCCTGCTTCTGGTATGTCTAGAAATCCCTAGAAATTTAAGACAAAATTTTCCACAGAAATTCCTGTAATTGAGACACTTTGAGGGTCAGTTCCACTCTGCTAAATTCAACTGGAGCATTATCTCATAGCTATTAGTCATTTAGACTAATATCTTACAAAATTTATGACCAGATAGATAATTTATAAATAGTTCATACACAGATAATGGTGCTCTCCATATTGACTTTATATGAGGCACCTGCTTTCCTTCTTATAGTTCTAATATCTAAAAATGGGGAAGTTTAAGAGAAATTGAATCCAGATTTAAATTCTTGGCCTTTGGGCCAAATCATGCCTTCAGCTGCATTCATAAATTCCATTCACCCTCCAACCTCAATGCATTGGATCTGTTTGTGGACAGCAGTGAAATAGTCTCCCAGACAATACAAAGCCTTTCAACTATATTCACTGAAATCTATTGATGTCCAAATGCAGGGCTGTCAGCAGAAATGCAACCCAGAAGCTCCGAGATGATCTGTCCTCACATTTCAGTTTTATTCTTTGTAAGCAGAGATAGCTATTAGAGTTTTTGGGGTTGTGGTTGTATCTATTCATATTTCTGCTTTTTTTTCAGTAGTATAACAGATGTTTCATAATGCAGGACAAATGATAGAACAGAATTTCCATGAGCAAATATCGATGTCGCCATTTTCAGCCATTCTGCTTTCACCATTTCAAATAAATCCCATCCTCAAAAACTGAAGGCCCCTTTCTTCACTTACAGTGATAGTTTTTTGAGTTAAAGGAACCACAAAGTTACCAGGTGTTCTCCCTTTACTTTGCACTATGGTTTATCTCACTTATTTTTAGTGTTCATTCTTCAATAATATGAAATGCATGAAATTCAGACCTTTGAAAATAAATAGCAGGGAAGGGTGGCATTTACAGCTAAATATACTCACCAATGTGATAATGTTTAAAAGCTCATCTGCAAAATCTTCCAAAGGCTCAACTTCTCTGGAAGATGGGAGAACATTTGCCAAAACAGATGGAGAGACAAAACCAGGAATGTTTTTCATTCCTAAGCTTCCTGTTCAACTCTCTATGTGTCTCTTTTACTCACTTCTGTATTTTCAGGAGTCAATTTCTACTCTTCCACTTTGCCGCAGTCTTAGCTGTGATATTGTCAGCTGCTCCCACAGGGAACACGTTTTCAGAACTGTCCACATCTCCAGAACTATTTGTTCCTTAAATCCTGCCACTAAATCCATTTTCATAGCTGTAAAAACTAAGCACCTGGCAGGTAGCTGCCATTGTGCTTTCTAGGTGCATGTTAGCAAGGTGGCTGCTCACTTTCCCTTTCTTGTTCCTTTTCCTTGTCTTCTGGTATGTGTTGATCCAGCAAAGCACTGAAGTTTACTGTGGACTTTAGACTGTGGTTTTAATCCTTGTCCAAGTCGCCTCCTTCTTGCCAGGGACACATGTGTTTTGCTGAATTAGGTACTTGCACTGTAAGTTTTCTGGGAAGGGAGCACTCTTCCATTGCGTTTGCAAAGCACTTCACACCAAGACTTAAGCCTGTATGGACACTTTAAGGTGTTACTTAGTAATTGAAGTTGACAGCAGCTGAGAAGTTTCATAGTTTGCCAGCCACACAGAACTAAGTGAAAATCCAGTGTCTTTATACACTCGAGAGATTTGCTGGGGAGAGATAAAGATTACTATGGCAGATTTAAATATAGATTGATGTAAGATAGGGAGGTACCATGTTCCCAGATCCAGAGGTACTGTGGTCTCAGCTCCTTCCAAGCATCTGAGTCTTCCTCTCTGGGGAGTAAGAGACATTGCCAACTGAAGTACATTGTTGGATTTGAAAATTTGCCTCCAAAGGAAGGCAAGGGTCACAGTTCTGAGGTGACAAGATAGCAGTGGCATGAAAATAACTAGATGCGCTACCAAGATGCCTCAGACTTCTTCAGAGGATAGATGAGTTGAGTAGAGATGAATAGCTTACCTTACTAATTGAGAGACTCCTTATCACTGTGACTATTTGTAGGGGCCAGATAAGTACTTAAAGCTAAGACGGTCTTAGCTAGTTGTCAGTAAAATTTGCCTAATGAGCAAATAGTTCCTGAATTGTCTATGTCAATATCCCCCTCTGTGTGTAGTTCCAACTAAGTTAATAGATTTGCATGTGCTTGCCAATGTGAGCAAAAGCTGAGGTTTATTTTGAAGGCCCTCATTACATATTTTTGAGGCAGCATGCTCCACGTGTTTCCCATCCTAGGTACAAATACTCAGATAGTACCAGATGTTGTACACTGGACAGAAATAAGCTAAGCTCCAAGCTGACAGCTGTAGCTGATGAGGTCATCAATACAGTTTAGAAATGGAAAGAGTTCACTGGAAAAAATCGTGTCACTTTTCCTTTTTCTCTTGTTTGAAGTCACTGAGCTTTAGGATTCAGGGGAATTGTTGCTTTGACTTTATTCCTCTGTAGGCGGGTGGCTGCCTGCCAGTGGCAGCTGCATATGGGATCATTTGCATTGCATGCGGAGTCTCTTGTTTAAATGGAAGCTCTTCCTTCCCTTAGATCATCTGCTTCTTTAGAGTCAGGGCCACTGTTTCACACAGATTGTATTCTCCCTTTAATCTTTTTCCTCTGCTTGCTCTGTACTCTTTAACAAGTATCCCAAAGCCAGGTCCAGCAGACTCATCTGGGATAGCTGTCTATGGACAAAGAAGGAATTATTTTATATTCCTGTGGTTAAATGCTTACAGGAGAGGATTTCTGCTGTGCACATATGTTCTCTTACATCACCACTCTATAAGCAGAAATCTAAAAAACTGTTGTTTGCTGCACACAGGGCACAAATAGATATTAAAGCTGTCTTGGGAACAGTGTTCTGTATTTGGACCTCATGCAGACAGTGGGGTACCCCTCCCAGAGCCCACATTGAACAACTAAGCCATTTTCATCTGCAGGAGCAATGCAACTCCCTACTTTTGCACCTGACAAACCAGGGATGATCAACTATTTTAATGGGTTTTGTGGGGGGAGTAAAGAGTGAGGGAGAGAGAAAAGAAGTTCCCCAGCTCCCCTACAATGACCATATAAAAGCTGTGAATAACCTATTAACAAATTGTTTTCATACCCTGCGCACAGGAGAGTTCCTAAAATTAAAATAAGATGAAGTGAGTATGATATAGCTCAGAATCTCAAGTTCAAACTTGCTGAATGGTTGCCTTTTTCAGAGGTAAGGCACACACTGTGAACTCACTCCTCTCCATATTTGGGATGTAAACTGTCTTTCTATCACCTTTCACTTCCTCCACTTCCTCTTACTTCCCTCCCAGAATTTCCAGTATGCAAGAGTAGGTGTTTCTCTGTTGTCTGATATAAATCTGTTCAAGACTTGCTGTGCATGGCTTCCTAGTTAAAGACAGCCAGCAGATCCACGCACAAGTAATGGCTGCCTCTGAATTTTACCTCCAAAAGGGAAGATCTTGCAAACTATACAAAAAAAAAAAACAAAAACAAAACCAAAACAATACAGAACAAAAGAAAAAATCATAGACAGACCTAATTAAAGTTTAGTGGAATTTTAATACACAGAATATTGTAAAGCAGAGCAGACATGGGTTTCATAATATCTTTCTTACTGTAATGTCCTGAGCTGATGAGCAAAAGAAGGGGGGGAGGAGGAAAATAGACTTTTAAAAAGTGTTGTTAACATCCCCTCTGTTTTAAAATTCTTTTGCACCCTCCCACAATAACAGAAACAAGGAGAACAAGCATGAGAACATGCTAAACAGTTTGTGAGTTCACTGTGTCTTTGTTAGATATACACACATTAGTGAGTGACTAGAAGGGGAAAAAAAAACAAAACCAAAAACAAAACAGCAAGAGGAAGCATCTCCAGTCATCTAATCTCTTGCAAGCTAGTCATATTTCACTTATAGCTAGCCAATTCAGATTTGCCAGCTGAGGCTCTCTCCATCTCTGTGTCTGTAAACTGGTCCAGATGCGGTGAGTCAGGGAGTCGCAGTGAATTACTGTGGAATATCAGGAATAACAAAGTGCTGTTAGCAGTGGTGGCAACCCAAACGCGTATCAAAGAGCTAGTTCTTGGTTGTCATTTGCTCCAAAAGAAATTCCTATGTATCACAGAAAGAAAGGAGGGTCTGATTACTGCCTGTTTTGTAGGTGTTTTTTTTTTCTTTTGTGAACATGGGCTCTATTAAACCGCTGGTGTATAGTAACTATAGATGCCACTTGGTTCATTCCCTTTGAAGTCAGTTTCCTTTTATTCGTTACCTAACTTGATGCCATTTTTCACAATCTAATTTGTATGCAACCCTGGTCAGAACCTGCCACCCAGAATTCTGTATGGGAGTTTACCAGCAGGGAGAATGTATTTACTATAGGGATATGAATGGATTTTGTGAGCTTGTATGATTGGAAATTTGGGGGTAGAAGGAATACAGAAAACAAGGAGAAGGGAAGGGAAGGGAAGGGAAGGGAAGGGAAGGGAAGGGAAGGGAAGGGAAGGGAAGGGAAGGGAAGGGAAGGGAAGGGAAGGGAAGGGAAGGGAAGGGAAGGGAAGGGAAGGGAAGGGAAGGGAAGGGAAGGGAAGGGAAGGGAAGGGAAGGGAAGGGAAAGGAAGGGAAAGGAAGGGAAAGGAAGGGAAAGGAAGGGAAAGGAAGGGAAAGGAAGGGAAAGGAAGGGAAAGGAAGGGAAAGGAAGGGAAAGGAAGGGAAAGGAAGGGAAAGGAAGGGAAAGGAAGGGAAAGGAAGGGAAAGGAAGGGAAAGGAAGGGAAGGGAAGGGTCTGTCTGCATGACAGGGAGACTTCTGTTCCCTCAGCTTTGCTGTTACATTTTGATATTGTCTGCAGTCCAGAATCTGAATTCCAAAGTAATTTGGTGAGGGCAGTAGAAAGGTTTTCATGAATACTAGCTCTTCCTCCTATGTCAAGGCCATCTATGGGATTTTGCCAGAAAGTTCCAAAAAAAAAAAATTAAATAAAAAGAAATTGTTTCTAGGATGCTTACTGTGAACTTTGGTTTGAAATCACCTAGAAGAATCTAATTCAGCATTTAACAGATTATAATTTTCTAAAAAAAAATACTAACAGCCAAAGTTAAATCAGTGGAAAATACTTTGGAAGATATATTAAAAGTCAAACTTCAGGCCTAAAGCCAATATTTGTTACAGGCCAAAATGACGCCTAATGAGGCAGGGAAATGAGACAGTGGCAGGGAAAGAATAGGGCAGCTTAGTCCACATCTGCTTGTTGTATTTTCCATCACTGTCTTTGAACAGTCTCATCAATGTGAGAAAGAGGAGTCTGGAATAGATGGACCTGAAGTCTGATCTGTTCAGACATCCTGTGTTTTATTAGGTTTATTTTGTTTAGCAGCAGTACTGTTTCTGGCATTGTACCATTCCCAAATAGAGAGCCCTGACTAAGCTAAATCATGCAGTCAATAGGAAAGTGGAGCACTCTGCAGAGCTCATCATTTCTCACTTAACACTGGCATGAAAGCTTCTGTCTTCAGCTGGCCCAGGGCTCAGGATTCACATAGCCTCCTCAGTTTCTCTAGGTGAATAACATCTTTCCCAAGACTGCATTTGAGAACATGCCACCTGTTCTTGTTGAAGTTCAAGCAGTTCATCCCTGGCAACAGGGATGTTAGGCAATTTGAGTTGGTTGCTGTATTTCCCCATAAATAGATAGGGAATTTCCCCCAAGGGTTTAAATGATGGTAGAGTTTCTGCTTTGCAGCATGGCCATGCAGACACCTTCCCTGCAGCTCAGGGCTCAGCTGCAGTGTGTGGGATGCTCTCTCAACTGCAGAGAGAGCAGTGACAGCTGCCTACTGTCTTGGAGCTAAGCTGTTGGACTCCAAGATGAGGTGTGGTGACTGACAGTGTCAGCTTCTTCTGCTAGTCATGCCTTTGCTCACAAACTCAAGCTACAGATGGTGGTTGTCCTCCTTCTGCTTTGCCTCAGTCTTCACTGTTTAAGGTCTGCCTTGAGACCTAATATTTGCTCAGCTCTCTGTGCTTGAAAGCAAAGGAACAGCAACAGAGAGACTTCCTTCAAGTCACCTTGTGAAAAAAGGCAGATGAAGACAATGTTTGCAATGGTTATGTGTAACTTTTCTTCAAACAGACAACGCAGGCTATCTGTAGTTAGCCACTGCCCAGAGGCCAGAAGACTCCTTCATCTTCTCTTCACTTTTCTCATAGAGTGATTTCACTAAACTGTGAATCTGGAACTCTTACAAAGCACCACAGGTGTAATTATTTGCTGAAAATATGTTATTTCATTCTAGCTTCCCACAGTGGATTTTAATGCTATTACTGAAATGAAATAATAAGCCTGCTTATTACTCATGAAATAGAATGTTTGGTCAATTACAATTTTCACATACCATATCACTGACCTGATACTGTTACTTAGGCCATCACATAAACTTCAGACTCTGGTTAAAATGAAGTTCAGTCTCGAACTTAAATTAGACAACACATATAAACAAAATTTTTTTGCATTAAATACCATGATTTTCTCATTTCACACTTCATCTAAAAGTAGTGGCTTACTTTACAGGCAAAATGTTGCTCACTCAAAGAAACACTTTAACTTTTCATCTGTTTAAACTTGGAAGGAGCAGTCCCTAAATTGTCACAAGTGTCCACAATTATGGGAGGCTCTGAAAAGGTTGCTGATATGCTAACACATGAAACTGATACACAGGACAAGCTGAAGTACCCCTGTAAGTCATCCCCATTTTCTTCAATTAAAGCCATGAAGAATGTTTGTAAATCAGTAAATCATGATGAAATAACCTTTGCAGTCCACAATACTTCCAAGAAGCATATTGCATGGCTCCCATAAACAAGGCCGTGTACGGCCCAATTTGGAAATGAGTTGGAGTTAAGTTTCATATTGGCAGCATCAAAGCTAAAGTGTTGAGAGTTATTTCAAGACACTGCTCTGTGTGTGCCTTGCCACAGTCTCTCATATTTCTAGCCACTATACATATCTGCAATAAATCGAAGTAAATAATGCATACAACACACATTCCAGTCCGAACCAAACAGCTCTTAATATCACACAGCATACTCATGCAAAGTGCGTTACATAGCCGAATTCAACAGAATGGGCCGTGTTGGTGGTAAGTCCATCCATTTCCTCATAGAGCAGGCCAGGAAGGGTGGTCCTGCATCAGCCCATAAGCAGCTGAGATGGGTTTGTGTGGAAAACTAAAGGGATATTCCTGAATGTTTACAGTTTCTTGACCTGGTTCACCAACACAGACGTAGCATTCATTACTCAGCTGACTTGCACATTGGCTCCTGTTGCTTGCAGGCCCATGATGAACAGTGCAATTTGAGATATATCACAGGCCCACTACAGGTACATGAGCTTTGCAGCAGCCATGCAATGGAGCTCACAGTTGCTGCTGTGACTTGTGCTTCCTCAGGCCCTAACAACATCCTCTCAGTGATGCATTTGCAAATAACTCCAGCCTCAGTACTATGAGCTAGGTCAGGGAAGGGCTTGAAATAAAACCTTAACCAAAAGATTTCTTGATTTCAAATCCAGGGCAGATGCTCCATGCCACTGATAAAGCTGAAGGGGAAGTTACCAGGAGGGAGGAAATTTTTATGTTATTATCACCCTATCTACTATCGAACTACAGAATCAGCCACTTTGCTATGCACATCTCCCTGGTCATGTGGCAGGCGTGGTTTTATTAGTAAATCTTTTTTTCAGCTGCTCTTTTGCTAACAAATCACAGCCAGTCTGCAGCTTCTCATTGCAAATGGCTGCATTTGATAGTGATGTCATGCTTCACATTCAAGTTTTCAAACAATTGTGCTCCTTCACTGGGAAGCATGCAGGCATCCTGCAATGTGGAAGGCACCCATGTCTGGGAAGGTCCTGAGCACGTCTGTAACGATTAGAAAGCTCTGCTGCTTACATATGTCTGGGCAGAAAACCAAATACAAAAGGTCAAAGCTGGAAGAAATTCTGTCTTGGAATCAATTCAGCTGGTTTATAGAGATCTGTCAAATGTGTACCTGACCCATGTTTGTTTTTTGAAATATTGCTGTTACTATCAAGCATCTGATGCCAATGAAGTACTGAAAGGCTGTGAAGAACGTTTATTTGGTCTCCTTTAGTTTTTACTCCTCTGTAGCAAGGCTAATGCTAGAGGTAGCTCACAGCAATAGCTGATGGATTATCTGACAAATTGTTCAAGAGATTTGGAAGAGGTCTACTAGTTCAAAGCCAGTGTACGCTAGAACTAGACAAATGTTCCCATATGCCTCTTCCCATCTAGAAGCAAATGAGTTTGTTATGGAGGTGAGCCGAGAAGTATCTTGAACAGTGCCAAATATTTTCCAGAGTTAGAAACTGCTGAGAAGAAAGCTCCTTTCTACTGCTGAGACCTAATCTTGGCTCAGTTCTCTGTGCTTTAAAGTAAAGGAACAGCAGCAGAGAGATTTTCTTCAAGTCACATTGTGAAAAAGGCAGATCTTTTGCCTCCTTCCCAAAAACAGCCTTCTGTTTCACCACCACTTGGGGGTCCCAAGCACCCCTCACAGCCAGTTTTGGTCACCTCAGCCTGCCTTCTCCTGAAGTTTGGATTCAATACTGCAGCTCACTACGTCATGCCTCTTGATGCCTGTGATGCCAGGCTGCTGTCTGGCTAGATGTTTCAGAATGTCGCCATGGCCTGTCTCCGGAGGCCACGCAGAAGCAGTACTTTCTGTATCTTCCACTCCAGCATTCACCCTTTCTTGGGCATTCCTCCCTCCAGCTGCCCCCAGGGTGCCAGTGTCATGCATGCCCATAAGGTGCACCTCATGACCCAGCCTGATGCCCAAGGTGCTGTCTGTCACACATTGCCTGTATAAGGCTGCTCAGCAAAATGCTATGCATTTTTGTTAAAAATACCTGCAGTAGAAGTTACACTATAAATTTAATAGCTCATTCATTCTCTTAGAAAGGGAAATGCTTGCTTTTCTTTTTGGTCCATCTGATGATGATGAGACAATGCCTGTTATTGTGAGCATACCCAGCAACCCTTTGGACACTCTGTAAATAAAGAAGTGAAGTTACAGATGATTATGGGTCTGTCACCCCCGCGTCTTCTCACCAGGTTAGTCATGGCTTTTTGTAGTCAATACTGGCATTTGTCCTCTTAATAACTAATAAAAAATAATTCATGGCCACAGAAAGATAAGTAGAAGTCAAAGTAATTATATTGTGTCAGTAAAATATATCTAAACCAAATAAAAGCACTGACAGTAATGTGAGAGCAGTAAATACAATTCAGCCATCTATAACTTTCTGGTTATGACCCTTAGGGATGACTAGATACAAGACAAGATAAAAGCTCTCTGTGTAAGGCAGTCACAGACCTGAGTCAGAATCAGTTAATGAGGAACAGATTTTTAAGCACAGAGGCATGATTTTGCAAGATTTCTGGAAATATCTAGGCACATACATGAAAATGTTATTTGCTTGAACAATAGTAAAATGTTTACTTAGGCATCCCAGTCGAGCACACAATAGTTCTTTAAGTCATGTACTAGTGTACTACTCTGATCTGAGACATCTCCTGGTGAAGGTCACTGTTTCATGCAACATAATGAGTTTTAGAGTTAAATCCGGTCTCACTTTACTCACCCCCTGAGTTTAGAGGTCCTTAGATTACAGATCAGTTGCAAGATACCTTGAAGCAGCAGGAACTGATGAGGGCAGAGCTGGTCTGGTACTCAAAAAGCTGTTGTGGTACTGTCGATGCTCTGCCATCAGCCTGGCATGAGGCCTTGAACAGAACATTTTCACTTTTCACCTGGTCTTCTCTAGTGATAGCTGCAGACCAAAAACATCGCACAAAACCAGGAAGGTTTTTCTTTCTGCTATTTGCAACAATTTCTTAATTTCTTTTGAAGCAGGGTTTCCCTATGCTGCATTGCTTTGTCAGCTTAGAAGACTAAGGCAACTCTTTTCAACAGAAAAGGTTGACTGCTAAAATCATCTGCAACAAATAATGATGCTAAAAATTGCTTATCATAGAATCATCATAGAACCATAGAATAGTTAGGGTTGGAAAGGACCTTAAGATCATCTAGTTCCAAATTCTTGGAAGAACAAACAGAAGCAGCGAAAATTTAGCACTGAAGTGGGAACTTAAAGCAAACAGGCAAAAAGAGCAGAGAAAGTAAAGTTTTCTCCCACGCAGGACATGAAGAGAAACCAAGCCAAAACAAACTGCAGAGAAGCACATCTAACTCTTAGTAATGAGAACTTTTGCTTAAGAAGGCTACTGGCTATTGCTGGCACTTGTCATTGCCCAGGCAGAATGGCAGCAGCCAATCTTGCATGAAGGAGACTTAGGGTTGCTGAAATGCATTAGGAAGACACAAGCCTTGGTTTTACATAGCATAAGTATAGGTACTGCTCCTGAAGAGTCGCCGTAGTCACTCGTTCAGTCAACACTTTGCTGGATGCGGAAACTATGTTCTGAAGTGTTCTGGGCAACCTGCTGTTTAGACCTTTGGGTCTGTTTGGCTCCAGAAACCTGGGCTGAGCTTTCTCTCCTAACATTTTATTTTGAATACAGATATGATAGCTACCTAGAAAAACAAACAAACAAACAAAAAAAAAAAACAACCCAACAAACAAAAAACACCACCCAAAAAAAAAAAAACATAAGTCCTGCATCAGATGCACTGGAAGAAATTTGTTTTAAAGGCACAACAAGAGGGTATTATGTGTGTTTTCTTTATTCATATTGCCTAACCTTGCCTCTGCCTTCTGAAGAGCCAACAGGGATGCCACAACCAAGGCAGACTGTCTTCCTCCCCCTGTCCCTCCCCCTCCTTCTCCTGTCTGGCAACCCCTACTCTCATTGATCTTTTCAGTGCTGACTCAAAGAAAAGAAGAGAAGAGCAGAATGAAAACGCCTGAAAAAGAGTCAACAGATGGCCTGGAGAGCAGTGGAGACAGAGGGAAAATTTTTCTGACTCACAGTATAGCAGTCTGAACAAGGTTAAGGAGTGAAGAAACATGGCAAGCCAAGGAAAAAGCAGCTGCAGAAAGGGGAAGAGCAGACAAGCACTCAGAAGTCTTCTGTTTCCTACCAGAAGGAAAGGCTGGGCAGCTGCTTCCCCATCTTTCCCCTGTTCCTACCACTGCCCCTTAAATTTATTTCATGTTGTTCTAGCTAATGTTTAATCTCCTGCTTCAGTCTTTTTAAACTGCATGACAAGAATATTTGGACTGCTGATGTTAGAAATAGGATGTTTTCAGGTCCTTCTGATAATTCAGGGCTAGCAAAGAGTGCTTTGGAAGAGTATGACAGAACAGAACAAACCAAGCAATGCTGTTCAGTATGGAAAAATATTAGGCCTCATAAATGGAAATGTTTTTTGGACATGCCTTGTTTTTTAAAAAAAATTCCTGCTGAAGACTTTCCCAGTCCAGACAGAATTTTGGGTAGAAGCTTGTGGAACAGCTTTAAGAGGAGAGTTTCACTCTATACAGCCTGTCTGCGCTTAGGACACTGAACATGCATCTATACACTGCAAACAAGTCCTCAGCCTTTTAGCCTTCTTTCTTTCATTTCTCCCAGAAATGTTTCATTATGAATCTTGTTGACATTTTTGAAGAAAGGGAACTGCAGTTCTCTTACCAGCACTTGATCTATTTCAGCATCAAGGACACTGAACTGAGAGATTCTCAGCTGTATGTGCCCACCAGATAGACACATCACTGCTCATTGTTACAAGGAAAAGGAGGCCACAAATAGGGCCTATTGGTATGATTAGAATAAAGTGCAGGCATTAGAAGTCCACTAGCGTAGCCTAAAGACACCTAGGAGAAAAACATGTCTCACTTGTTCCTCAATCTTCTGTCCATGCTAACAGCATGTTACAATATCCAGAAACAATTAAAACTACGCAAAATGGCTGCAGGCAGCAGGAGTTAAAAGTTCACAGGGAAGGTATCCAAGAGGGCTCTTTAAAGCCTCAGCTGCAGCCACTCAAGGTAACCTCACCCACTGCCAAAAAGCCGCAGGTTTATAGCCCACCAGAAGGTGGATAAATATAAGTGGATGAGAGAGGGATGGGTAAAGGGTATGAGTAGAAAGCTGGGTGTCCATAATACCTTTACACAAATACATTTGCATGTATATCATACACACTCAGCTAATGAATTTGCATAAGATGTATTTTCATCAGGAGAGAGTTTACTACTAAATCACTATTTGAAGAACTGTGCGAAGAAGAGAACAAGAAGCCTAGAACAGTTGATGTGAAGCAGATGTGAGAAATATCTCAAGGGCACTGCAGTCAAATATGCATTGGTTTTCAAATGGCTCAACCTGGCGCTGCCCTTTAGCTTAAGGTAAAAGATTTCTGGATTCAGTAAGCAAATGTATTAAAAACAAGGATCCTCCACAGAGGCAATTTCAGATTTACACTGCAAAGTTCTACTTTCTATAATAAATTTCATCTACAGTGAAGCGTGAATCACAAAAAACTATGATCATAAGAGGCACTTAAGGTACACACCTACAGTGGGTCGCTATAGTACTCCCTTCTTGTGGAAACGCCCTCTGCTCTCCTCCTCCCCTCTCCCACCCTTCAGGCACTGCATACAAAACACAGCAACTTCCAAAACACCCAAGGTTTTGCTGCGCCAAATGGGTGTTCCTCATCTGTTCAGAAGACTTACCAGATTGTCATAAACAATGTGGCTGTGCCAGCCTACTCTCAGAGGTTATTTTTAGATCCACTACAATACTTTTGATCAGTCACACCCCCAGTTTCTTCCCTTCCCCAAAAGCTTTTTCTTTTGGGCCATATGTTAGGAAATGTTTCAAGTTGCATCTTTCCTCCACAATGTCAAGTGCTGACAAGTGAACAGCCACCCCGAGTGCTGTGTTGCATCAAAGGAGCTATCCCAAAGCTGCACTCCAAATGGCTATGGAGGAAGCATCCTGATGCTAATTAAAAACAGTATTTAGGAAAATGAAAAGTAAACATTATCTAACATCTTTCTCCGTCATCTGCCAAAACATTCATTACTTGCTTCATTAGTTTTGCTCATTAGGACCCCCCTGTCAAGCCATTACTATCACGTGGTCTGGTTATTGTTATAATACATACATGTAAGCCACTTATTTTGCTAAGTAGATTGGGTGTTATTTTACTTTTTTTTTTCTTTTTTTGCACTATACAAACCACTGGGTTTTTGTCATTTTTTTTCTGAGTGCAGGTTTTAACGTCTTCTAAACTTTTCTTAATCTTCTGAGGTAAAATCTTACTTACAATAGCATTCCTTCCAATTTCTCAGTGTACACACATTCTAAGTATTTACAGCTCAGCGTTACTTTTTCCAAAGTATTTACATTCTTCTGAACTAAAACAATAATTCTAATTAAAGAACAGACTCTAGCATAAATCAGCATCATTTTATGTTCTTCTGTGTACTGACATCAGTTCCACCAGCACAAGTCCAGCCCCCCAGATGGTAAAAAATGTCATTCTCCCCCTATATTCCGAAAGAGGACAAATAAACCACTCTGCAACTGTAAGGGTATCATCACAAAGGCATTTACAATACTCATGCTTACAAAACCTTTCTTTTCATTCTGCGAAAAACTCATAGCCTAATTATTATTTATTATTTTTCAACTAAGAAAGTCAAGTTATGCAAAAGTTCATAAAAAAAGCAATCAAAACAAAAGAGCAACAGCAGCAGCACTGGGGCAATAGAAATAAGTGGATTTGGACTTTCAGTGCAGCCTGGGGGAAAGTTTTGTATTGAATTCATTCTTCAAAAAAAGTAAAAGAAAAAAAAAAAAAGAAAAGAAAAGGAGGTGGGGGGGGGAAGAAGAAGAAAGGAAAACTGAACAAATGAGAGTTTTGTTGGTGGTGGTAGTTTAATGACTTCCCTTTTCGGTGCTCTTTGACTGCTTTCCAGTCACTCCCCTCCTGGGCCCATTCCGTGGCATGCTGGGCTTGGCTGGGTGCCAGGGTGACAATCAGTGCCTGAGCAGCCTCTTCGGCCAGAGATTACTCCTTGGGCTCCTTTGTTTTATTGGTGGGGAGGTGGGGGACCACGGGGGTGATTTCTAAACCGAAACAGGATGTCCCGCTGGTGTCCCAGGCTGTGAAAGACTCCATTTCATCGGCCGTGCTGGTGACGCAAGATGGCTTAAATTAATCCAGCCAGACTAGGCTGCAGATTTCTTTTAGCTTTTTTCCTTCAAGGCTTAAAAACCTCAGAAGGATGCCGCCTTAGTCAGTTCTGAGGCAGTTCCTTAGGATAATGAGCCAACTAGAAACTATCATGTTAAAACATGTGTCTCAATATACCCACTATCCACAGACAGATTTCTGAACTAATTGTGATTCAGTTTCACACACAATTATATAAAATGCTACATACAAATACGTGATTGTGCAGGTATGCAAAATCACACGCAAAGAGATCTTTGTCAAATAGTCCTCAAAATCAGGCTTTTTAATATTTCTAATACCTTGTGCAGTGAATGATGTGTCAGCAGGTTAAAAATCACACAATATTTAGCTTATCAGAATTCAGTTCAGCATCTATTGGTTTTGAACGGCATCACTTAAAAAATGCATGAAGAGCAGTCACCAATTACATTTGTATTGCCCATGTTTTTTATTAGGAAGAGCAAACAAGAGAGCACTGCATTAGAAAATATTCTAATACACAATATTCTCAAGCTCTTACAAATATTTACAGAAAGCCTTCTAAAATAAGTAAGTATTTTTCTGTATATACTGCTGATATAGAATATCTGATACAGCCTACTGCTATCTTAAGCCACCTTAGGTAAATTACGGCATCTGTCTTTATTATAAACCAAGTTCCTTTACTATTGCCTTGAGCAATTATTTGTAAACATATTTTGTTTGTAAACATCATATTTTTAGTTCAATTATGTTTACTGAGCTATGTTGCTATATAGGTAGTAAAAGCTGAGAAACTATAGAAGGTTAATCCTTCACAGTCTCACCAGCATTCTCCAATCCCTCACCACAACAAGCAAGGACGCAACCACTTGTACAAAACTTGTCACACTGGGTCCATAGCAAAACTGGTGTTGAGCACCAGCCTTCCTCAGACCAAACCAAACCAGCAGCCAGCATCCTGGCCTGAACTATTTTGAATATGCACACTGACCACGGCAGTATGTCAAAGAAATCACAGGATAACAACACCCAGCTTCAGTTGCCCGCAGTAATCCCTCAGAAGTTCTGTGGCACTAATAACCACCATGCTGCCGGTTGATTAGTGTGACGTGAAACTGCAAGTCCAACATCTGAGAGAGACACAAACTCAACACGTAAAACAGCACCTTTTCTGAAGACTTCACCTGACTTTGACTCTGATTTTGACTCTGCTGAAACCCAGCCATGCCAGCCAAGTAATCTGTAAGGATCTTCCCAACTCTTAAGACTTATTCCTCTCTTGTATTTAAGAAAGCCTCTGGCAAACTCCATTTCCAGGTGGCACATCCTGCTATCAGTTAAGCCTGTGCTCCACCAATAGCAGAACCAAAGCACAACAAGAGTTCAAGTTTCCAAGCTCAGTTTTATCATTTCAGCTGATTTCAAGGTACTGCAGAGCTTGTGTGAAGTGAAGGTAATGGTGATTATTTCCCCACAGTGAGTACCCTGGGCAGAAGGCCCTACTGTGGTGGCCTGGCCTGTTGCTCTCTGTCCCCACTTCTTTGCAATGACAGATAGCTGCAACAATGGCACGTTACAGCCAAGACAGCCTGCATGCCACTGTTAGTTTTTCATGGCTTTGTAGCAGGCTTTATAGGCAACACTCACTCTATTTGTGTGATGGAAGTGAGGGAAAGAATGAAGAGGAAATATGAAGTGTTATCAGCTCCCATCTTTCAGAATCAGAAAGAACAAATAAGCCAACATTCAGCTTGCACACACATCATGCAATGAACTGCATTTAATAGATGACTCTCACATCACAGGGAGGAAAGACATTGTCTGGTGGAGCTGCTCAGTACGAATTTCCACAGGTGGGAACAATTGCTTTTACATTCTACCTACAACAGAAAACAGTGGTATACGTGTCCTCTTTTCCTGTCAGAGAGCAGGGAATCCACAGGGTCTGAACCAGCTCCAAGCCAGCTATGCTTCAAGTCACAGCATTTGCCAGCGCTTTCCCCAGGCTCCCTAGTATCAAAGCTAACTGCACACTGACAAGGCCTACACATTTGGGGTTGTTGTCTTGGGTTTCTTGGTTTTGATTCATACTCATAGCTCCTAGAAGTTTCCAGTGATGGAGCAGAACTGCTGGCTATGCATTCTGTCAGCAACCACAGCATGTCTTCCTTCAGCAGTCACTGTGCTGTGCTGAAAAACAGTCATGGAAAGACAAATGCTGCTTCTAATAGTTAGTATTGCTGAAAAGCAAATGCAGAGTATTATTGTGCTAAGGGTGGAAAGAAGTCACAATCAATCTATCTTTATTTTCTAAACAAAATGCAGTGAAAAATATGCTTTCACTCAAATACTCAGCAGCTCATAGGGATGGTAAGAATCTTCTTCTATGAATATTTTTTCCCTTTAGTTAATATGTTGCTCCTTTTCTTAGTTGGCAACATGCCAATCATCTGAAATTGATTATTTAGTTGGTTCTTTTTTTTTCCCTGTTTTTTTTGGTGTTATTTTCCAGGGCTCTGTTTTCCCATAGCACTGTCTCTGAACATGCACACACATTATACTAGTGATATGCAGACCTTTCATTTTCCCCCAGGCTCTGTAAAGAGAAGCACCAAGCTAACCGCCTTTTCTCAGCTGTAGCATTGGAAAGACCATGTATGTTGAATTCTGTCCAGTTGACCCCAACTAACTCCATTGGCTTAACAGGGCTGAGTGACTCATTAAAATCATGACTAAATTTCTAGAGAGCAATGTTAAGCACACTGATTACAAAGGGTTTTTTATACCTTGTAACCTAAGATGTGTCTCTGATTTCCCAGTAACGTTATCTCAGACACTGCTGTTTGAGAAAGCTTGGAAAATGCCTTTTAAAATCACAACCTCACAATGTATTTATATTACATTCATTTATGCACAGGTGGCATTTACCTACTTCTGTATTTCCTGCAGTCATCCACTAAACTCAAATCTGAATATATGAATGATACAACAATGCCCTATTAGTCAGCCTCGACACCCACAAAATTTTCCCTTTCAACTGCCCTACTGGCCTATTCTGGAGGATCTTGCTAATGTTTTGTTTCCCTCTCCTGCTGCTGTGCAAGGCTTCAGTTGTCAAACCAGGTGTGATGGATGAGGATTTTGTCTTCTCTCCCTAGGAAAAAATCAGCAACAAACAAACAAGAACATGAGACACTTCTCCTAGTTAGAGAAGTACACTATGTAGAACCGCTGCAACTTTTCTCTGTGGCCCATGCCTTTTCTTCCCCACAGCAATGTCTTAAAGCTCTCATTAGAACTGCTGTAAGAGTAAGAATGCAGCAATCAGACTGTATATGCCCACAAGAGACACACAACTATCACAGTTATTGCTACAAATGCTGTGTGTGAGATTAGCGCAATGTGGGCTCCCTGCCTTTACCACATGCAACTGGAGCAGTCCTGCTGTGAGACAACCCAAGTGGCTACAGAGAAATGGAAATGATCCCACGTATTGCCAGAGGCTCAAAATTAGCATTTTTCAAGCATTCAGTGACCTGGTACCATCTTGAAATCAAAATTTCCAGGGCTTGGTAGATTTTGTTTTGTTTTACTTTAATATGGTAACTCCCAGTCATTTATTGATTTTAGGAAGAAGTAAAGATGACACTGAAAAAGTCTTGATCATTAAAACTGCATTCTGGTCCTTTTCTGCCATTGACCTTTCACATGACCTGGAGCAAATAAGGACCAATATTATGAAGGTGAAGTCATGCTTACACAATCTGATAGCCTTCTACAAGGAGATTAGCTCAGAGGTAGATCAGTACGTCTTGTTTACTATTGACTTTGGTAATGCTTTTCACAGTCTCCTGTAATAACCACATAGACAAGCTGTCGAAGTTCAGGTCTGATAAATGGACAGTGAAGTGTACTGAAAACTGGCTGAACCTCCAGGCTTAAAGAGTTGTGGTCAGCAGCACGAAGTCCAGCTGCAGGCCAGTCACCAGCAACGTGCCCCAGGGATGGATACTGGGGCCAATATTATTCAGTATCTTCAAAGCTATCCTGAACAATGGGACAGGGGGCACATTCAGCAAGTTTTCAGACGACACAGAACTGGCAGGAGCACTTGCTGGACCAGCTGGGTGGTTTAGCCATCTAGAGGGAGCTCAGCAGGCTGAAGAAATGGGCTGATTGAAATCTCATGAGAGGTTTGACACAAGAAAATGCCAAGCCCTGTACCTGGAAAGGAATTAGCCCGTGCACATGCTGGATGCTGACTGGCTGGAAAGCTCTTCCTGGAGGGTTCTTGTGGACAATATCTGATCATAAGTCAGCAATGTGCCCTTGCAGCAAAGAAGGCCAACAGCCTCCTGTGCAGCATTAGGAAAATGCCAGCACATGGAGGGAGATGATCCTTCCCCTGTGCTCAGCACTGCTGGGACACATCTGGATACCGGGTCCAATTCTGGGCTTCCCAGTACAAAGCAGGCACAGACATAATGGAGCAAGTCCACAGAAAGCCATGAAGATGATTAAGGGACCAAAGCACTTCACACACAAGGAGACACTTGGAGAGCTGTGACTGTAAAGTCTGGGAGAGAGAAAGCTGACAGAGACCTTATTCATGTGTGCGCATGTATATATATATATATATATATGTATCTGAGGGAAGGATGCAAAGAAGACAGAGCTAGACTCTTCTCAGTGATGCCTAATGAAAGAGCAAAGAGCAAAAGGCACAAACTGAATTTCATGAAATTCCACCCAAACACCAGAAAACACTTTGTTTTGATGAGTTTGGTCATGCACAGGACCAGGCTGCCCAGAGGGGTTGTGAATTCTCCATCCTTGAAGATTCTCAAAAACTGACTGGAAAGTGACCCAAACAATCTACTGTGGTTAAACCTGCTGTAGGCAGGGTAGGGTGGTTCAGATGATATTAAAACATCCCTCCTAACCTCAACTGCTCTGTGATTCTGTACATGTCAGGATCAGCCTCACAAAGCAGCAGCAGACGTGTCCTCCAGTGGTTAGTCAGTAGGAAGTTTTCTCAAAATTTGTAACAGGAAACTTACAGAAGCAAAAATCTTTTTGTTGTTGTAATAGCTATCCTGGTCTGTGATTTGGTGGTTTGGGGGGGGGGAGCTTTTTTTTTCCCCAGATGATTAAAAATGAAAAAATGCCTTTTTTTTTGTTTTTGGATATTTTTTTTTCTTTGGTCAGTCATGGAAAAAAAAAGAAAATAGCTAAACCCCTGATTAGTACAATTACACTACTTGTATCACTGACACGCACAGGCCCCTGGGTTCACCTGCTGTTGCTTGCTGCGCCTGACTCATCTATCTGACTGTGGCACTGCCACCTCCAGCTGTCAGGGACAAGGGATAATCCTGTCCTTTCATCATGAAAAGAACCCATGTGTTTTTCCCATGACACAGAACTTGCATGATAGGGCCCTACTTTTGAGACAGACAAAAGACTATGCTGAGAGGACTGTATCTGTGGGTTCTGATTGACCACCACTAAAACAGGTACTCAAACTCTTCCGGTATACCTTTCAACATGATTTCAAAAAAAAACAGTAGCCAGTTTATTGGCTCCTTAAGACAAATCTCTCTCAGCATGCAGCTGAAGAGTGGCATCCCACACAGATTAAAGACAGTCATCTTCCTGTTCCAGTTGGGAAAATACCTGGAACTCAAGATACCAGAGGAAAGGAATTTCCAGCTCAGGCTCACTTCTTAAGGTATACTATGTCAGCAGAATCTCATGGAAAGGATGAAAAATTGAGGTGAGTTGAGATAATCCATTCTCTTTCTTTGCGTTCTCTTGCTTAATCAGTCACAATTCAGAGATATTAATTCTGCACTGAACTATGGGTAATGAAAGCATTTCAGTCATGCCTGCGACAGAAACTATAAATTCACCCTGAGAGAGGAAACAGAACCCTGTTTTTTCATGTGGAATTAAAGGCAGAGATAATTCTTTTCCTTTAACTTTTGACAGTGACACAGTGTAAGACTAAACTCTCACACGCAACTTTAAAGCATTTAAAACTGGTATTAGCACTTTGATGAGCCTGGTTTTAAGATAAGCACATTAAATGAGATTTCTGCTATGTAACATCCCAAGCACACCCATCTGCTTCTGCAGCACACAGCTGTTTCACTTAGTTAAGTAAAGCTTCTTGTCAGTTATATCCAAGAGAGGGTTTAGAATATATTTTACGCTTCAGTTTCTGATCATTCTGATCATAGCAAAAGTTTAGCCCAAAAGGCACCTGTATTTGTACAATGGTCCGCACAAATTTTTATGTGCTTCAGCTCTAGCCTAGAGGAAAGGATGAGAAAAAGCAGGTTACCATCCCACGAACAAAATGAAGACCTAGGTTCTAAAGGCTGTCATAACATTTTCTACTGAGGTTTTTCCAGCACTTCTCCATAAAGAGATGGATCACAATATCAAGGTCAAGACAACTCCCCCCACAGCAGGAGGCTGGAACTGCAAAAACAGTAGTGACAAAGCAGGAGAAAATTCTTCAGATAAATTAACTGATGGATAAAATTCTTCACAATTATTACAGTGTGAAGATGCACGTTATCAAGGATCTCTTTTTCAAAAGCAGAATACTGCTGGTAAGCACCTGCAAAATGTTTTCAGTTTAAATAAGGAATCTGAGCACCCGACTGCCCCCTCTGCATGAATATTCTACCATGAGGGCTGCAGTTGTTTCAGATTCCTTACTTAGACCAAGCGGAACTGATGCCAGAAAGCACGTTTGCTCGTACAGCTGAGAGGAGTTTACAGCCCTTCTCACTTTTAAGGACTCAGAGAGCTGCCTGACTTGCACACTTCATCCACTTGAAACACAACCAGGGCACAGAGCAGAGAGGAAAACTGTTGCTGAAGTCAGTAATGATTAGATTTTCATCAGTTCATTTCAGTAAAGCAAATGCTGTTCCCAGACTGTTTTCAGTGGACTGCTGTCAGCTCTTCAGAAACATTTATTCAGTTCTTTGTGCTTATTATGCAACAGGTCATGAGTGTTACTAAGTGTAATTCTGATAGCTGCTTAGCTATAACTAATGCAATGTCTTGTTATGAACTGTTGAATTGCTGCACTCCTTGTTATCACAGGAGTTTCAGGAAATACATTATAGAAAAATTATGTCATTTTTACTCATATGACTACTTTTTAGGAAAGGCTTGTATTATAGGAAAAAGCTTATCAAACAAAAATGAAGAGTGAGGACTTGCAGTGTGAGTCCTGAGAACTGTTCCAAGATCATGACACTGAAGTCTGACCTCCTGAATTTTTAATCTTCCTTTAAGAAGTAATACTAGCTATCATCAGGTTTTCATAAGACAACTAAAAAAAAACAACAAACCACATTTTATTCTTTTTTAACAAGGATAATACTGATATGCTCTGAACTTTATGTCTTCATGTTTAATAGATTACCCTAGATTAAATTTTTCTTTGAAAAATATCAGCTTTTTGAAACTGCAATTATATTAAAAAGATATTATAAAAATATTGCTATTTATTAAATCCCAATTTGAACACAGTAGACCAACACAGTAGTTTTTTAATCTAATAGTTTCTTCACCACAGTTGTACAGAAATCCCAGAAGTCATCCTGTGGAAGCCGTAGGCTGCAGGAAAATCACAACTGGCATATGCAGTATAAGAACCAAACATTCCAAACCAGAACTCTATATATAGCTGGCAGACAGAGTGGTAGCAAGCAGCCTGACAAGCTCTGATGCAGCTCATAGCCAAGTCATGCTAACCCTTCCCATGTCTTGCTCTGGCTCATATTGTCATCAGTAGGTAATTTATTCGTTCCAGTCTAGTAGTTTCAAAATGCCTTACCAATTTCTTACCTTTCCCAAGGCACAGGAGACATCTGAGTAAATGCTAGCAAGAATTGCATCCATTTGCCATTGTCTGGGTAGCAGCCACACTAGTGTGCTTTGTCTTAAGAGTTTTGAGTCGTTTCATGCATTATTTGAAAGTGACCAAGTCTGGGATGCAGGATTTCAGCAGCTGAACGGTGCACAGTATCACAGAAAAGCGTAGGAGTGAAATACAATAGGAAATTGTATAGGCAGAACATAGATTATCTGAGAACGGTACTTGACAGAAAGATTCAAATGCAGACTTCAGTTATGACAGATGTCCAAGACTATGCTTCACTGCACGTCTCAGGAAAAAAATATGTTTACACAGACCATATATGAAGAGAGACTAAGATGTAAATAAAGCAACACTTGTTCTGGCCTGTAGTTAAAATAAGTTATTTGGCATAGCCCATTCTAAACGTTATTGCTGCATGATGATTACACTTTCCACATGGAAAGAGAATGTCCAATTTACTGCTGGATTGTACTGGATAGGATATTAGAGGTAAAGGTTTTGATCTGCAGGATGCATGTGGGCTGGATAAGCAGCAGAAGATGACCAAAGGTAGCCTTGCAGGGCCTCCTGACAGGAAGAGAGAGAATCTGCATCAGTAAGGGTCAAAAATATCACAGATTGGAGGCGGTGCATGCTGGACTTTCATATGGCCTTTTCCAGTATGTCTAGAGAGACCCCTTCTGAAATGTCATCTGGTGAAGTGCACATTTGTAGGTTGTTTTTGTCAGAAAAGATGTTCAGGGATAACTAAAGGAATGGTGGCATATCATGCCTGGCCATTTCCATGTCATTAGATGGTATCCAATGCCTTCTTTTATTGGCAACAGCACCATGCACTACCGACCTTATAAAACATGTATGGACAGAAATTCACCCAGTACAATGTCTTTTGCAGGTTACTGCTGTCTTGTAGTTATGCCATGGGAGCTGCACCCCCATTAACGAATAAACATGCAGTACACATTCTTACTTTTCATTTTCACCTTCTAAACCAGACAACACAAATCAAGAAGTTGCAAGATGGCTCTCTCCTTTGTCAGCAGATGCAGTAATAGTGTTCTCTGTTAGATTCAGTTCAGGATTTACTGGATAAAATTTTCATCCTCTGGTCACCACGGGATCAGACTTGGTGATTTAATAACTCCTGGTTCTACAAATGGACTGACAAATAATTCAGCTAGCACCCAAGACCTCTGCTGAGGAGAGGGCACTAATTAAAATACAGAGAGTCATTTGTAGACACCACATGGTGTTGCCATGTTGAAGAAATAAGAATCACTAAACTTGTGAAATGTGCCTGCTGTACTACAGTCACAATCAGGAAAGTCATATGGAAAGTAGCTTACTACATAGAGAACATACCAAAAATAGAAATCTTTACTAATGACAAGTTTTATAGGACTGTCCAAACACTTTTAAGTAGTATCCTCAAATAAAAGAAAACTATGTATTACACAGGCCTAAGATTTTTTAAAGCCAGGGCATCATTATCATCTTTGCATTGCAGATCAAAGACTGAAGAAATATGCTTTAAGATGTAGTTTTGTAAACCAGAGCTTGCGTACACTGTCTGCAAGATACTTAGAATAAGAACATAATAGAGACAATGTCCATTGCTATTTATTTCTCCAGAAAAGCCATCAAATCATAAAGAATGGCTTTTATGAAAAAAGAAAAAACAAAAAAATGTTGGAAGAATGCTGTCTCTCCAACTTCCAAATTTTGATCTACATTTTGACTACTATTTGATTATAACATCAGCTTATTCTGCTGAATCCATACTTTACACTTACCATAACATAGTAGCTCAATCAATAAGAACCCTAAAACTATCTCATGTGATAAGGTAAACACTTTCTCAAGACTACCTTTAAAACATGCACAGTAGCAGGCTAATGCCTACTAACCTTGACTTACTATATTCTGCTTCCTAACATGAAACAATAAACCATTCAAACTGTTCACACATTTCAACAAATATTTATGGGTTTCTTTATTTGCAATTGAAAAAGTAAGTTCATGAGCTCGTGAGTTGGGAGAACTGCTTATAGTAGACACTCCTCACTCTCGAAGCTGATGAAGATACTCTACCGGGCATAAGCCCCTGTCTTTGCTTCCTGTCACTGCTACCTGTCTACATGATCTTCAGTCTGCTATTTTTTTCTTGATTTTCAGATACGCTTTGAAAATCTACTACAGCAACCAGAGTAATATTCTCTAAGTTCATGACTAATACTCGAAGATCTAGCTCCAACAGTATTTTTCCTTACAGAGTGCTTGCACCTGTTTAAAACTGAGGTAATGAAACCTATCCCTTGAGCTGAACAGTACTTTGTACTCCATCCAAAAGTGATGGAAAGCCATGAAGAGCCACGAAAATGCCATGCCCAGTTTCACTGAGCTTATGACCAAATACTCAACAATTGCAGTAGAACCACCAAAACTATTCACAAGGGTTTTGTTAATCATACAATTCCATGCTTGCTGGTGATCATTTTCTGTGGTGTTGCTATGTGGGTTTCTCACAGGCTTTTGAATTTTTGCTGTGGGCTCGGGGTGATGATTGTGCAGCAACTGTCTAACTGTAGTGTATGCTCCTCAGTGTGAATTGACTTCATAACGCATAATAGACTCCATGATGGTCTCAGCTAAACTCCACTGCATGGCTATAAAACCATTCCATGAATGAATTTGTTAGGCTGGGTTATGTATATATCAGTGAATGAAAACACCCACCTAGTGTGGCTAGCTCTTGTTTCTACAATGCAATGCTATCATGACATAATATGACAAACCATAGAAGGGATTCACCATTTAATCATTTTCCTCCTGGGTTTCTGCACTCTTGGCGTCTAAAAGATACATCATTTCCCTGTGGTCTTAATTGAGTATCACAGCCCTTCTGGCAGTAGAGAAACAAAACATGCCACATCAGTTTACAGTAGCCTTCTGCTTATAGCAAAAACATCATGAAGAAACTTCTCTTTTTTTATGCTCTTTCCAGAATTCTTGGTGACACTATTAAAACCATGAAAGTACTAACAAAATAAACTACAAAAATATTTTTTAAAAGGTAATATGTCAAACCTTGCCAAGTTTCACCAGCATATAAGTCAATTGACATGAAATATGTTATTTGATGAAACAGCAGAGTGAACTAGAGTCTAGCTAAGTAACCTGTGCTTTATCAGGGTCTGACACAAGTTTGCATTATACCTTTTTACCACCCCTAAGGATAAAGGGCTCAAATTATCATGCCATCTGTTTAAATACTCTGCCTCACTTCCTGCATGAGTGACATCTAAGACACTGCTGAGGGAAGAGTAGTCTGTGAAAGGGTGGTGTTTCTGGGACTCTGCTCAGCAAAGCAGGATGGAACCTCTTTCTGAGGCCATGGGGAGTCTGTGAGGGCTGGCTGAATGCGGGGAACTCCCACATTCAGGAGAAAATGCCCCAGGAAAGATTTCAAGTGCAACTCGTAGCTTGTATCAGATGCAAGAGGACAAATCCACTACCACGAGCTGCTGCAGCCTCCAGCTAAGCTTACGTTTGGACGATAGACCAAAGCTTTCCTGCATTGCCAGTTATAGGTGGCCAGATCCATAAATGCTCTTAACATTTATTTAGTAAACTCCCACTGAATAAAGAGAGTTCCACTTGAGACATCTTCTCCCTCCATGTCCTGCAACCTCTGTACCCGTAGCTAAATTTCATGACTGCTAAGCCAGCTATGAAGCATCTCTTCAGATCTCAGACACTAACATTAGAAACATTTGCTTTAGACTGTGAAACAAGAACTGCTCTGACTACATGGGATGTAAAATCCATGACACAAAATTCTTGTATTTTTGCGTCAATGGTTCCTTGACTGTTTCAAGAAAAAGCAACATCAAAAAAAAAAAAAAGGAGCAAACAAAATATGTATATAAGTCAGACTTCAGTTAACATTATATGTTCATGATCCTCCCATCCTCCTGAGCTAGACATGTAAAACATTCATAAATCAAAGAAGGTGAACACACCCCTCAAGGCGTTTTACTACAGAAAAAAAAAGTTTTGAAAAGGAAATTCAACTCTACATTTCTTTGGGAAAAAGACCTTCCAGATGTATGCAATCTTCCCCATTTCCATTAAATATGAGGTAGGTGAGAATAAGTCAAGGGGGTTTTAAAATCTGAGCAATGTCATTTACTGCGCAGATGTCTGTTTTATACAATTATTTGAATTGTGATCCACAGCAAAAGAGATTCCTTTGCTTTTAAAAACAGAAAAAAAAAATACATGTGAAGCTGGATGCTGAACACCACTAACAACCCAGTGCAGGGGCATCTAATGGGGAACATTGCCAAGAACTTGAGAACTTTGACATTTAGTTTTACAGGAGTGAGGGCCTGACCCATGCAAACTGATCAGCCACTCCTTTGGCAGAGATGGGGGCCTGCTGGCTCCTAGACACAAGAGTGGTCCAGGACAGCCACTTTTCATTAGTGTGCCCCTTGTGTACTTCATTGCTCTTCACAGAGCTCATGGAATAAGGGAAAGCAGAAACCAAGTAAGTGGAATTAATTTTACTCACTCCATCTTGTTCAGTAACTACAACAGGAAGATAAACTCAGGCTCATTCTTGTCTTCTTTCCTCCTTGTAGTTTTATTCCCCACTCTCCAGATTAACAATGCACAGTAACAGCTTTTGACTGGTGGTTGAGAACAACCACCTTGGCTGGAAAGTAAAAAGACTGTCTTGAAGTGTGGGGTTCACAAGCCAAAAGACTTCCAATAAAAACTAGCTAACCCTTATACATCAGCTGGGCAGTTTCCTTCACCTTCCTCTCAAGGATTTTCAGTGGCTCCTGTGAGAAACAGGGCATTGGATTGTAAGCTCTCAGCCTGACAGGATTTCAGTATCATAAGCAGTTAAAATGAGCAATAGTATAATAATTACATATTCCCCATAGTCTCACACATTAAACTTCCTAGCTCCCTCCAAGCAAGAAATGGAAGACTCTTTCATGCCACACTATGTTTAAGAGGTTCTGATGAAAATTAGCATGTAACCAAGCAAAATATAATGGATGTTTACACATACCTATGTACACCAGAAAAGGTAGGACTATCTTGCTTTTAAGACTGATGTCGGGGCAGCAGCAACTGGCTGCATTGGAGTCGTTGTTTTGCTTCTTTTAGCATTTATACGCCAGAGTGCCAGTACAGGGCTGAATCTAATTAGCCTAAATGCAGCTACATGGGGATCAAAAAATTACAAAGACGTTTCAAAGACTGCGAAGTCTGGAAGAAAAGATTTAACTGAATGCATCCACGTTGTTCCATTAGTTTGAAAAGAAACATAAACAAACTGCTGGCTTCTAGGTATCTAATTCCATTTTAGGAAACCTAAGACCATGAACTCTCGCTTACTCTAAAGGGGGTAACACAGGAATATAAGACACTTGCTGGCATAGAATTACTCACATTATTCAAAATGCCTATAAGTAGATTCACGTGTTTCGTGGCATTAACCTCAAACATCCTGATTCTCCATATCTCAGTGTGGATACAATATCCGTATGAAGACTGCCCTGTGAAACAAAGCTAGAGGACAAAAAAATGTAACCAGCTGAGGTTACTTCCTTTTATGCCCTACGTATTTGTGCACTATTTGTTCTTAAAATCAGATTTCACTTAACCAACCACCCACCTAGTTTCCTACTGCAGCTGTATTTTATTGCCTTTTGAAAGAGTGGGGTCATAATTATTAGCCAATAGTAAATTTCTATATCCCCACCAGTGGCAGCCTAGGAGAGACCTTTCTTCCCCTACCAAGCCATGGCACCTCATCTAATTTAAAACCTGGTGTCTGTATCTCCTTTCATATTTTTACCCAGGCTTCAGTTTCGGTGCAGTGTTAGATACATGTGATGGCATAGAGGAAACACAGAGCCTGCAGGGACCCAGAGGTAAGGTGAAGGGAGAAAGAGAATGAGAGAAGCATGAGAGTGCTCCTCAAATAATAGATGAGGTTATAATGCCAGGCACAGCAAAGCAAGCTGCTTGCTCTTTGGAGCTGCACACCAGGGCACAGCACTGGAAGGTGACACCAGATCTCCAAACACAACTTTGGACACCTGCTGCCAGACGTTGGTCATGCATGGCTGGGGGTTCTGTGAGACCAGTGAAGCACTGCTACACAGAGGGAACATGGTATCCAAGAACAAACTCTTCAAAGTCTGAACAATCTTCTGGACTAAATGCAAGTACCATCAGCAGCGCCAAGAGAGGCCATTTGTTCTGCATAAACTCACTATCTGGGACATGGCAACACAGTATTTTCAGTCTCCTGTAGTTAAGTACTTTCTTTTTTAAAAAGCAGTAAGCTGAAAATAAAATTCTTACTGTTCATTTTATGTCCCCAGCCCACTGCTGCTGCAGGAATATTGCAAGTGCCAAGCTGACCTAGAAAGCCACACATTCTGTTTCACCTCACTATTACACTTCTCCTTGACAGAACCTGGTCTTTGGACCAAGAGCAAGACATAAAAGTAAAGACAAGAATCAAAGGAAAAGGGAAGAAAAAGGAATGAAGACTGAGAAAAGAAAGAAAAAACCCACCATGCTAGAAAAAAAAACTTTCTTAACCTTTTAAAAACTCAGTGCATGATTAACGTTTGAAAGAAATTTCAGTGAAAGACAAAAGTCTTGAAACTACTTAATATTCCAGATCAGTAACAGACCCATGTTTGCACATGCATCTGTGTAAACAGTATACACATTTACTCGTGATCTCTCACAAAGACATTTATGCAATTTAATTGTTCCTTTTTTCTCTTAACCCCCCCCCCTTTTTTAACTACTGAAACCATCTCCTTTAACTGCGTGCCAAGGCCTGGGAGAGTTTAGTGGTGCTTGAAAACACTGCCCAAATAAGCGAACCAATTAGATTAACTGGCACCAGAGGTACTGTGTGCTCTTTAGGACAGTACACAGATGGGAAAAAAAGCCCTCAACACTTGGTAGTTTTAAAGCTGTTTGTAAAGCTTCTTTTTTTTTTTTTTCCCTTTAAAGACTGTGTCTACGTATCACGCTGCTATTGATTTTCACAGAAGAGGAATGGGATGTACACATCCTGTCACAATGTGCGCCCACAAAATATCTTCCAGACCCAGAAATGCAGACTCTGAAAAATATTTGTAACTTCACATTTTCAGGCACAAAACAACTCAAAAAATCTACTGTGCATACTTCTGGAGATAGAGATTAAAGGAAAAGCACACAAAATGATCCCTTAGATAATTAGCAGATGATTTATATTTGTATTTCAGAAGTGCCATAAACAAACACTTAGGCTTACACACAGGTTCAGGTTCCAAATTCTAGAAGTTCTGTACTTTTCCAGTCTTTTTTCTCACTTTGCAATACTCTCGGGAATTTCAGTAGGAATTTTATTATTGGCAACATATGATCCTTGACAGTACTCAATGTTTTACAGCACCACGTGCCTGCCACATTCCTATGCTGCTAATTAGGAGCTCAGACTATCTGCAACCCATGCAACAATCGCACTAGGCAGCTGCAAATGCTCAAAAGACTTCCGCAGTTGCAATTAGTAGCTGGGCATCGTGGGATGAACCAGCTAGCACAACAGCTATTGCAGAGTTGGTAGTGTATTTGAGAAGTTACGTAGTTCTTTTGAGCACACCTAATACCTCTGAACTCACGCTGTTCAACTGAGGAGCAATGACAGAAAGAACTGACTGACTGTAAATTAATAATAAAACCAGCTTCAGAAGTCCCCTATGAGGTAAGGGAATATTCCCACTTCACCATATGAAAACTAGCATTTGAAAACCAAAAGCCTGATGACAGCCAGAGTGGGTCACTTTGTGGAAGCATGGTTATACTCTAGCACTCCTTCCTACCCAGCTGCTGCGCATAAATTTGTGTCTCTTCACCAAACTTGCAGTGAGCTGGGAACATACTGTCAGCTCAGCAGGACTAGTAACTTGGTGGCAGTTATAACAGGGATAGAGTAGTTGCAGTCCTAAGGTTTCAAAATCCTTAAAAAAAATTAATCTAAATTGAGTACATAATTGATCCATGACTTTGATCCCATATGGCACCATAAGCGGAAGGGGAAAAAAATCCCCAAACCCTCCCATGATAGCTAAATTTTTTTTTTTTTTTTTTTTTGCTATCGCACAGGTTTGTAGCATCCAGTTTGTAGTAACTGGATGATGAGATCACTGACCATGTAATGCTGCACGCTTCAAAACCCAGGCAGATCAGGCTACAGGCCCATGTACAAAATAAAGCGAATTATTTTGATCACATATGAGATAATCCTTCCCAGATGGGTGGCAAGAGGAGATGCCAGGGAAGGCAAACTGAATTTCTTCTTTGTAAGATCACTAACTATCCTCAACTTTCAATCTCAGACATGAAAATATTTACCTTGCAGACCTTTTCAATGAAGGCACTTATGCATTTACAATTCCAGGCCAAAGTCTATGATGGGGTGGCACTGTCTGGAATCAGCCCTGGGCTGTCTAGCTAACAAACAATGAGCTAATGGGGCTCATTGAAAGAGAATAGTATTTGATTCTGTTTCAATCATTTGATCTATTTGTTTCCAAAAGCACAGCAAACAGATTGAATAGGCTGGTGTTTCTAACTTTCCCTGGTACAATAGTGCTTTTGAAACTTGCAAATTGCCTACAACAAATTCAACGAAATTGCTCCTGAACTTCTCAAATTTATTTATTTTTTTTACTTGCTGAATTTTATCTTCTTTAGATGGCAAACTTCTCCATGATGCTCAGACACTTGTGGAGTGCTTACAGTACTCACTGTAAGCACTTGTGGAGTGCTTACAGTGCTGTGTAAGCAATACTTTGATCTCTGAAGTATTGTAAAAGTGATTTACACAGCGACAATAAGTGATTTAATAATCATTTCGGTTAAATCCGTATATAGTAAACATCCTGCCTGCAAAACCTGCTTCAGCTACTGTGGCTCTCTGCAGATCCATAAAAATCTCATGTGTTTAGCTACTTAAATTTGGAGATGAAACAAATACTCCCGAAAGCTTCAGATGCTGTAAGGAGACCACATTATTAACCATTAATTTAACTATTAATAATGATTACATTTTCATTGAAAGATTTATTTCTACTCAGTCAACAGTATTAATACTTTCAGCAACAGTAAAAAAAATATAACCCCAAAACCTCAAGTATTCACTACAAAGGATAGTGGTTGGGCTTTCTCTATAAGAAAAGTAAATAAAAGAGCCAAACACCTCAGGCCTTTAGGCAAAAGCAACAGAGAAAACACATGCATTTTCAAGTGCATTGTGTTTCAGACTAGTATTGCAAACCTAGTATGTAGGCTAGACAGAAAGTGTAGCAAACTGAATGAGCTTTCTGCATGCTCTGTGATACATAAAGAATAAACATTGACTTACCCTATTTGATATCTTTACTCTTTAGTCTCACAGTTTATCAAACCTCTCTGGGGACTATTCCGAGGATTACGTATCAAATGTATAGAGACCTACTTCTGTATCTTTCTTGCTTGAGGTCACGTTGCTTACGGTACAATATTGTTATATACTCAGGCAACTTACATTCAATAGGAGGCACAGAGTGCTCTTCTATAGCCCCCTACTAGGGCACATGATTTGGGATACAGGAGGATAGCCACTAATGACAAACACATAAAATCCTTACACACGTTAAGAACAAAACAGAGTAAAAGCCTCAGTGAGTGTGGGACCCTTTTGAAAAGTAATGCTAATGGCAATCATATACTCTGTAAAATGTTACCATTTTGTTTTGGCAAAAATTTTCACATGGTTGTTACTCCTCTGCACTTCCAGAGATGGTAGAACAGTAAGATATAAAACCCCTAGCTGCTCTTCTTTCACCTCGGAAAACAAGAGTGTGAGCCCTGACTTTGCTGCTTTTAAAGCTAATATTCAACACAAAGTATGTTAGAGTGGTTAAAAAGAAATCACTTCTCTGTCACATTCCAGCATTTGGGGTTGAAATACAAGGCAGAATGGTCTGAGTGCTGTTTTTTGTTTCTGTTGTTTTGATAAGAAAAGATAAAAGAAAATAAACGCCCACCACACATAAACTGGAGGATTACCAATAGATATTAAGTAGGACACAATAAATCAGGAGCTCTGTTGAGCATTTAACAGAGACACCATTGTTCTGCCATGTAACAGGGGCAAAAGGTTAATCAGAGGTAAGAGCACACTAAAATTTAGGGGCAGGAAAAGATATTAAACCTTCTGAAATGTATCAAAACCTCACTTTGGAACCTTTTCACCCTGCTTGTTTGGCATCTTCACCTCCCCTGGAACAAATCAAGATATCCTGATCTCGTTAAATGACTGCTTAACTTGTTTTTCTCAGAAATGTATTCCATACAGCCACCGTTCACCAAATGAAAGAAATACTGTCACCTTTCTGTACTAACTCAATTTCATAGGGTACAGGCCATAACTGTGCTTCAGCTTTTGAACATTAGAAAAAATAGTGCTAGTTTCACATTTACAGACCCTGTACTGGGATTTTGAAAGCATCCACAAAACTGTGCCCAACAGTCTTAAACTAAAGCATCTTCCCTTTCTTCTTCCTGTATGTACCTGTGCCCTTCACACTTCGCCAATGCTGCAAATCGGGATCTTAACCATTTCTTCTACTCTCTGATCAGCCTCGTTGTCAAACAGTATGTGTTTTGCCAGTTTTCTGATGGTCTCATTTCTATTGTCTTCTCCTCCAACTTTGGAGGAAATGAGACTTTTATAACTCCTTAATTTAGAATGCATTTCAGTTGAGCTCTCAGTGCTCAATGCAAGATGTTTTACACTGGTCAATTCTGAAATACAGTGACTGACTGCACACTAAATGGTTTTTATTTGTTATGACTTCCATTGAGGTTTACAGGCCAAAAAAAGATCCTACAAATGAACACTCCACTGACATCCATGTAAGCTTCATAAAGCAGACTGCAAACCACATATATCTGTTTTCACAAGCTTCAGGGCTCACACAGTATGATCAACTTTTTCAATAAATATTTTAAACTCAATCACCATACAATGAGAGGCACATGAACCCACAGAGGAATGCTGCTGAGTGTGTGAAATCAAGTCAGGCTCATTCCAGTGGTGCCCTGTGACAAGAGGCAGTGGATAGAAATGGAAACATGGGAGGTTCCCTCTGAACATCAGGAACCACTTTTTTTCCCATGAGGGTGGCTGAGCACCAGTACAGGTTGCCCAGGAGAGGTTGTAAAGTTCCCATTCTTGGAGATGTTCAAAACCCATCTGGACATGGTTCTGGGCTTTAGGTGTCCCTGCTTGAGCATGGAGGCTGGACCAGGTGACACCCAGAGGTCTCTTCCAACCTCAACCAGCCTGTGACTCTCCAACCTCCATTCTGCTAGATATCGTTGATCTATAAAGTGATCTATAAATATGTCTTGCAGACATATGAGCCTTCTCATCACTTGAAGACAACAGGGGAAGGTGAAAATTGTGCTAGTCTCTCACTACAGCAGAAGAACTGAAGCAGCAAAGTGGCATAATGCCTTGTTGAATGTCAAGGTATATGTGGTGAAACTAACCAGTTGTTTGCTTCACAGCAATGAAGTCAGCTCTGTGGAAAAGGACCTGGTGGACAACAAGCTCGATATGAGTGAAGAGTGTGCTGCTGCAGCAAAGCAAGCCAACAGGATGCTGAGTTACATCAAAAAGGCACGACCAGCAGAGACAAAGATGTCATTATCCCACTCTACTTGGCACTCGTAAGGCCGCACCTGGAATACTGTGTTTAGTTTTGTTCTCTCTATACAAAAAAGATGTGGACAAGCTGGAAAGGCTCCAAGGAAGGGGCACAAAGATGATCAAAGAATTGACTGGCAAGCCTGCCATGTAAAGGAAAGCTGAGAGAAATGGGTTTGTTCAGCCAAGACAAAAGAAGGCTCAGGGAAGTGCTTATCACCATATTCCAGTATCTAAAGAGTAGCTACAAAAAAGATGGAAGCCCCCTTTTTACAAGGAGTCACATGGAAAAGATGAGGAGTCATGGGTAAAAGTTATTCCTGGGCAGACTCCACCTGGACACAAGAGGAAAACTTTTCACAACGAGAACAGTCAGCCATTGGAATAATCTCCCCAGGGAAGTGGTGGTTTCCCCACTGCTGGAAATTTTTAAGATATGGCTGGACAGGGTGCTGGGACACCCTGCTAGTGCTATTCTGAGATACCAAAGCTACCAAACTCAGTGAGTTCGATGACAGTCATCTTTCCCATGACAAGCTGAGATTATGCTGGTGTACACAGTACCTTTCCCATAGTACAGAAGAACCCAAAAAACAAGACTTGGTCATAGAGTGAAGAAAATATTTTAGTTATTTTCTCCAGAAATATTTTTTTATGGCTACAATACTGCAAATGGGCAGACTGAAAAATCCCTACCAGAAAAATACTGTGTTTTGTTTAAGACCAGGATAACCCTCTATTAAGTTGGTTCTCCCAGGTAAGCAGAATTCTGGCACCTGGTGAAGGTGGCTGGCATAACAGTGAGCAAGATTTTCACAGGTTGCAAGGACAGATCCAATGTTGAAATGGCACAAAATGCTTCAAATTCCTTCAGTTAGAAGATGCTATAGTGGGGGAATAGGATGCAGTTTTAAGCAACAGAGAAGAGCCAGGACTGCTGATGTATTAGGAACCAACCATGAAGCACCTGTGAAATGCCTCAGAGCAGTTAGTGCTCCTCTGAAATGATGACATGGTCAGCTGCCCAACTGAAATGCCTCTACACCAATGCACACAGCATGGGTAACGAACTGGAGGAGTTGGAAGCCATTGTGCAGCTAGAGAGCTACCATCTTACTATTACCACTGAAAAGCAGTAGGATGATTTGCACAATGAGTGCTGCAGCTGGTGGCTATAAACTTTTCAGAAGGGTCAAGGCAAGAAAGAAGGGAGGGGTGGTTGCTCTTTCTGCAAAAAAATCTGACTGCACAGAGCTGTCTTTGAAAAACAGCAATGAACATGTTGAGAGCATAAGTAAAATTTAGGGGCCAAGCCAATAAAGGAAACCTCGTGGTTGGTGTTTACTACAGGCCCCCCAAACAAGCGGTGGTTTTGCCTGTTGAAAGCATTCTTACTTCAGGAAGGATCATGCTCACACACCAATCCTGCTGGGGAACTTTAGTCACCCTGACATCTGCTGCAAAAGCAGCACAGCAAGCTGTAAGCAGACCAGAAGACTCTTGCAGAGCACTGAGAAAGAATTCTTAATCCAGGTGACAGACAGCCCAACCAGAGAAGTGTGATGAGACCTGTTGCTTACCAACATGGATGAACTAATTAAAGATGTCAAGACTGGCAACAGCCTGGGCTCCAGTGATCATGACCTCGTGGAATTCATAATCTTGAGGTACATGGAGAGGTGAAGAGTAGACCTCGGGACCCTGAGCTGTTGAAGAAACTTTCAGTTGTTTGAGGAATTCATGAATGGAATCTCCTCGAAACTGCTGTCAGGGACAAAAGAGCTGAACAGAACTAGCAAATCTTTAAGGATGTTTTCCCTAAGAGGGCAAAAGCTCTTGATTCCCATGGATCAGAAATTAGGAAAGGAAGACAGGAGACTGGTATGGCTGTGTAAGGACCTCCTAATAAAACTAAAGCATAAGAATATGCACATGTAGTGGAACCAGGGACATACATCCTGGGAAAAATACACGGATGCTGCATGGATATGTAGGGATGGAATCAGGAAATCTAAAGTACAGTTTGAGTTGAATTTGGCAAGGGATGTAAAGTATAATAAAGTGCTTCTGCAAGTACACTGGTCAGAAAAGGAAGATGAAAAAAAATGTGCACACACACCTCCCCACCCCTTACAGATAATACAGAACTATTGACATTTGAAGAATTCAGCTTTGCTTTTTTTTTTTTGCAATCTCTCTTTCCTAAACTCAGGAACTCTGAACATCAAGGCAGGGACTGAAGAAATTAAGTTCATCCCATCATGCATAAAGATCAGGTTCAAGATCAACTGAAAAACCCGAACATACATAAATCTATGAGACCCAATGAGATACTTCTTAGGTTGGTGACATAATTGACTAACGTAGTTGCCAAGCCACAACCACTCCACCATATCTGAAAAGTCATGGCAGTGAGGTGAAGTCCCAATGACTGGAAAAACGGACACATCACACCCGTCTTTATAAAGGATAAAAAGGCGGAACATGGGAAACAACGACCACCAGCTTCACCTCTGTGTCTGGTAAGGTCATGGAAGGGATCATCCTGGAACATAAAGCGATTCATATGGAAGAATGGGAATCGATCTGAGACAGCCAACATGGCTTCATCAACAGCAAGTCATGCCAAACTAAGCTAATGGCCTTCTACAGTAGAGTGACTGCATCACTGGAAAAGCAAAGAGCTACAAGATGTCATTTACCTAGACTTCTGTAAGGCCACTGATACAATCCTCCAGAACATTCTTGCCTCTAAAGTAGAGACATATGGGATTGATGAATGGACTGTTAGATGGACCAAGAATAGGCTGGAGGGGCACATCTAAAGTTACAGTCAATGGCTCAATAGCTAAGTGGAAAGCAGTAACAAATAGTGTTCAAATACTACTGATATTTACACAACATCGTAGACAGTGGGATCATGAGTGCTCTCAGCAATTTTGCAGACACCAAGCTGAGTGGTGCATCAGAGTTGAGAAAAACTTCATGAGGTTCAACAAGGCCGAACATAGTCTTGCACCTCAGTCAGGGCTATCCCCAGTATTACAGAATCATAGAAACAACTAGGTTGGAAAAGACACTTAAGATCAAACAAAGACAATCATTTTCCCAGGACTGCCAAGACCACCATTAAACCATATCAATACAAACCAAGGGATTAGCTGATTGAGTGCAGCCCTGTGGAGTATAATTTGAGAATACGGGTAGACAAAAAGCTGGACATGAGCTGGCAGTGCGTACTTGCAGCCCAGAAAGCCAACCGTATGCTGGACTGCATCAAAAGGAGTGTAAATAGCAGGGTGAGGGAGGTGATTCTCTAACTTTACTCTGCTCTTGTGAAACCCCACCTGGAGGTACTGTGTTCAGCTCTGGGACCCCCAGAACAAAACAGGCAAGGACCAGTTAAGAGCAGGTCCCCAGAAGGGCTAAAAATGGTCAGAGGGCTGAAACAACTCTCTTGTGGAGACAGGCCAAGAGAGTTGGGGGTTTTTATCCTGGAGAAGGCAAGGCTCCAGGGGAGATCTAATGTGGCCTTTCAATAGGTAAAAGGAGCTTATATGAAAGACGGAGAAAGATATTTTACAAAGGACTGTAGTGACAGAACAAAGGGCAATGGCTTTGAACTGAAAGAGGACATAAAGAAGTGAGGGTGGTGAGACACTGCCCAGGTTGTCCAGAGAAGCTGTGGCTGCCCCACCCCTGGTAGTGTTCAAGGCCAGGTTGGGCTTTGAGCAACCTGTCTAGTGGAAGGTGTCCCTGCCCATCAGACAGAGGGACAGACCAGGTATCTTTATAGGTCCCTTCCAACTTAAACCATTCTATCTTTCTTATATATAATATGTGCGTTAATAATTATATAAGAAGAAACACTATCATTAGTATAAAATCCACAGCCAACCAAGTGCATGTGAACTGTAAGGCAGTACATCCCAATTTTTTAAAAGGATCTCTTAAAATTATTTCCATTTTCTGTTAACAGAGGAAGATCTGTACCAGCTTCGTTCCTTGGAGAAAATCTCCTCATCCAGAAAGAAAAAAAACCCTGTTTTTACAGAACGGCACCATAAGGTTTACGAGAGTGTGCCTGGATGCTGAAAGTAACATTTTGTTTACTTGAACACTCACTGCATGAGAAAGACACTGTACCAAGAGCTTTCCCAACTGGTCTGTCAAAAGCCTAACAGGCTTACAGAGAGAAACCATAGGGTTGGACCAGATGACCTCTCAACATCCCTTCCAACCTCAACAATTTTGTGTAACGGAATCAATTTCGCTTTCCTTGCTTTTGAAGATGAAACTGTAGATCCAGTATTGATTTAGGCTATTAAAAGTACACCAGCTGTCTAATGCATCACATTGTCAAAGGAAAGACCTTGAGTCCTGTTGGGTTTTTGTTAACCATTTTAAGAACATGAACCAGGAAGAAAGAAGGAATTCCACAGATGGAGAGACAGAGAACAACTTAAAAAAAAACACCTCTAGAAATGCAAAAAAAAAAAAGAATAAAGAAAATCTATGTGAGCAATCAACATCATGGCTAGTCTGAAGATAAATCAACTTAAAAGGCACTGCAGAAATCTGTTCCATAACTGTAAGACAACAGCATCGCCTATTCTAGCCACGCACTCTTGATACCCTGTAATGCAAAGAGAAAGAACTGTTCTACACAGAAAAATCCCAGCACTAATAGTAACTGATTTTCTACATGGACCATGCGCAGATTTCCAAGGGATCTTGAGCAAGAGAGTAAAAAAATTAGTATCTTAATGTCTCACTTCACTTGCTACACAGACTGAGATTCACACAGTTCTATAATAACAATAAAAGTAACATTCCTATGCTACCCTGCTTGCAGTGGTCCAACAGACCATCAAACACTCCATCAAGCCACATCTAACCTTACATGTATACATTCTGACAGAGGCTTCATCTTAACTCATCCTCTTATAATATAGATACACTGTTAATAGGAAGTGACACTGATGAAAGCAGTAGTAACTTCTTTCCACATGCAAGAGATTTTTTGAAGAAAACATTTCAGAGACTTATATTTTGCTGGACAGAAGTAGAAAATAAAAAAAAAATAATATTAAAGAAGCCACCACCACATTCCACTTCTATCTTCTTATGGTCTGCCCAAATAAAGTAACAACTGTATCAAAATATTCACACCCCAAACCTAACCACAAGCACAAACCTATCAAGTACAAACTACTGAGTGAGGACTAATACAGTTGCAAAAAAGAATTTAAATATTTAGATGAACGGGCAAAGTGAAAACTTAGCTGCTCACGAAAGCTGAAAGAGAACGGCTTTATCGTGGAGAGCCTGGGTGGTGCTGGCTGAGCCCATCCTGAAAGTCTCCTCTGCACTACTCAAAAACTAAGCCCTCCTGCGGCATTTTGCACTGATTTCTAGACCACCCACTCAGATGTGGATACACAAACCACATGTGGCGGAATGTCTGCCCTGCACCGAAAGCAGTAATGACCTTATTACTTGTGCAACCAGGCTTTTAATACAACTGATTTGCTTTACCTTTTCAATACCTTTGAATGGTTTGTATGCAGTCTGTCTACTGACCTTTAGATGCTTAAGGATTTGAAATGGGAATATGGCCACTGGGAAAAAAAAAAAAAAAAAAAAAATCACCATTATCAGAGTGAAAGTATTTTTAGCAGATTTTTTTCCTCACCTTTTTCTCCACACAAGAAATAAGCTTTATTTCTTGGTCTTTTTAAAAAGATGTAACTGACAGCTTCACAGACCTACTGTTTCCTAAAAAGGGCTCGGACCCTGATTTCTGTCCCCCTGTATGCAATTATAATGGTAATCATTTATTCCTCACTGTGATGAGAAGGATAAAGTTTCCTAATGAAAACTGTAGCTTTATAGCATCAGTTGTCTGAAGGAACATAGGAAAATGACTCATCTGATGTAACATTCAAGGAAAAGGTTACTTCTAGTCAGGATTATACTGATGGCGAAAATATATCTTCTGCTGCATTCACAGACCTACATTTGACTTTGCTCATATTTCCAGACTGGGAAAATTAAATAAAGAATGAAAAATGAAAGATCGTAATTTTGCACCAGTATCAGTCTGACTGAGGTAAAATACAGAATTTAAGTAAGAATCAGTAGTCAAACAAATGTTAAACAGACATTAGCATCTCAAATAGTAAGACAGCTTAAAAGTTTGTATGATGCTGCAACACATCTCTCATCAAGTCAGCAACGACAGTCATTAGAGCAGTGAACCAAAGAAGCTGCCATTTTGCAAGCTGTCACCATTACCTTACAGCAGGCAGAACTGCTGACCAGCAAACTGTACTATGTTAACATAAGGACCACATGCACCTAGTAAGGGATCTCTTTACTCATTTTTTTCCCAGTCTTGTTCCTGTACCCCACCCTGTCCCTCCACAAGGGTATTGTTCTCACTGTGGCAATACTTCTTTCCCTGTCTAGTCACAGCTGCATTTCTTGCTACTCAAATAAATGCAAGGCTCTTATCTGATTGTGGTTTGATGTTTATTTATCTGCTCAGACACAGAGCCAGCCTTGTAAATGTCATTGCTTTAGTTGTGTTAATGCACTGATTAACTCCCAAGCACACACAAAAGCACTGCAGATACGAGTTTTAGTCCCCATCATCTGTTCATAAGCCTTTTATGCTCAACAGTAAAGTTTCTTGGTATAGTATACAGAATAGCTTCCTGGTATACACTACATTCTACTGTATGCTGCTTAACAGTTAAGCAAACTAATGAGGCTCATAAAAACACATGCCTTGCACTTGTTAAACTTTGGAACATGTTTTACACTGCTTATTTTTGCAGTTTCTGCTGGCTCCTACTGCAGCTGAAACTTGACAGAATTTTCACTGTGAGTCTCAATTTCAGTGCACTGCACTACAACAAAATCTGCATCAATGGACCAATGAGCAAACATAAAAACCTGCTCCTCTATTGACTGAAACAACAGTTTGCTAAAAGATATACTGCTTGCCATTAAACAGCCAGTAGTAAAAGACAGGATATGATGTGCATGAACAAAGACGGTATAAGGCAAATCAAATATCCTACCATTAGTACTTGGAGTAAAATAATGCACACAGCAACTGAACAGGGCAGTTAATTTTGCAAAATAGGTAATGGGGATTGAAATCAACAGGTCGTTCAAGAGGCTATGAAACACTAGTATAGCTCCTAAGAAAACAACATGATACTTACCGGGGACATAAACCAGATAGTGAACATACTTTATTTCATTGTGAGAATGAGAAAGGACAACAGATCAGGCAAAACCCAAGAACTACTGGACTCTCCAAATGCACTGTACTGTGCGTACACTACTTCAAAAGCGTAGACTTCACCTAAAAACACCCAACAAAACAGAAGAGAAACAGTCAACCATTTCTTATGATCCAAAAGCTGAAGACTGAACATGGGTTTTCTTTTACCTTGGAAGACTCTCCTCACTTCCTCCTTTCTGTGGACTAAGATGGCCTTTAAATCTAGATGATAATGAAATTTCTGTAAAACCTCTCAATTGATTCAAATTTCTAAAAAAGATATCAAAACTTGTCTACCCAATTGGACATCACTTCCTGAGATCAAAAGTTAAGTGGCAAGATGAAAACTGTCCTTACTGTTAGACACAAACACTGTTTGAGTAACAGTGACTCACTTATGCTGAAAATGATTGGTTTAGCTATTGCAATTTGCTGCTAACCTGGCTAGTCCACTCAATGAAATAACCCAAATTCTACAACTCTGTTTTAAACAGCTTGATATTAAGTCAAACTCCTAAACATTTACTGTCCAAACACTTTAATTGGTGCCTATATACATGAAAGACTTGAAAAGGTATCTCACTACTTTTTAAGAGAAATATGAATGTCTGAAATTGAGTGAACAAGGATTTATTTTGGTTTTCCATACAAAATTAGATGAAAATTGCTGTATTTTAAAATCGAGATCAACACTTAGTAACTATCAGAATTTCATGAAAAAGTCAACACACACACCACTGCAGTCTATCTTCTTTCCCACTGAATTATAAAATTTAAGAGTTTAAGTATGATCCACAGTTTGCATGAATTTCAGCAGTAACTGATGCTGTAATTGATGTCATCTCCCTTTCACACCTATTCTGCCTACTTGCTGTTTTCTTCCACCCCAGATCTCGGTGTATAATGAAGCTTATCTGTTATTTTATGGATTAAATTATTCATTTCACCATTTCTAAAAAAGCAGTGGAGTCATACAAGAAGCATAACTGGATTCTTCCCCTCCTGAAACTCAGTGAGTTTCTACCACAAAGCTTAGTGTTTTACAAATCAAAATGGACAAATTTCCGTATGTATCTGATACAGCTAAGACAAGAAGTTGAATACACACTAGTAGACCAAATGTTTTAAGGTTGCTTTTAGATTTCCAAACATTCCATAGAAAACAATCAATAAAAACTGAAGTTTATCCCCTTCACATGCACCCCTATCCCCACCCCATCATCACCTTCTTTACGTCAAAAGTATGTTTTGAATTACACTTCCACTCCCCTCCCCACGACCAATTGCACATTAAGACATGGACTTAGAAGAACAAAACATTTCAAGTATGCTTCATGCCAATCATCAATAAGAGTCATAACATTACTGAAAAAGTACACTTAATTCTTGCGAAGCCTGAGAGGGACTTCCTGTGGAGTGTGGTCAAACAACATTTTAAATAAAAAAGTTCCCCAACCCATTTTGCATCCCACCCTCTCAAAAAGAGTAAAGTGTAAAATTTTCTTTGGACTTAAAGAAACAGTATTAGGATTTACCATCTGAATAAGAAATAACCCCCAAAGAAATTCAGTTTTACAGTGCTGCACAGACCATGAGCATGAAACACGAACTCATACAGATACTGTGTTTAGCTCTACACATACAGACTACATGTGGCATATAAGCATACACATGATGTACTGGCCTGCCCAGAAACAAGATACAGTTTTAAGGCTAATAAACCTGAATAAATCTTTGCATCCAGAAGTATTTTTATAATTGTCTTCCCTGTTCATTGGGGAATTTGAACTCCCAAGAGAAGGGCGATCATTTCATCAAGAGAGCATGGCGGTTTAATGTGAAACTGAGTACACGTGCTATCTTTTTATCATGCATAAACAGGGATTTTTAAGGAATAATGGATGGCATGAAAGAATACTCATTTCTATAGACAAGAAATCCTTCTGGAAACACAAGCAGGTTACTGAACAAATACCAAAATCTGGAAAGTGTAAAAAGCATATATGCATATGTGCGTGTGTGTGTGTATATATATATATGCAGGTGCATGTCTACGGGTATATACACACACACACACATATATATGCAATATACCATGTATTTATTCCAACATGTAACTGTATATTTTTTTTCCAAAGTATTTTAATTTAGCAGTTGTAAAAATCCCCAACAAAATCAGAAACAAAACCTCAAAACAAAGTAAGCAGACCATATACTATATGAACAAACAAAAATGTTATGCAAATAATTTTACGGTATAAGTGAGTCACACACTGGCAGCAGAGGAGTGCTGAAACTCAATAAATAGCTGCAAATTAAGAATTCTCTACATCTCCTTAGAGACAGGACCAGTATTTCTTCTTTTATAATGATCCTGCAGAACACCTTCACTCATATATATTTAATTTTATAACATTAAATCAGACACAAGAATGTAGGCTGCAAAAGCTGCTGATTCAGGACAGTATACATAACATTTTTTGTTAAAAGTCCCACTGGTTTATTTACTAAGGCTAGACAGCAAGTCATATAATCCTATTTGGTGCACTTTCTACCATGGTGAAGATCAATAAATGGATAGAACCAAGGACCTGCGGTCCAACCGACTGTTCCAACCCACTGTGGCAGAGAAGCAACAAATATAGGATTACTGTTTGATCCCCAACTTTGTATCTTGTTTCCTGGAACTGCAGAAGTGGAAACAAGATTGTAGTGCTTTTAGAGACTAGAGAAAGATTGCAAGAAGTGGCTTTTTAACATAAGATTATTATGCTTCTGATAGTACTGCATCAAAAGAGCACATATGGGACTTCACTACTTGCAACATCTGGTAGTACCATTCAATGACTCATTAACTTTAGAATACATGTATGCAGTAATAAATAGATCAGTTAAGTAATAAGGCAGTGTGTTGAACATGCATTCATCTTGTGGACTGGAACACCACAGAGAGAGATACATGATACCATACACATTCATTAAGACCAAGTATTTTTGTTTCGTTTTGTGTATTTGTTTTTCAAGGCTACCCAGGCAAACTCTTCTGGAGCATTTTCTTCTTGAGAAGAGTGGTCCTCTGAGTCTTGTCACATTTCTTCTCCCTTATCAATAGATGATCACTGGCTTTAAGTAAAAATAAAGCTGAAGAGGGTTCTTTTCTTCCCCCACCCCCATTTTGGTTGCATCATTCTGAATGTGTCATTTAAAGAACAGGTTCTGATGCAGAAAGACGCTGAATCTTTAGGAGGTTCCACATGTTTCCAGATAACTCTGTAGTTTACGGACTGTGGTTCTGTCCAGTGAGCAAAGATCAAAGTCAAAAGTTGTATTTGTGATATGAAAGTGTCCAGTTTCTTCTATAAGATTCACTATCTGAAAGGAAAAACGCAGTTGACAATTTCAGCAACTTTACATTCCCACTCAGTGTATTAATATGGCATTACAGATCATATGAAAGGCATAAAATAAGCCAAATTGCCCCACGACTTGCTCGTTAAACCGTTATAGTTATCACTCACTTCCTTTCTGACACAAACTACGGTTCAGACTACTACAGTTCCTTAGCTTAAAACAAAATCTGCGTATTTTCTAAGCCTTAATAATTCAAGTCTTAAAAAAAAAAAAAAAAAAGAACAAAAAGCACAATATCCCCTCCTCTCCAGCCCCAAACAAATGAAAAATCCAGGGTAAACCTCTGCTGTCTGGCACATCTGTGTGCATAGCTGCTAAGCAGGTTACTCTAGAAAATATTTGGTATAAGCCTTTCTGCAAGCAAGGGAAAGAAATAAATCCTTATTGAACCTGGTCTGCATCAAATAAAAATTGTACTCAAGAGCTCTCACATCAACAGTTCAGATACCAGCAGTTATTTCTCGAGTAACAGATGTACATAATTTTTTTAAAAACCAAACTGATCATGAAATAATCGTACAAACGGCATAAGATCACTTCTTGTGTCAAGTATTTAATATATATATCACAGCTATCACTCAAACAGGCAACAGAAGAGCTGCTGTGAGATCTTGAAAGAATAGGGCCTAAACCATCTCTCCTATGCAGAGAGGCTGAGAGGGATGGGACTGTTCAGCCTGGAGAACAGAAGGCTCAGGGTGGATTTTATCAGTGGATACAAATACCTGAAGGGAGGGTGTAAAGACGGACCCAGGCGCTTTCCAGTGGTGCCCAGCAATAGGACCAGGGACAATGGGCACCAACTGAAATGGAGGAGATTCTCTCTGAAACACTTTTCTTCCTGTGAAGGTGACTAAGTGCTGGCACAGGCTGCCCAAGGAGACAGCAGAGTTCCCATCCTCTGAGATATTCAAAAGCCATCTGACACAGTCCTAGGCAACCACCCCTATGTGTACTTGCTGTTAGACCATTTGGCTTCCAGTGGTCCCTAAAAACTTTAACCATTCTATGATCATGTAAAATCAACAGAACATCTCTAACTTGTGCCTTTCTGCAGTGTTGGTATTTTTAGTGTCTGAAATGTAGTTCACATTTTTACAATGGTCATACTCAATACCGTTTTGTTGTAACAAGTAACTGCAGGTAGTTCTAGGATGTGCACCCTATTATTTGTCAGATGGAGCTAACAGTGCCAGCACACTACGGCTATGAATCTCCTATGTGCTGTTTCATGTCAAGAGACAGACATTCCAAGGGGGCACACAGAAAGGTATCGCACCCTGAAGAGGGTCTCTGGCTAGTGTCGTGGACTGGCAGAACGTTGTTCTGCTCAAGTCTTTCCAGCCATCCCTTCTTGGCACCCAGGCTTGGATCAATATCCTGTTTGCACCCTTCAATTTGAAGCCCATTTAGTTGCAGAGCTTCCAAACATATTTCCACCAAAATGTTGTTGCTAGATATTCCTTGCTTATTTGATCTTTATTACACTAAGTGTAATTCCTTTTCCATAGCTGGAGGAATATACAGATATATGCCCACATATATCTGTATTACACAGCACACATTAAGTGATATATCTGTTAGGATTACACTAACTTGAAAAAGAAAAATTATTTAAACGAAATATTTGGTAATTGTCTGCTCCCCATTTCATTTTATAAATAGATGGTTTTTCTCTTTTGACCACAGAAGTAAAGATTATGTTGATAAACAAAGTAACTTCGTGTCTATTGTCAGGCAGAGAATGACAATTCTGTTTCATCCACCCTGTCCACGATGGATTAAACAGAATGGAAACAAGATAAAATACTAAGAAGGAAATGCCTGTTACAGTAAAAATCCCCCTTCTCAATCACCTTCCATTTTTCAGGTTGGAGAAAAAAAAAACCCAACCTGTTTAATTTGGTTTGCAGCTGCCCAAAATTCTTAAAGTACTTAGGAACAATCCTTCTGTTATTAACACTTCATTTAAATCTGTGCTCTTGGCTTTAAATTTTTTCCATATGGGAATTTTTAATCTGTGATCATCACCTCCATTTGTCTACTTGTTGATTCGCGGATTCTTGTAACACTTTTACATCTCCTACTGTTCTACAACTAACACAGGAGGAAAAAAAAAAATCAAATGGGACAAAACTGATTGTTAAATGGTTGCACAGAATCTGAGGCCAAGAAGATGACCAATTCTGTCCAATGCTTCCTTGTGTTACAGTGGAAGAATACCACTCCTCATCACCCCCACAGCAAAATACTGCTTTTAGAAACAAGTATTATATAAAGGTATTAACACATGTATTTTTAAACAACACTATGTTATTTTTAAAAAATAAGTATATTTTAAAAAATTGAAACAGATTTCTATTGATCAGGTGCTGCTTCAGGCTTCTAAGCTCTAAGCCAAGGGAAATATAAACATTTTAAACATACCGCTCAACCAGCCTTCAAGAAATACAGTCAGTAAATACAGAAATATAACCTGGTAAATCAGACTGCAATAAACCCCAACAGCTTTAATGAATGTGCAAAAATTTATCAAGATAAACCCAGACAGCTCAATGAAGAACACCTGCCTGTACGCTAGTCAATGAGCAATTCACGACTTAAGAGTATTTAGCATATGCATCTTGGTGCTATTCAAAAATACTTGCAAAAGAGTAAAGATTAGTTGCCAGGAAGTCTGACAGTTATAATATTAAAAACAAAGCATTAAAATGTTTTATTCCAAGAGCTCAGGTTGCAAAGAACAAAAATATCCCAGTTGTTCCTGCTACAGTAAGCTTTGCTTTTCTGCTGTAATGTACATTTCTGTTTACATAATGTCTTCCTAGCTCAGTTTCATCATTATCCATCATAGTAAAACTATTTATTTGGCTTTAAACAAGCAAATGAGTGTGTTTGTTTCATGAAGCCAAAGTGCAACTAATGACGTAAGTAATTTTTCAATTTATGGAGGGCTTTAGGCCATGTGGTTTCCAGACTGGCAAGCTTCCCCTTGCAGAAAATTCTGACAGTAGTTGATACCTGAAGATAAGCAATTTTTGGACATGAGAAACTAATTTTCAGCAGTACTGTATATCCTCAATTTCTCCCTTATGCCTGTGCTGTCTAGTTCACCAGTTTTAATGAGATTTTTCAGCAGCTGAAGATATGACTTCTGACATCTCAAAGCAAGATGCAAAGTCTTAACAAAAATCTTGTTGCCTTTCATGGGGTCACACTAAGATCATCTACACTGAAAATGCAGACTTCAGAACCCAGCTTTAGCCAGCCAAATTTGAATACATGGGACGCAGCATGAATATCTGATTGCAGATTCAGTTATCCCTACTATTTCACTGGAAATCGAGTCAAGAGGGGGGAAAAAAAATAAAATCTCATCACTGTAAAACCTAACCCCTCTCTTTACAGTGAAAGAAGTGGGAGAGAGATTTCAGACCAATTTCTGTCTAGCCATGGTCCAATATTCACATAAAAATTGCTCAAGTGATTCTCACAGGAATAATTTCTTGGTCAAATTTCTTTTTCACCGGCCTTCTCCCTCTTGGTCAGTTCTTATATAAGCATCATTTTACATCAGGATTACTTAGCTACATATCCAGGTACCTGCAATTCAGTATCGCATCTCTCCTGCCTCCCCCCTCTTTTTTGCAGATTTATTTCAGCTTCCTTTAACAAAATGCCTCAAAGAGAAATGCCTCCCCTGGGAAAGAGACGCATTCTCAGATACATTTTTCTCACTTCCAACTTGGCTGCATTCCTATTTGCTGTCATGCCTATGGACCTGGTAACAACTGAGACTGCAAAAACCTGTCCTCTCTTCTTCACATGCTTCAGCTTAAGTTTTGAAAGCTAGTGCTTTTGAGTGATCAGTGCCTTCATTCTCCTCTTGCAATTTTCTTGCATTCCCCAAGAAATTCAAAATTCCCCAAGAGTCTGCAGGTAGCAGACTCTGACATGTGACATTTCTGCCCTGACATGAACTAAAGTGCTTACATCGACACTCAGGAACACACAACTCCACCACCACTACATTCCAACACCGCCACCACCACCACCTTTAACTCTTGTAGCTATTTACAGTTTTCTGTTGCATATTTTTGCACTCAATCCCTCTTCTCATGTAGTAGCCCACCATATCTTTATGCAGTTTTATTCCTTGCTCTTCTTACCTTTGTACTTCCTATAGTTTCTATGTACCTGTATTTCTTGGTCTAGAAGTTTCACACTCATTCCTAGAAACTCTCTCAGCTCTGTACTCTCTTTATTTCTGCGCTCACCAGAAGTAGTTACATTACTTAAATAGCTGCAAAGCAGTAAGGACAATTAAGCTGAGATGACAGTTTATTTGTAATGCAGAGAAGCACTGATTCTCCACAAGTTATCCATTCAATATTCCAAATATATTTCTGTAATTGATAAATTTATATGAACTAATGAATCGCAGAATGTTAAGGGATTAAAGGCTTTAAAACTAAATTGCATTATTTAATAACAATGTAGAGCATTTGCTAGTACCATTTAACAGACAACTGGTAAGTATCTTGGCTCTTTCACTGAATTCTGGAAGATGCCTGTAGCCAGTTTTACAGTTACCAGCTACCAGCACAGAACTGCACTGCTGTTCTAGCCTGCACCATCCAGCCATAAATTCAGCTTTCACTAGGGCTGTATCGACAACATGCACACACCAGCCTGCTAGTCCTAGCCCCTGCCCACAGCAGGCTCAGCTGTAAGGTTGGATCAGCCTGCTCCAGGCTTACCCAATCACGATTTTAAAAGCTTGAACAATTCTCTAAGCTACACTCAAAGTGGTAATGGGCTGTATATGGATTATAAAGGCTTGAAGGCCATTAAATCTGATTACAAAGTTTTAGATGAAGGCAAAAAAATATGATGTGACTTCTCTACCTCAATGAGTACACTGTGATATTACATGAGAGAGCTTCTCACCTGCTGCAGTATGTGTCTCTCTCTCAAAGTCATTAATCTTCTGTGGAGCTCCACTAGTTCATCAAGATATGCCTAGAAACAAATCCCCCCCCCCCATAAACAACTTGTTAATTAAGTCATAGTTACATATTTCAAAAACTTCAGATGTCTTCAAAAACACTACAAATGAAAATTTTATTTTGAATCTTCTTAGAGTTAAATGTTCATGTTTAGTAGTCTGGCTTCCTCTAGCGTAACACAACCAAAATATAAGTTTTTATGGGTTTGCTTAGACATTTCAAGACAATGAAAATCTTATCATGCAGTCCTTTGCTGTACAAGATAATGCCTATATCTCAGCTGTGGCAAAAAGTGTCAAACAGACTGGGGATGCTAAAACAGCATCTTTAAAAAACATCTCCCACCTTTTCCCATAAGACCCAAACACAAAAAGGCTTACAATTAAATCCCTCATTTTCTCTAAACTATGTAATTAATTTTCTGTGTCAACAAGAAGATGTAAGGGGAAAAATATCAACCATGATTACTTCAATGGCAAATTCCACTGTCCTCCCTCCTGGGATGCCAAGCATGTCCCACCTCTCCATCCAGTTATCAGCTTTCTCCTTCAGCCTGAGCCTTAAGAACCTTTTAAGCAGAGAGAGATATGGCACCTAGCTTAAGAAACCAAAAAGCGTATGGACCACACCACTGAAAATTCAGCAACAGACACTGAACCTTTCATTGCCTGCCGCAAGTTATCACAAAGTTGACATCAATACCTGTAAAATATGAACCTTCAGAGGAACTTGTCCACACTGGGAAATTGTGCTATGTTCACTCACACAAGGACTTAGAGCTCTTACCTATGGCCTGCTGAAATGATCTTCAACAAAATGGTCTTTCTCAATGTTAAATGGTAAATCCTGCTTCATGTTATTTCTAACTAACTTACTAAATCACACTGCCACTTCCTAAGGCACAGCTTTCAGAAATGATATATGGAAAATATACCTTTTTTATTTTAATTGATTGATTTATTGGCTAGGAGTAGGCCTGTGAATTCTCCTCTTTAAAAACTTCACTGTGAAGCACAATGCAAACTCATGGTGTAGAGCAGATAAATAATAGCTGGCAGATTCCCAAGTAGCGACATTTGCCAAATCACCACATGTATTGAAGAGGAGAAAAATACTTTCAAAATAGCACAGAAGAAGAAAGAATTACAGGGAAAAAAAAAGGAAAAAAAAAAAAAGAAGAAAGACCTGCACATAAGGGAACCCAAAGCAAAGATGTACTAAGATTTTCATTCTGTAACAAAGGTTGGTGTTTAGTAAATACATTAGTATCATGTTCTGGACTAGTTTACTATTACCTCATTCTCATTTACCTTATCACAATCCCCATTCTTTATTTGTTTATCAGATTTGTTTGGCTTTATTGGACTTTTCACTTCTAAAATCTGGAAAAGAAAGAAAACTGTAAAATTTCAATGCAACATTGGATATAGTTACATATGAAATATTCTGCTACAAGTTAATAATGCAAAGACTATAACATTTTTCTGGAGAAAATGTAATCAAACCTCAAAACTAAGCTTTTCATTCTTTAATCTATAAAACCTGCCCCTATTTTTCAGAAAAAAAGTAGTTTACAATAGAAAATGATGAGTTGCTGGAATGAAGTGATAATGATGTTATCAATCCTTAAAAGAATTAGAATTAATTTAATTTAAAGCCTCCTCAACACTTTTTTTGTATCTTTTGCATAGGGGTAAGATAAGAGGTCTGATTTTGCAGATACAAAGTGACGCTGAGGGGCTCTCCAGTGCCCTTCAAATTAATGCTCAGTATATTTTTTCTATTCCCTTCCCCCTCCTCCCCAGTGCTGCCTCTTTTCTTCTACAACAGAGGTTTTGAAACACAGTGTTTGACATGACTGCATGACTTCTAACAGAGAAAAAAAAAAGTGTTTGATGGTAATCTCTCTTGCACACATATGGTACTCTTCTTGGCCATTTACTACCACATACACAAACCAAGAATCCTCCATCCAGCATTGAACCACAGTCAAGAACTGCAGGTCAACAAGCAGCAGAAAACCATGCTTAAATCGAACATTCTAGGACTAAAGTGAGGAATACTTAGGGGAAATAAAAATTGTTGATTGTTCTTCCCTGGAATATGATCATCAAAGGAAAAGAAATGATCACAGATGATGGGAGATTTTGTTTCACATTTCACTGTAAGACTAGCATCACCAGCACAATTATCTCCAAAACCACGCTGGACGGTCACAACACAGGACAAAACTCAGCAAATAAAATGAGGAAATACAGCCTGTAAAAGCAAGCATCCCAGACTAGCAAGAAGACTCACTGTCAGCTTTCTGTGAGCTCCCTCTCATTCCTACTTCTGACTAAACTTGCATATTATGGTCCCTAGGATGACCAGCACCATAAAAATACAACAGGAAGGCAGCTAATTCCCTATATAGAGAAAGTGACTGCAAATCTGAGTTAATCTTATATAAGGATTCACTTAAAGAGCAATGCAGGCCGGAAAGCAAAACATACGTTTACAAAGAAAAATACATTTCTTCAGTTCAAGACTCCCTGGAGTTACTAATGTGCAGGTCAGAGGAAGAACAAGTCTTCCTTAAAAAAAACAAAACCAAAAAAAAAACACAAAACCAAAAGCAACAAAAAACCCACAAACCCATAGCTCAAGGCATGGATCCAGTAACTTTTAGCTGATTTTCTTGTTTTTAAAAGAAGAAAATTCTTGGCTTCAAACAGAACCTCAGCAATGCCACAGTGCACTTGAAAAAGTTGCTTCCTGACAGTGCTGTAGATGTGTAGTGAAAATCTAACACCTTAAGCTCTCTTGTTAAAATGAGGCACAGCAGTAATCACATCTGAGGAAGCTTAAAGAAATCTTGTACAGCTTTTCAGTTCTATGAACAGACTTAGTCAATACAAGACTGATTTCATCAGTCAAAGTCATCATCTTGACAAGCAGCACTAAGTTACCAGGCAAAGACTCCAAATGCGGCTAGTCCGTAAAATCTGAATTCTCACAATCCTCCCCTAAATTTCTGATTTCCAATTCAGTTACAAAATTCAGCTCAAGTACAAAAATGGAGGAAGGAATGCAACATTCAGTTTTAGCTGGCACACTGCTACTATGCAGTGTCTAAATGCACAGGAGACCTATTAGATCACCGAAGGGGAAAGGAACATGAAAGATGTGACTGATTAGGCTGTTGATACTGAGACTCACTCTGACAGTGAAGTAAAAAATATTGTGTCTTCTAGTGAAGTACAAAATATTGTATCTTCTAGATAAACACTGGTGAAAGAGAGGGAAAGAGAAGAATGAATGAACTCCTGAGAATAAGCCTATTGATGTGAACTGTGTTTACTGCTAATACAAACCCAAACTTGTAAATTGTACAACTGATGCTGTAAAGGTAGTTTGCACTGTTTACCTTACAAAGCTAACTCATATAGAAAAGACACATCTTAAAATACTGATGAAAACATTACTTTGCTCTATAGTATTTGCTAGACAAAAACGCTTCTTCTGGAAAAAAAAAACTAAAACCAAAAAGCTCTTATGTCAATTTACATACTAAGTAACTGCACTGAAGTAATCAGAATGTAATTAGCAGCTCCCCAGAACTTCATTTACAAATCCTGACTTTACCTGGTTGTTGGTGGTTTTTAGTAAAGGTGGTGCTGGCTCATGATGTAGACGAGAGGAAGCTGAACTGCTCTCACTGTCACTGCCATCACTCAGACTAACCCTATGGAAAAACAGAGCCAAGACATTACACCTCCGGACAAGGGCCTGTTAACTGAGCTTCACTGAGGTAGGACACTAAGAATGACCCCTCACTAAGCAAGCCATCATTAATCAAGGTCATGTGGAAGAGAGGTATCCAAGCAGGGCCACACTCTGAAAAAAAGCTCTGTGTAGCATGAAGAACAAGGCTGTCTCCCTGCACTTGGCTAAGATGACATGTCAGTTAACAGCAGCTAGCGTTACAGAAACAGTTAAATATTTAGACCATTAAACTGCTGTTCCAAACATTCCTGGATTGACTCCGTATCTTGGTTCATAGCCCTATTACTTTTTTGCTCTTCTAAAACCTTTCTAAACAGTTGTAGTTCCTCCTTGGACAAGTGTTTCACTGAAAAGTTCCTTGTTTCTCATCATAAAAAGCACTCTTTTTAGAATACAGAAACTTAGTCCTGGAGGAGAGATCACATAAAAAATGCTTAGCTCCTTGTCAGTCTCACACTTCATTTACTTAGGAACAACAGGGAATATTTATTTATTGGAAGAAAAAAATCGTTATTTGGAATAAAAAGAAGCTAGAGAAATAGTAGACTTCAGTTTTGTTTAAAAAACTGAAACAGAATCTCCACACCAAGTCAAGTTTGAGACAACCCATTACATAATCTGACACAAAATATACAAACTGACACAAATTCTCAAACTAGCAGTCATCTTGGTTGTCTTGTCCTTGATTCTAGCTGCCTAAGTGTACCAAGAAGAAAGCTGACATTCATTAATGTTCTCCTATCACTTTCCCACTTAAGCAGTAGCTGACACACGCACTCAAGACCGTGTCCATTCACAGCTAAATCCTGTGGCTCAGATAAAGAACACACTATGAAAAGGTTTGAGAGACCTTTATTATTTTCCATAATCTTTAACAACATTCAGATGAAGCTTCAAGCTGCCCAAGGAATAAAGGGGTTTTGGAACACCCTTGTAAGGTTGCTGCAAAGACACAGAAGCTTTTTTCAAAAAAGCAATTTCTGTAACAGATGCCTGCTTTACCTTCTATCTGCACTTCTACGCATGACGTGTAATTTTAACTACTCAAGTCACCATGGCATGAATCAAGGAAAGCCAAATGAATAAGGACCATCATAACCACATGGATTGGTACAGAAACAGTTTGCATTAGGAATGGCTAATTCTGTTAGCTTTTAGAAGAGGCACTTTTACATGCATATGTTTTTAAAAGAGTCTGAATTCTCTGCCCATTTGCTACTCTGTGCTGTTAGAAATCATAAGACCTCACCTTACTACCAACAAGCATAATGTCTTGGCCACCAGGCTACTTGTAATCACAAGACACTCACTTGCGACTCCTGCTTCCTCCTCCTCGGGTATTTACAGGTCGTTCAAACTCAGAATCATTGTCGTTCTCATCCGCTTCATCCGATTCATCTTCATTATCATCTGAATGCAGATCTTTCATTATAGATCTCAACGGACCTGAAACTACAGAAACAAAACACATAAATCAAGTTCAGTTTTCAGTGTTCCAGGCAACTGACCCAGTTTTGCAGATGACTGAAAACTACCCTCCCCACACAGTGTTGGGAGGGGAGAATCTTAAACATTAAACAAATTAAGTAATGCACTGGGGGCTTATGCTGTAGGGACTTATCCATGAAGCATTTACTCACATTAGCAACTCTACAGTCAGCTTCAACAGACTTATTCATGACAGTGAAATGACTCATATGTTCAAGAGTTTGTGCATTTGGCCCCCAAGATGACAGCTGAAATAAAACACTGTCATGCCAGGAGGAATTGACTATTATTCCATCATTATTAGAAGCAAGATTCTTTTGCATTGCTGCATTTTAGCGGGTTTTGTCTTTTCAAATGATACAATATGCAAGCGAAGACCTACAAGGACATACCCATCAGTAATAGTACACTTATTAGATTAATCCATGTACTGGGAAAGAGAGTCTAACAAATCATTCTGACTGGTACTGGACAAGGCAGTATCTATCTTCTTGGTTTTTTTTACATATCTAACTTTAGCTGCAACCTTTATATCAAGAGTCAGTTTCAGGGCAGGCAAACACTTTGCCAATGTTTATACGTAAAAAGTGCACCAATCCCAGGCAACATCATCCTATTTCTTTTCTTGAATTAAGAGAAGGTACAAAGCTGGACTTGCTCCTAAAACTTCATTAAGCTCAGTTTGGGATTTTGTTATGATTTTACTCAATTTATTTTGCTGTAAAAGACAATTACAGAGAGAGAATGTGCTTAATGTATCTGGGAAATGTAAAACTGCAGCCGCTTGAAATAAGAATGGACAACAGCAGTTTAGAAGAGGGAAGGAAGAAAGACTGATGCCACAGGGCATTTAGCTCTGAAGTGCATCCCATCGGAGAGACAAAGCAGCAAGTAAAAGCAATGGTGATGGCTGCAGAACACCAATTACTATTACAGTTCTGTAATTCCTTCAGGAAACAGGAACTACTAATGTGAATGAAGTGATCTTCAGTGTGCCCTTCAATAGGAGATTAAGCTTCCAACTCTTATCTTAGTTGTTTCAGAAACACAGTCAAGGACTGTCATCCCTGATCACTGCCAGAAGACAGACCTCTGTCAGACAGACTCCTAACAGGAAGGGTTTTCCGTTCAAGGAACGGGTTTATGGATTATTCCAGACCTAGCAAGGCTCAGACCACAGACATTTTGACTAGTTTTCTTGAAGTGTCTTCAAAACTGATGTTGAGAATGATTTACCACTTTGTTCTGGAACTTTCATAAACTGGCACAGTTTAGGCAGGTTCAGGTCAATGGTTTCTTTTCTCTGTTTCTACACATGAAAGTTGTCTGGGAGGAAGCCCAGATGGTGCCAATAGGCAAATTCCTGGTGGAACAGACACTTGTCCAGGCAACAAGGAAAGGGGAGCCATACTGAAGTGCTTTTTGTCCATGCAACCACCACTGATCTGAAAATGCAGTTGATCTGTGTTCCGTTTTCTGTTCCTGCTTTGGTCTCAGGCAGACAATCTCAGCTATTTACAAATGGTAACTTTTAGTGTGACTTAATATCTAATCATCTGACCTTTGAAAGAGGGAAAGGACTCCTTTCTTGGCTTTCAATAGGAGCAGTAACAAACATATTTCATTTAAAAGAGAGGAGAGAGGGCATTCACAGCAGCATCATCACAGGGATGAAGAAAGAATTTGCCCATTTTGATCCTTTGAGAAATGTTCTTTCAGCTGGCTTGACGGCTGAGATAGGTAAATAAGACATGGCATAGGGAACTAAATGAATTGAGGTGAAGGATTAGAAAAGACAAATTATAATTATAGGAAGGATTCCATGCTTAAACAGAGATAAAAGGGTAGAACACAAGGGTATTTCCACAGGCTAGGCTTAGCCTAAAAAGGGCTAGTTTCCTTACAACTTACTGGGCAAAGACACTAAAACCGACCAAAGTCCCATTGAAGACAGTAATTTTTGTTTGCACTGAGAGGAGTCTCACTTTACTCCACAGGCCAAAACCAGTTTCTGAGAATGCATTCGTCTCCCCTCCACAATGTACAGGAGAAAGAGAATGACAGAAAAGACTTGCTAAAGGACAGATGAAGGCATCATCATAATCTTGATGAAAGAGCAAAGGAAAAGGTCACTGGAAGGAAAGATAAAATAATAAACCAAAACCTAATTTTGTAATGAAATTAGTATGACAAATGAATAGCTGATCTTAGATAAAGCACCATCACATAACTCCACAACATGGAAACTGGTAGCTATGCTTGCAAGTCACCCAAAACATCACTCTTGATTTCATTTCTGACTTGAAGCAGGAAGAAAACCAGCACACATTCCTCATGATCCCTACGCAAGCCTGCTCTCCCAGGCAATAAGCTAACTTATTCTTGCCCAGGTCCTTCCCCCAAGAATAGCAGAGGGCCACCTTATCCCCTGATACTCCCTTGCTGTGTTCTGTGACAATCAAGCAGTCCTGTATAAAGCTGACAAAAGGCCTACTTCTCTTTCTTGGAGAAAAAGGAACGTGGGACTCCTGAGACACATCCATCACTAACAGCCCCACTGGCATTGAACAACCTCTTATTCATCTGTTTTCATTTAGAGTAGGACTGCATCTGGGACAGAAGAAGCATTCTGTACCAAGCCAGCTAACTTTTTCAGTAAATTTTCCTAAAAATTAGCAAAGCTTTAATTTTTAGGTCTTTATTTCTAGCACTGATAGCAATGTCAGTATTAATCTTCTGCTTCTTGCTAACACCTCAAACCCTTAAAAACGCTGACATGGAATTTTGAAAAGTTGCTGTCTCCCAGTCAGATTAGTTAAGGAGAAACTGAAAAGCAGAAGCTGCCAAAAGCAAACGTTTTTGGTAAGGAAAGAGAGAAGTATCTGAGTAAGCCCTAGCAGCAGAAGTTTGAAGAACCTTAACTTAGCTCACTGCTTATGCAAAAAGAAGTGAGAAAAGTTCATGCTGTGGTTTTCTGACACTTGAGTGAGCACTGGAGTTTGAATGCAATCGAAAAAGATCATTGGCCCAGGGAAGTAACTTCTAGTTAGGGAAAAAAGCATGGGTTCTGACAAGAGCACAACACAGTGTGAACATGCCACAGTATGTTTGGTGCTGCATTCCTTTGATAGACAAATGTACAAACTGGGCAGGGAAGGCATTTAGTTAATTGGGACTCCCAGAAAGAAGCAGTAATCGCTATTTACTGTGGCAAGAAAGAGGGTATGGATATACCACTTGCACTTCTGCAGTTATTCACATCACAGGAAAAATCTCACACCTTTCTTGAAAAGGTACAAAAACCTGACAGTTTGTGATATCTTATATATGACCCAGAAGAAATGGATGGAACCCGTCTGCTCAGAAGACCGTATTACATCAACAGGTTTCTGCTGAACACAAAATAACACGTGTCCAAGTCTTTTGGTTTCTAATGGACCACACTGCTAATGAGGTTTTCATGACAGCAAAAATGGGGTTTCAGCAAGAAGGGGTTCTGTTTAGCCTTAGGTAAAAATCAAATGCCTGAAGCCAGTCAACCGCAATCCACTTCAGCTCTTGCTTTCTTCCACCTGGAGTAATGCTGCCAGAATACATCAGAAAATCAGTACCAGCCATCTACAGAAAGGCAGTAGGGAGAGATATGCATCATGTGTAATCTGTTTAAAAACAGTCTCCCTGAGTCACTAATGTGCTTAAATCAAATCTACCACTGAGGAATATAAATGGCTACAACAAACACAATTTTAATTAGTCAAAAGCTGCTTTTTTAATGCTCCTGATCCAAAGAACGAAGAAAAAGCTGATTAAGAATGTATCAGTTATCCAATCTTATAAACCCAGGGAAAAAGGCCAAGCAGGAAGTAAGCAGTTTAATAGATCATGTAGATTGAGTCCCAGTTTATTTACAGAAAACCTGCCTTGGCAAGTTTTCTGGGAACAAAAATGCATTTCCTTACAGAGCTCCAAGTAAACCATAATTATCAGCCAGAATGCAAATTTAAGTCAATCTGAAGTCCAACCATCATCTTCCCCTGACATGTAGGTACAACAAATACTGTATGCTCTTAAAACTTTCTAATAGTTCGTATGGGAAGATCATGGGCACTTGAAAGGGCATGCATGATCCACATGCACTCATGTTTGGGTGCCCCGTGGGAAACTACACCTTCCTGAGCAGGGCTTCAGATGGAGCCAGGTACCATCTACCTACCCCTGTAAAAGGACAACCTCAGAAACAGAGGCTCCTGAGTTTAGCAGCTGTTAAGTGGCTGGCTTGAATTTTATGCTCAAAAAAAAAAAACACCCTTCACACCTTCTCCTCAAATGCACATTTTCTCCCTTTTTATTTTGCCCTTACAGATGCATCTGAAATTCACCTCAGGAAAAGTCTCTAAAGCAAAACTGTGGCTAGTTCAGGCTGTGAAAGACAGCAGAAAAGTGGTAAAGAAATGCCACTGGTTCTGTTTTTATCAGCCCCTTTATTTCATACGTTCTTTTCAATTTTTTTTCTTTTCTTGGTACCTTGTTTGCTGGTTTGCAAAGGAGTAAAACTGGAGCTGGAACTGGAGCTGGAACTGGCAGGACTTGGCTGTTCAGACTTAAAAGAAAAAAACAAAAAAGAAAATAAGTAACATTGTAAGAAACATTTCTGCCTTAAACTCTTATTGGTAGTTACCACCTAAGGCATGCTGTCAAGTTAAAATAAGATCTCTAGAACAGAGTAATACACAAAAATCTTTATTTCAGGTGTCAGTGAGGCAAACACTGTGAACATTGCTATGTACTCAACATACGTACACACTATTACATCATGTCTAGTTCTTCAATAAAGCCAGTATCTTAAAAAGATCCCAGCACCTAGTCTGAAAGGCCATAGAGCATGAGAGTCTAAATGAGTTTATGACAGACTTAAGGCTCTGGTGTCCTCGTCATACTGCAGTTGCACCATTTTCCAAATTAGTAAGGATGTAGTAGAATCAAGAAACAGAAGACCTGCGCAGACCACACTAAATGCCAAAAAAACTCAGACAGTGCTCTTTCTCCCTTTGAAAAAAAGTGTTAAGATGAGGATTCAAATTAATCTTTGCTGCTGCTATTGAATTACTCATTACTCAACACCTTTCCTACGTATTAAGCCACTACAGATTATAACAGAGACTGAACCAGAAAGATTGCCTTATTACACAGAAAAATTACCTGGAACCCACAGACTACAAAAGAGAACTACGTTTTTAAAACGGAGTTGTTACAACCAGTTTATATTATTTATCAAACAGTTCTATAAACTGTTTCTCCACTATTGCTTAAAATGCATAAATTTCTCTCCAAAATTCTATAATAGTACGTAGAAAGAACTATGACTTTGTATAAAAAAATCTGTATAATTTTTCTTATAATAGTGGTTATGGCTTACAGGGGATATATTGAGAAATCTTGGCTCTTGCTGTCATGTTGCGTATCTCCACACCCTTTTTTTTCTGTCTCACAGGTTCACAGGCACAGGGGATGCCGACAGAGAACATAAAGCAAGAAAGAAGTGTCCACGCAGAAGGAAAGGTGAAAATCAGGTTAGGAAGTATCACTCTAAAAATCTACGATTGGAAAGAAATCCTGCTTACACTTCAAATTCTATGCAAATGTGTTACTGTGGCAAGTTATCCAGGCTAACCAAAATTTTATGACTCTCCTTGTCTCTACAATACTACCCAAGATTAAGTCAGAACCAAGCTGTTCTCAAAAATAAGAGCAGTAATTTCCAGTCACTGTGAAACAGTTTCCAGGCACACAAGTTACCTTAACCTGACAGTTGCTCTTCCTCCATAAATCCAGTCTATTGTTGCCTTTCATAATGAGCAGACAGTTTTACAACCCCATACCGCCTTTCCTCAAAATGAAAGATGCCTATCTGGGCAACAGAATGCTTGAGAAAAACACCATTAACATCTGCTCTCCTCAAACCAACACCATCTCCAGCTTTCTCACACACACAGAGTCAAAATACAAACACTGGATCTGACTATATAGCTATATGATGAACCAAGCCTGTGCAAGAAAAGACAACCCAACCAACAACACAACCCATTTCTGAGTACTGATAGATTCTTAAATGGCCCTCAGCATCAGACCTTTTTGGAAGGCATTGCAGCATCACTTGACACTGCCTTAAAAATCAAGTTATTCTGAAAAATTTGGGGTTTTTTCTTCTAACAAAGCCTGAACTTCTGTAAAACTATATGAGATTTCTAGCAGTAAAATAACCACGATGACATGAAACAATGCACTGATGAACAGTAGGAGCCAATGTAAACTTTAAGGACATCACCATTCTGGAAACTAATTTCAGTCTTTTCAGCTTCAGGTTACTCTTAAAACATCTGGTTTATCTGTCACTTTCTGTTTTTTTGCAGAAAAATTATTAGCTGAAAACCATTCCTGCAGATTTCTATTAGCTGTGTTTTTTATTAATTGCACCATGAACTTTAACTTCTGTAAAATCCATTTACTTAAAGTAGTAAACACTAGAAGACTATGATAGTCAGTTCAAAATACTTGAAGAAGTGCTAAAACTGTAGGGGGTGGGTAAATAAAAATCACACAGTGCAGAGATATTTGTCACTGTCAAAACTTCACTACTTTCTTTTTGAACCAGTTTACTGGAAAAGAAAAAAGGCTTGGTCTCATTCACACTACAAGGTGTGCAAACATCAGTGGAATTCCTCTGTGACAAAATTCTCTCTCAACATTAACTAATTGAGACAGGATAACAAGAAGGAAGGGATATGAATACACATAAAGTTTTAATGCTTCCTAGAAAAATTTTGCTCTGCTTTAGCAAGATCACTTTTGAGAAGCCAAACCATAGAAAGTCCCAGTAAAATACAAATGATCATCTATACTCTTTTCTAAAAAGGTTCTTAATGCTTTTTAAAACAATTTACATTATTTACTTAAACAACCCTCTCTGACAATTTATTCCAAGAAATACAGATTAGCGTAAGTGTTAAAATTGCTAAGTATTGGAAATTAAACCTAGCTTTTTTGACTATGGGCAATCTGGGGTGAGAGCACACCCAGAGGAAACAGCTGCTTTTAACATAAGCATGAACATCATTAACAGAAAAGACTTGCCTTTTTAGAAGGTACTAAAACTAGGCCTTCCATATATGAATATAGGTTAGTGCCAATAGCATCAACGCTTCTGGTTACCAGAGGCTCTCTTTTGTCACTTAAGCAACGCTTTTTGACAGTTTTACAGGCTGCTATATCAAGGACTTTGGTATTATGGCTTTATTCACTTGGGCTTTCTGCTCTAATCCACTGATTACTAATCACCAAACAGATTCTAATTTTTTTTTAATGGATCTGAAATTAGCTACTGGGTGTCTTTCACAACAATAAAAGTATAAGACAGTACCAGCAAAGAGCTTCTCTCCTATGTCCTTTTCCTGTTTTACTAGTTTTCCTGCAGACAACCAAATGAGAGTTGACCCAAGCTGTTCATTAGTGCAACAGAATCACAGAATCATTTAGGTTGGAAAAAACCTTTAGGATCATCAAGTCCAATCGTAACACTGATGCTACCTAGCCCATGACCAAGCTATGTTAAGTGCCACATCTACATGCATTTTAAATACCTCCAGGGATGGTCACTCAGCCACTTCCCTGGGCAGCCAGTTCCAGTGCTTGACAAGCCTCTCGGTGAAGAAATTTTGGCTAATATCCAATCTGAACCTCCCCTGGTGCAACTTGAGGCCATTTCCTCTTGTCCTATCACTTCTTACTTGGGAGAAGAGACCAACACTCACCTTACTATAACCCCATTTCAGGTAGTTGCAGAAAGTGATAATGACCCAACATGATTTGTTGCATTCTTAGACAGTCTCAGCAATTTTACTGCTCTCACACAGATGCACTGAAAACACGGACTTCTTTATTAGGCCTGGTTGTAGGATTCTGTGCTTTGAACTGTTTGGCAAGAAAAGCAACTCTTCTTTGGCTCATGTTTTCCCTGAAAAGAGACTTTTTTTCAACAGTTCTAAACCACTCGTCTTCTGTCATTCCCAAACTTGTCTGTTCTTACAAGTAGTACACCTTACTCTTGAGCTGCAAACAATTTTCAGGCAAACTCACCTGTTTATGACACAGGATATAACAGAGCTAGCTTTGTATATTTCACAGTTGGTTCAAACAACTTCTCCTAAAAATAAAGCCAATCGTTTCAAGCTCCTTATTTAGATTTGGAAATAGAAAACATCTGTATGTGGGTGAGAATGGCTTCTCTTGCCTTCCCCTGAACAGTTTTTAAAGGAAGCTCACATATTGTTTCCTGAAATAAAATTTAAATAGTATGGTATATCCCATTTCATATCAGCCATTTTATATATTTCCTACCTTTTTGCACAATAGTCTTACAGATTTATGTTTCCCTGTACCATATATACTGGAAAGTCTATCCACTTAAAACTGCTTATAGCTGAGTATTACTTCCACTTCATCTGAAGTTAGATTCACAGGGAGGAATATGTTTCCCCAGGACAAAACTTCTTCTCCAACAGAACACCTGTACTCATGACTTCCACAGACTCCTAAGTGCACTGTCACTGACCACTGCCTCAGCCTTTAGCAAAGTAATCCAACCCATCTGCAGCCCAAACAGCCCCACCTCATCCACCAAGTGCACGCATCTGCCACTGCAAAGGGGAGTGACCATGGTACCATGAGGTGCCTGCACCCAGCCCAAATTCTGTATCCCCACATCTCTGGTCAAACTGCTACACTAGCAACTAACTTCCACAACAGGGTAAAACTACGCACAAAAGATGGTGCTTTTTTTTTTTTTAGACTAAAGAACAGAGCTATGGAGTGGGAGCTAGAATTATTTTCTTGCAGAATGGAAATAATTATTCATAACTACATTTAAAGAACTAAACAATTATTTAGAGAAGTAATTTAAGATCAAGGAGGTGTGAAATTTAAACAGAAAATTCCAGATTACTGATTTGTAAGAAGAGACAGTGACATTCATCTGGCAGAGAATGTGACCTAAGGTACTGATACAGTTAGCTGCCTTTACTATTTATAGTAATTTTAAACAAAAAATTTCGTATCATTGATGGAGATGAGGTTATTTGTTGATTAAGTGTACTCTCTATCTGGCACCTGAGCGAGTCCATTGGCTTTGATGGGATCCTGGTAGATGTCATTATGAGGACACTCTCAATAATCTTCAGTTGATTATGGTGACTGGAAAAAGTGCCTAAACATCCAAGGTAAGGAAATGTCTCTCCTGTCTTCAAGAGCATGAAGGAGGAAGACCAGGGTACCACAGGGTACTTACCTTGATCCCTCAGAAGGTGCTGGAGCAGCTAACCCTGGAAATCATTTCCAAACAATTAAGGATAAGAAAATCACAGGAGTAATAAGCACAGCTTCAGCAAGAGGAAGTTTACCGATTACACAAAACTGGGATAAGTGGCAGATATGCCAGAGGGTGTCAATCTGCCACACAGGGGGACCTTGACAGGTCAGTGAAATGGGCAAACAGGAACCGTATGAAGTTCAACAAGAAGCGTGAAGTCCTGTACCTGGGGGAGAATAGCTCCGTGCACCAACATATTCTGGGTGCCACCCAGCTGGAGAGCAGCTTGGCAGAAACAGACCTGTGGGTCCATTCACCATTTACAGCTGACACATCTGTTTGCTGTGATTTTGCCTACGCGTGTACTTCTACTGATTACTGCAAAAAATAATACTCACTTAAAGCTCCTCGTTGCTGCTCCACTGACTCAAGAGATTTTTGATAATGCGATCTCAGCTTTACATTAGTAGAAAGTCATGCAACTGATTCATAAGGTGTAATAAATTATTTACACAAGAACAATTTTTTTAAAAAATATCATACTTGTTTATGTTTAAACTACATTTACCCAAACCCTTATAATGTAGCATAATATATTTGAAATATAATTCATGCAGGTAATTGAAGTTCTTAAAAATATTGGCTGATCATTATTTAAAATACTAGTTAAATTAAGATCTCATGTACTACAACACTGAACAACATTGACTTTTACAGTGTTCAAAGGATCAAAAGGCTGCAAATGGCACAAATAAATTAAGTTGAACCACTGCATCAACAAGCTCTTTTACTAAAATTGTAACATTTAGGTCACAAAATTTTATCTACTCCTAATAGTCCTCTGCCAAAGAATAATGACCCAGTGAGTTAAACAAAATTCACACCAACACTTCTTAAGCTTTAAGTAAAGAGAGTTCTTTTATTGCTGGTGTGTTGACACAGGACCACCGTCAGCGAACACCAAAATTATAGTTAGAATTCACTAGTCATGAAATTTTCCCTAGACAGCAACTGCTGCCTGGAGTCACCTGATTTTGCAGTGGAGGGGACACTGTTGCTGTGAGGGAACTGACACCCACGCAGAGGGAAAGAAAGAGATCCACTAGATTACATTTGCTTTCACTTATTCCTTGTACCAGGGCTATAAGCACATTTCAATACTGGAAGAACAGTGACACACAGTCATAAACACCCCTGAGTGTGAGGTAAGCACATGATGTTCATCAGGAGCATCCGGTGCGCATTGCAAAAGGTCCCCCAGGAAGCTCGTGTATTGCAGCATCAAATACCAATACCCAGCACAAAACACAGGGCACCACAGCAGGGAGATCTAAATAATGGCAGTCCCTCATCAGCAGGCAATGAATTGTCATTCTACACAAGCATGATACATTCACGGTACTAGTGATTTCAGGCAGCCGTAACAAAATTGAAACTTCAGGGGATTACCATTCTTTGAAATGTAAAAATCAAACTGTGAATTTATGGTGTGTCCTGGAGAATTCACATCAGTCATCAGATTACAAGCTTCCAAATGCTAAGCCTTACAAAAATTGCCTAATGAATTTCATGGTGAGTTTGGCAGCAAGCCTTCAAAGTACACAAGTAAAACATGCCATTTCTGCCAAAGAAAACAACCATAAAGTTTATGGTTCTGCCTAAAAAATAAAAAGGGTATAAAAGCCATAGCTAGATCTTACTGTTGTAGACAAACGATTTCATCTGGTAACTAACAGGTGTTAGTTTAATTATATGGAGCTATTTCTCTGTATCACAACATAATGTATGTACATAGATAGAGCGACCTCAAAGCAATGAAAGCTGTATCAAGAAGATCTCACCTAATCATAATTAAAATACCCTATCTTTAGCATTTTTACTGCAATCATCTTGGTTTTGTGAAACTGTCATGACTTTACTGGGACAGACACAAAGGTGTTTTTTTTTCCACAAAAGAAAGAATATCATTAAAATATTGGCACTGCACATACCCAGTTAAAATACTTTCTTTCTGCAGGCTAACAAATTAAGAGAATTTTCTAGGGTTGAAATATAGAAAATAAGGCTCCAACTCCAAAATGAAAATATTTATTTTAAATAAAATATTTTTATTAATTTATGCAAATAATTGAGTTAATCCATGTAAGTAGTGAAATGGATGTAGCCAACACTTGTGAATGAAGTAAAATACTGCACACTGAACCAGTAGCCTAATGTATGACGTTATGTCTGTGGTCAAAACATAGTATTTCCTAAAATTGAAAAAACAAATCCAAACCAAAAAACCACCTACCAAAATCAAACCCATCTCAATATCTATGACTTTACTCCAGAAATGAAAAATGGCCCTAGTCTCACAACACTGTATTTGCACACTGGACATTTAACCACGTAGACACAGTTTCTCTCCACTGATTTCCTAACATACCATGGTAACAAAAATACCTCAGTTTAACATCCAAGCTTGCTGCCACAGAGGAACCACTACCTGTCAGTCTTGCTGCTTCCTTACCCAGCAATGGTTCACCTCACCACATACAGACTAACTTAATATGCACCTAAGCTTTTGTGAGTAAAGCTAAAGCAGTTTCCCCTCCATAGTAACAGCTAATAAAAATAGGTTTAGTATAGCAGCTGAATGGTGACATACTATAGTAGATGCCAATGGCCACAGAGCATATTTGTACCCATGACCATTTCTAAGAAGGTCTGATAATTCTCAGGCCACTAATTCTCTCAGAGCACAAATCTGAAAGGGAACACACTGGACAGTATGGTATTTACATGACCTGCTAACACCCATCTATTTGTGGCTACTGCATTACCTCCTCAACACAGGAGTACAATGGGCACATAATTCCACAAGGGTGGCTGGCAGTGTTTTAGGAGCAGTGTCCACCCTGGCCTAAAAGTAATCAAATGCAAAACCAATGCATTAAAATACCAAGCAAATTGTAAAGATTCTAATGCAACAGGTTGCAAACCCATAGTGCCCAGCCTGCAATGAAAGACATCATCAATCCTGTCCTGCATCAAGGTCAGTTTCATAAAAGAAAATAAAACTTAGCTTCCTTATTTTTCTTTCTTCATGGGTAACCAAATGAAAATTCCACACAGAGCACTATTTCACTACTCTTATTTCTAACTTTAAATATTATCTGAAAGAGATCTTACTTTGGCTCTGAGCCCTGGCAGAAAGCAGGATTTTTCAGCTAACAAGGGCCTCCTGGAGGTTTTACAAGACCATGGGGATTTTCAAAGCATTCCCACTTTTGTGGGAGTCAAATTAATAGATCACATGCCAGATCCAAAGTGGCATTTCATGGATTATTTAAAAAATGTACGTCTCCTGTAACTTTGAGACTGCTTTAAGATACACAAGCAGTTAATTAAGTACAAACCCATCGCGTATGCAATCACTGCCATATTTTCATTGTTCTGTAATGGACTTCCTAAGTAGCTGGCATTTTTTCCAAAGGCAAAAGACCAGCTAAAGTACCCTGCTTTTAATAACTGAAACTCGTTATACTCTTGAGCTCTCACAGTTTGCTTGCATGCATTTCAGTTTACATTTCCATAGGCTTCAACAGGCCAAAAGGCTGCTACTATTACTAATGGCAATGCTAATATTGCAGGGAAATACACAGGCAGGAAGGGGAACAAGAACATGTATCACATGCAAAATTATCACAACAGGAGCAAAAACTCATTCAACAGAGCCATATGTGTTCTGTAAAAAAATCCACCAACAGACCACTATCATGCATAACAGATTTTAAGAGTTATTTTCATTTTATTGCTGCAACTGGAGATACACTGAGAACACTGGCTACACCTAAACAAATAGGTCTGCTTGATCTGTTTTGTGTGCCTTTCTGCTGCAGCAGCTTCACTTAAAGCTATACACCATTTTATGCTCCCTACCCAGACCAGCAAAACTGGTAATAAAACAAATTATCAGACCTGCAACGGTTCCCTTCTGCAATGGCTCCACAGCTCAGAAAGGGATGCTCCAGCCATGGAAAACACCTCACCCAGATGCAAAATTCTGTTATTTCTCCATCTCACATACAGCAGCTTACAGTTTGCACAAATGTGATGAGAACATCATCATGCTTCATGACCAGACAGGCAGTAAAATCAAGAAGGTTGAGTTTATGGGATTTTTACCATGTTGCTGCACTGTCCCACACAGGAAACAGACAGATGGAGTTTTAACAAATACATCCTGCCATTAAATTCAAAAGTAAAATCTTTGCGGAGTTTTCAAGTGGGCTTTGCTAGATCTGACACACTTTCACTCCATACCCTACTTTACATGCTTCATACCACAGCCAGTAAAATAATGTCTCAGCCTTTACGTATAGTTTCTGACTGAATATACTACATGTCACTCCCAAAGAGCTTTGCTAGCTCATATGACTCTAAAAAGACCTACGCTGCTTTGAACACCCAGTCTATCAGCAACTCTAAGGTGCAACATACTTCAAATCACAGTCATATTTGAAAAGTGATATTCAACAAAGCAGCTTGAAGAGAAATGGAGACACATTTCACTTGCCAACAGCTCAGTCAGCAGAAAAATACAGCTAAAATAAATACAGCAGTGCACCACACCACAGAGTATGCCAGAGACCACAGAGAAATGAGCATCCATGGTCTTAAATTAAGTCATAAACAGAAAAGCTATTAAACAAGGGCAAAAAGTTCATCACTAATCACGGATGTGATTCCCACTGTAATTTTATAAAGGTATTTGGAACTCAAAAGAGGGACTGACAGCAGGACATCAGAAGACAGCGTCTGGCTTTCTGAAATGTACTCAAGGCAACTGTATGCTAACCTGGCTGCGCTCCTAAATGCAAATTTTAAGGGACACCTCAGAGGATGGATTAGCCATTGGCAGACACGCTCTACCACATGACAAAAAAAATCCACCTCACTCGGAGAATGCTAAACTTTTACGTCCTCCACTTTGTGAAGGCAAATGCCAATATTTCAAGTCAATGTCTAGAGCTGGGTAGAGAGCATGATGACAATATTGAGAAGGATTGCGCATATCTTGCTTTTCTGTCTCAAGTCCATTCACTGAAAGAATACACCCTAACTCAACTCAGTGAATGGGCTGTATCTGAAGAAATCAGGGGAGCAGCAGCACTGTCTTCCTGTGGCACATACCCAGCGAAAAAGCACCTCTCTTTAATGATGCTTGTCTTCGCAGCTATTAACAATTCTATTACAATTCATACATAATTACATTTGCACTATGTCATAAATATAACTTAAACTAGAAAAAAAAAATGCACATGATTCAAAGACAACATTTTTGTGGTATCCTAACAATTTTCTTTTAGATATTGATTTCTAAACTGATTTGTTATATCTAACCCAAATTTGCTGAGTTGGGTTTTGTGGTTTTGTTTTTTTTAAAGCCACTTTAGGAGTAAATCCTGGAAACTTTACTAAAATATATATACTCCTAAATAATGATATATTCTTTGTTTATCAATAGTACAATACTCGCCACTGTAACTGTACCACAGTGGTAAATAACATCTGACTGAATTTTATAGTGTATTATCACGTCAGAACATGCCATTGAATTTTATAGTGTATTATCATGTCAGAACATGCCACCGAAGAAGTGTCTTCCCAACTTCAAGCAACTGTGTTGGTTAGTACCATGAAGCATTAACAGACCTGAAATAATAATTCCTGTATAGCAAAATCATTATCATATTTTCTCTCTATGTAACACTGCAACTTTTTTGTCTTTGTATTACTATTTATAGGATGTATCTTTTATGCATCTGGCTGTAAAATTTATTCCTTCTCCTGAAAGGAGTGCTAAACATGACAAGCACTCCTTTTCATGCTTAGGAACCCACCAACACATATAAAAAGTTTGAACTACTTTTTCCAACATACAGAATTACCTCTACTGCACTACTCAACCACCTTTTGTTAGCAGCCCTGGTTCAAAAGCCAGTAAAGTGTAGAAGGAACAACTCTCTGAAATTCTGTAGGTACTCATTAACCAGGTTGCCCAGATCTTTTCCACACAGCACTAACAACGGTGTGAATCCATGGGCACCTTAGGAAATTATTCTGGGTTTCCTAGACACCTTTACTAAAAATAAGTCCCACTGAATATCCATGTGTTCCATGATCTGAGATGTCAATGCTAAAATACACCAGGGCCCAGACCAGCAGGATCTGTTTCTCTTTGAGTGGACTCCAGTACTTTACCTTCCCAGTAACACTGGCTCACAGAACTGAATCTGCTTTTTTACTTTAGTACAGAATTAAGGAATTCCTTAGGTCCTGCAGATCAACTCCAGACAAATGATGAACAGCAGGGCAAGTGGACTTGTGTCATCATCCTACGAAAACCACAACGGCATATCATGATACCACTGGTAATGGGCAAGAAGCTGCAAGGCAGAGGGAACCCATGTCAGCAATTAAAAGGATCAGTTTTAAGGACCATCCATATCCTTCACACATCAGTTACCTGCAAGTTGCTGTGCAGCACACATCTGAGGTGCCTGCATTTGTAAAATTCCAGTTGCATTGCAGTTGCTCCCCTCAATTATTTTGTCTTTGAAAAAAGATGAAGAATCATTGCTACCAGTAAATGTGCCACTACATGGCAGCTATCTGAAAGAACAAGAAATCTGAAAGCAAAACCTATGCCAATTATCTAGCTATACTGAGGATCGGTAGCAAGTCCTAAGGATACTGCCATAAATTAAAACGGAATATTCAGTTTCTTTTGAAGACATCAAAAATTAATTCACACCAAGGGTGACTAGTGTGAACCTTTTTCAGATTTAAAGACAAATGTCTAAGTTCTAAGCCAGATGAGAATGTCACTCCAATCACAGTATCAGCAGTGCCATGCTGTAATGAGGCGCCTGCACTATTCTACACGTTCTAAATTTTACAGCCTTTGCATGCCCTAAGGGACCAGTCATTAAAAGGTCACTTGAGAAATAAATTATTTTCTCCCTTGTGGCAAGTTTCTGTGGAATAAAAACCTAATGTTGACACCTCCACACAACAGTGTATTTATTGTCTGTTTCAGAGAGGGCAAGTAAGTCTATGAATCCCATGGCAGTTACAGAGACACACAACAGAAACCAGAAAAATAAGAGAATTAAACAGGCATGGCTGCAAAAATTTCCTCTCTATCATGCACACTACCTCTAGTCATAAGCACAAATAAAAGCACCAAACAATCCTTTTCTTTCCATCCCTTTCCTTCTCTACTCATCTCTTTTTGAAAGACGCTTCTAAAAACCAAGTGTCCTAGGAGAATTATTAAAATCCAAATCATCAAGAGCAAATGATGCTTGAAACAGATGAGCAGGCATGGTAGACAAGTATTTTAAGGAAAGCAAACTTCCACCAAAAAATGTCTTTCTTCTTCGGTAAGAAAGATTCTAGGAACGCCTCTTCCTCCTCCAAAAAAAATGTGGTATCATTCACAGAACTGCTATTTTTAGCTGAAAAATAACAAACACAGATTTAATGCAACCCTTTCCTGAATTTACTGAATTCTTGAATACCTGAACACAGACTTAGGGTGTGAAATATAAGCATTAAAATCAATTTCCTCTTCCCACAGAAGAGGCATGAAATTCAAAAGAACAAGATCAAAAGAGCAGTATTATTTATAGACTTTTCCCATATGCTCATTTGTCATAATTTTGACAGACGTATAAATTGAGTAGACTTGAATAGGCAATACAATTCAATGAGAGCATGCATAATTCTGAACAGCCAGCAGTCAGCATCCTTCAAATCGAACGATCTGCCAGTAGACAGGAGAAAGGAGGGGGAAAAACCAAATACAGCGCACAATTCCACAGACTATAACTACACACATATGAAGCAAAACCAACCGCCACTTACTTCAGATTTGGAGGATATGTTTTCCTCCACATCAGAATCACTGGCATCTACAATATCATCAAATGGTGGCAGAGTAGGTGTCTTCCTTTCCAGTGTATTGCTTTCGGTTTTGACTCTTCCCACCTTGGGCTGAGATCTATCCTTTGTCTGTTTTTTGTCAGCTGAACAAGTAAGAATCAGTGGTGGGGCACTAGAGAAACTTTTAAATAACAAATCTGGACCACTTTTTTTTCTTTTTTTTGCTGAAGTTTCATCAGAGTCCACAACAGAGGGCCTTTTTGTGAGGGTCTTCTTTTCTTGCCGCTGCCCACCTGTTATGGTAAGGATGGGGGTGTTTTCAGATTTCAGCTCCTTGGGTACAGGTTTGGGTTCCTTGAAGGCCATCTTAGAAAATATTTTGTCATCTTTTAGTGGTTTGTTTTCTTTGGGTTTCTTAGAGGATTCTTTGGAAGATTTGTTCGGTTCCCTGGAAGGTTCTTTGAAGGCACTTTTATGTTCTTTTGAGTCTTTAGAAGTTTTTTCCTTGTGCTCCTTTGTTAACTTGTGGGTCTTCGAAAAACTGTTACTACAGCTGCTGCTACTTGTGTTCAGAATCCTAGTTGAGTCCTGCAAAAGGGAGATACAAAATCTAACTTACAAAACCCCCAAAAAGAACCCTTAAAGCCCTGAAAGACAAACAAAATATGGATACAAGCATCATATTAAAAACTTGGAACTGCAGGCTGAAAACCAAAAAATGCAAACGCCTGTTTAAGAACAGATCAAACCCCATCATTTTGGGCAACTTATCTGCAATAAAGTGGTGGAACATGAGCAGGTACCATGCTTGTCAATATCTGCAAGACAAGTTATTTTTTATCTTAAGAATTAGCTATGTTTTTTAAGAAACATTGTAAGATGAACATAAAGACAGTTTAGAAAATTTTAACCATGTTAATTAGCTGTGAGGAAAAAAAGAAAATTGTTAGGAAAGATCAAGCTAAGAACCATATACTGCCAACAGAATTACTTCAGGATCAGAGTGAAACGTGCTCCTGTTACACTGTAGGCAAAGTTTCTCTACTGTGATCCTCTTTCCAGCTTTTGCCAGATCCTTTCCCTCATACAGAATAACAACTCTGGGTCCAGCCTGGATATGGAAGACTTGATTTGACACAAAACATCTCAGCAGTCAATGTCTTTTTATGGAAAACCTTCTTAACTAAAAAAGCTTTCCTCTGTATTTATTGCTGCTGTCTCTGCTGAATATTTGATAGCATTTTTTAAAATCAACTAAACATGAAGGATTTCTGAAAGGGTGACGACTCAGAGATCTTAAAGGCAAAAGCAGAAAGAGCAGAATTCTTCACTCAGTTGAATCTGGAAAGTCGAAGTGGGAAGGAAAGTGGTGACCTGTAGCTAGAGCTGGCAACAAGGGAACTGAACCATATGCTATGGGTCATATGGGATCCTTTCTTCTGAGAATTAACACCTAGGAATTCTCAAAAGATGAGGATAGCCCCAGCACTGCCCACCTTCCACTTTCATCAAAACTACTAGCAGTAGGTGCTCAGAACCTCAAAAATACCCAGTAGCCTAACTGCACTGTTATAAAGAGTAATCACCTCTAGTACTCTCTCCAGAAACAAGCTTCATTTTATATGACTTTCAATCTGCAAAGTGGCATTTCAATTTACAGGAACCTATGGTCAAGCTGTTCAAGTTTAGGTTGCTTACTTCCAAGCTGATTATAAGCACTTTTAACTATGTATTTCCTATCATCTAAGAAACTTCTAGAAACACTTCAACAAATAAACAAATATTGCAATATTGCACCAGTGTTATACAGATAAGGGTTTTGGCTGGGATAGAGTTAACTTTCTTCCTAGTAGCTGGTGCAGTGCAGTGTTTTGGCTTCAGTCTGAGAGCAATGCTGATAACACACCGATGTTTTAGCTGTTGCTGATTAGGGCTTACCCTGATAAAGGTCTCTCATGCTCTGCCAGTGAGGAGGGGCACAAGAAGCTGAGAGGGAGCAGAAACAGAACACCTGACCCAAACCACAGCATGTCATGCCCAGTATATAAACTCAGGGGAGTTGGCAGTGACATGGGTGTGGAGGTTATCACTACTCAGGCTGGGTATCAGTCAGCAGGTGGTGAGCATCACTTGTGTTTTCTGAACTTTCATTTTTCCTTGTTCCCATTATATTATCATTATTATTTCAAAATATTAATTTCAATTATTATTCTGTTCTACTTAATTTCAATTATTAAACTGTTCTTGTCTCAACCCTCATGTTGTGCCTCCTTCCAATTCTCCTCCCCATGCTGCCCTGCATGGGGCAGGGAAGGATGGGAAGTGAGAATACAGCTGTGTGGTTCTCAGTTACTAGCTACACGTAATCTATGATGGGTAGGTAACCAATTTTTTCCTTTTTTTTTTTTTTTCCTAAATGCACAGACTAAGCATTAGAAGTTGTAAGTTATGGAACCTTGACTTGGGCGGTGAACAAATGAATTCACATGACGATTCACCAGTCCGGACAAAGTGGATAGCGCCCTGGTTTTTTTTTGTGTTTGTTTGTTATGTTTCTTAATAACCTCATGAAATAATACTTAAATCACAGAGTATGTTGTCCTGTAAATTTGAGACATGCAAATGGACTGTGACAGCTCCTTACCAGGTAACATATTTGCGATTAAAACACTTTAAACTCTTTAACTACAAGGCAAAAAACAGTGTTGAACTTTCTGTGTATCTTGCAGGGTGGGATTCCGACTTCACACCACAAAATATAATTCCCAGGTTGGTTGAAATGGTTTTGAATAAGCAGTATCCTCTGGAAATCACTTCAAACCTCTCCAGTTGCTGACAGACATTAGGAACCTAATTAGCAGATGAAGCAGTTGGGGGGAAGGAGGGGTGGTTCATTAAATTTTATGAAGTCATCAAACTGAGCACACTGGCAAGGCCATGCCAGCCTACTTTACTCTGGGTTTAGTCTACAATTTAGTATGAGTGGTCATAAAAACATGCATTATTTTCATTTGTAATAAATAATGTTATGCCTATTGAACAGTTTCGTCTATGTTAAGCCAGTGGACTGGAATTAGTCTCAAATATGCCTTCTACTCTAAAGAGGAAAAGAGAAATAAAATAAAAAATTGCTCAGGGAAATTCAGGTTACTGTTGAATACAAATGTGTTTAGTAAAAACACTGATTAGGGAGGGGAAAAAAAAAAGGTGAAAAACCCATAACAAAATCCAAACCACAACACTTTGAAAGCCTCCACAAATACTGTGGCTTGCTGGCTGCACGCTGTAAACAAATTTACCTACTGCTAGTTCTTGCAGATTAATAGTGTCACACATTTAGAAAGCTTTCCACACTTCAGCTTGTCCAGCCCTCCAAACCACTATGAACAATGACATCTGGAGAATTAGAAGCAGATGGAGAATTACAAGGCTCACTGGTTTGACACAGAAATCCAAAAGGGGGAGTATAAAACAATTTTATTTCTTTTTCCTGGTCACTCACGGGAATAAGATCTTTTGGGTTTTTGTTTATACAGTAAACCTCATTTCACTGCAGCTGACACTACACTCATTCCAAAAGACAATCAACCCAACAAAGCTAATCAAGCTGCTTCTCTGTATTCTGTGCCTGTAGTATTTACATAATACAAACAAGCACAGTATTACCACTGATTTAAAGCCAACACAAGTTATCACCAGCTAGCCTGCAGCTATTTTTTATATTCTGAGAAAATGCATAAAGTAAGGCTTCTTGCACTTCTGCATGTCCTCTGTATTTCCAAGATTAAAGCTTTGTTTCAGAATCACAGTACTGGGGCTCACTAATACCATCTGCATTAAGTTAAAACACAAAATCTTCAAGTTTCACTTTACACAATTATCTTTAAAACTATTTAAAAATACTTGATAAATGAAACAATTATTATGATATTTTCTCACATTCTTTACATTTCAGTAGCTCACACTTCGATCAACAGAATCCCCCAATTCTACAACAGACCATGAGAATTTCTCCTGGGAAAGGAGGAAAACAATTACGTATGTGCAGTAACCAGAAAAGCAGTACTTTCACTGACACCTATTCTGACAGCAATCCTTGTTCTGTATTATTTTAATATGATAAGTTCACAAAAAGAAATATCAAGACCTATTATCACCGGACTGTGTCACGTGATTGCAAAAATACCTAGAAATATTAGTAAATTCCCAGGGAAAGCACCACTAATTCAAGTATCTTCCAGCAAAATAATTCTCACCTTTGGCCCATGAGATAATTTTTTCTTCACTTCCGAAAAAGACATGGGGTTACTGGGAAGGTTGGGGAGATATAGGCTCTGTCCTGAAGAGAACGATGTGCCGTCTGGCATTACCATGATCTGTTGTAAGAGGGAAAGCATGTCAGTCAAACATCACCAGAGACAGGGAGAGTTTCACCTGCCTAAAAATGAGCAAATCACACTGGTAGGAGAATAAAACTTCTCCAGCAAACAGTACTCATGCATGAATGTAAACACACTGCCATCCTCTATTTATAATGAGTAAATCGTATCCTTCAATTTCCATGCAAATACAATGCAAGCCCCTCAGAAAATGGCGTAACTTGTTCTATTCCTTACATGCTGTCATGGTTTAAGCCCAGCCAGTAACTCAGAACAATGCAGCTGCCTGCACACTCTCCCTCAACCCTATCCCCACCCCGGCCTTGCTCCCGGAGGGATGGGGAGGAGAATCAAAACAATGTTAACTCCCACGGGTTGAGATAAGAACAGTCCAGTAACTAAGGTATAACACAAACCACTGCTGCTGCCACTGATAATAATGATAAGGGAAATAACAAGGGAAGAGAATACAACCGCTCACCACTCGCCAACCGATACTCAGCCTGACCCGAGCAGTGATCTAACCCTTCTGGGTAACTGCCCCTGTTTACGTACTGGGCATGACGTGCAGTGACCCCTTTGGCTAGTTTGGGTCAGGTGTCATGTCTCTGCTTCCTCCTGGCTTCCCCTCCTCCCTGGCAGAGCATGACTCACAAAGTCCTTGGTCAGAGTAACCATTACTGAGCAATGACTAAAAACATCGGTGTTATCAGCACTGTTCCCAAGTTGAAAGTCAAAAACACAGCACTGCACCAGCTACGAAGAAGGAGAAAAATGACTGCTGCTGCTGAACCCAGGACACATGCCATGACACCTGCATCCTCAGCACACTTTCTCTCAAGCCTAGTACACTTGAAAGTTCATCCTACTTGCACGAAACTGTTCTGCAGGCTGCAGACATCCCATAAATGAGGATGTGTAATCTTTGCTTTCTACTAAAGCAAAGTGAAGGAAGATTGTAATGGGTACAGGTAGGAAAGTTAAGGTGGCAGGGAGTCCCTCGTGCCGGACACAACTGGCTGTCACACACCCACCGCAGGGCATGGCTGAGCCCCTCAGCCAACATGGCAGCACCTCATGGAAAATAGTTGTACGGGCAAAACACCGCACAGGCAGAGGTGAGAACACCAAGAACAAAGGAAGAGGTCCTCTGGGCACTGAGAAAGTTATTCCCCTGCAGTCCATGGAAAGCCCATGCTGGAGCAGTTCTTGAAGGAATTCAGCCCACAGAGAGGACCCATGCTACAGCAGGGGGAAAGTGTGAGGAGGAAGAAGCAGAGAGGAGCTGTTACAGATTGATGGCAAACCCCATTCCCCTGTGCTGCTTGGGGAGGTGGAGATAGACAAGTCCTGAACAAAGGGGTGAGGGTGAGCACAGGAAGGTAGTGCTGAGCAGCGGTGGTGTTTCCTTCTTTTGTTTCATGTTACCCAAATCCACCTTAATTTGCTACAAAATGAAATTAATTTTCTCCAAGTTGAGTCTGTTTTGCACATGACAGTAACTGGTGAGCAATCTCCCTGTCTTTACCTTAACCCATGAGCCTTCTCCTATCTTCACTCCTGCCCTGTTGAGGAGGCAGAGTGACCAAGTGCTTGGGTGCGAGATCATCACCCAGAAAAGCTTAACCCACCTCAAATATACAGTGTAAGAACAGCCTAAGGTTTTAATGTGAAAGCTGTACAGCTCTATCTTCAACTTCAAGCTTCTGGCTTATCTGGAGTACAGTAAACTGGATGGCTGGTGAGCAAGCAGCATTTTTGCTATAACAAGGCTCTAGCTCCCTTGAGTTTGAGGACTCTTTAGTACATTTCCATAGATAAGTTCACTGTCACAGAGCAGTTACCAGGTATGTAAAGATTATGCCTTCCACCTGAGAGTAGCTCAACTATCTCCTGTCTTCTACTCCAGTGCTGCTGTGCCTTAATTTTACTACTTCCTAGCACAGCTATCCATTTATCTATTGTTTCAAACCCTAAATGCCAGAGACAGCTTACCTGCTGCCTGACGAGCTGTGCAAAGCTGGCAAGAAGTTGCAGAGCTCTGTACCTACAAGGAAATATCTCTCTCTTTCCACCCATTCCCATGCACAACATTGTACCTGGTTTAGTGGATGCCATGTGTGTGGTCACCCCTTCACACAGCCAAAACACCCTCTGATACTGGGGATGGGGAAAGACTGACCCATCCCATGCCTCAGGCACATTACATCAGAAGGTTAGGAAGTGTAGAATTAGGACATCTGAGGCCTGGCAGACTTGGTAAATGCAATTCCATTCAGTGAAAAAATAAGACAACAAAATCTATACAGTCCAAACTGTGAGCCCTGGAAAGATCAAATATATTGAATCCTGCAGTCTGTTATTTCATTTTAAACCCTATGAAAAATAGCAATCTTGGATTCAAAATTTTAGCATGATTAATGTATACAGTAAGACACAACTTCAGTTCAAACTGCAGACTTTACTGTCAGTAAAGAAGACAAAAGACCGGGAAAACCTCATGTAAATTTAACTTTTTGGCCCCTATGATACAAACCACACCTCTGTCTGCCAAACTTGTTTCTTTCAGAAAAACAATATGGTCCTCACTAAAATACTCTATATCAAAGAAAAAAAAAAATAATCACTAAATCACTTGCCTCCTCCTCCCTCTCACAGAATAAAGTTAATACTAGCATTCAGTAACTCTTCAGAAACTCCTCCAAAACACTTATTTTCTTTGCCAAGCTCATGTGTATAAAAAGTCCCTGCATTAGAAACACTTTATAGAATTGAGATGCACTTCCCTTTTGGCTAAATTTAGGAAAGAGACAGCTATACATCCAGTTTAAGTTTACTGAAAGAGCTCATCTGACAGAATTATAGCAACTTCTGCAGTGGGTAACTGCCCACTTCTCATTAGTCAAACACATAAACACACAGCCTGGGAGATGCACTTCAACCAGCTTCTAGAGCAAGCCCCCACCTTTACATCACATGCACAGCATTTACTGCTTAAGTGTGTGTATGCGTGTCTATGTACATGGCTATATTAAGACAAGGCTACCAAAACAGCAAAAGGTGGGAAATGACCACATTTGCAGCAAGCTGCTAATTCTGCAGCAGGATTGCATGCTAATCAGAAGCATAGCAAGAGCTCTCCAGTCCAGCCATGCTATGTGCACTGTTTTTTTTTTACTCTTTTCCTCCTTTCTGCACTATAAGGCTACAGCTAGCTTATAGCTGCAAAGAGCACATCCTCATTGGTGCAGGACACTGCCAGAGCCCATGCTGAAGCCAGGCACTCAAGACCACCCACAGCTTGTACTTGTCTTCTCCCACAGGGAATCACTTCAGTGACAAAACCCAGGCACATTACTAATTCTTCCCTTCAGCCCCTTCCACAAGTCAACAGTTCAGTGGGATTAGACAAACTGGTGGAGTAAGGCACCAGTGCTGCTCTTAACAAAGCAAGGTGAGACAACATCTGGTCTCTAAACAAATCAGTTTAAACAGACAAGTAATCAGACTCTGAATTCACCAGCAGGTGAAGCATGAGGTTCTGATTACAGTTTTGCTGTTCCCTCAAAAATACAGTTTGACTATATTTAAGCAGAACAGAGGTCTAGCTAATCTCACAGCTGGTCTTTGATGTAGTCAACAGTGACAGTAACAGGCCATGTAAAAGTAAGGAGTAAAAGCAGGGAGTTAGACACGCTTCTTCACAAGCACTAGAGAGCTTTAAGAAACCATCAGTGGATTTGAGTACCTGGTACTGGATAAGCATTAGAAACATGGCCAAGAGAAAACAGTTTAACACTTTAATACCAGGTACAAATGATGTAAGAATTACCAAATAGGCTGTATTAAGAAATGTGTCAAGCGGAGGTGATAGTCCTATTCTGTGCTGCCCTGTTGCAGCACCAGCTTAAGTACTCTGTGCAGCTTTAGGCACTTCAATATAAGGACACCAAATTATAAGAGTGTGTCCAGAGGAGGGTGACCAAGGTGGTGAAAGGTCTTGAGGGCCAGACTTAAAAGGAGCAGCTGAGGTTGTTTGGCTTGCTCAGCTTGGGCAGGAGAAGGCTTGGGGGGTACATCATGGCACTCTACAACTCCCCCAAAAGGTGAAGAGTGAGGTCCTGATCTCCTCTCTCTGGTGACCAGCGGTAGGACATTAGGAAATGGAATGAAGCTGCATCAAAGGGCGTTCAATTGGACATTAGGAAAAGGGTCTTCACTCAGACTGATCACTGGAACAGGCTCCCCAGGGAAGTGGTTGTGGCACCAAGCCTGTCAGAGTTCAAGGAGTGTCTGGATGATGCTCTTAGTCCTACGGTTTATTTTTAGGTAGTCCTGCAAGGAACAGGGAGTTGGACTTGATAATCCTTATGGGACCCTTACAACTAGAGACATTCTATCATTCTACATACTCAAGCTGGGTTTCTTTTTTTTTTTTTTTTTAATTAAAAAAAAACAAAACAACTTTTCCCTGTTGGTGGAAACTTCGTAATTTTCATGAACAGAAATTCTTTGCACCTACAGGAAGCAGCTAATATACTATTACAAGACTGATAAGGAAAAAACGGTTCTAAAACCAGACAGGCCATAAAAGGAAGGCTAAAGTAAGTGTGGACCCACTGCTCAAGGGGCAAGAGACCTCATGACAAAGAACATGGCTTATGTACTCAGTGTTCTTTTAGCCTCTGTTTACACTGATAACATCTTGTTTCCTCAGGCCTTCGAGGTATCTGAGCATCCTCACAGAGCCTTCGGTGATGAGTCAGTGCCCACAATAGAGGCGGACTGAGTTCAGGAGAACTTCATCCACAGAGACACATAGGTTCATGAGACCAGACTGGATGCAGGGGTACTGAAGGAGATGGTTAGTTTCATTGCAAGGCAGCTCTCCATCATCTTCAAAATGTTGTGGTGATTAGGAAAGGTTCCTGATGGCTAGGGAAAGGTAAACATCACATTCATCTTCAAGAAAGAAGACGCAGGGAACAGGAGTCGCATCAGTCTCACTTCAGTCCCTTGGAAGTACAGAGAAAATCTTCCTGGAAGCTACTTCCAGCCACTGGAGGGACAAAAATGTGACTGAGAGCAGTCAGCACAGGTTTACCAAGAACAATCATAGAATCATAGAATAGTTAGGGTTGGAAAGGACCTTAACATCATCTAGTTCCAACCCCCCTGCCATGGGCAAGGACACCTCACTCTAAACCATATCACTCAAGGCCTCATCCAACCTGGTCTTGAGCACTGCCAGGGATGGAGCATTCACAACCTCCCTGGGCAACCCATTCCAGTGCCTCACCACCCTAACAGGAAAGAACTTCCTCCTTATATCCAAACTAAACTTCCCCTGTTTAAGTTATAACCTATTACCCCTTGTCCTATCACTACAGTCCCTAATGAACAGTCCCTCCCCATCACCCTTATAGGCCCCCTTCAGATATTGGAAGGCTGCTATGAGGTCTCCATGAAACCTTCTCTTCCCCAGGCTGAAAAGCCCCAACTTTTCTCAGCCTGTCTTCATACAGGAGATGCTCCAGTCCCCTGATCATCCTCGTGGCCCTTCTCTGGACTTGTTCCAACAGTTCCATGTCCTTTTTATGTTGAGGACCCCAGAACTGCACACAATACTCCAGGTGAGGTCTCACGAGAGCAGAGAGGCAGGATCACCTCCTTCGACCTGCTGGTCAAGCTCCTTTTGAAGCGGTCCAGGATACAGTTGGCTTTCTGGGCTGCGAGCACACACTGAAGCCAGCTCATGTTCAGTTTCTCATCAACCAACACCCCCAAGTCCTTCTCTGCAGGGCTGCTCTGAATCTCTTCTCTGGCCAACCTGTAGCTGTGCCTGGGATTGCTCCGACCCAGGTGTAGGACCTTGCACATGGCATGGTTAAACTTCATACAGTCGGCATCAGCCCACCTTACAAGCATTTCAAGGTCCCTCTGGATGGCATTCCTTTCCTCCAGGGTATCAACCAAACCACGCAGCTTGGTGTCATCGGCAAACTTGCTGAGGGTGCACTCAATCCCACTGTCCATGTCAGCAACAAAGATGTTGAACAAGACCAGTCCCAACACCGATCCCTGAGGGACACCACTCGTTACTGGTCTCCAGCCAATCCTGCCCAATTTACAGCCAGATCCATGAGATACATACCAGACAGATTACGAGACGGGTGGAGAACTGTCTGGACTACTGGACTGAAATTATTACTTTCAGCTGTGTGAGGTCCAGCTAGAGGCCAGTGACTACCACCGTTCCTCCAGGACGGATCACCACTTAGTCCAAAACTGTTTAATGTCTTGGTTAACAATTCAGTGGGATCGAGTGAACTCTCAGCAAATTCACAGATGACACACAGTTAACTTCAGAGATACCGTGTGCTGTCCAGCACAATCTCTACCATACAAATGTGACTGTTGAATTAGAGGATGTTCCAGGAAGAGAAGAAAAAAGGTTAGATCAGCTGTTCCATAAGGAATACTCAGCAGGTGAGGTGAACTCTCAAGAAGGCCAGCCTGTTGTCTAGTGAAAATGGAAACGAACTTCAGTGTGGGCAGCTACTTAATATAAAACACTGAAGTTGGACAAGAGAAAGTTACCTTTCTTCTGGTTTACACTGTTAACTGGGAGGTTTCCCACACCACCACTAATAAGCTATTCTGTAAAAGTTTTAACTCAACATAGTTAAGAGATTATAACATGCAAGTTAAGTTTTAACAAGATCTCATCCTAATAATGCATAAGAAAATTCTATAAAAAAAATGCAAGACTAAATCATATTGGAGCACACAAATACCGTATGAATATCATGCTGTTTATTTCTACTATGGTAAACAACTGCTACCATAGAGCAAAAGCACAAATGTACCTAAGCTATTTTTACTTTCATTGCTGGTATGGACATAACATATCTTTTTTCCTCCTTCCCCAACCTCCCCCCAATACTGTTCTTGACAGAGGATGATTTTGCTCTTTTTGTCACATATGCCAATAAAGCATCATGCATACAAAAAGTCAAACTGATCTGCTGGTAGTGGTATCTTACCTCTAGTTCACCGAACACCCACTTCATCAGCTTGCAGCTATTGAGCTTGTATTTAAATCCTTTACCTACCAGATGCATTAAATATGAGACAGCTTCCTGAGCAAAGGCAAAGGAAAACTTATTTCCCCCTCCCATACACTGAGTGGAGGAAATACACTGGTCTTCACATTACTGGGTAGGAGGCAATCTGCTTGATCAGCCTGAATAACCAGCCTCCATAATACCTGAATCAGATACCTGCTAAGGCATTCCATCTGCTAATCAAGACTGAGTAGGAACTGGGACTAGAGTGCTATGGAATGAATTTAATGTATTTCATTTATGTAGTTCCATACACTGCTAAGCAAAGGAAGGGATAAGTGAACAACTGTGAACTACCAATTATCTTAATGTAATTGGAAACACTTTTCTACTACCTCTTTTCCAGTAATTTGGGAATTATGAAATTATTATGAAATTACAATATATGTACCTAAACCTACTAACAACTGATTCAGAAGTCTCCTTACAAAAAACTGTCCTGTCAAAGATAACATTTATCTAGCCACACGTTTGGCAGCTTAGAGCACCTAGGTACCCAATAAGAACCACACACTTTCAAAACATAAAGTTCTGCTCTTAAGATCCCAGTAGAGAAAGAATGAGAACAGCCTCAACAAGTTCCATGGTCTTCTCTTACTGCAAATTTCTACAAATTCACATCATGCTATCCCTGATGCATGGGAGTTACAGATCTGCCACCCCACGCATATACTTACATAGTCAGAAACTGCACAAGCTGCCACAGTGCTCCAGATCAACATAATCTTGTTATTAAGGCACATTAGACATTCTGAGGGAAATGAACCACTACCAAAAAGCTGTAGTCCGTCTCCTACTTTCTCACATTCCTGAATGAAAGGAGGCCATCGAGAAAGCTGGAACAATCCTGCTTCAAATAGATCCACACCAAGTTAACTGTTGTAGTTTCGTTTACTGAGCTGGTAATCCAAGAACAACTTCATACAACAGAACAGGTTGGTAAGGTTCCTCACAATATGCTGCAGAAAAATTTCAAATAGCACTTTCAGTAAGACATATGAAATACCTGTTAGAATTCTAGGAAAAGCAAACCATTTCTACAATGTTTCTGCAGCACTGCAGATGAAATATATTTATCATGCATCAGCGGGGACTTCCTTGTGTGGTCCTGGGCTGCGGCATGCCACATCGAATCATAGAATATTGAGGGCTGGAAAGGACCTTAAGATCATCTAGTTCCAACTCCCTGCCATGGGCAGGGACACCTCACACTGAATCATGTCACTCAAGGCTCTGTACAACCTGGCCTTGAACACTGCCAGGGATGGAGCATTCACAACCTCCCTGGGCAACCCATTCCAGTGCCTCACCACCCTTACAGTAAAGAACTTCTTCCTTAAATCCAATCTAAACTTCCCCTGTTTTGAGTTTTAACCCATTACCCCTTGTCCTATCACTACAGTCCCTAATGAACAGTCCCTCCCCAGCATCCTTACAGGCCCCCTTCAGATACTGGAAGGTTGCTTATGAGAACTCCACACAACCTTCTCTTCTCCAGGCTGAACAGCCCCAACTTCCTCAGCCTATCTTCATACCGGAGGTGCTCCAGTCCCCTGATCATCCTCGTGGCCCTCCTCTGGACTTGTTCCAACAGTACCATGTCTTTTGTATGTTGAAGACACCAGAACTGCACACAGTACTCCAGGTGAGGTCTCACGAGAGCAGAGTAGAGGGGCAGGATCACCTCCTTTGACCTGCTGGTCACGCTCCTTTTGATGCAGCCCAGGATACGGTTGGCTTTCTGGGCTGCAAGCACACACTGAAGCCGGCTCATGTTCAGTTTCTCATCGACCAACACCCCAAGTCCTTCTCTGCAGGGCTGCTCTGAATCTCTTTTCTGCCCAACCTGTAGCTGTGCCTGGGACTGCTGCCACCCAGGTGTAGGACCTTCCACTTGGCATGGTTAAACTTCATACAGTCGGCATCAACACACCTCACAAGCATTTCAAGGTCCCTCTGGATGGCATTCCTTTCCTCCAGGGTATCAACCGAACCACACACCTTGGTGTCATCGGCAAACTTGCTGAGGGCACACTCAATCCCACTGTCCATATCACCAACAAAGATGTTCAACAAGACCGGTCCCAACACCGATCCCTGAGGGACACCACTTGTTACTGGTCTCCAGACGGACATTGAGCCATTGACCACAACTCTTTGCATTCGGCCATCCAGCCAGTTCTTTATCCACCGAGTTGTCCACCTATCAAATTGATGTCTCTCCAATTTAGAGAAAAGGATGTTGTGTGGAACAGTGTCAAACGCTTTGCCCAAGTCCAGGTAGATGACATCAACTGCTCTAACCCTGTCCATCAGTTCTGTAGCCCCAACACAGAAGGCCACCAAATTGGGCCACCAAATTGGTCAGGCAGGATTTCCCCTTAGTGAAACCATCCTGGCTGTCACCAACCACCTTGTTGGTTTTCCTGTGCCTTACTTAGCATGCCTTCCAGGAGAATCTGCTCCAAGATTTTGCCAGGCACAGAGGTGAGACTGACTGGTCTGTAGTCCCCCGGGGCATCCATTTTCCCCTTCTTGAAAATAGGGGTTCTATTTCCCTTTTTCCAGTCATGGGGAACTTCACCTGACTGACGTGATTTTTCAAATATGATGGCCAGTGGCTTAGCACCTTCATTTGCCAGCTCCTTCAGGACCCGCGGATGGATTTCATCAGGTCCCGTGGACTTGTGCACGTTCAGGTTCCTTAAGACTGTCTCAAGCCAGATCCTCTCCTACAGTGGACCCAGGGTCTTCATTCTCACAGTCCCTGCATCTGCCTTCCAAGACATGGGTGGTGTGGTCAGAGCATTTGTCAGTGAAGACTGAGGCAAAGAAGTCATTCAGAACCTCAGCCTTCTCCAAATCCAGGGTAGCCAGTTCTCCCGAGAGCTTCTGGAGATGGCCCATGCTGTCCCTAGTCTTTTTTATTCACAATGTAACTACAGAATCCTTTCCTGTTATCCTTAACATCCCCAGCCAAGTTTAATTCTAACTGGGCCTTAGCTTTCCTAACCTGGTCCCTGGCTTCCCAGACAACATCCCTGTACTCTTCCCAGGCCACCTGTCCTTGCTTCCACTTTTTATAAGCCTCTTTTCTCCCTGTAAGTTTCCTCAGGAGCATCTTATCCATCCAAGGAGGTCTCCTCACCCTCCTGCTGCACTTCCTTCTAGCTGGGACATGACACCCCTGAGCTTGTAGCAGGTGGTCCTTGAATATAAACCAAGAGTCTTGGGCCCCCCTGCCCTCTAGGGCTATATCCCATGGAACCTTACCAAGCAGGTTCCTGAAGAGGCTGAAGTCTGCTCTCTTGAAGTCCAGGGCAGTGAGCATGCTGCACGCTCTGTCCCACATCATTTTATAGTGAAGAATGAGTTCATTCATCACTGAAAGCACCAAGAGTAACAAAAAATCAAGTTGTCCTGAACAACCATTATTTGTACTTAAACAAAAACAAAACAAAAAAAAAAAAACAAAAAACCACCCACCTCACCCCCCACCACCAACACACCCCCCCCCCCAACCAAAAAAAAAAATCCCAAAACAAAGAAAACCCACCTAAGGAAATAGAAAGCATTTCTTGAAAGTAAAGTAACATACAGTTTAAGAAAATTCAATTACTTCATTATGAAAAGCACAAGATTAAAGATAATCCCTTCCCTATAGTGTCATTATATCCAAGGCAGGCTCTGGGTAGAAGCCAACTATTCCAATTGACACAGAGGAATTGTAAGGAAAGAGGTAGGATAGAGAAATAAAAAAGGGAAATCCCTATGATTTCATCTTTGTTACATGATCAGAGATGTAAGTTTTAGAAGTGGCATTATGAAGGCATCTCAAGTAGCTGAAAAGGTATTTCTCAACTGTAAAACAGTAAAAACAAATATTTTGGAACAAAAAACCCTACCCAACAAAACAAACAACAAACAACCACGGCCAGACAAAAAACCTTCAAACAACAGAATGCAATGGGTTTTGGCAAAGCCTGTATTTTTACCTTGGTATATTTTTATAATAATTGCACCCCTCTCAGAATGATTCCCTCTGACTCATTAGTAGATCAACTGTCTTCAAGGAGTTGCTATGCTACACAAGCTGCTTGTATGTCCCAGCTAATTTCACAGAAAGCAGAAAAGAGACACCTTTTGATAAAAAGAATCATTACTACTTTAAAAGTGAACTTATTCCTTGCATTCTTTAAATCTGAAAGCTCCTGCTTATCATAAATAAGCCATCTGCACTTGTAATGATGTTACAAATGTTACTATTTTTGTCCACTGAGATAACTGCTCTCTTAAGGGGCATCTGTAAGTCTTTTATGAAAGAAAATTCACCTGTTAAATGCTGCCTGTGTACTCCTGGATTAAACAAAGAATTATGGGTCTCCTTCCAAAAAGGTGGGACTGTTACACAGTACAAGCATTTTTCTTTATATATTTGCAGCTACAGACTGAAATTATTTCACTGTTTTTTTTTCTGCAAGAATAAAGTTATTCATAATACCATATTCAAACAAGTAGTGCCTGAGCAAGTCCGTGTTTCAAGAAGGAAAATTCAATTTAACTGTTAGGTTGCTATTATCATCATCTTCAAAATTAATTTATTTCTACTTTCTCAATAAGCTGATAAGGTGTAATTTTCAGGTTTTTTAATTCTAATTTTTTTCTTGAAATTGAAATACATGCAAGCCAAAAAAAGCAATAAAGCCAGCAGCACTGATTTACACATGGTTTTACTGGGATTCAACATTCAAAATCTATTTCAAAGTTGAAGATTATTTTTAATGACTAGAATTTCCTAGTGTCATCCCTCTTCCCTTATCCATACAGAGGAAACATAGTGCCGTCTCTTTTTCTTCAGGCTCTTTCACTTTTAGAGGCTGAAAGTAATGAGGATAGGTAACTGACAAATCTAGGAAGGAATGACCATGTAAGAATCAATGATTACTGATGTTTACTTGATGAAAACTTCAATCCTAATGCACAATTTCATGGTGCGCCTAGAGGATGAGCTCCGCAGGAGACTACATCTACATAGCCCTATCGCTACAAGTTAGCTTGACAATTTGCTTGGTAAAAAAATGGAGTAATCAAAAGTCATCATTTGTATACAGACTGTCTTTGGGGATTTCAAGCCATAGATTGGACGATGGTATACACTGCTAATTCACGAGTCATGTCTTATTATTCAAGAGTCATATGTTAGCTTCACATCATCAGTACTATACTGCGTAAACAGTGCAAAAATTCTCAGTGGCATGATTTCCACAAACTTTTATAAAAGAAATTTCATTTAGATTATATATGCAAAGAAATGGAACATAAACAATTAGACTGAATAGTCTGATTGAATTTTCCCAGCATACTCTTGAAAATATTTTATTTCCTCTGTAAACATTTACTTTTACATTTATGAGAACAAGGTCAACTGAAAGTAGGTAAATGATTGAGGTGGGACTTGAAAGTAACTAAAGCCCTTCAAGGACTGAAGGGAACTTCAGTGTAGATTTCTTTCTGTAAGTGGAGAACACTGACAACAACTTTGCAAATTGGATAGGGCCTTTGCAAGTTAGAACCACAGGTTCCTATTTACTTTCATGACCACAGAAATACAGTCTCTGAAGCCAAAAGATATTCTTCTTCTTGTATGGGCTTAAAAAAATAATTCTCAGATTGGAAGACAAATCAGCAAGCTGGTGAGCTTGTATTAATGACAGTGGCTGCACATTTATGCTTCAATTCTGGTGATACCAAATAAAATGCTAAGACAGAAATAGTCCACAGAGTTAATCATGTCGGCACCACCCTAAGTATCCCGTTTGCCTTAACTACAGTGATTGCAGCAGCACTGCAAATCTGTGCCACAGCTGTGTTCTCACTTGCTTAATTACTCAGAATGTCCAAATGTTACTCTTATTCTCTCCCAGTGAACTGCAGGATAACCAGCCTGACCTTTGGTCACATGAAGGATAGGAAAGGGTAACTATAAGAATGCACTGGCAGACTACTAGTACTTAATTTTAAAACAACAAAAAAAGGTTCTTAGCCTGAAAGACAAAATAACATTGGCTGTACCAAGTATCCCTGACTACGTGTGAGGGAAAAGAGGAGTTGTGAGCATCCAAGTGATAATTTAAGGAATCTGCATCAAGAGACAAACACATAGACAAGCCTATAGTGAATATGGCAGCATGCAGGTGCCAGGTGAGTCTACACTCTTCCCTTCAGAAAGACATAAAATTTGTAATACAGACATTTATGCAATGAGAAATAAAGAATCAATGTTTAGTAATTTACATCAGCGGAACAACACATCCCATGATTTCTGCTTGGAGAAAAACTAATCGGTCATCTGGATTTCAAGGCGTACAAAATCAAGCGATTTACACCATTACTTAAAAGCATGTAAGCAAAAGTCCACCACCTTAGAGTGCTTTTTCTCAAAGGTGCCACTCAGCTTTTTATATTAATAAGCTAACTCACTCACTTTGAAGGACATGAACTTCATTTTGCCTGCCATGTTGCCTGTCAAGGAAATTAAGTTGTTACTTTCACTTTCTCTTGAGTATTGTTTTGACCCTCTAAGTAAGTGCAAAACCCGTCACATACTGTAAATGCCTTTCTCAGCCTGAAGTATTAAAGTTCCAAGTGAGTTAATGTTTGTGAATTCATTCAGTTGTCTATTCTACTTACACTTGAAAGCGAGAGCCAGCTTTCCATGGCTTCTGCGACAGTCAAAGAAAAGCCTGTGTACACCGTTTCATGAAAGTGTAACAGGCGTTCAATCCTGGGAGACATAAGCCCTTCACACAGGCTTTTAGTAACAAGACAGACAGAATGCTATTACATCATCCCTGCCAAGTTGATCAGACAAATTCCTATGTCAAAAAGCCTATACAGGGAAGAAGAAAACACTGATAGTTTCAAAAAAGGGAAACTATTTCTTGAAAGGGAATTGGAAAACTTGAGAAATAAAAAGGAAAAAAAAAAAAACAACAACTGAACAAGCTGTTTGTAGTCTCCAGAAGACAAAAGCCACTGACACACAGCATTTTAAAAATGACCATACTTGTATATTCAGGGAAAGAATTCAATCAACACCCCCCCCCCCCCCATTGTTTTCAATTAGACATTTCTGCTTTTGTGAGCTCAAGAAACCTATAATTAGAAGGCACAGAAAACAAATAATTAAAAAGTAATACAAAGTATGCTTAATCTTTTTACCTTTTTAACCACACCCCCCTGCCCAAAGTCCCTGCTGGGATCATTTGGATTTATTACAGCTGTGGGCAAAGCTTGTCATTGACAACTGACCTGATACAACTAGCATTAAGGCAGTAGCTCATGAAGTTTTCCTGAGTACAATCTTAGAATCATAGAATAGTTAGGGTTGGAAAGGACCTTAACATCATCTCGTTCCAAGCCCCCTGCCATGGGCAGGGAGACCTCACACTAAACCGTATCACCCAAGGCCTCATCCAACCTGGTCTTGAACACTGCCAGGGATGGAGCATTCACAACCTCCTTGGGCAACCAATTCCGGTGCCTCACCACCCTAACAGGAAAGAATTTCCTCTTTATATCCAATCTAAACTTCCCCTGTTTTAAGTTTTAACCCATTACCCCTTGTCCTGTCACTACAGTCCCTAATGAACAGTCCCTCCCCAGCATCCCTATAGGCCCCCTTCAGATACTGGAAGGCTGCTATGAGGTCTCCACACAGCCTTCTCTTCTCCAGGCTGAACAGCCCCAACTTTCTCAGCCTGTCTTCATACAGGAGGTGCTCCAGTCCCCTGATCATCCTCGTGGCCCTTCTCTGGACTTGTTCTAACAGTTCCATGTCCTTTTTGGACATAAATCTTGATGATTTATTTGCAAACACACTAAAAACCTAATACATTGTGCAGACAGCAATACCTTCCTGTACCTAATAAATACAAACAGAAAACACAGCTTCTATTTCAGCACAGCTATAGTTGTCTTCTCCAGGAGGGTAACAAGGTCTGTCAGACTACACCTGCTACTTACTTCTGCTTTATTTTCAAAGATCCTCTTCAGCAGACTGAATTATTTCCACATTAACTCTCTCTTACCTCCAGCCCAGAACCTACTGTTGTCTAATTGTGCCAAATAGGGATGCCAGTCAGGCTCTTCACAGTAGCACACTGCAGGACAGCAAGACACAGCAGCACAAACTGACACGACAGGCTGAGGCCAATGAGAAGCCTCAGCCCCACAAAGACAGGCCAGCAGTGGAGGCAGAGCCGAGGCCAGGGAGGGCTTCTCACACCTTGGCAAGGAGGGGTCAAGTTCTGAGCAGACCCCATGGCTGAGCCCCTCGTGGTCCCTACCAGCATGAATTATTCTGTCATTGTGTGAAACACAGTAGAACAGGTTCCACTAACAAAGTGTAAACCTAAGTGTTTTGCTGTCTCCTCCCTCCAAATGGTCAAACTTGCTTTGGGCTTTTTCACATCAATTAATTTTACCAACATGTAAAGAAGTCTTGGTAAATTTTCTGGTTCAGACTGTGCAACATGTTAAGTAGCTTTATTTAAACTTACAGTTTCTAACTTGATCTACATTCTAACTACTGCTTTTATTATGCTTAATATAAAACTGTTCCTTTTTGAATCAGAGGTGTTTTATTTTCTTATTACTTCCTCCCACCAGAGTAGCTCTGTTGTATTTATCTCTGTAAAGTCAAGCAAGCAATGTTTTATGTATAAGGTCTAAGTTCTGCTTTTGCAGAAGGAAACACAAATAGCTTGGTTGTGAAGACACAGCTATCTAATCATGTATTTAAGGTAGGAACATGCTCATCTGCTCACCCATTTCACTGTAAAGATGACAAGCACTGAGCTCTTATACAAAGTTAATCACAGAAGCACTCCACTTTGTTTCACTGTCAGGACAATCTTTTTTATACTAATCATGCACCAGCAGTAAGCAGTAACACCTTTATTGGGATGGCTTTTGACATGGTGCAGGACTCACCCCTCCTGCCTTTAGCAGCTTTCTTCTGAATTCTTCTGTCGGGTTGTTGAATGTGAGCTTTTCACAGCGGAGGTGATTTACAGGTGGGTGGCCTTCAAGGTGCAGGAATAAGTCATAGTCAAATCGAACTTTCTTAGGTTCTTCCTGAGGGTTGAAAATAACCAGATAGAAACATCTAGCACCAAACCTAAGTTGCAAACAAGGGCTACGTAAAGACTGCCGATTAAAATGAAAATTATGTCATTTTTAACCATTCTCTGTTCTCAGACACATGATGGATTTTACCAAGTGTCAGCTGAGCTACAGTAATCCAGAGAAACTCATATCGGTCCATGGTAACACACAGTAAAATACATGAACTTCAGTGAACTTCAAGTTGCCCTGACAAGGCGTAATTGGAAGTGTTATGTCATGTTTGGCACAGGCTACAGACATACACATAGGCAAGTATCATGATTCAGCTGACACAAGGTAACTGTCACCAACACAATCACATTTCTGATTCCTAGATAGTACTGAAGACATTCTAATAGGGTTTGAATTAGTCTACCAAAGCCAAACACTATTGTTTTCTTCACAAGCTGTAGGAAAGAATAAGAATGAAACTGTTGCTGCACTACATTAGATCTCCTGCAAGGGGGCTCATTAATTAATTAAACTTCATTGCCTTAAATGAGTATGGCCAGCTGGATTTCAAGTGTTCCACTATAGCTTCCAAGTGACTAAAATTCTCTGCCACTGCCATGAAAAAAATGAAACTGAATGTTCCCTGTACCAATATGGAGAGAGAAAGAACAGGAAAGGCAAATTTATCTTGGGAAACATCATTTATGCTCTACTGCCCTGAGAATGCCTTAGCTGAAAAAGGACACTAGTGGTATTGAACTGACTTCAGTTTATAGTACCAGAGAAAAAGATACGAAGTACATTTCATGTTATGCATTTACACAGTTCCTTCTAGAAGCTGAATACAAATTAAGCGTTCTTTTAAGACAATATTAAGTAGCCCTTCTTCCTGTGCAGCAGAAGCCACTAAATCAATGTTGGTCTTAAGGCAGAACATAGTAAAAGGTCAAATTTAGAAAAAGCTTTAGTAAAAGGGGAACTATAAGGGAAGATGAGGAAAAGACAGGGGAAAATATTAACACAAACACTGCATGTAATCAAAATGTGTGCTCTGTTCAGTGACAGATGCTTTAAAAATTCACATTAAAAAAATTTTTAGCTTCGATTCAGGATTCCAAGGATGTGAAGAACTGAACGTGCAGAAATCTCAGTTATTCTAAAAGTAAAATCAGAGGTTTCAAACACAGCCAAGGGACATCCGTCTCATCCCATCTCTAGACTTAGAGCAGAGACAACAGAAAAGGACCCAAAATAAAAAGCCTGCAGTATTCTTCTGTTACTGACAGAAGAGAGTAATTCACTTAGATGAACGTTTTTCTTGAAGGACCATTTTCAGAAGCAACCATGGATGAAGATATTTCTTACTGTTAGAAAGATTAATACAGGATTTCTTGCAGAAAAAATACAGAAGATTTATACCCCAGTCTGCTTAGAAAACGTGTGATGTTGCTACCAACGGTTGGTACCAGCAGCTTTGCCATAAGAGCAAAGTTGTAAGAGTTTACAAATGTGAGTCTTCAAAGAATTCTGTGGAAAGTCAGATGAACATACCCAGTGATTTCAAAGAAGACTTTCACTACACAAACAACTCCCAGTACCACTACCATTATTTCAAATGGTGTGACAGTGAAGGCAGAATATACTATAGTTTATGAGCCTTATCCTAAATGGACTAATTTTCAGAGTGGTAGCCTTTTGACTAAAAGCATTTTTCAAGGACATTGTCTCAATGCCTAACAACTATAGTCTGATGATGATGAATTTGGGAGGGTGTGTGTATGTGTTTATCATTTCTCTAATTCTTTAAAGCTTGGATATTTTCTATCAGGATGAAATGCCAATTAGATTTTCTACCAGTTTCTGCCTAGTCCTGGGAACAGCCACCCTGTAATTCTCCATGGTCCACGTGGCTTCCTGTACCCTTGCCTTCTCTATTCACTAGGGTACTTTCTGAATCAGAAATTGAAAAGTTGTCTACCTTGAATAAGTGATGATGGTCTGTCTCCTCTTCCTCCTTCTGTCTATCTCCTCTTTTTCTGTACTGGAAAACCTGTGAAGTGGCTTAGGGGAGGAAGAGTAGCTGAGCCAGGAGAAAGCAGCAGTTTGCCTCAGGAATTCCGGCTCAATTTTTGTGCCACTTTTCCTTTGTATTGTACCGACCCCAGGGAAGTGCATGCTGCTGCAGCTGTGTGAAGAGCTAGCTGACTCACAGTCCAACTGCTGCTTGTCGTATTCCATGACACCAAAATAGGGGTGAGGGATGTTTGCAAACTTTCTAATTCCACATGCTGCTTGAGGGTGAGGTGAGTTGTAATCACTGCTGCCCTCTTGATCTCAGTCTAAGCCACAACTCCTGCTGGTCGCCACAGTCAGCGAAGGCAGCCATAAGTCTGAGTGAAAAACAAAAGAAGAAACATCGGGCAGGAAGCCTTCTGTAGAGATGCTTCAACGACTGACTCACTATCTTCTGACTTTGTCTGCCAAGTTTTGGGATGAACTCTTAACAGAGGATTTAAAGAGAATGGGCTGCTTTTCATTAGATTTCCTGAACGAAGCAGAACTGCTTCCCTAATGGAGACAGACCTAAAAAGCACACCCAAAAAGCCAGTCAACTCACTGAAGCAGTTCTGTTTTCTTTTCCAACTGCAAACGGGGTAGACTAAGCCCTGCTCTTCACAGATTGATACAGGGAACATTTCAGGATTACCTGTTTGAAACCTACAACTTAGAAAGTGCCTGAGCAGAATTATTCACACCATGCACCTCGACAGAGTTTTCTGTGAAAGATAAAGAAGACTGGAATATCTACTTGAAGGTACATACAGCTAACGAAGTTGTACTCTAATATGTATTTTAAGTGATCAGGGTTCCAGCAAATGTGTATTTCTATTTTCCTTCAGTTTTAGTTTTTCATCAAGCATTCAACACATTAAAGATGCAACAATGACAATTAAAATAATTGGATTAAACTACACCTTGGCAATATAAAACAAACACACAGGTTCTCTTAGAAGCACATGTGAAGGGTAACAGCAGCTCCACCAAGGCACATGACAAACCTAAAATACTGCAGTTAACATACTGTACATTAAACCTTGCAAGCTTTCTGCTACTTAATTCCACCCAAATTAGATTCTTTTCATCTGAACAAGTTAATAATAATACAGACCCTGTTATGTACATTAAAGGAAATCTCTGTATTTGCTCTCAAAGCGACCCACAGTAAGTGCAGCATTTACTTAAGACTCAATTTGAGATACGACAATAACGTAAGCTTTGTAGAATGGCACTGTTTTTTTTAACTGTGCCCCTGGTAATGTTAAGTAGAGTCAATGTTCCCATGAGTCTAAAATAATGGATTTTCAGACTGAAGATGCAGGATTTAAAAAAAAAAAAAAAAAGAAAAGACTGTTTTGAAAGATAAAATCCTGAACAAACTAAAGAGACCAGCAATACTAAAACAGAACACTGAGTTCACTATGAAATTGACATAATCAAGACCAGTATCCTTTCTTAAAGTTTAAGTGATTCGTGAACTTCCTTAAGGAGTTCCTTAAGGAAGCGCTTCCTTAAGGAATTATTTAAAGTCTGTCCACTTCTGAGGTGGGCTACTAATTCTGGATAATTATATTCAACATCTTTATCAAGTAATCCTAATTTCATAGTTATCCGCTAAATACAGTTACAAACTTCTAAAAGTTACAGGGACTCTGAATTGAGGAACAGCACTGATGAAGATAACTAAACCTAATTTTTAACTGAGTTTATGAATTAAACTGTAAATCTTTAAGAAAAACTTTCACATTATTTTCCTTTTAAATGCAAAGTATATGATTCTATACCTTGTTTTTGAAGTAAACCTCAATTGGCAAAATGAAACCAGCATACCCAGATTCTTCAACTTTGTAGGGTGGATCTTTGCACACTGAAACAAAGAGAAAAAACTGGATTTAACACACACACAAAAAAATGCTTTAAATGCACAAACAAAACGTGAGTAAATAATCTGCAACAATAGTTCAGCACCATTACAAAACTGCACACACACACACACAGTAGGACATATGTGTGCACAACACAACATGAATTTTACAAGCAAATTATTCCTGCCTACATACAACCTATAGTTTAGCCATAGCAATATCCCCCACCACTCCTCACTTTCTCAATCCTTTCAGGCTGCTAAAGCAGAACACCAGGGACTTCAACACCAGGTGGACCCACTGAGTACCCACAACAGCTACATACACACTGCAGCCAAGGCTTGTTTTAGGAATGGAAAGTACATAGGATTCCACCCTGTGAAAGCTGAACACGTGGAGGGCAGAATTGCCATTCATGTATTCATGACCTAATACTAATAAAATCCTAACTCTATGTAATGTAATTTTTAATAACTTAATTGAATTAGAACCAATGCAAATAAAATTGAAATCTCTACTACTAGGGGAAGGGTGATGATACAACATTCCAGTATATGGTGCAGAATCTCAGGAAGATTATGTACTGTATTATGTTAAAACAGTAACCAGGTTTACTCTATAGGATTCAGCCTTCTTTAATGTTACAGTAAGCATTACTAGCTGCAATATACAATCTTTTCCTTCAAGTTTTCAGTTTAATGCAAGGGATTTTACTTACATGAAATCCCCATAGCACTCAACAGAAGCTCTGTGAATAAAGTGGCACAAGCCCATCAACTTCAGCCAGTGACAAAAAGCAGGTTGTTACAGAATTTAGAACAGAAGCCACCCTTCCCTTCTCCCATCTGGCTGTGTGACAACCTTATTACAGAAATCATGCCCATGTAACACGTAAGTACAAAGGTAGCCTGAGCTTAAGAAACCATCCTTCCAAATGCTGCATTGATATGTGTGACAATTCATGTCATATGGACTACCATCTCAATATCATACTAACAGGTTCTCTGTTGTAGACTGGTAAAATGCTGCAATTTGTACACAAAGGCTTGACTTCTTCAGAAAATTCTGCTAGAGCTATCTCAATTTTTGCTGAATAAAAAAAATGTAATTCAGACTCACAGATGGATCATCATTTCTTAAGATATACACTCTCTTTAGAATCACCTGGTACCTGCACAGGATCAGGTGCAACTGAAACTATACAAAAAGCATGTTTTGCAATCAACTGTACAAGGGTCTGAATGCCAAACTTATGCTTTTTAGCAAAGAACACAGGCACTTACCACCCTCTATCATCCCAAAAACATCACAAGGCCCATCAGACATATCCAGGAATAAAACTGCTGCCACATTCTCAATAGTATGATCAATATGATCAATGACTGGGACCAGGTTAGGAAAGTTAAGGCCCATTTAGAATTGGCTGGGGATGTGAAAGATAACAGGAAGGGATTCTATAGGTACACTGTGAATAAAAGACAGAATAGGGACAGCATGGGCCATCTCCAGAAGCTCTCGGGAGAACTGGCTACCCTGGATTTGGAGAAGGCTGAGGTTGTTAATGACTTCCTTGCCTCAGTCTTCACTGATAAATGCTCTGACCACACCACCCATGTCTTGGAAGGCAGATGCAGGGACTGTGAGAATGAAGACCCTGGGTCCACTGTAGGAGAGGATCTGGCTCGAGACAGTCTTAAGGAACCTGAACGTGCACAAGTCCATGGGACCTGATGAGATCCATCCGCGGGTCCTGAAGGAGCTGGCAAATGAAGTTGCTAAGCCACTGGCCATCATATTGAAAAATCATGGCAGTCAGGTGAAATTCCCCATGACTGGAAAAAGGGAAATAGAACTCCCATTTTCAAGAAGGGGAAAATGGATCACCCGGGGAGCTACAGACCAGTCAGTCTCACCTCTGTGCCTGGCAAAATCTTGGAGCAGATTCTCCTGGAAGGCATGCTAAGTAAGGCACATGAAAACCAGCAAGGTGCTTGGTGACAGCCAGCATGGCTTCAGTAAGGGGAAATCCTGCCTGACCAATTTGGTGGCCCAATTTGGTGGCCTTCTGTGTTGGGGCTACAGAACTGATGGACAGGGTTAGAGCAGTTGATGTCATCTACCTGGACTTGGGCAAAGCGTTTGACACTGTTCCACACAACATCCTTTTCTCTAAATTGGAGAGACATCAGTTTGATAGGTGGCCCACTCGGTGGATAAAGAACTGGCTGAATGGCCGCACGCAAAGATTTGTGGTCAATGGCTCAATGTCCATCTGGAGACCAGTAACAAGTGGTGTCCCTCAGGGATCGGTGTTGGGACCAGTGTTGTTCAACATGGGTGCTGGTGATATGGACAAAGCAGAATTTCCTCCTACTACCTTGCCATTCTCCTCCTCTTTTAGCACCAAATCCACACAGGGACTTCAAGAATAAGGAAAATGGCAAGTCCTTGCTCACCTATTTCAGTTGATTATCACTCCACAGTTCACTTTATGCAATCAACAGAAAAGAATGACAAAGTGGAGAAAGAATAATCACTTTTCCAAACTCTTCTGCAACACCATCCTCTTACAGCTATAGAATTTAGTTTGGTTTTCCTGACAAGGAAAAAGAGAGAATTTACAGTTTATAAAGTGGAATTTGAAAGCTTTTTCACAATTGGTCAAATCTGAGAGGTGGTTTCAGACATACAAAGCTCTGACCTTGGACAGTGACCATTTTGTGTTAAACCTCCCAGAAGTAGTATTTCAGCTTATTCTGATGTGTCTTCCCTTAAGAGGGCACTTGAAAACCGTAAGTATAATAGTTCCAGTAAGCACATAATACATACTGACAACTTTTTCAAAGATGGAAAAGCCCTCCTGCTCCTCCTCTGCCTCAGAAGAAAACTTGAGGAGACAGCTTTCCCAGTATTAATTGAATGGCCATGCAGGGTTCAGAAGACTGAAATACACTTATATAAAACCAGGGAATGATTATATAGCAAGTATTTATCCATATGGAAACACTGAAATTTTAGAAACCGTAATAATACATTAACTGTTACAGAGATTTCAGGCTCCATTACTTGACAAGTCACAAATCACTTTTTTCTTTTTTTTTTTTTAAATAAATATCAGGTCAACTTCTTCCTGAGCACTTAATTGGGGCAGAAAACACTGTCAGCATAAATATTTTTCATTCTCCCCCTCAAACGTCCCTTCTTTTAGATTTACACAGCTGTTAGCTGTACTGAATAGTACCTTGTCAAAGTTTCTCATTACATTTCTGAAAACAAAGTCTTTTATACTTGCAGACTCTGTTGAAACTTGGGTGATGGGATGCAAAACACTTAATCACAACGAAACTACTCTGGGTACCTTCCCAAGCTGAAAGATGGCTTGTACTAGAAGAAAAAGAGTACAATCTTGTGAATGAAACTGTCCTGAAAAGAAGTGACTCAGGCAAGCTCCATGCTCTTGCATACTTGCAGACTGCAACAAAAGTGAAAGCCTCACCTTTCTTATGGAATCCTCTACTACACATACTGGCAGAAACAGCACCTCTGTGCACTCTTAATCAACATTCACTAGCATAAGCTCTCTGTTCTGTTAACTGTCGCAAGTAGTAACCAGAGCTGCAATGACATGTGTGGTTTAGCCGAGCCAACAGGCAATCATCCTAGCAAGGTTTGTCAACTGGACAAGTTGCAAGAGTCAGGTAAACCACAGAACAGGTAGGAATAAAAAAACTAGATGCAGCGGAAAAAGGAAAGAAAGACAAAAGCAAATTGCAAATTCAGATCAACAGAAACCCAAAGCAGTTACAGCAATGCTCACCCCGAAGTACAATGAAACATTGCTTTCTGTTGGACACTGACCATTTTGTGTTAAGCCTCCCAGAAGTATTTCACCTTATTCTGACATGTCTTCCCTTAATAGGGCACTTGGAAACTTTAAGTATAATAATTCTAGTAAGCACAAAATAAATACTGACTTTTTCAAAGACAGAAAAGCCTTCCTGCTCCTCCTGAGCCTTCTTGCCCTAGATTCTACACCTTCTCTTCTTTCCTCCATCATTTGACAGTTTGTGTAGTCTTTTAGTTTCATATAATTTCAAGCTTCTATTCAGTATTGAACACCTCTGCCACAGAAGCAAAGTTTGATCTGACAACTCTAACTACAGCAAAGGTGTACAAGCTAGGGCAAGAAGGCTCAGGTCCTAGGACAAGAAGTAGTTCTCATAAGTGGAATACCATTTTTCTATAATGCTGGGCTAGCATATACACACAGGTGCAACTGCACAAATACTGATTTCCAGTACTGTGCACATGCTCAGGTACTCAACCACAATATATTGCCCTTGACAGAGGACTATCTAGGCACTCAGCTGCAACCCTTGCTTCACTACAAACAGTTCACAAAGACCAGGAATAGTTAGAAGCACATTGGCTATGCTGTTCTGTTTATTTTGACCAGCCACCCCATATATGAAAGCACAGTAATTCGCAGCTAATTATTTAAATGTGCCTTCAAAGAGGCACAAATTTAAATGTGCCTTCTCAAACAAAATGTGCCTTCCAGAGACCAAATGCAAGATATCAATGTGCATCTTCAAATGCAGCTTAGTAACATTATCATTGCTAATACACAATTTTATTCACAGGGATTTTTTTTTCTCCGTAAGATCTCAGTATCCGTGTCAGCAAAATTGCCTATTATTCTACATATAAGAAAGAGATGCGAGTGCTCCATTCTCATTCAATGCACTCTACAGCTGAATTATTTTGATAATGCCAGCATAACGAGTTACCCAAGATCACTACAAGCTAGGACAGGAATTTATGAGGAGTAGATTATTTGTCCACTGTTCTTCAGGGGAATATGCTTTCTCTACAGCTCATGTTAAGTGGCTTAAATCATTTATCTCAAATGTTTTGCTTCTTTAATCCACAAGTGAAGAGCTGCTTTTTCTTTTGTGTTGACACATGCATTCCCATGCACTGCATCAGACATTAACTGGCACCTAAGGAACAGATGCAAATCAAGCCATGAGAATGCATTTAACTAACAGAGACCACACTAAGGACTTTAGAGATAACAATAACAAAATTCTAATAAGAGCTATGCTTTTTAAAAGCTTTAATGTAAGACTCATTTGCTGCTCCAACACCATTAAATATTTCATTGCAAACAGATTTTTCCTTTTTTTAAAAAAATTGCAATACGAATGAATAAGGAAAGACAGATTTTTTTTACGTAGATGTTGACACAACGTAAGGACAATGCAGAATAATGACTGTAACAATTCACATATATTTTGTGTACCCTGCAGGAAACACCGGTGGCTGATGTGAGGAAGAAAAGCCTTTTGAGAGAGAACGGGTTTAATTGTAACTCTCTGCACTTGTAGTTTATAGATTCTTTCCTATAATTTGCTCAGATTGGTCACCCTTCAATCAACTTTTCTCTCTTATTCATCACCATCTTCATTAAAAGAAGTCTCAGAATAAAGGGGTGGCATTCACTTTCAGAGGAAGGCAGACTGCCATCCCAAATCCCTCCTGCACCAAGTCAGCTGTAAGTATTCAGCTCTGATTTCTATAAAAGCTCTTTGACTCTGTTACTCAGCAGCTCACCTTGACAGGCGAGTTGCTGTACTTGGACTCTATACAACAGCCCAGAAGAGCATGGGTCCATAATGCGCTACCTTCAAGGTACACCTCAGCCATTAATTCCAACAAATTGCCAGGCAGGTTCAAACAAAAGCTGCCAAAAATTACTAAATTAAATGTGGGTTATAAAGTATCTCCTACATTAGGAGTAAGGAATTCTCATTTGCTTAACTCCTTACACTGACAAGTATGTGATGAGAAAAATCCAGCTCTGAAGTGAAAGCACAGAAGGCACCAAGACAGAACTAAGGCTGAGCTTTTAGCACTGCATTTGCAATCTTATTAAGTTCCCTGCCCCACATCCCAAAAGCCCGTAATTTCTACCAGCTGGACAGGATAGCAAGATACAGCTTATAACCCCTTAAACAAAGTGAATCCTATCTAATTTTCAGTGTAAAATTTTCTGAATATAGTGTCTATTCCCTGACCACTAGACACCTTCTTCATCAATTCAGATCAAACTGATACACAAGATAGGGCAGGGAAGGGGAAAAAACTTTTGCCATGCCCAACAAGGTTTTGCAAATCCAGGTCTTTCGGAAGTCATTAGCACTGGCCTTTAAGCATTGCTAAAAGACCAAGAGAGAGAACAGTGAACACCCACTCAGAAATTTCTTTCCAGTCAGAACAAAAATATAAAAACAGACTAACAAAGATAAGGTTTGGGTTTTCTGTTGATGGTTGGGTTTGGGGGTTTTGTTTGTTTGCTTGGGGGCTTTTTGGTGCCCTGTGTTTTGCTCTGTTTATTTTGAGGTTTTGTTTGCTTGGGGTTTTGGTCTGGGGTTCTTTTTTTTGTTTTCTTTTGTTGGGGGTTTTGTTTGTTTGGGTTTTTTATGGGGGGGGGGGGGGTAGGATGGTGGTTGCTTTTTTGTTTGGTTGAGCACTTTATACAGTTAAAAGGCCACATATACCCTAACTCTTAGCACACGAAAATAGCAGTAAGCCTTCAACACACAATTTTGAGCTTCTGAAATACAGCAGTGAGCTTCCTGTATCTACGGATTCATGTGGCATAACCTGCAGTTGCACATTTACAATACTGTCAATTTAGGTAAATTTAAAGGTTTTCTGTGATTTACTGGTTTCTCTTACTAATTCGCACTGCACATATACTATGTGTCTGCGGGTCCTAGAAGCAACTGAGAACATGAAACTGTAAACTGAACAGGCGCAAGAGTTCCTAGTATTGATTTTTTTTTTCTCTGTAGCACATACAGAATATTTCCTGGCCGTTTAAAGTACAGCCAACTAAGTGTTCTGACATAAGCTGTTTTGGATTAGAAGGGGAACCTAAGCTATCCTGATTTCATAATTCTATGCAGGCTCATTTGATGTACACATGCTGCAGATGGGAAAGAATGCACCTTCACTCATTAACGATACAGAAGAAAGCAGCCTGTACTGCCAGACAACAGGCAACAGCTACCTAACTTGGAAATTCACTATTGTGTAAAGTTATATGGTTCAAACCCACACAACTCATTTGTCTAGTATCTTCCTGCTTTGCTAAAATGCAAATGTAGCAGGAAAAGATTTTAAAGCTCCACCTCACTTGCTAGAATCTGGCTGGTAGCAAAACATCCACCGGACCTTGAAATGCCATTTTAAACCGCGTTTTTCCACCCTTTCCAGACTTCCAGCAGGCGGAGCACTTCTCTTGACCGCCCTACTATAGACACCAAAAGATCCTCAGGCACCTGCAAACTTTCAGACTTCACGACAAGTGGCAGATGATGCAGAAGTCCTCCCCTTGACTTACAGACACCGAAACCTGTTCAGCTATATTCTGCACTGCACACACAAACAACAATCCTTAATGAGACACATGGAAGTTACTGGAGATGTCTACGACTATTTATAATTCATGCCTCCTATCCCATCTGTCTGCTCCCTCAGGTTTCCTCCAGATAAGACAGGAATGAGAGCAAACTGGTGGGGGGTGGGGTGTCTCTATTTTAAGTTCAATATGCTATGCAAAATTAAACTGGTAACAAATATTTTCAGAGCTGTTGAGATTACTCTCTATTCTAGTGATACCATATTTGTGTTAAACCATTTCTGTTGAACTGCAAGCCAAGGCTAAGAATTTTTCCATCAAACTTCTCAGTTCTTAATGATCATTTTACTTCACTAATGATCAAGTAAATATAGTTTCTTTTTTTTGTAAAGGTTTTCATTCTATGGAGCACATATAATAACTTAAAAAAACATCAGAACATTTTTCCTGTAAAGAACAGTGTCACATGCAATCTGTGTTTGCACCAGCCTCGCAAAGGTACATCTTCACTATCTGGGAATGCTTAAAAACAGAGAAAGTGGCTGCTGCCTAAGGCTCTAAGTTGGTAGCAATTTTTCCACTGCATTAAGACAAGAGATGAGAACCCACGCCTGTAATGCAGCTGGTAGAACTTCTCTGAAAATATAGTAGTAAAGAACAAAATCTGCTACTGCATACACCATTCATCATTATGTCTTATCTTCATAAATGCAGTTGATTTTTTACATGACATTTAAGAAACTCATAAGTAGTTCCAGTAGTAAAAGTGAGTGTATTTCTGAATGGCTAAGACAGCACTCTCCAGCAAAAGGCAAGTGATGAAAGAGAACTTCTCTTCACAGAACATGAATCAAGTATTTAAAACTATGAAACTGAGATAGGAGACACAGGAACATCCCCATGAAATTACCATAACTCAGTTACTGTTTATATTGAATACAGAGTTTGTATTTAAAATATTAACTAAGATCCAAAAGCAACACAGTAATTCAATGGTGCTAGCACATCCCCATTATATCTCTACTGCAATAGCATTTTTGACTTAGAGGAACAACACACATTATGTACCTTTACTGCCCTTGTAAGCCTTCCGTGTATTTCAAATTAGGACATCAGGAAACTGCTTCTTACAGAATTATTTCAATATTAATGGCACTGTTTCATCATATTTAATAAACTGGCAAAGACAGCTAATTTTGCTTCCATTGCCTACCTGATGCCATTCAGAGCAGCTACACACAGGATCACAAGCACTAGACTGCATATCTGGGTTACTTTAGCAATTGGGAGAGTGAGACTAAGAGAAGGAAAAGAAAAATATCTCCTCAAGCACATTGTATTAATTCCACTTATTAGCGAATGGGAAAATATAATAAAGCATGCTATCCTAATTTAAGCAAAACATTGAGTTTAACATGGCATGAGCTTAAAACTCTAGAAGAGTATCGCTAAGGTTGAAACAATTATTTACATGGTATGTTTACATTAATCTGCTTGCTTTTTCTGGCTTTTACTTAGCATTAACTGTGTGCCAGATCAATACAATGGTCTACAACAAAAAATACCCTCAAGTACAGGGATTTGAAGTCTGTGTGCAAACACATTTATAACGAGTATGATACAAATGTATGCTCCAGGCATAAACACAGCCCAAGAACTCTGTTTGCATGCAGGTAACGAAGATGTTCTATCTGTTGGCATGCAGGTAATGATTGTAGCAATTATACTATTCAGCTGTTTGACATTCTGAGGAAAGAGAACAGGAGAACAGGTAGCCACATGAGACTAATGATGAGTGATTTACAACAAAGGAGCATAGAAATTAAGATTTTCTTCAAAGTGAAATAATGAAAATTGCAATGCTGTTTCTGACCATTACAGCATACCTACAGCTTTATTTTTCTGCCTAAGAAGATGGAATAAACTATTTCAGTTGGAAGAGACCTACAAGTATCCTCCAGTCCAACTGCCTGAAAAAAAGTTAAAATATATTATTATGGGCATTATCCAAGTGCCTCTTAAACAGGCTTGGGGCATTGATCACCTCTCCAGGAAGCCTGTTCCAGTGTCTGACCACCCCCTTGGTGAAGAAATGCTTCTGTATGTCCAGCCAAAACCTCCCCAGGGCAGCTCTGAGACATTCCCACACATCCTGTTCCTGGATCGCAGGGAGAAGAGATGAGCATCCTCCTCCCCACTTCCCCTCCTCAGGAAGCTGTAGGGAGCAATGAGCTCGCCCCTCAGCCTCCTTTCCTCCAAACCAGACAAGGCCGGAGCCCTCGGCCACTCCTCACAGGACACGCCTTCCAGACCTTCCACCAGCTTTGTTGCCTTCCTCTGGGTGTATCCAAGGACCTTCACATCCTTCTTTAACTGTGGGCCCAGAGCTGCACACAGGGCTCAAGGTGAGGCCACACAACTCTGCATACAGCAGGGTAATCATCTCCTTTGACCAGCTCGTTCTGCTGTGTTTGATGCACCGTAGGCTGAAAAACCAAACTAAATGCCTCTGATTTTTCTACATCCCTATTAGTCAGAAGGCCACTTTCAAGTATCAGTCCAGTGATTTCTTTAGACCTCTTTTTGCTATTGACATACTTTAAAAAAGCCATTCTTATTATCTGATTCAGCTCTAAGCTTTGTCCTTTGGTGCCTTCTCCCTGTGAAGCCTGAGCTCACTTCCAGATATCACACAATTTCTTCTTCCTCTGAAGCTCCACTGTTGAGCCAAGCTGGTCTTCTCTCCACTTGCTTGACTTTCAGCACAACGCGATTACCTTTTCCTGTGCTTCTAAAAGGTGGTTCTTAAAAACTGACTAGCTCTCATAGATCTCCTAAGCCCTCAAAAACAGATTCCCAAGTGGCATGGCTAACAAGCTCCCTGAACAGCTCAGTTTGCTCTCTTGAAATTTAGGGAAATAACCCTCCTGCCCTTCCTTCTTACTACACTGAAAATGTTAAAACTTAACCATTTCATGATCTCTGTGGCCAAGACAGCCACCTACCATCACATCTCACACAAGTTCTTCTCTGTTCACAAACAAGTATAGGAGGAAACCTTTTCTAGTTGGCTTACTGCAATACCTGTGACAAGAAATTATCTTCAACATACATCTGGAATTTCCCAGACTTGCTTGTCACAGTGGTCTGGTATTCCCAGCTGATGTCCGGGAATCTGAAATCTCCCAGAAGGGCAAGAACTACCAATCCAGAGATTTCTCTTAAGTTTCTATAGAATAAATCATCAGTGCTATCATTATGGCTGAGTGAACAGCAGACACACACAACATGTCCTTTGTTTTCCACTCCCCTCATCCTCACCAGAGGCTTCCAATCACATTACCTGTAATTGTAAGGGCTGTACAGTCAAAGCTCTCCCTTACAGTCAGTGCAACTCCTCCACCTCACCTGCCCTGCTCATCCCTCCTGAACAGCTGCAGCCCTGATCCCAGCACTCCGGTCATGGGACTCATCCCACCAAGTCTCACCAGTGACACCGCAGCTCTGGGAACTGATCAACACTTCCAGTTCATGCTGTTTGTCACATTCTGTGCACTGGTGTACAAGCTTTTCAGATATACTGAAAGACATATATACTCTGAAAGGTACAAGATATTAATTCCAGCCAACCACAGATACGCTTTTTCACAAACTCTGCAGCTCTGCACACTACTGATAAACTTGCCTTTGTACACCGAACAGAAAGGGATGGGCAAGATAAGTAGATCAGGCTTAAAAGCAGAAAACCCTCAGAGTGGTACATGGTCTAATCCTGAATAAATGGTTTTGTTCTAGGCCAGTAAGATCATGAAGTGAACAGTAATTTTAAAAATTCCTCATCTTAAAAAACGCTACATTTCTGAGATCGTATTGGCACTACTAATATGGTGGTAATATGGAAAGAGTAAAAATAAAGTGACCATAATGTCCAAACACACATTTGATAAATCATGACTAGGATTCAAAGGCATCTGCTCGCAATCTTTCAATTTTTTAAAAGTCAGGAAAAAAAGAGGACAAAATAGCATTTGCAAGTTGTTATTTTTTGGTTTGTTGTTTGCTTTCTTTAGTAAAAGAAAACAAATCGGAAAACTATTGACTGAAATGTTAGCAATGTTTTACTTGTTTGTATGTTACTGAATAAAAACATTTCATGTGCAGTCCCTAGCCTCTAGTTGTTTCTGAAAGAACAGGCATACAGCATTGTTTCCAGTTTTCCTGTCAGCGATATCTTTATCATTCCACTGGCGAGTTGCAAGCATCAGGTAACAAATAAATAATTTTGTTGATAATTCTGCAGAACATTTCAGGGGCTCTTAACTGTTTTAGTTGTGCAGATCTGAAAAAAAAGAGTGAGGCACTTCCTAACAGACTTTAACACATGCAAACTGCTAACAATAATTTTTGTACCAAATACTCTAAACTTTGCTTCAGTGTTTAGACAGCATTTCCGTATGAAAAATATTTCAGAATCACTAGCAAACACAAGTTTGGTTTTGTGAAAAACTAAAATATACTCCTAACCTATAACATGTTCTGCTTCTACAAAACTATTTTAGAAGAACTTCAAAGAATACATCAATGAAACACAGAAGTGTTTCCAAAGTGTTTCAAATTGACTAAAATGTCATTACAAAGTTATCCTGTGGAAAAAATGTGTTTGCAAAGCTGAAAACTGAAGTGTACATAAGCTGCATAACAGATGGACTTTGTATGGCTACGTAGTATGCTACACATAAAGCCATATACAGATAAATGAGCTGTATCAATAAAAACACTTTAGTTCATTCTAAAAAACTTTAGAGGTGGCACTCGATGTACTTTTTAAAAATCTGTAGTATCTGTTTTTTTTACCTCATTCCTCAAAACTGTTTCTCATCTCTTTTCCTGTCAGCATTCATTAACAAGGTATTGAACGTTTGTTACTGTTTAATTTTTTCAACTGAATGATCTTACTTTACCATGTCAATCTTGCCAACACAAATAATTTAAATTTTGGTTGTCATTCCAGATTTAAGTTGATGAAACAGGAATTCAGTCACACTGTAAGAGCCTCAAAGAACTGCTGAGTATCTCTGAAGTCTGATGGTATGTTTGAAGAGCAAACTCCACACCTTTGGACTTTTTCTAGGATAGTACCTATACAACAGGTACTTAAAACATTTCCAGGAGAAAACTCATGCCTGCATATCTTCAACAACTTTCTAATTCTTCATTAAATGATGCACCAATTGGAAATAAGAGAATGGCCAAATGTGAGGTGGTTGCTTGGACATAATATGCTAAAATGTCAATTAAAATTACCTGTGACAGATTTTCTTGATCAGATTTTGTTCGTTCAAAACAAGTCAAGCCTCGTTTACTTTATTAGGGTTGCAGTAAGCGTAGCTAAATTGTGATCCTTAAGTTTAAATAACCCAGCATTGAGCAAAACATGAAGTTTTTTTCCCTTTCAATCACACATTATTCCTTGCAGATTAACAGTGAAATTAACATAAGGAAACACTGAATTAATGAGATACTGGTCTGCACCAAACTCTGTGTTCTTACTCAGTCCAACTGGAGTAGAAACCTACTCAGCAATGTGATTACATGTTCAAACAGAACCTAACCAAAGAACATATGAACACAGTGAACAGCTCAGGGAAAGGACTCTGAAACACCTCTTGCAATTCATCATTTGACCTTCTGAATCTGAGCTATCAATCACTTCAACTGCAATGTTTTCCTTTACTCATTGCAATGTGTTTCTCTTCTCTTGGTATTCCTCTGTTTTCTTCAAGGATTTTGATTATTAACAGCTTGAAAAACAGAGAAATAAATTCATGTAAACATCTTGGCATGACATCAGCCAGACATGCAGGAAACAAGTAATATTACACTGCTATTGTTTCATTAGTGTTCATGATTCAAGAAGACTTCAGAGGAACAGAAAACTTGACACTTTTCTTCAGTTTTGAAGAAAGGAATGCAATAATTTATTTTGGGTGAAAATATCCAAACCTTCAAAATCATGCATGCCTAACAATAATTTGCTTCAATCTAACAAAATATCCCCCATTTAACAATCATTTATAATTCTTTCTGGAATCAAGAGTACACATTCCCTAGAAAACATGAAATTAGTTAAAATGGAAAAAGGCATTTCATATTAGCATATCAGATGCTTTCAAAGGAGACATGCTCATAACTTTTCTGTACCAAAGCAGACTTCCTTGCTTCAATATAACATCCAAAACTTTGTTTGCCATAGTAGAACTGACTGACAATACATAACTGCACAAAAAGGGCTTTCAATATCTGGCATGTTTAACTCTTGAAGTTCCTCATCTTTCTTATTTTCTGTTGGGGTTCTTTTGGATCTGGACAGGGATTTTTTTATTTGTTTGTGGTTGTTTTGTTGTTTTTGTTTCTGTGGTTTTGTTTTTGTTTGGTTTGGGTATTTTTGTTGTTGTTTTGGTTTGGGGGTTTGGGGGTTTTTTGTTTGGTTTGGTTTTTTATAAACTAGCAAGTGCCCAGGGAAACTGACTAGACAAATCTTAGACTTTAACCCCTGTCTGATCTTCACAGGTTTGAAAAAAGAACACCTCCAAGGACAGTGTGCATGCAATACACTGTCAAACTGAAAAACAAAAAGAGAAAGGGAAGCACCTGTAGAAACATAGCCAAATCAGAGCAAAACTTATTTAAGCAAGCTTCCCCACTCATTCTTTCCAGATGTTTTCAGAAAGTCTTTCCACCAATCGGATGTTTTAGAAATACCATGATATATCAAAGACAGGTGATGTTTGTTTTTAAATTTAAAATGGTCCTACTAATTTCAAACAAGTAAGCATGAAATAGGGCCTAAAGCAGGCACAAGTTTGACTGCCTCATTTTTACAGCATCTGCTTGTCTTTGCCCTTCTTTAAAATTGCCTTTCAACCTTATCTAGAAATCCCAAGCTAGACAATGTACTGGGAACACTGCTTCCTAAAACACCTCCCTTCCCCACCCCCACCTTTTTTTTTTTTTTGCTCTTCTTCTAACATGGTGTTCAGCTGTCACTTACCACAGCTCCACTGCAGGCAGGTTACACAGGAGACTTTTGGGCTCTTTTGGAGACTTGTAACAGATGGAAGCCACCAGTGAGCACACAGACCCAAGGATGGCAACCCGTAAGTACAGTTGTCAAGTTAAGACTTCTGCCTCTTCATGTGAATGGTAAGGAAGCTACAGCTTGTGGCCAAGAAGTACATGTCTTTATCTGGGGCAAACAAAAGAGGAAGATGGAACAGACTATAATAGGAAAATCTCATCTGACCCAAAAGTTGGCCAAGCAGCTGCACAGGTTGCAGGCTCCAGGTTTGGGGGTGCAGGTGCTCGAAGGAGGCTCCCCCATGCAGTGGGGAACCCAGTCTGGGACCAGACTCAAGACTACCTTCTCACTCCACAGCACTCAGAAGCACTCATGAGCTCCCCATCACTTCCCTGCTGCCAGCTATATTAAGGGCTACTTCCAATTACAGTCATCTGAGAGAAATGAACAACAACAAAAAAAGCCTTTTTCTTCAGTAACAAGGTCACAGTGTCACAAACATGCCTACCCGTGGCCTCATGCTGAGCAAGAACTAAAGAACCCTCCCCACATGCATAATCCAATATACTACAAAGAAAATGCTAGCAATAATAAAATGGGAGCTCTGAAGACCCACAGTGTTTGCAAGTACAAAAACCTGAAGCAAAGCCAGTAATGCATGGCAGTATGAGCCCTGCAGCTGAAAGGTTCAGAGAACCACAAAGCAGAGCAGGGTGAGCACAAGGCTTTCGTTCCAGCCCCCAACTTCCACCTCCGCCTTCCGGAACTTATTTGCTGTCCGTAGTGAAACTTCAGCCACATGGCTTCAGAAACTGAAAACGTTTCCATGGCTGCTTGCCAGGATACCACATGCCAATATGTAGTGCCATTCAGACAGACTGAGATTACAGGAAATGCTGAAGGAGACAGAACAAATCAGTCACACAGTTGTCACCTGTAGGAATGGATAAAAGGGCTTTCTGCAGATTCTGAGATATAACATGCACAGCTAAACCTCTGCAAATCTCCGCTATTTAATAATGATTCTCTCTAAGACTCCTCCAAGCAAAACCCTGGACATAATTAAAAGAAGGACCTGACGTAATTAAAAGGAGGACTAAGGGAAGCAATGAAAGGACAAATATTGAAAACATATATAGCAAAAAAACCTACTTTTAGAACTTGTTTAGACATTTAAAACTACTACCTTCCAAAATGTCCTGAAGTTACTTTATGAAGAATATTTACTTATGCATGCAAAAAAACATAATGATAAAAAAAGATTAAGCTACATTAAAGCTCCACATAAGAGTAGAAACTGTACATTCCTTATTCTTTCCAACTGTTTACATTCCTCCTAGGACAGCACAAAAGATCAAACTGTTTCCTGCTCCAGGGCAGACTTTGGGAAAGGAGAAATTAACAACATCTTTTCCTTGCAGGAAACATTTTGCTTTAGTTAAGAGCAAAAGTAAAGATAGACTGAAAATAACACTCTGAATAAAGAGTGCCCTATGCAATCCAATTTCTTTCAAGGACAATCAGAAGCACCACACACTCTTAAGCTTTCCCACAGACATAGTAAGCTTAAATATTTACAACACCAGAGACAAGAGTGAAAGACAGTAGGGATGCCCACTTTACAGGCAGAGAAATGAGGTACACAGAGAAAGAGAACTGTGTTGCATAACACAGAAAATACATAGCAAAGGCAGTCTAAAAAACAAGTCTAAAACTCAAATGCAGAGTCACGATGGACAACCTATTCTTACTTGAATACTTCAGAACCATGAAAAGTATTAGGATGGGTTGGGGAAGTAGCACAAACAGCTACAATGCACTACAGGAAAAAAAAAAAACCAAACATGAATCTGAATATAGGAAACTCACACCAGAAAGCAACCTCTGTTTTTGTTTATTAAACAGGCAGGTTGTTAAAAGTTCAATGATTCTTAATGAGATATTTTTTCAATATAGGACTGCTATTCACAACATTTATTAATGACTGAATGCAAGTCAGGTAGCCTTGCTGGGAAGCAAACATCTTGATGAAAGAAAATCAGGTTAACCTCCAACTGAGCATAATGAAGAAAATGAGGTGACTTAACATAACTTGCTACATTTAACAAGGCAATAACAAATGGAAACCAATGCAGACAGAAACATATAATACACATTTTAAAAGGACACCATTTAAACTGCAAGTCCATTTAAAGTACTTATCACTTAGCATCCCTATAACCTACTTATGAACAATAAGAAGTCAATGCAATCTCGGTATGAATCCAGTATACTGGATGATTGACTATTTCAGCTAAATTGCTCTTCTGCAGTGTAACAATTACTCTGGGAAACTGAATTTCTGTACTACTCATGAGGTTTTGATCTCCTTTCCATCCCTTAGAACACAGAACAGAAAATCAGGAAAAGCTGAAAAACCTAAAGGGAGTATTAAAACCCAAGAACTGCAACACCACTAAGAAGAGTTAAAACTGTGACACACTTCATTCTGGTAGCATAAACAGGGTGCCTAATCATGTGCTCCTAAAATGCCCTTGACACAACTTCACCATAATTGCAAAACCTAGCCATTTAAGACAACTCCAACCATGCACGCCCTTCCACAAAGCCCTGGCTGAAGCCCTACCTCAACAGAGGAAAGTAATTTCTCTCAGTTTACAGTCTGAGCTCTTTCTTATCAAAGCATTCTCACAACACTGCCCAATATTAAGTACCAATTACTATGACTTCAGAACACAGCAGTTACCTTAACAGGACACTGAGCAGTACATGCTGGTAAACACTGCCTTGCAACTGTCAATCCTTTAAGCCACCTAATATATTTAAGCTCTAAGGCCAGTACCAACCTCTTTGTTGCCTGTCCTTCACTTGTGATGCTAATTTGAGTACATGCTCCCCTCCACAAGGTACCAATTATTATAAAATAACTTATCATTCTCAAGACTCTCCCTTGTTGGTCAAGTTTGGCAGCAACTGGCTGACTTTCATGGGGATATGCAAAAATGAGAAAAAAAGTCTTCATCCTCAAAGAACAGTAAAGCTTATGTGCTTCTTCTAGCCAGCCATAATGGTTAAGATTCACTTATCTATCCACTGTTTGAAGTATAACCTAAATTTTAATTCATCTGCTCCCACTGAATTTGATCCCCTGCTTGTCTGCTCTTTGTTACAGTAAAAATATCCTTTAACAAAGCACTTGTATTTTGATCATCTTGTGAATTATACTGTTTTCTCCTTCACATTCTACAAAATACAATTTTCCCACATGAGGTCCTAATATGTACCATGTGTATCAGATGAAATTCCCGGAGGCTAGTAGCTTATTCAACTTGTGAGTTTCCTTGGCACCTACACATTCTTCCTTGGTTGAATCAGCTGTTGCAGTAAAGTATTAAGAATAAATTTAACCCCTTGGACCTTGAAGTTAGGCCACAGCTAGAAACATGCCCCTCAAGAAAGGCCTGTAGGCACTGATTATTTTTGTTACTGAAATATCCTCCGGTCACTGGCTAACGTCTTGTGCTGCTACTCTGCATAAGCAGCTGCAGAAACTAAAGTGGTATTAAGACATTAGATGAAAGAAGTTACATACCTTATTCAGTGTATTTTCCTAGACCACAGTCATTCTGATCTTTTTAAAAGTTGACTCATTCATCCTCTTATTAACATGACTAATGGCAGAAAGAAAGCTTCTTTCCAACTCAAGCTAATAGAAGCTTGACTTAGGAAGCTATTATCTAGAAAAGATTAACAAGCTCCTTTCAGGAAACTTTATGAAACTATTTTCTCCCCCGGTGAAAATACGGAGTATGCTGCTTTATTAATATAAATACGCTGAATTACTATGTTTTGCTTTCTCTAACACAGTATCTTAAGTCTACAGTACCTAAGAACAGAGAAGAATACAGTACCTCCAATACTTATTTTTGTGGGTTTGGATCATGAGCAAACTACAGGCTCTGTGCAGCCTGCAGACTTTCCATGACAGTATTTGCTGCCCTCTTTATTACCCTTCTTCTGTATAATACACACATACTAATCAGTTCTCCTTATCTGCAGATATCCCACTGAGTTCAGAATCATCACTGTCCAATTCCATAGGATCCTGAGTACAGCATAGCCTCTCTATATCCATGAGTTTATCAGGATAGAGAGAACTTAGTTTTGGTAAGCCACAGATACAAGTTATCTGCACTAAGGAACCTTACTGTGAAATACTGTAGCTGGAGGTGTCTGCTGTAGAAGTCTATGAAATAAAATGAAGAGATGGGAGTAACTAAGTTTGGTTTTCTGAAGGAGCATAATTCCCTGAACCTACTTCATACTCGAGGCAAGTCACCAAACTTAATGACAGAGTTAAACAGCACAACTCTGCCTTTACATGTTTACACAGCACCATTTATTAAAAACAGCTCTACAGGACAACCTACAGCTGGTGCTTATACTGAGCATTAGTATTATGGAGAAAAGTATGAAAAGATAGTGAAAAATCAACCTAATAATCCTAATAATATGAAAAAAATCCTTGAAAATGCTGCTGAACTTGGGGTCTAAAAGACATGTGAAAGTGCCTAAAAAAAAAAAAAGACAGCATAAAAAAAAACTCACATGAAATCCCATCCTTACAACTGAACTAAAACTGAGGAAAACCCAAGAGCTGCAAAAAAACACATCAGACTTAATTTTCATCCCATCAGTACCACAGTAGAGATCATTAGCATCTTCTAATGCCTTAAGGAAAGCACAGTCCAGCCTTGCCATTTTCTTCTACATGAACTATCAAATGTTAATTAATTACTGTTTGATAATTAGTCCAGTGACTGGTTTGTAAAATCCTACTTTATTTATTGCATGCGGGGCACATTTTAGTACCCACAGTACTTCAACCCACCTAAAAAAAAAAATTTCCAGAAGTGGTTCGCAGGTCACTGGGACATTGTTTTGGAAAGAGAAAAGTACTCCAATTTAAAAAAAAAAAATAAAAAAACACCAATTTTAAAGAACAGAGGAGCACCAATTTGGGGGAAAAAAACCCCGAACATACAGAGGCAGCATTTCACCATAAGGATGACATTAATGTGGAATCTGATCACATTTGTATTCAGCTGAACAGGAAATGAGAGCCCATTTTAAACCACTTCAAGACTAATACAGTAATAATTTACGTTTACCTCAAAGTGTTTGACCAAGGAAGCTAGTATTATTGGCACCAACTTAAAGAGGATTCATGGGGGGTGAAACACCTTGTAATAAGTCATCAAACACATCAGTGGCAGAGCAAAGAACAGATGCAAGGGCTGCTGACTACCATAAACACATGGCTCTATTCGTATAAAACTTCCATTTTGCTAGACTTCATGACGTTGAACCTCAGCCTGGCCTCATATTCAACATTCCCAAAAGGCACAAAGTAAATCAACAAAAGCAAACATTTTAGGCACATCTGCCCTAAGCTGCTTTGAACATAACATGCCTTCTAAGCAGCATTTCTCTGACATTTTCTACCACAACTTTCAAAGCAAGCTTAAAATTCTGAGCTAACAATTGAGCATATATTATACAACCACATGCATACATTTTGCTAGTTTTAGCATTATTAAGTGACAAACTGTAATAGTTCTGGACACAGCTGATTCATATGAGACATCTTCCTTGACTAACAGCTAACAAACCTATTCTGCCAATAAGATACGGATTATGTTTTTAACTCGAAAAAGGCAAGTACTTTAAAAATAATAAAGCATTTAGAGTAGGAGTCCTCTGAACAGCACAGGATTTGTCTTAACAAGTGAATGACAATGAAACATTCAGAGGTAGACCACAACAAATCCAACATGTGCTTAAATCACAGCACAAGACCTGTAATTATCACCAGACAATCAGCAACAGTAGAATGAAGTCATACTCAATGGAGGTATTAGGTATTTATACATACACACTGCACAGGGTTAGGTTAAAGGGTAGGGAGCACTTCGGTTTCTCCAAAATGTGACAGCACTGGAAATAACTAACAGATTTCCTACCTGGTTTGTTTGAGGAATGTGTCAAATAGTGACAATTTTGTTTCTAAGTAAAACTTACCTGCAAGTCTTACTCTAGTAAACTGTTTTCCTAAAAAAAAAAAAAACAAAACAAAAAAAAAAAAACACACTATTTGCTCAAGTATTCTTGTATGGTAAAGTATGTCTTCCTAAAAGTAAAGACATTTTCAAGATTCTGATACAGGTGTTAAAGGGGAAGACAGAATCCTAATCAAAGACAATAGGTATTTATGCTCTTTCCTATTAAAGACTTCAATAGAAAAAAAACTGGGATTCAGCTCAGTGCAGAAGAAAAAGCTTGCTTTTTTCAACTCCACTGAAATTCAAGAAGCTATGGTACGGCTGGGCTGACACTAATGCGAGCCTGAGGTTTTCAAGGGAGAGAAACAGGATCTTGTGTAGTTCTCTCTGCTGAGGTGAACTGCATTTGTAATGCTAAAGTCATCCTGACTCAACTTCACTCTATATTGGTTCTTACTAACAGATGGTAAGAAGACGTGGAAGGAGAAAGTACTGGGAAGCAGTCTGTAATCAGAATCTGCAAGCACAAAGCTGATAAGTGAAAGTTGAAGCTAGTGATTTTCTATTATCCTTGCTTGTCTTATAGAGAGCAGCCATTCACAATGAAGCAGACATTTTCTTTCTATTCTATACACAAATTGAAGAAATATTTTGTGTTTTATACTTTGAGAGGCTTAACACATATCAAGAAAGTAATCATTTGTCACAAGAGCAGATCAGACAAGTGAAAAGTTTTGCATTTTGCCATCAATACCCACATATTGCAGCCAACATGAAAGTAAGCAGGTAATAGAATCATAGAACAGTTAGGGTTAGAAAGGACCTCAATAAAGAATCATAGAATAGTTAGGGTTGGAAAGGACCTTAAGATCATCCAGTTCCAACCCCCCTGCCATGGGCAGGGACACCTTACGCTAAATCATTTCATCCAAAGCTTTGTCCAGCCTGACCTTGAACACTGCCAGGGATGGAGCATTCACAACCTCCCTGGGCAAACCATTCCAGTGCCTCACCACCCTAACAAGAAAGAATTTCCTTCTTACATCAAATCTAAACTTCCCCTGTTTAAGTTTTAACCCGTTACCCCTTGTCCTATCACTACAGTCTCTAATGAACAGTCCCTCCCCAGCATCCTTACAGGCCCCCTTCAGATACTGGAAGGTTGCTTATGAGGACTCCACGCAGCCTTCTCTTTTCCAGGCTGAACAGCCCCAACTTCCTCAGACTGTCTTCATACAGGAGGTGCTCCAGTCCCCTGATCATCCTTGTGGCCCTTCTCTGGACTTGTTCCAACAGTACCATGTCCTTTTTATGTTGAGGACCCCAGAACTGCACACAATACTCCAGGTGAGGTCTCACAAGAGCAGAGTAGAGGGGTAGGATCACCTCCTTCGACCTGCTGGTCACACTCCTTTTGAGGCAGCCCAGGATACAGTTGGCTTTCTGGGCTGCAGGTGCACACTGCCAGCCCATGTTCATTTTCTCATTAACCAACACCCCCAAGTCCTTCTCTGCAGGGCTGCTCTGAATCTCTCCTCTGCCCAACCTGTAGCTGTGACTGGGATTGCTGCCACCCAGGTGTAGGACCTTCCACTTGGCATGGTTAAACTTCATGAGGTTGGTACCAGCCCACCTCACAAGAGTGTCGAGGTCCCTCTGGATGGCATTCCTTCCCTGCAGCGTGTCAACCGAACCACACAGCTTGGTGTCATCAGCAAACCTGCTGAGGGCGCACTCAATCCCACTGTCCATGTCAGCGACAAAGATGTTGAACAAGACCGGTCCCAACACCGATCCCTGAGGGACACCACTCGTTACTGGTCTCCAGACGGACATTGAGCCATTGACCACAACTCTTTGTGTGCGGCCATCCAGCCAGTTCTTTATCCACCCAGTGGTCCATCCATCAAATTGATGTCGCTCCAATTTAGAGACAAGGATGTTGTGTGGAGCAGTGTCAAACGCTTTGCCCAAGTCCAGGTAGATGACATCAACTGCTCTAACCCTGTCCATCAGTTCTGTAGCTCCACTGTAGAAGGCCACCAAATTGGTCAGGCAGGATTTCCCCTTAGTGAAGCCATGCTGGCTGTCACCAAGCACCTTGCTGGTTTTCATGTGCCTTACTTAGTATGTCTTCCAGGAGAATCTGCTCCAAGATTTTGCCAGGCACAGAGGTGAGACTGACTGGTCTGTAGCTCCCCGGGTGATCCATTTTCCCCTTCTTGAAAATGGGGGTTCTATTTCCCTTTTTCCAGTTGTGGGGAACTTCACCTGACTGCCATGATTTTTCAAATATGATGGCCAGTGGCTTAGCAACTTCATTTGCCAGCTCCTTCAGGACCCGCGGATGGATCTCATCAGGTCCCATGGACTTGTGCACTTTCAGGTTTTTACGATTGTCTTGAACCAGATCCTCTCCTACACTGGACCCAGGGTCTTCATTCTCATAGTCCCTGCATCTGCCTTCCAAGCCTTGGGTGGTTTTGTCAGAGCCTTTGCCTGTGAAGACTGAGGCAAAGAAGTCATTCAGAACCTCAACCTTCTCCAAATCCAGGGTAGCCAGTTCTCCCAATAGCTTTCAAAGGGGGCCTACTTTCTCCCTAGTCTGTTTTTTATTTGCTATGTACCTGTAGAATCCCTTCCTGCTCTCTTTCACATCCCTAGCCAAGTTTAATTCTAACTGGGCCTTAGCTCTCCTAACCTGGTCCCTGGCTTCCCAGACTAACATCCCTGTTCTCTTTCCAGGCCACCTGTTCTTGCTTCCATCTTTTATAAGCCTCTTTTTTCATTTGAATTTAAGGAAATTGAGGAGCAGCTCCTTATTCATCCAAGGAGTTCTCCTGGCCCTCCTGCTGCACTTCCTTCTAGTTGGGATGCAACACTCCTGAGCTTGCAGCAGCTGATACTTCAATATCAACCAACAGTCTTGGGCCCCCCTGCCCCCTAGGGCTGTATCCCATAGAACCTTCTGAAGCAGGCTCCTGAAGAGGCCAAAGTCTGCTCTTTTGATGTCCAGCACAGTGAGCTTGCTGCACGCTCTTCTCACTGTCCTGAGGATCTCACATTCAACATCTCAGGATCGCTGCATCCAAGGCTGCCCTGGAGCGTCACATTTCCAACCAGCCCTTCCCTGTTGGTGAGCATGAGGTCAAGCATGGCACCTCTCCTTGTCGGCTCCTCTATTACTTGCAGAAGGAAGTTGTCTTCTACACAATTGAGGAACCTCCTGGATTGCTTGTGCCGGGCTGTACCGTCCTTCCAACAGATGTCAGGGTGGTTGAAGTCACCCATGAGAACAAGGGCCTGTGAGTGTGAGGCTTTTCCTATCTGTCTATGGAGTGCTTCATCCGCAGGTTCTTCTTGATCAGGCGGTCTGTAACAGATCCCCACAGTATTGTCTCCTATAGCTATATTCCCTTTAACCCTGACCCACAAACTCTGTTAACTGCTCACCTGTTCTTCCATACTCTCCAGACTATCCCTAACATAAAGGGCTACTACCCCTCCCCGCCTGCCGGGCCTGTCTTTTCTAAAGAGCCTGTAACCTTCCATTCCAACACCCCAGTCATAGGAGGCACCCCACCATGTTTCTGTGATGCCTATTATATCATAACCCCGTAGACCTGCACACATCTCTAATTCCTCTTATCAGTGTAACTGCTTTTAATAGCATGTACAACAAGGAAAATATTACAGAAAATACTATAACTGAGCAATGTTCCTGAAAGAAAGCACAGTCACAAACTGAAAAGCACCTCCTTTAGGAAAGGACCACACACTTGGTCTTATCCAAAGCTAGGATTACAGCTGAATTCATAGTTTAGGTGATTATAACATACTTGCAGAAATTACCTGCTTTTTGATTAAGAAACCAGCATTGCTAGAGGGATCAAACAAGCTGCAGCAAAGCACAATATGGTCAAGATATGGTATTTTCTTCTCCCAGTTACAGCATGCAGTAGAAGGTGGTAAAAAAACAGAAGTAGTTTCCTCCCCACTTTCCATCCTACAGCTTTGCATATGTAATTCTAATTCTTTAGGTTTACTGTTGGAAGCTGGAAAGTCTTTATAAGCCATAAATATTGAGGCAAATTCACAGCTGGCTCACTTGTAAAAACATGACTCTGCTAAAGCATTCCTTGCCCTTCGTCACTCACTTCCGTAATTACCCCAAACTTTCACTCTCATCTCAAGCTTCTATGCAAAACCCATGTTCAAATGTTGGTTTGTTTGGGGATTCCCTCCACCCTCCCACAAATTTTTGCAATCATACCTGCATGTACTACTGTCTGCACAAAGAAGGAAGGTGTCTGCATCTTCATGGCTGTGGAAGCAAAGGCTCTCTCACAAAACTTAAAAGTCCTGGCATGTGAATAACATACTTATGATGGAGTAGAAAGCGGACTAAAAGTTGATTTTATTTCACAATTGCGCTAGTCTAACTTTTAGAACTAAAAGCAAGGAGAAGAGAAAAAAAAAAAAAAAAAATCACTGACAGCTTGGGGTTATCTCAATACAAGATTTGGTTTTGCCTACCCAAAAGCTTTCAACTATGGCTTTCCAATTTTTCTTCCACCTTGTAAAGGTCATGCTTGCTATGAAATGTAATTCTTGTCTCCTACATAGAGGTGCTAATGACAGCAATCTTTACACGCATTCAAAGTATACCATTTTCCATTTCTAGGGAAGACTGCAGAAGGCCGACTTTCACAGTCATCATTTGCACCTTGCACATTCTTTCACAGGATATTTAACAGAGAATGCCAAACATTACTCAGTCATGTTTTTCAGCACTAATGCTGATAGCCAATATTCCTCTTTCTCACCTCCTTCCCGCACCACCTCACAGCCTATCCCTTATTGGTGAGAATGATTTAATTGGTCCCCCACTTGTTTTGGCAACCTGAATTCATTCCAAGCTCTCTATTGTTTTTACATCTCTCTGGCATGATGCTTCATTTCCACATTCTCCTGAGGAGGTTTAAGCTGAAAAGTCAAAAACACAGCACTGCACCAGCTACTAAGGAGAAATGACTACTACTACTGAACCCCAGGACATCTCCTTGCTGTCAAACTTTTTGAAGCTACTTCTCAGTACATTCTAGTTCACAGCATCCCACGAGATTAAGCAGAAATAATAAATTAACAAAAGTACAGGATAAAACTCATTTTATAGAATTGGCTGAGTTTATGTGCTTTTACAATTGTAACTAGCTGCCTTACTTTCATGTGCAATAAACAAGATATTCTAATGATAGGGATTTTCTAGTAAAGGGTATCAGCATCTCCCAGTTCACGTTCAGAAGGTAAACCAGGAACACCCGACCATCTAGAATCCACCTCTGTCTTTGAGAAAAATCAAATAGAAACTGCTTTATATTCTAACACAAACATTGCTCAATCTACAGCATCTAGCAGAAGGCAATTAAACATTTAGAGAATAGAAGGCAAGTTTTCTAATAATTTTCTCCAAGTCATTATCTGATTATGTCACAAGACACTGTAAAACTTGAATGTGAGAACATAACATAAGGTAAAGTTACATTAGCTATTAAAAAAAAATTATTTACTGTGAGGGTGGTGAGGCACTGGCACCAGTTTCCCACAGAAGCTGTGGCTGCCCCATCCCTGGCAGTGCTCAAGGCCAGGTTGGGTTGGGCTTTAAGCAACCTGGTCTAGTGGAAGGTGTCCCTGCCTATGACAGGGGTTGAAAAATATAAGCTTTAACATCCCATCTGCCTAAGCTATTCTATGATTCTATAATAGATAGTCTAAGCCTATTGAGTGGAGGTTGCCGGGAAACATGTAAGACAACCAAACCCTCTCACAAATTTATTGTTTCAACTCAAATAAGCTGTTTGTTTCCTCTCCATTGCCCATACCACAACACAGATCATCACTCACTCCTTTCATGACTAGGTATTTTCTACTAACTGTAAACAGCTGTTTCTAGCAATGAGGTGAATGAGCTATAAACAGTTCCTGGATGGTGAGCAAGCAGAGGAGCTCTTAGCACCCTTAACACACCAGCTGTGTTTGGCTGAGAAGTTGGAGACATAACCTGAGAATTCAAACACCAATGGACAGAAAAGGAAAAGAGATTCACAACCAAGACTGAGAGCTCAGCCTGTAGGAAAGCTCCACTCTAAATGGAAGAGAGGAAACAAGAAGTAGAAATGAAGGAGAAAGCTAGTCTATTTGTACCTTTCTTAAAACTACATCACAGCACATAGGAGATATGCATATGTAGAAGCCAGAAACAGTAAGAAAATGAAGCAACTTATTCAAAGTCATGTGACAAATAATCAATAGAGACAAAATCTGAAGAACCCTATTCCCTGCTCAGCTGAGCATGTACACTGCACACTGGTTGCTGAAATGCCTAAGCACATGGTTCTGCAGCGCTGGTTTCTTCCAGGTTTTAATAATACTGAGGTCTACATAAACTGATAAACAAATCCAATGAAAAATACCATTCCTCACTACTCACTATGTAGACAGTCTTATTCTCCCGCCTCTCCTACTTCCTTTATAGGGTATTCAGTTTATTCCGAAAAGCTTATGAGCACAGTCATATAAATTATTTTAGCTTAAAATAAACAGAAGAGAAAAACCTCTACAAGGATACCAATATAGAAATAGGACGCACTGTATGTCCAGCTGTTCTCTCACTTCCACAGGTATTTTCAGATGCTTAAAAGCACATTTGTCACTGAATAGGAGAATAACTTCAGCAAAATAAATGACAATCACTAACTATTTCTGCAGTTAACAAAAAGCGCAGAGAACGTTAAAATAACAGCTAAAGTTCTGCTTTTCATTCCAGCCATCAAATGTAACTGTATACTTACTACACATGTTTCTTATTTCTCTGATCTGCAAACCATTCCTGTCTAATCTCCAAAGCAAGTGTTCAGTCCCAAGGTCACTACAAACACATACTTCTTCCTTCTCCCCTCTCTGTAAATCAGTTTTGGTACATTTTTTGAGGATTTTCAGTCTTCTTTAAAGCAACAACAAAATTTCTCACCATGTTGAATTGTTAATTTTAAATCCCTTACCAGCCTTTACAAGAGGCTCACAAGCCTTTGTTACTGCAATTACTGCTGTCTTCTAAAACTGCAATTTGAAAAATATTGTTCACAGCCTAAAAAACTAAGCAGAGAGAACTGCTAACGTATTTTGAAAGGCACAAAACACAAGTACATGATTCTAACCAGACCTGTGTAAGAAATGGGCTGTCAGAGCATAACTAGCTTCTCATGCCTTTGTTGCTACTTTTGACTGAAAGGAGGAAAACCACAACATACAGCCAAATCACTATAGAAACTTGTGCCTTGACTACCCCTTTCCATGCACCAGATCTCATACGGAGAGACATTCAGCCTTTCAGGTAGCTACTTACAAGCCTCGTGCACCATCTCTCCTTCCAGTCCAACACCAGACAAGTCATAATGCTTTACAAGGGTAGTTACTTTCCTTGATTTCAGACTACCTCTACTTGTCAATGAACTGCATTTCTAGTCGTGTTCTTATTCCTCCCTTCTCCTATTTAATAATGACTTTGCTCTCCACTTACTCGATGCGAGTAAGGCCCCATTTTTCTTTCAATACCACTTCCCTAACACGTGCAGCAAAGATGATGTGTCCTCCATTGCCCACACATAAAGGAACAGAAAAGAAACAAAAGCTGCATTTAAAATGTGAATTTAAAAAATTCCAAGAGTTCTCTGGCAAGAGAGAAAGCCTCTGTTCTGTTGCTGTTAACACAAATTACCACACAGACTTCTCATACAAACATGCACCTAGGAAAGATGGTGGGAATGTCTACTTGATGTGTGAAGTCCCTTACCTCCAAATGAAATTGTAAATCATCTTTTTTTGCTAAAGTAGTAGTAGCACTGAATTTTGAACTTGGAACACCCTTCCCCCCTTTATTACTTTCCTGGAGTGATATAACATGGAAACATGATTTCTTCTTTCAGAATCCACTCTGGCTGATGTTCATCTTGATTTCTAAGGATTTTAATTTCATTTCAATTTACCTGGGTTTAACCAATCTGATTCATACTTGCCCTGCTCTACACTTCCTATCCATTTGGGTGTTGCTGGGAGATAAAACTTTTTACTCATGACATATTCGAATCAATAGAGATAATACTGTCTAGCAAGGGTTCCTAGAGCTCAGCAGACTGGCCAATCAGCAGTTTTTGTTGAGCTATTCTTTTCTGCAGCAATGACTTCCCCACAGCTTTTTGTTTTAAGCTCTTGTCCTGGGTTCAGCAGTAGCAGTCATTTTTCTCCTTCTTGGTAGCTGGTGTAGTGCAGTGTTTTGACTTTAAGCTCGGGAACAGAGCTGATAACAAGGATGTTTTGGTTTGGCCAAGGACTTTGTGAGCCTCATGCTCTGCCAGGGAGGAGGGGAAGCCAGGAGGAAGCAGAGACAGGACACCTGACCCAGACTGACCAAAGAGGTATTCCATACCACAGCACGGCATGCCCAGGATGTAACTGGGGGTGAGCCGGAAGGGCTGGGAGACGGCAGGGTTGGAGGAGGTATCGGTCAGAGCTTGGTCGGGCGGGGGGGGGGCGAGTTATCGGTCGGCTGGTGGTGAGATGATGTATTCTCTTCCCTTGTTATTTCCTTTATCATTATTATCATTGGTGGTAGCAGTAGTGATTTGTGTTATACCTTAGTTACTAAACTGTTCTTATCTCAACCCGTGGGAGTTGCATTCTTTTCGATTCTCCTCTCCGTCCCTCCGAGAGCAGGGGGAGGGCAAGAAAAGGGGGGGAAGTGAGCGAACGAATTACCTGACTGGGTTTAAACCACGACAGTTCTCCACACAGTAACTGAATTTATTATATGTCTGATATGCTTAACAATAAACTGATCTGTCAGTCAAGTAAAAGCTGGAAAGAACTTTCCAAACCCTGCATATACATGTCACCCACAGGCAAAAAAAGGCTTACCACTTACAAGTTCTGCAACGCCTGTCCTGGGTTCAGCAGTAGCAGTCAATTTTCTCCTTCTTAGTAGCTGGTGCAGAGCTGTGGTTTTGACTCTCAGCCTGGGAACAATCCTGATAACACCAGTGTTTTTAGTTGTTGCTCAGTAATGTTTACTCTGACAAGGACTGAGTCTCATGCTCTGCCAGGGAGGAGGGGAAGCTGGGAGAAAGCAGAGACAGGACACCTGACCCAAACTAGCCAAAGAGGTCAGGCCAAGTATATGAAATGGGGGTAGTTAGCCAGAAGGGTTAGATTGATGCTCAGGTCGGGCTGGGTATCAGTCAGGAGGTGATAAGCGGTTGTATTCTCTTCCCTTGTTATTTCCCTTATCATTATTATTATTAGTGGTAGCAGCATTGGTTTGGCTTATACCTTAGTTACCAAACTATTCTTATCTCAACCTGTGGGAGTTATGTTCTTCTGATTCTCTTTCCCATCCTTCCGGGAGCCGGGGGAAGAAGAAGAGGGGAATGAGTAAGCAGCTGCATGGCTCTGAGTTACCTGCTGGGCTTAAACCACAACAGTTCTTTGTGGGGCCCAACATGGGGCCCAAAAGGCTGAGACAATGACAGATTTGTCCAGAGTGTGTCTAATCGGATTTGTGATAAGCATTCATTGTTTTGGATTAATAGTCACTTGTCACAATGCTGATTGACTGGCTTTCAAAGTTGTTGCTCTTCATCTCAGAGTTTCAGCATGTTGCACCTTACTTACAGCTGGTATTCGCTGTGTTAGTGATTATCAGCTGGGGGCCTTGGACTAAGGTTCTTTTTTCATTTTACTTTATGATAATGATTTGTAATACAAGAAACTCATTGATCATGAAACTGATCTGCTTGCCTTCCCAGGGTGGTCACTACCTCTATACCTTGGGAGATACATAATAGAAGTGTTCAGCAATTCTGCATCTTTCTTCCCCTCCTAGACTGGTCAGTCTATGAGGGAGAAATTCCCACAAACCCTAATGACAAGTACAGCACATTCTGAAAGTCTGACTACAACAGATAATACAGCTACTCCAAGAACAGCAGCTATACCAATCTCAGCGACACGTACAACAGCTACTCAAACTGCGACTGCAGTAGACAGCACAGCTACTCCAGCTCCACGCACTGCAGCTACACCAGCCCCAGTGACAAGTACAGCAGCATTGTTTGAGAGTTCTGAAGGTTTTGAATGGCCTTTGGGTACCCTTGGGACCTGCCTGCTGATTGTGATGGGGATCAGCATGTTGGCACACATACACAATCATTTTGTCTGATCTCGAAAGTTAAGCAGAGTCAGGGATTAGACAACGATGCAGGAGGACCAAGAGATTATCCCTGAGGCTGGACAGTCATGAGTGGCAAGGTGTGTCAAGTATGGGCAAATATCTAGGCCAGTGGGCCCCTCCAGTGCTTTGGAATCATCGTAGATGCAAGGCAGCTGTATGGAGTCCCCAGCAACAAGTTGCAGAAACTGCTGAAGGGGAGGCTGAATTATTTTGAGTCTGGTGGGCCCATGACACTTCAGGCCATCAGAGCAGAGATGCAACATACAGATGGACTCATGATCGAGGGGTGGACTTAGCAATGGGCACTATTGCCCAGGTTATTCACGAGTGTGAACAGCCTCTCCTGCTCTGAAAGACGGTTAAAAGAGACGGACTCCCAACATCATGGACCGAACGGACTCAGCAGCTTTATAGGGATTGGTCCATGCACTAAGGAATGATACCTCTCTCTCTCTTTGTGGATGTATATATATGTATATATATCAGAGAAGAGAGACGGTATATTGAAAATGTGGGATCTGAGCATGACGTGAATGGTATGGAATAAGGGGTGGATACTGTCCTGGTTTCAGCAGTAGCAGTCATTTTTCTCCTTCTTAGTAGCAGGTGCAGTGCTGTGGTTTTGACTTTCAGCCTGGGAACAGTGCTGAGAACAGCGCTGAGAACACCAATGTTTTTAGTTGCTGCTTAGTTATGTTTAGTATGACCAAGGACATTCCAAGTCTCATGCTCTGCCAGGGAGGAAAAGAAGCTGGCAGGAAGCAGAGACAGGACACCTGACCCAAATTAGCCAAAGAGGTATTCCATACCACAGTACGTCATGCCTAGAATGTAAAACTGGGGGCAGTTACTCAGAAGGGCTAGTGCACTGCTTGGCCAGGCTGGGTATCGGTTGGCAGGTGGTGAGCGGTTGTAGTCTCTTCCCTTGTTACTGCCCTCATCATTATTAACAGTGGTAGCAGTAGTTGTGTTATACCTTAGTTGGTGGGCTGTTCTTATCTCAACCCATGGGAGTTACATTCTTTTGACTCTCCTCCCCATCCCTCCAGAAGCAGAGGGAGGAATGGGGGGAGTGAGAGAGAGGCTGAGTGGCTGGGCTTAAATCATGACATTGTTCTGGTGTTTATGGGCTGGGGGTCTTGGGCTAAGGTTCTTGCTTCGCTGTACTTTGTGGTAATGACTTGTAATTCAATAGACTCATTGTTCATGAAACTGATCTGGCTTACGTTCCCTGTGTGGTCACCACCTCTGTACTTTGGGAGGTATATAACAGAAATATTTAGCAATTACACATTTTTTTTCCCCTCTTCGGGTGGTCAACCTATGAAGGAGACACTCCCTTACGCTCCCAGCTCCCCCACCAGACTATATACAGCATCATTAGGGAGTTTTAAAGGTTCTGAATGGCCTTTGGTTACCCTTGAGACCTGCCTGCTGATTGTGATGGGGTCACCCTGTTGGCACACATACAGAGTGTGTTTTACACACGACCATTTCATCTGATCTCGAATGTTAAGCAGAGTTGGGTTGGGGTCTTGCCTAGGGTTAGACGACGATATAGGAGGACCAAGAGATGTTCCCCCAGGCTGGACAGTCATGAGTGGTAGGGGGTGTGCAAGAGTATGAGCAAGTATCTAGGCCAGTGGGCCCCTCCAGTGTTTTGGAACTTCACTGCTGAACAAGTTCAAAATCCAGAAAAATTAGTAGAACACTTACATGAGGTGTGCTGTCATCCTGGTCATACCAGAGAGGGACAAATCATGGCAACATGCTGGGACTTGGCCTATGCTTACAGAGCCCTGTTCAACACTATCCAGCACCTTCAAAGGAAAAAAGATGTCTCTGGATCTGATGGCAAAGCAACAGACAACACAGCTACTCCAACTCCAAATACAGCAGCTACACCAACCCCAGTGACAAGTACAGCAGCTATTCAAACTCTGACTGCAGCAGACAATGAAGCTACTCCAACTCCAAGCACAGAAGCTACACCAACCCCAGTGACAAGTACAGCAGCTACTCAAACCCTGACAGCAATAGACAGTGCAGCTGCTGGTGTTACTCAACAACCAAGCACAGCAGCTGCACCACCCGGACAATACACACTGCAGCCACTCCAACCACAGTGACAATCACTGCAGCTAAACCAAAGGACCAATTCATGCCAATATCAGTTGCCCCTGTATGCAAGGGGAAAAGCAAACAAGAGGCACAAAAACCAACTCGTACAGCAAAGAAAGATGAAGAAAATGCACTTACTACACAGGACAGCATCTGAACAAGAGCTATTATTACGTAGATCAAAGAGGAAGAAGAGCTGAATTCTCAACCCTGGACCTCAACTGAACTACAGAATAGCCAAAAAGATTTTTAATGTCATCCAGGGGAGCACATCGTCACCTGTTTGCTCTGATGCCAGGACAACGGGGACCATGGTCACAAACTAGAAGGCAGGGAAGTCAAGCAGCTGGGATCACTTGCTAGAGAAGGGGGAACTGACAAAGCAATTTCAAAAGAGAAACTGTCCCTCAGCCTCTGGAGGCAGCTCTTGGCCAATGTGAAAGAAAGGTTTCTGTACAAGGACTATGTTATGAGTCATTCAGCCAACTGGACCACGACACAGAAAGGCATCCTGTCTCTGAAGGAATCAGCCATTGTAGAGATGACCTATCACAAGCCAGACGCTGGGAACGCACCCGTAGATCCGTAGATGAAGTCCAATGTACATGACCCATATGGTGGAAATTTACGTGGAGTGCACCATCATACGCTGACTCATTGGCAGCAATAACCTGGAATGACATAGTACCACCAACAGTGGATGAAATGATTCATAAACTCTGAGAGTTTGAAGACAATCTCACCCCATCATTTCAGCTGTGGAAAAACTGTCCCAGGAATTCAAACAACTGAGAGACAATCTATCCAATTCCCCATGTGTAATCAACCCACATCTCAGCTATTAACAAAAGGCATCCTGCTGCTTGAGAGAGAAGACATAGGAGGTACACACCACAGGCCCATGGTTTTACCTGCGTGATCACAGACAAGAGCTGAGAAAGTGGGATGGGAAACCTACCTCAGCTCTGGAGGAACGGGTGCATGAATTGAAGAGGAGAACAAAGGTCAAGGATGATCATCCCATGAAAGCTGGGGCTTCAGTCTCTGGTGAGCAGGTTCCAGACAGAGTGGAAAAGCTGATTTTATTCCAGCTCCTGTGATAAAGAAGACTAATCCCTTTCTACAAGACGTAAGTGGCCAATATTGTGATCACTATTAGAAGGGCCCTGCCTCTAGCCAGGTAGAGGTAGGGGACAATCAGATTTACCGGACTGTGTGGATCAGATGGCCTGGCACACCAGTCCCACAGAAGTATAAGGCTTAGTAGATACTGGGGCACACTGTACTCTGATGCTCTCTCTCAGACCTGTTGTGGTACAATCACATTCCTCTTTTCATATTCTAAGCTACATTACTGGTTTTCATCTCTAATAAACCTTTTCATGTTACAACCAATAACTCATATAAAACTAAGGGTCAGAGAAGCTTAACTAACCAGAGAAGCTTAACCAACACTGAAACTGGTAGCAGTTGTAACAGTAAAATCTGAAGGTTTGGATTAACTCTAATGAAAACCTCCGTATTTTGTAATTCAAGATAATTCATACTGCCCGGTCTCAAAGTCCTTACTCCTATTTTTGCACCAGTTGTTTTATTCTATGAGAAACCCCTATATGATAATGTAAATGTTGAGACTAATTTGACCAGACTGTTTCACAATACATGATTTTACAACAGTATTTATTAGAATACCTTTTTTTCCAATTTGATTTTACAGACATAAGATTCAGGTTAACTGGATCAAATGGCAGAAATACAATGTATTCAAACACCACTCTCCTTTTGCCTCATTATGCTCTTGCGGGCATGCCTGTCCTGCTGACTCTTACAAAAGGAGGACTGAGCAGTTCTTTCACTCCACTCTAAGAAAGACCGCCTATGTATCTGCTAAGGTCTATGTGTGTAGTGGAAGCACCTGCTGTCTACCCCATGAACTTCATGCACATCTTAAGTATGGCTACTCCATGAACTTCATGCACATCTTAAGCATGGTATGTAGCCGATAGAGCTAGCAATAGCAAAGAGAATCATCCATATGTACTCTGACAGGAAAAAAGCAGAATCTAGAGGAAGAGTTAATGTCTGCCAGGATGTTCTGTGATCCTTAGAAGTGTGTATTTGGAAGCTATTCTGTTAGTACTTGGCTTGCTTTTTGCAGATCCAAAGATAGCTTCTGAAGGAGAAGCAGCAGCAAGGAGCCTTCCAAGTGGAGCTTATACAAACAAAGAACTAGTATACCAAGTGAGCTTGTTATATGTTTGATGCCATGTCTGCTTAATATAGTTTATGTACTGTCTGGTAAAAAGTACTGCCTAGCACTTTCTCCAAGATAAACATATGAAACATGTACCTCTGAAAAAGGTACGGCATATCCACAGCGTCAGAAGTTCAAACTTTGCTTCATGACTATGACCTCACAGCTGTGAAATAAGGTTGGCGCTTCCTAAGCAATATTTGAAAATATTTTCTAAGCATACAACTAAACAATAAAGGGAGCACCACACAAACAAAGATTAGTTTAACTGTCAGCAGTACAAGAAAAATTGGTCAGTCAATGCTTAACGCACCCTACGTCCAATCTCTCACTTTAGAGGGAAGAATGAGAGGCACTAACATCTCTTGTTCAGATTCCACAAGTACAACATGCACCTAAGTTAATTCATGGCGTTGGCTCCATTTTCTCTGGTCTCCTTACAAGCCTTCCACATCTCACTACATTGTTAAATCACAATTTTGCAAGAACTGTTTCAAGAAAAAAAAAGCTAAAGAAAGATGAAAACCAGAAAGCGACAGATGCTCAAGTCACTATGACGCTCCAGCCAACCTCTTAGAGACACATTTATTGAAAAGGAGCAATATCCATTTTCAAGACACAAAGGAACAGAGTTCTATGCAAAGCTTCATTTAAACAGATGTGTAGTGAGCTGTAGCAATGATGGTCAAAGCACCTAAAAAGTTGTGTTGCAAGACTCAGCTGACAGACCCAGAAAACAGGCAAGTTTAGAACACTGCCTATTCTCATAAATCACATCAAAATAAGAGGATGTACCTGAAGCTCTTCATCTTTTCCCCCTAATTCTAATAGCAGATGCCAAGCAACACATTTTCACTGAGAGCAAAGGAGGAAACACAGAACTGCAAAACAACAAGGAATGTCTCAGTCTTAAACCACAACAAACATTAACTGTGGTTATGGGTATGGGCTGAGTTTCATGCACAAAAGAAACACAGTACTCTCTCCAGGAAATTAGCAAGGTTTGCAACTCCTGTGATTATGAATTTTAATGCTTGCTGTTTTAACTATTAAACCCCTTCCCTTAAAAAATTTCAAAGCAGCACTGTGAAATTCCATCCATCCATTCATCCATCCATCCATCCATCCATCCATCCGGTCTGGTAGGGGGAACCACAGACTCAGTGCCCAGCAGAGCTGGACTCGTTCTGCCACTGGTCTTTCCAGGACAATTTTCCACTGTGTCTCAGGATCTCCATATCGTAACTTGATGTACATCATCTCCTCAAAAATGCTTTGACTTACAGAGTTAAAATTCAGGAACCAAATATTATCATGGCTGAACCCCAGAGAATAGTAGCTGAAAAGTGAGATAACTACCAACACTTCAACTACCCTGTACTGTGCTCAGACAAACAAATTAATAAAAAAATATTCTTGCTCCTGAACTTCCAAGCAAACTCCACTGCAACCTCCTCTCCAGAATACCAGTCAGAAACATTCAGAACCATGAAGACCAGGAATGAGAAAGGAGAAGTATATGCCAAGACACCACTACTCCACTTCTTTCCTCCCAAGAGCCAGCAACAGCTAGCATTAATCATCTGCCAGCCCTGTAGCTGTATCCACCATGCTAAACATACTGCATACTAGCTAAGAACTGCCTGGCAAAGCCTTTTCTAAACCAGGTACTGGCTTAGAAAAGAGGACAGCTGTGCAAGCAATCCCACATAAATCTGGCAAGCAGTATTCTGGTGTTTTAGTAACCACCCAGCACAAGTGTTTGAGTCTTCTTTGCTACAAGAAGGGCTGTAAAGGCAGCATAAGTTTGAACACAAAGCAACCCACGTGTAAGTGACTCCAGACACAGCAGTGGGGAAAGGAAACACAATAAACAGAAGCAGAAAGCTCTGTTAGGTAGTGTGAAGATTATATGAATGGTCTCATGAATGATTATCTGGAAATGGGTGCTATATTGAAACGCCCCATCTTAAATTTGTCTGACAGCTGGCAAGCTTGTATATTTGTAAGGACATAAAATGGTTGAGTGTGGCAGAGCTTATATGTGCATTAGCTTCAGTGCTACAGACTACAGATCTCTACATGTGTGCACTGGGTAAAGTAATCATAAAATTACTGTATTTTCAGTCCTTGGAGAAGTCGGGAAGAAGGTCAGCAAAACCTGCACCTTAGGCTTCCAGAGGGCTGACTTGGGCCTGTTTAGGATGTTGGCTGGCAGAGTTCACTGGGGAAAATTACTGAAGGACAAAGGGGACCAGAAAGGCTGCACACTCTTCAAGAATGAACAACCTCTAGGTGCAGGAGGAGGTGGTCCCAATGTGCCAAAAAAGTCAAAAAAGCAGGGAAGAGCAGTCTGGCTGAGCAGGAAGATACTGCTTGAACTCAGGGATAAAAAGATAATTTATCACCTGTGGAAGAAGGGACAGTCAGCCCACAAAAAATACAAGGAGACTGTTAGGATATCCAGAGAGAAAGACACAGACAGAACTAAAGCTGGCCACTGCCATAAATAAAAAGTACTTTTACAAATACATTAGCAATAAAAGGAAGGCCAAGGAAAGCCTCCATCCTATACTGCATACTAGCGGAAACCTAGTGACTGAGGATGAGGAAAAGGCTGAGGTATTAAATTGCTGCCTCTGACTCAGTCTTTAATAGTCACAGCAGCCATCCTCAGGGTATTCAGTTCCCTTGAGCTGGAGGGTAAGGACAGGGAGTTGATTGGAGTCCCCATTATTCAGGAATAAATTGTTAGTAACCTCCTGCTCCACTTAGACATATGCAGGTCTATGGGGCTGGATAGGTTCAACCCAGGAGTGCTGAAGGAGCTGGCAAGAGCTTAACTTGCTAAGCCACTCTCGATCATCCATCAGCAGTCCTGGTCTAGTGGACAGGTCCCAAAGGATTGGAGGTTGGCCAATGTGACACCTCTCTACAAAAAGGACAGGAAGGAGGACTCCAAAAACTACAGGCCTATCAGGCTGACCCCAGTGCCAGGGAAGGTCATAGAGCAAATGATCCTATGTGAGACCATAAAAGCACATGTGGGACAATGAAGGGCAGGTCCTGCTTGATCAAACTGATCTTCTACGATAAGGTGACCCGCCTGGCTGGTGATGGAAAGGCTGTGGACATTGTGTATTTGGACTTAAGTAAAGCCTTTGACACTGTCTCCCACAGTGTCAAAGAGAATTTGGCTGCTCATGGCCTGGACAAGAGTGCTCTCCACTGGGCTGGAAACTGGCTGCATCGCTGACCCCAAAGAGCAGTGGTAAATGGGTCACATCTAGCTGGTACCTGGTCACTAATGGCGTCCCCCAGGGCTAAGTGCCAGGGCCAGTGTTGTTTGATATCATCACAGACTATCTGGATGAGGAGATAGAGTGCATCATCAGTAAATTTGTGGATGACACCAAGTTGGCTGAGAGTGTTGATCTGCTGGAGGTTAGGAAGGCTCTGCAGAAGGATCTGGACAGGCTGGATCAATGGCCTGTGGTCAATGGTATGAGATTCAACAACCCAAAGTGTCAGGTCCTGCACCTGGACCACAATAACCCCATGCAATGCTACAGGCTTAGGGAAGAGTGGGTGGAAAGCTGCTCAGTGGAAAAAGACCTGGGGATGCTGACTGACGGAGCTGAACGTAAGCGATAAGGCAAGAGGCAATGGCCTCAACCTGCACCAGGAGAGGTTTAGATTGGATATTAGGAAAAACCTCTTCACAGAAAGAGGGGTCAGGCATTGGAAAAGGCTGCCCAGGGAAGTGGTGGAATCACCATCCCTGAAAGCGTTCACAAGCCATGTAGATTAGTTCCCCACTGACAAGATTTAGTGGTGGTCTTGGCAGTCCCACTGCCTATACTGAGACCATGACTGATAACTTCTTGCCGAAAACATGAAATGCCCTCTGGAGTTTGATTTTTAAACTTAACCGGGTAAAGGTTATTTGTAGTAAGAGTAGTGGTCTACCTGGCTTTTCTATTCTATCAAGAGAGTAACAGACTTAAAAACTCTCTCCTTTTATCCTCCAAGATAATGCATCAACTCTTTTTCATCCAAAATTGCAAATTACGGATTTCATCTGAAGAAAGAAAAATTTTATGAACCTAAGTTTTTAGATAGAAAAAAAAAAATACCACAGAATAGTTTGGGTTGGAAAGGACCCTTTAAGGTCATCCCGTCCAATTCCCCTGCAATTAATAGAGACATCAACTAGATCAGGGTGCTCAAAGCCCCACCCAACCTGGCCCTGAATGTTTCCATGGATGGGGGCACCCACCACCTCTCTGTGCAACCTGTTCCTCATTGTAAAAACAACCAAAAAATCTTCCCTACATCTAGTCTGAATCTCCCTTCTTAGTTTAAACCCACTATCCTTTGTCCTGTCACTAAAGGCTCTACTAAAAATCTCTGTCCCCATCTTTCTTATAAGCCCTTTTTAAGTACTGAAAGGCCTCAGTGATGTCTTCCCAAAGCTTTCTTTTCTCCAGGCTGAACAAATCCAACTCTCAGCCTTCCCTCACAGGAGATGTGCTTCAGCCCTTGGAACATCTTCATGGCCCTCATCTGGACTCGCTGAAGCAGGTCCATGCACCCCTTATGCTGGGGGCCCAAGAGCTGGACGCAGCACTGCAGGTGGGGTCCCATGAGAGCCGAGTAGAGGGGAAGAATCACCTCCCTCAATCTGCTAGTCAATGCAGTCCAGGGTATCCATTTACAGCACAAAAGCCACATAGCAGGACTGGCAGTCCTGCAATGGAGGTAGAACAATTTGCTCTAAAACAGGAATTCCCAAGAAGAGGCTGGTCTCTTCAAATCTTCATGTCAATAACAAAGCTACCTGGCCTACATCTCCACTTCCGTTTCAGTAAATTCCATGCTTTATTATTTATCTAATGCAGTCTAGGAGAGCAATACTGAAATATTCCTACATTTTCAACACATCTGGAAGCTCAAAGGAGGATACATACAGACCACAAAGCACGCCTGCATGCAACGGTCCTGTTAGTAAACTCTCATCTGAACTCAGGTTTCCTCTGGATTGATTCCCTAAGTCTGTAGTTCTCTGTCTTGAATACTTCCCGCTGTCTCCAAGCTTCTGCCAGGGCAAAAAGCCTGGTGGTTCTACCTCCCCTCCAGATAGGGCCCTGCTTAGATCTCCAGTCTGCTGAGGCAAAGAACTGACACAATCAAGGATTAACAGATTTTGTGCTTGACTGTTATTATGTAATGACAGTGACATCTGTAACACCAGTACCAAGTAGTAGAGTATTGCAGAACGCTCTTCAGAGAGAAAATGTTGTACTCTACTCCACTGTAGATAATCTGTCCCTAACTTCTGTTAGTTTATTCTTCTAGTTTTCCAGACAAAACTTTGCACACTCCAAATTTTTTGGAGGTTTTGCTCAACCTCAGCAACTGTACCCAAAAGTTACCACAAAAATATTATACTGGCTCACAAAACCCATACTTCCTCTAAATGCCCCAAATATATTTTCCCTACCAAATGTAAAAAGACTAGATTTCCTCTGCAATTAAATAAATTCCAGTATATAGACCAAACCAGAAAAGGGAAGTTTTTGAACTCTTGAGCTATGCTTATGCTAGTCAATGTACTACTAATCACTAAGCACAAAATGGACCAGTGCCATTTTCTTACATATATAATGCTGAAGCACACTTGTACATATACACACATACATATCACATTAAATCAAGTTTTCCAATACTATATTCATCCAAGTTCTACACTATTTGCTTTTTTGTTTTCTCAATCTGTCTTGCATAAATTTAATCTCATCCTCAGAATTTAAGAAAAAGGATTTCTTATACCAAGTCAATAAAGTGTGATTTACCCTTCTGACAGCTTAAACGGATATAAAGATTTTGTTTACATACATAGCACTGAGGTACTCCCTTGAAATTCAGTTGTACTCTCCTCCTAGCTTTTCTCTCCCCAAATTCAGCCAAAAGCTCATTTCAACAAGAAACTGACTGAACCAGGCGAAAAGCAACAAGAGGCAAAAAAAAAAAAAAAAAAATAAAAGCCCCTCTCAAACAGAGAATTCTTGACCTACTGAAATAAACACAAAACAAAGAATTTAGGCACATTTATCTTCACCCACAAATTTTTATTCCTATACAGCTCCATGTTAATCCCCTTCAATTCTGTAATCTTTCTTTAACGTAAAGGGACTCTCAACATTTAGTATCATTTGCCTTCTTCAGGGAATCAATCCATCAAATATCTGCAAATCTCAACAGCAGCTTTTCAAACACAGTTAACCACCATTTTTGAAAGGCAGGACAAAAAACCAGAATTAAGAATGTAAGAAAAGAGGATAAGGATTTGGATTTGAGGAGGGCTTTTTAAACAGTTGGAGAACTCCTTTTTAGACAGGAAATGCTTTCATTTTCTAGAAAGTGAATTTCAGCATCAAGTACAGGACAGATACAATCCAAGGCTGGAATCAACTGAGTTGAAGGAAAAAAAGGAAGAAAGAAAAATGGAAATTTATCTTGAATATCATTAAGACACTGTCACATCTGCATCTATTATTTAAAAATTTTCTGGGGCAGCAGTGCCTCTTAATTCATATCTTATAGATGTGATCTCAGCACATTCCAGTTTCTGTCTTCTTATTTAACTTCTTACTTTTTTCTTTTCCTAGAAAACCTTCCAAAAAACCCTAAGTTTTCTAGCAACAGATTTATCCTCTTTTCCTTTTACAGACCTCAGATTTCTCTGCGCCATGTGTGAGAGTCTCTTTTGTAAGTTGTTATGGGAAATGCCAAAACTTAAGATTTAGAGCCACAACCCATAAGTGTTGTGAGGCTTGCTAACTCAAAATAGCCTAAACGAATCTGGAAAATAAGTAAGAAGGAAAAGTGAGGCTTCCCTTGTGATCTCTGTTGATGCAGTGGAACACCCAATAGAAAAATCCAATAGCTGGCGAAACCCAACGGTCACAGGACACATTACCTCTTCTGTGGCAGTAGCCAAAAATGAATGCGAGAAGAAAACCAGAACAACAAAGCATAAAGCTTCACACATTTTATCAATCTGAAATTAAGCAGCCCTGAAAGTTACAACAGAATTTAAACAGGCAAATTTTGAACATTTAATAATTTATCATAAACAGCAACTGCTATGCTATAACCCCTTGGTCACCTTTCCTGATGTCAATTTCTTTCATCCCTTTCTGAAAATGTGCAAGCCTGTGACATTCATAGCATACTGTAGCTGTCAATTTCATACTACAGTTTCTGACAGGGTGCAAAACTGGGAAAACAGCTTTGGATTGCATGCATCATTTTCACATGAACATCAGGCCTCTATCTACATCTGCTACATCACAGAATCACAGAACAGTTGAGGTTGGAGGGCACCTCTAGATCTCCTCCTTTGTCCTGAATTCTGGTCAGCCTCATTATCCCTCCCCATAACCATGCCCAACAAAAGCAGGTTCCTCCAGGAGTTTGGCAGTTAAGCGTTGAATATCTGTTGTGGTTTAAACCCTAGCCAGACATCTTGTTCACCCACTCCCAGTGAGTGGTGCCAGGCTGGAAGCAATCAAGGCTCCCCCCCAGGGGCTCTCCCCTTCCCTGCTCCCGGAGGGATGGGGAGGAGAATCGAAGGACTGCAACTCCCACGAGTTGAGACAAGAACAGTCCAGCAAACAACGTACAACACAAATCACCACTGCTACCACCAAAGACAACAATGATAAGAGAAAATAACAAGGGAAGAGAATACAGTACCACCCGCCGGGAAATGAGTCCGACCCATAAGACCCCATGTCCTTCCGGGTAACTCCCAGTTACCCCCCGGGCATGACGTGCTGTGCTATGGAATACCTCTTTGGCTAGCTTGGGTCAGGTGTCCTGTCTCTGCTTCCTCCTGGCTTCCCCTCCTCCCTGGCAGAGCATGAGCCTCACAAAGTCCTTGGTCAGGGTAAACATTACTTAGCAACAACTGAAAACATCAGTGTTATCAGCACTGTTCCCAGGCTGAAAGTCAAAACACAGAGCTACACCAGCTACCAAGAAGGAGAAAAATTGACTGCTACTGCTAAACCCAGGACAGTATCTCAAAAGATGAAGACTCCACAACCTCTGATCAACCTAGTCCGCCATTTGTCCATCTGCACAGTTTAAAGACATGAAAAACAAAAAGCGCTCTCTGAATAGAACTACCTATATTTTGACGTGTGCCCACTGCCTCTTGTCCCAGGACACTACTGAGCACCTATTTTGTTGTTGCCTAAGGTAACAAAACTGGAAAATTCAATATCAACGTTGAGCCTACCATTAAAATTAGAAAACATTCGTAAGTATTTTCACTGTTAATGATGTGTTATATTCTCTTACCTTGATTACATTTTCTGTGATTAAATTTAAAATGCATTGAGGGCTGGACAGAAGTTACAATACATGCATCTGTATGACAACAACTGTTTTAAATACATTAAGGCTCATGCCAACACCTTCAGCCATCAAGACCACAAAATGAAACTTAATATACAGATACTTTCAACTTTCTGCGCAGACTTGCCTCCTGTGAACTCCAGTTATTTGTTAGATATATAAAAACATACCCATGACATAATACACATGGATTTTTCCTTCCTGTTGAAGTACTATAATGGCAAAGCCTAAATCAACATCTTAAGTATCTCATAGCAAATAAATGGCCTGAATAGATGAACACAACATGAACTATATCAATAATGTAAATTCTAAATATTTCAGCAATAAAAATTATCTTTATATCATAATCATTCCCAAACAACTTCCAGGAAATCAGGCAATTAAAAGATGCCTGCCTGATAAGTGTGAAATGAAATGTGATGCAGAGTTCTCCCTCTGTGAAAATTCAGTAATAATACATGATTTCTCTCCTGTTAACATCAGACTACTGTGAGGGGAAGACAGGTGAGAAACATAACCTCAAAAATAACAGATTTCAGAAAGAGGTTAAAGGAAGGGGGTTTGGTACTGGAAGAGGGCTAAGAAAAAAAAAACTAAGCTATTTCTAGGTATTCCATTAAGAGAAAGCTGTTTAAAATCACAGTAATCAACAACATTTTATGTATTTTATAGAAATTAAACAGAGAAAATTCCCAAATGGTGCATTGCAAGAATAAATTTAAGTGTCTTTATCAGTAGAATCTCTTTTCTAAGGCAAGGCCAGAGGAATACATGTCAATTTCTAAAACAAAAGCTTCAGGCCTGCAAGTACTTAATCAAGTATGCAGCTTCATGCAAGCGCCTTGGAGGGGTTTACTGCTATGTTCAAGAATATGTAATTTCAGGACCTAAGGTGTTGGGATTTTTGTTGGTTTTGAGTTAAAAGAAACCCGATATTTCAAAGCAGACGATGTGAATAAAGACACACAAGTTTTTCAGTAAGTTAATAATATTTAAAAAAAAACAAAAAAACAAACCCCACAACATTTTAGACAAATTTCTCAAAAGAAGCAAAAAGTACTAACACACTGTGTGAGCCTCTTAGGATTGCTGGGTGGGGGGGGGTGGGGGGGAGGGAACACAGAAGGGTGGAGGGGCTGCTCATTTTTCAAAACAGCATCCAAGAATCAAAGTACAATTCTCACTGAATTCAAGCTGCTGCTCACAACAGCCCATAACCTCAGAAAAGGCAATTCAGACTCCCGTTTTACAGAAGCTTCACTATCAGAAAACAGGATTAGTCACATACATAGCATGAACAACATGCCTGACAATTCTATGTAGGAGACAGTGTTGCTGCTGATATCACACACAGATGTTAACAGTTTTGATCTTTTCCAAAGCAGATAAAAAGCCAAAATAACTTAAGTATTAAGGTTGGGTTTTTTTTTGGGGGGGGGGGTTGTTGGGGGCTTTTTGGGGGGTGAGGAGAGCAAACAAAAACACCACCAAGAAACCCCCTCCCCTCACTAAAAACGTGAAACTACAACACCTACTTCAAACAAAGCAAGTGAAAAAAGAATCTGCTTGAAGTACTCACATCATATAAAATGACAAAATTTTGTTCCAACCATTTTTGCACGAGGATTTCCTCATGACACTCAAATCTGCTTAAGAAGTGTGAATTTGCACTATTCAGTTTTGCTGTGAAACTGCTTTCCTCCCTCCATCCTAAGACCAGGTTATCTCATCGTTATGCCAGGTATTTTAACTTCTGGAAGGTAAAAGTTTGGGGCAAGGAACAATCAGCTCAGTTGTATCTAATCAAGGAAATCTCCTTCTACCTTTTCATCATTCTGTCTTCTCCACTCTTACTCTTCAATGTTTCAAATTTCTAAAATTTGGAGAAATTTCTCTCTCCCCATCAAACTGGAATATTCATCACAGATGAACCAAGTTCACAACCACAGCAACGCTTGTAGATAGTCACAGCAGTTTCTGCTTCTTACAGGAGAGTTAGTCCAGAGCTGCATCTGCAGCCATGTAAGTCAAAGGATACCCACCACTCCTTAAACAACTGAGAAAGACTGCTTCACCTAACACTGAAGAAAAAGTGCCAACCCTGAAGCTCCCAGTCTCCCTGCTCTACTGATCAGTCTGCACTTGCTACTTTTCCCCACACACTTCACCTGGCATTCATCTCTTGACAAATGCCCACAGTACCCCTTCCCTCCAGAGAATGAAGGAGGAAATACAGAAGGTCCAAACATTTACTATACACACTTCCATAAAAATGTCCATCACTTCCCTTACCTTATCTAAGGCTTTTCTAAAAGCCAGCAAATGGGGTTTTTTTTTGGTTGCTTTTTTTCCCCAGACATTTAAAACCTGAAAAGTGGAAGATCAACACTAGCTAACCACTGCAGACCACCCATGCTTTGGGCAACTAAGACCTCCTCCACCTCTTTTTGCATGCACTCTTGCCCATTCCAAGGCCATGCCTTCTCAAGTTAACCCATTCAAGAGCCTGATAAGGGGGTTTGGTTGTATTGACACTCCGCGTATTTAATTTCTGAACAGTCCTATCAATTTGTTTCCAACTATTTGCTATGCTGAAAAGGAATAAATGCAGTTCCATGCCTTATGGACAGGTGGATTCCAATGGCTTGCATGATGGAAGCTTAAAACTTCAAATTATTTTCCTGTAAACTGCGAAGGATTACACGAGTTCAACTGTTCTGTGAATAAAAACACTTTAAACAGATCTTTTGAAAAACTGTCAATTTTTGCATCTGGCCTTATTCATACCACTATAGATGCAAAATAAGCAAATTTACCATTCTGACAAATTTTTAGACATTAGACTTAAAATGCTTTCTTCTCCTCCACCTTCCTTTAAATGAAGCACCTCTGCATCCATATTTGCACATTAACCCTATCCTGATGTCACCAGAAATCTCCGTTGCTCAGCTCTGGACACATTACAGTCTTTTGAACACTGATAGCTGACAGCAAGCAAAAGGAGAAGGAAGCAGGCTATTCTACCTATTCAAACACTTCCTGAAGATAAAAACTGCCCACACTAAATAGAAAACAGTCCCAGCACTTGAGCCTACCCTCAGCAACAGAAGTCAAGACTTTTCTTCTGTTGCTAGAGAGGAAACAAAAATCCTAATCTAAAAGACCACAGCAACTAAACTAAGAGAAGGCCATATATTTTCTCAAAAAATTATTTTACTGGAGCATCAAATCATGCATTCTGAGACAGGCATAAACATGGCAGAGGCCTCTGGACTTGTAAACACAAAAGAAAGTGTAGTAAAGAGTTGCTGCTCTGCAATTTGGAAAGAGCATTTAGTTTTTGCCACCAACCTGGCACAAGTTCTCAGGTTTACATGAAGGAACAGTGTCTGTAGTACCTTAGTCCATCCAATCCTACCATTGCCAGCAACCTGAAAAATACCCCAGGATTCCTGATAATGCCGCTCCTTGGCTGGAATACTATGGAAGGGTCATTAGATGTCTCTGACATAGTGCCACAAGTGCCAGGAGCAGCACTGGAAGCACTACACCTTCATGTTCTCCAGATTAAAGACCAAAAATTTGTTTTACTTACTTGGATCTGGAAGATACTCTTCTGCAGAAGAAGCAAGCAATTCTTTATTTCTGAAGACCTGACAGCAATTAAGAACCTCTCAACTTTAGATTTGCACCAAACTCAGGCCTATTCTATGAGTCAAAGTGGTAAGTTGTCAATAAAAATACTCACTATCAGATGTAAAGAAGTTTGTACTGCTTTTATGAAGTGAGGACTGTTTCCAAGTTATAAATTTCTGTAGGAAAATGAAAAGTTAGTTCTGTATGGATCAGTTCCTCCGTAGAAGGTCTACAGTTTTGGTATACAACTGTCAAGACCATGAGAAGTAGCCTGAGTCAGTGCTGACCTCTTCTGTTTACTCTTAGAGACCAACATCTAAAGAAAAATTTTATATTCTGCATCCAGTTAAATACAATTACAGACATACAAAGTCAGTAGAGCCGTCACATTTTAATTACATGTCCACCTTCAACCAAAACACAGTAAAAGCCTGGTATTTTAGGTAAAAGCCTGTAAGCCTGCAGCAAAGAGAATTCTTGGAGCTGTGCAGGAAGAACACTTTCTATGACTACTAAGCCGTTCAGCTGGTGAACATTGTTATGACTGCCACTGTCCAAAGCAGAAGGTCTTAGAACAGCATATCAAAGTAAGCAGCATATCTCCAAGTCTCACTGCAGTAATCCACCTCTGGCATCAGAGAGTTCTGCCTCTGGAGACACAAGATAAAAAGACTTGCTCATTTTTGTTAAATACTGTAGAAGAAAAGATTGTCAGGTCCTTTCCCCTCTTCCCTGCAAATACCAAACCCAAACAGTGGTCTGATTAATTTGTTTTTTTAAGATTACCAGTCAAGAAACCGATTAGATAGTTCAAACACTACCATTAAAAAAAAAAAAACACAACAAAATTCAAGGATGTACTTAGAACATAACAAGCCAGAACAGAGTTGCACAGATAACACATACATATATAGGAAGGAGTAAGCTTAGCTTATTTAAACAGTTTCTCTCTAAATCCCTCTCTTAGTTGGGCAGTTTTCTGGAGTACCACCGCATGCCTTGCATACGGGTAACCTTCCGAGCATTCAAAAAAACCAAACAAAACCCCAAGATGGGATTCATTGGCCTTCAGAACTGCACAAACTGTAGAGATAAAAGACAAACAAGATGTATTACTGGACGAAAAAAAAATTAAAAATACTGTTTTTTTCCTTTTAGAGTGAAAAGCAAAGCATTCTATTATATACTTTTCTTATTACACATTTGTATGCTTTCCAGCTGGTTCCTTCTATCAGACAGAAAGCAAACTTCTCAAGCTCTGCAACTTCCATTGGATCTTAAGAAATAATACTGCAGTGCAAAGTCCACAGCACTTACAAATAAGTGAAATTTACCAAAAGTACAGTTCAATGGTGAGTTAAAGGTTTTTGTCCAAAGGCACAAGTGTCAAAGCCAAGACCATAATATATTATTATCCAGTCAGCTGATCGGAGCTAGCCTAGCTAGAGCCACAGCCGGCACGCTTCAGCGACCGCGAGGGTCAACGGAGATCAGGAAAATCAGAGAGGAGAGCGCAGAGACATCGCGATTCCCGACATCTCCCGATCCCCGAAGCCCCAGCAGCCCTTGCGAGAGAGAGGCTCACGTGGCGGGGGGCGTTCCCACGGTGACGGCGACCACTCCCTACTGCTTGCCTTGAAAAAGCCTTTGAGAGGGCAGCGGCCGGCAGCTGCCCACCGGGTGCAGAGAGGAACAAGCAGGTCGTGTTGCTGGTGTCCCAGACTGCAGACCAATATGGTTGTCTCCAGAAAGAGAGCTTGCAGTAAGACGACTACAGCAACTCAGACGGAGACCCCGTCCCAAACCGTGGCTGTTCAGGTCTCTGGGTGCAGGGAGTGCCAGAGCCTGATGCTGCCGGGGGAGGGAGGACAGCATTCCACCTGCGTGAGGTGTGAGCAGGTAGAAGATCTGCTTAGCCTGGTGGCAAGACTTAAGGAGGAGGTCGAGACGCTGAGGACCATCAGGGAGTGTGAAAGGGAGATCGACTGGTGGAGTAACTCCCTGGAGTGCCGGTCGGAACGGTTCCAGGGAGATACCCCCCAAAAGGGGAAGGACCCCCTGCCCTCTCAGGCAGAGGGGGATGGCCCGAGACAGCCCCTGCCCTGTAGCTGTAGCGCAGAGGTAGGGGACCAAAAAGACGACGAGGGTTGGAAGCGAGTTCCGGTTCGACGTCGGGGGAAACCCTCCCCCCTTCCTGCCCTGCTTCCCCAGGTGTCCGTCCGTAATAGGTTCGAGGCCCTGGATCTTGAAGGAGAGGTAAGTGAGAATGTGGGGCAAGGCCAGCCCACAAGGCCACATAGGAAAAGGGGGTCGACTCTGCACCTCAGGACTGCCTCTGTTAAGAAAGAAAGAAGGGTCATTGTAGTAGGGGATTCCCTTCTGAGAGGAACAGAGGGCCCGATATGCAGAGTTGACCCTCATCACAGGGAAGTGTGTAGTCTGCCTGGAGCCCGGATCAGGGATATCACCAGGGCGCTCCCCAGCCTGGTGCACCCGACAGACTACTACCCGCTGCTGGTCTTCCAGACAGGTGGGGAGGAAGCTGCTTCCCGCAGTCTGAGGGGGATGAAGAAAGACTACAGGGCCTTGGGGAGGATGGTGAAAGAGTCTGGGGCTCAAGTGATCTTCTCCGCACTCCTTCCATCTTCCACTGATGATGTGGGAAGGAATGGGAAGATTCAGTTCATGAACAATTGGCTACGAGACTGGTGCTACAGGCAGGGCTTTGGATTCTTTGATAACGGCTGGTTTTATAGGGCACCAGTCTGGACAATGTCAAGTGAGAAAGGTTTGTCTCACAGAGGCAAAAGGATACTGGGGCACGAATTAGCAGGGCTCATTTGGAGAGCTTTAAACTAGATTCGAAGGGGGATGGGGTTGTAGCTGGGCTTGCCCCAGTGGGGCAGCGCTCCAGAATTAATGAAGACTGGGAGGCCTCCTATAATCCTAGGGTGAAATCGGTGTGCTCAGCTCGCTCCCTGAAATGTCTGTACACCAATGCGCGCAGCATGGGAAATAAACAGGAGGAGTTGGAAACCTGTGTTAAGTCAGGAGACTATGATCTGGTGGCAATTACAGAGACTTGGTGGGACAGCTCACATGACTGGAATATAGTCATGGAGGGCTATGTCCTTTTTAGGAAAGACAGGCCAGCCAGGAAGGGTGGTGGGGTTGCTCTTTATGTGCGGGAGGAACTACAATGCACCGAGTTCTGTCCAGGGACAGATGACGAGCGAGTTGAGAGTCTGTGGGTGAGAATTAAGGGGCAGGCTGGCAGGGGCGATACTGTGTGGTAGGACTAGTAGAATACCAAGTAGAATTGCAACCCTGGACTTTAGCAGGGCAAACTTTGGCCTTTTCAAGCAATTGCTAGGGGAAATCCCATGGGCAAGGCTGCTTGAAGGAAAAGGGGCCCAAGATAGTTGGTTGACATTCAAGGACTGCTTTTTCCGTGCTCAAGATCGGAGCATCCCGACACGTAGGAAGTCAAGGAAGAGGGCCAAGAGACCTGTGTGGCTAAATAGGGAATTGCTGGGTATGCTCAAGTGGAAGAGGAGAGTTTACAGGTCATGGAAGGAGGGGCTGGCCACTTGGGAGGAATATAAGGCTGCTGCTAGGGGATGTAGGAAGGCAGCTAGGAGGACTAAGGCTTCCTTAGAATTAAACCTGGCAAGAAGGGTCAAGGACAGCAAAAAGAGCTTTTTCAAGTACATGGCAGACAAAACTAACACCAGAGGCAATGTAGGCCCACTGATGAACGGGATGGGTGCCCTGGTGACAGAAGATGCAGAGATGGCAGTGTTACTGAATGCCTTCTTTGTCTCTGTCTACTCTGCTGCAGGCAGTCCTGAAGAGCCCTATACCCCTGAGACCTTAGATGAAGTCAGGTCGACGGAGCAACTCGCCTTAGTCGATGAGGAATGGGTTAGAGATCAGTTGAGCAATCTGGACGTCCATAAATCCATGGGTCCAGATGGGATGCACCCGCGGGTGCTGAGGGAACTGGCGGAAGTCATTGCTAGACCACTCACCATCATCTTTACCAAGTCCTGGGAAACGGGAGGGGTGCCTGAGGACTGGAGGAAGGCAAATGTCACTCCGGTCTTCAAAAAGGGCAAGAAGGAGGACCCGGGTAACTATAGACCGGTCAGCCTCACCTCCATCCCTGGGAAAGTGATGGAACACCTTGTCCTTGGTGCCATCTTAAAGCATATCAAGGATAAGAGGGTTATGAGGGGCAGTCAACATGGCTTCACCAGGGGGAAATCATGTTTGACCAATCTCTTAGCCTTTTATGAGGAAATAACACGGTGGATGGATGATGGCAGAGCGGTGGATGTGGTCTACCTTGACTTCAGCAAAGCATTTGACACAGTCTCCCACAGCATCCTCACGGCTAAATTGAGGAAGTGTGGACTGGATGACCAGGTAGTGAGGTGGACTGCGAACTGGCTGAAGGAGAGAAGCCAGAGAGTTGTAGTCTATGGGGCTGAGTCTAGTTGGAGGCCTGTAACTAGTGGAGTGCCTCAAGGGTCAGTACTGGGACCAGTACTATTTAATATATTCATCAATGATTTAGATGAGGGAATTGAGTGTACTATCAGCAAGTTTGCTGATGACACTAAGCTGGGAGGAGTGGCTGACACGCCAGAAGGCTGTGCTGCCATCCAGCGAGACCTGGACAGGCTGGAGAGTTGGGCAGGGAATAACGGGATGAAATATAACAAGGGAAAGTGTAGAGTCCTGCATCTGGGCAGGAACAACCCCAGGTTCCAGTATAGGTTGGGGAACGACCTGTTAGAGAGCAGTGTAGGGGAGAGGGACCTGGGGGTCCTAGTGGACGACAGGATGACCATGAGCCAACACTGTGCCCTTGTGGCTAAGAAGGCCAATGGCATCCTGGGATGTATTAGAAGGGCGGTGGTTAGTAGGTCGAGAGAGGTCCTCCTTCCCCTCTACTCTGCCCTGGTGAGACCCCATCTGGAATATTGTGTCCAGTTCTGGGCCCCTCAGTTCAAGAAGGACAGGGAGCTGCTGGAGAGAGTCCAGCGCAGGGCAACCAAGATGATTAAGGGAGTGGAGCATCTCCCTTATGAGGAAAGACTGAGGGAGCTGGGTCTTTATAGTTTAGAGAAGAGGAGACTGAGAGGTGACCTTATAAGTGTCTATAAATATATAAAGGGGGAGTGTCACGAGGATGGAGCCAGGCTCTACTCAGTGGCAAACAATGATAGGACAAGGGGTAATGGGTGCAAACTGGAACACAAGAGGTTCCACTTAAACTTGAGAAGGAACTTCTCAGTGAGGGTGACGGAACACTGGAACAGGCTGCCCAGGGAGGTTGTGGAGTCTCCTTCCCTGGAGACATTCAAAGCCCGCCTGGACACATTCCTGTGTAACGTTATCTAGGTGTTCCTGCTCTGGCAGGGGGATTGGACTAGATGATCTTTTGAGGTCCCTTCCAATCTCCAGCATACTGTGATACTGTGATACTGTGATATTAACCGCAGTGTCAAAGCAATACTTACGTATTCAAGAGCTCTTAAAGGTGTTTTGTCTTAAAGCAGTATCTCATCTTCTGTGACTGCAAGCTGCCACTCAAAGTATTACTTTTCCTTCCACTCTTTGCCATGCACTGCCAACTCTCCTACCTGAACTGGATGACATGGTAGCTCTAGAGTGAGTCAGTTCAGCCAGGGATCCAACAGAAAATTAACTTTTCAGAGTTGAGAGTCACAATAGGTAAGAGAGGTTTGGAAGTAGTCTTCTGCTGAATCAGGGTGCTGGCCCAGCTCACACCATTCTCACATGGAAAACTGCAGCAGCATGCAAATAAGAGAAGAGTTGCCCTTTTTGCCAGCAGGCTGCACCCAGATCTAATAAGACATACCATGTAACTGCACTCTAGCAAGTTGTTTGTTTTCTGTATGAATCTAAATGTATTCACCAGAGCTCCAAGAATAAAAATAGCAACTGGGGCAGCAGTCCTTCAGAAAAAGGAAGAGGAGAACAAACTACATAAGTGAGGTGGTGAGCAACTCTGAAGAAGTTTACCTTCAGCCTTAATTAAGGCACAGCAAGACTAGCCATATAGGGCGAGTTCAGCTTGGTAGACAAGCTCACAAGCTGCAAATCCACTTTCTACAGCTAAACATCTTGTTTTATAGATGTTTTAAAGGGATCATGTTCCTTTTTCTATAAACTTTACACAGGAAATAATGACACAGCAGCAGCATGGTAAAAGGAGTGGTACAAATAATACCTCTTGTAAGGAGGACCTATTACCATTTAAAGCTTCTCAGGCGCTATTAGAGCTCCAGTAAGAACAGATGCACTTCAGATTCTACCCTAAGAACTATACTGCTTGTGCACAACCAGATAACACATACTAGCAAATGGAAAGTGAACTCTCATGCTTCAACAAGTGCACATATACCAAGATAAAAAGAAATGCCACATTATTGCTGGTTTAGAAGCTGAGAATAGGGAGGCTATGGAACAGAAAACTCACAAAGGCACTTCACCTACCACATGCTGTGTAGAGTTCTTTGGACACTCTCCACACAAAGCGGAAAGAGAAAGAAACCACATGAGATCATGCAAGTACATACAGCAGAAAATACTCAACAGATGCACCTCCTCTTCTCCAGTGGACTTGCTACAAGTCAGAGATGCCCACAAATTGCAATGAACTCCATCACCTTTTAAATAAATTCTATTTCACGACCCAAATAAGATACCAAACATATTTGTTGCCAGAAACTTGTTCAAAGTCAAATGACTATAGCTGTGCTGTTAGAATAGACAGCTGCAGAGTCCCCATTCATATGCCAGTTGACTTTAGTGTGCCACAAGTCTCTTGTCCAAAGTCTCCACTTTGTCACTGCTCCACAACTGAAAGACTTCTTAGCTATTTAGAATGTAAATGAGGTGATAAATAAAAACATCTTAAGGTATACAATGCTCAACCAACCACATTCCAAGTTGTACCCAAATCACTTGAAGTGCTAATCCTCTGAAGACACATCTTGAACGGCAATCACATTACAAATCAAACTCTGCAGTAAGTTTTGCAATTGCTCACATCTCATTGCATAAAAGTCGCTAGCTATTTGGCATTCATTTTAGATCAACTGTATGATTTTAACTTCTGGCAAAACTTTTCAAAAAGGAAATGGGATAAACATTCAGTGCCATACAGAGCTCACAGAATCCAAACTCTCACCAGCTACTGTTGAGTAGTCCCATCCCATCAAGGACATAGGTAGCTCAGGCACACACCCAAGAACTGAAACTCGAGCATTGCTTGTTAAACAATATTGGCATACTGATGGACATTAGCACTTTCAACAACCAGAAAGAGATCAGGGACAAAGAAATCAGATGTGAACTGATCTATGAAAATAGCTTGGGTGTCAGCAGGCTCACCTAGATCAACAAGAGGAAGACTGCTGCAGTTCTAACCTCTGCTGAACCCAGGACATATGCACACCATGGCATACTGAATCACTCATTTTTCTGGGCTTCAGGTTTATATTTTTAAGTTGGAGTACTTCTTGCTTTCAGCACCTTCAATATGCTCTGCTTAATGTACAGAGTAGAGGCTATTGCCAGCTAAATGCTACCCGCCCTCAAGAGATCTCACTTTGAGCAATACTAATGCCATGACACTCCTCTACTTGTACTAGAATTCTCATCAGTTAACAACTGGTTTTGTCACTTCCCCAAAGGACTTGCAGGTCCACATCCCTTCAGACACATAAGAAGACATGGTGATGGGTTCTCCTACTTGATAATTGTGACAATGCCAAGTTCGTATCTCTTCTAATGCTGCTTTTTTCTAAGAAAAGACAGTCTTAACAGCACTTGCTATTACCACAAGCCACGGAAAGTACCTCTGAGAACACCTCTTCCCTACAGCACTACCCTACACAGGATATTGGGATATCCCCACAAACACACTCATATGTTCAAAGTACTCTGTACAGCCAAGTGAAAAGCAAGGCAAATGCCGTAAATTGCTGTCATCATACACTTATCAACATATTGGAAAGCAGCAGAACACCCAAAAATTCCCTATGGGGATCCAGTGCTTCCCAACCTCTAGTTTTCAAACAGAGATTGCCAACGCATTTCCAATATGGCTTCTTCAAGCAACTGACAAAGTACCCTACTAGAGTTTCAGGTCTGCACACAGAACTGCTCAGTCACAAATGGTAACTGGACAAGTAATGGGAAGCAAGACTTTCAGAAGACAACAAGGGCATCATGCTTGTGCTCATGACAGAAAAATGAACTCTTTTCAATTATCCAGAATTGAGGTTACTTGGACTACTTACTCACACTTCTGCAGAAGTTAGCATGAATTTTCCTTCTTGTTTATTAATATTTAGGTCTTTTCTAATCTGTACTATTTGGACAATGTGATCTTTTACTAAAGGAAAAAACAAATGTGCAGTTTCGCAGTGCAAGTACATCATTAAGTATCCTCAAAGTGAACAGGGTCCTTGTTAACTTCAATACAAAGTTTCCTAAACCCTATTTCCTTTTCGTTCCTTTGAGAAAATGGAGAAGCAATTTGCATTTACAGCTCAGTTCCTGCTTCCAAAATACCCCTTTAACTTTATTATTTTTATGGTGGATATAAATGGCACCAAATTGTCAAATCACAGCTATTTTCTATGTTACCTATACAAATAGGTCTGATTTCTGGCAAGCTATAAAACAATTATGGCTGAATTCCTGTAGCTCTGATATCCCAGCTTGCCCACAGGGCTTCAAAGCCATCTTATGGCAATGCTAAAAATCCAGAAGACAGAGGGAAAATGAAGCTTTTCAATTCCCACATGTTCAAACATGAACATACCAAAATTTTCGCACTAGGATGGTTATGTTTGAAAGGAAACTGACTCAGAGCAAACACAATTAGGTAAGATACAGCAACAGTTCAAAACAACACGGCTTGACAGAAGGTAGAAATAGAATTTGAAAAAGCAGTACAGGGAGCATACTACACCTGCCTCTGATTCCCCAGCACTTACCGTAAGTTGGGAAGCACATTTTTCTGCTTAAACATTCACCTCCCACCCATTTTTGTGTGGATGGCAAAGACAAGAATCAGAAATCATAAATAGTAAAGGCAAATGGCTAAACTGCCTGAGCTTGAAGAGGAAGCAAATACACTATTTTTGCCTTTCAGGTACTGATATTGCCAGGAACAAATTACAAATATATTGAAAGTCAACTATCACAAGTACCTGAGGATCTATATAGCTGTATTTTATCTTTGTGTTGTAATTTATATTAGGAAAGGGTCCTCCTCTCACACAAGCAAGGGGAGCTAGTTCTTGCTGATAGCCATGAAACACCTCTGAGAGGGGCATGAGAACAACACTGCAAATCCTTTAAATAGCACCAGCAATGCTTTTACCTCTCAAGTGACCCAGAATTTAAGAGACATGAAAATGAATAAATTGAAGACTCATGACTACCTTTCTTTGCAGGAGAGAAGCTTCCATGTTGGACAACAAAAACATTATCAGAGTAGTATGATACAAATTAGTTGAAAGATACACAAAAGAATCCAAAACACCTTTAAACTCTTTGCGTATTTTCAATGCTGCTGGTTTGTGGTGGAAAGCCGCACAGGCTCTAAAGGTACTGCATTTAAGTGAGCATCAGCCCCCAAAAAAGAAAAATCCCAAATTTTGTTTTAACTCATTTTTAAAAATAGCCAACAACCTGGCCATCTCTAGCAAGGAAATAGTCAAAGTATAAACAAAAAAAGGAAAAGTAACCTTCAATCCATGCCTTTTCCTGGTTACTCCTATTCTTTTGTGGCACTTTCAAAGAAACATGTTCCTCATGATCATTTAGAATTTTGCATTATTTTCTGAAATCCACTATTCTTCCCTTGCAGCAAAATCCCTTTTAATCCCATACCTGGCCATGGCTGGAAGGAATTTGTATCCCTAATTTGCAGTTAAACCATTAGGCCCCACACTGACTTTGGGAATACTACCACAGAAATGGTTTAGAGACCAGTTTTATGAGATTAACATAAAGTATAAGAGGCTGCATAAAATGGATAAAAAAAAACCCAACCATCATGGGAGAGCAGGAGGAAGAGGAAGAAAAAGCTTTATCTTCAGTGCTTGACTGCATGCCAGCCTTAGCCATGCTTACTTTGTTTCAGCATTTTTCATACAAAGAGATGCCAGTTTTCTCTTACTGAATAGTTTTATTTCCAAATAAAGAATACTGTAAATATTTTCTGAGGTTTATTAGACTGTGACTGAAGCCTCAAGGCAAACACACAGATCTTACCACTTCATCAGATTCCAAAGCTAACAAAAAATAAGTTTGTTATACCTATAAAACTACGATAGATGTAGACACATTTGCAGATGATATCTTAGCTATACAGCTTAATATTTACTTCTCAAATGCATCGTTTAAAATGCACTCAAAAAAACAGTTTAGTTTAGATTTCAATCAAGAAATTGCTATTATCTAGACTTCAGGACAGACCACAAATGAAGAAACTAAAACCAAAATGAAAAATTTTCTATTGCCTAGGCACACAAATTGGCAACATCCCAGATTCAAGCTACGCAAACACACACACACAAAAGAAACCATAACTATTTAAATAGATAACGCTGACTGCACACTCAACATGTCAGTCTACAACTGGTCTACTGGTATTTCAGCTCCTGTGCAACTGCAGGTCAGGCATCAAGATGGAATCGTAAGGAAATATCCCTGCAGACTAAGATTAACAGACTAAACCAACCAAATTTTCATTACAAAACCTGCAACATCTACAGCAGCTGCTTAGCTCTGCCTTTATTACATCTGAAATTCAAAGAAGCAATCTAATGTAAACCTGCTTCACAGAAATCAGTTTGTTTCTAGTTTCCAGGCAATAAAGGATAACAAAATTAAAAGTCATCCACTGTTTGACAACCTTATTGTTGTCAAATATTAACTTTTATTTTCCTGTACATAATGGAGGCATTTAGTTAGTTTGGAAAGAATTTTGTAAGTGAAAAAATAAAATTCAGTGTGAGATAACTCAACATTTAACAACAAAGCCTGAAACGAATACTAAAATAATTGATGTCTACCACTTCAGGAACAGCCTTTGAGTAAGTGCAACGTCCAACAGATAGTTTCAGTTTTCTAAAGCACTGGCACTCCAACACGGGTATAACACATTTCAAAGTGCTGGACAACTACAGAATCCACACGGATACACCATTCCATGTCTGTGTAGCACTCAGTATTTGCAAGCAGTGTGTGTGCACAAATGCACATACATGGTTTTGTCTGCAGTGGGCTCCTGAAGTTTAGCCTCCCATTAAAATAATTTGGTCTTTGCTCCTATTAGGTTTGAGCTACAAAGGTGCTGTAACAGGATTCACACAGAATAACCTGCTCACCTGGGCCCAGCCTGCAGACCACAGGTCAATGCTGCTTCCCTGGAATTACCTGCGACTCAACCCAGCAGTGAAGCAGGTTCTACCTCAGGGCACTGCTGCGCTGGAGAACCTTTTCCATCATTATCTCTACTGCGGTACAGACCATTGGGGGAATTTGCATCTCAACGTTTCCAGCCACCCACTGGGCAGAGCAGTGCTAGGACAGCACAGCATAGCCTGCAGAAGCAAACTGAAGCATTTTACTGTTGCTGGGCTACCTTACTTGGTTTAGGTTCAAGGGGTGGTCTTGGTGTATTTGCACAAGACTGCCACAGGCACCCAAAGAACTTGCATGAAGTTGCTTCACAGTAATTTACACCCAGATACCTTAAACACTTGTAACAGTCAGCTCCAACTAGTTTCTTTGTTAAAAAAAAAGAAAAAAAAAAATGTATCTAGGGAAGCATTATAGACAGGATAGCACTAAAGCATAATTAAAGCCAACATCCTTATAAGAAAGGATGGTAAATTAAAAGAGACTGGTTAAAGGCTACTACCTCCCCATACTTACACAGAAGGACAGAAGAGGCTAAGACCACAAAATACAGAATAAATTTATGTGTTCTAGTTGCCTCTGTATTAAGCAAGGAGTGCACTGGTTCTCGCACCAAGACCAATAAAAAAAAAAAATTGTTTTTACTCTGAGAAATCAAACTTCCTAAAGTATCCTTATTCTTTAGATAATAAGGATGTGCAACTGCTTCTATTAGCCTAACTGTAATGAATTGAAAGGGGTAAAAAAAAAAAAGTCTTTCCAAATTTAAATAGTTGAACATCTCTCTGGAGTATTTGCTAGGCACAAATGGAAGCATTTACAATACTCACAGACTCACATAAGCCACTCATTTAAAAGACACTTTAGACATATTAGTGACAGCCAGGTAAAGAAATAATAACTTGGCTGTCAAAAAGCTTTAAAGTCTTGATAGTACAGGATTATATCACACATGAGAGCAGGCCTTTGCAGCTCTATGTGGCATAACCTGAACAGTAGCAGCACCAAAACAGAAAGGGACCCTCACATATTACTAAGGAATTCACAAGAATAATATTTTTTAACTCAAATGTAACATACAAATTTAGATTTTATTTTAAATTAAAGGCTAAGCAAAACAGTATGTTTACAAAACACACCTTATTTCCCCTCTCAAAATATATGTACATGCTTTTAGACACTCCTCTCATCATTAGATTCTGTCTCACATCTTGCCATTATTTATCAGATGACTGAAGTTTGTGGGTTTTTTTCTGTTTTGTGCAAGGCCAGTTAACTTATCTATTACAACTGTACTTCCATCCCCTGGTCAGCCACTAAATTTAATGAACAATCTGCATAAATACTTCTGGCATTCAGTCCTCAGACACACCAAAACTCTTACACAGCCTTCCTCCCCATTTCCTAAGTATTCCAACACAGATGTCATATACAGTCATCCACTGGCAGCAGACACAGACCTGCCTCCCCGCCGTCCCTGTTACTGGAGAATAGGTTGCCCGATGCTCCCGCGCTGCCTGTGGTGCACGTGAATAGGGCTACAGAGCACACAGCATGCTCAGCCAATGGTCAGCGAAACAAAACCCCAGGGGAAGTGCAGACCATGTCAAGTAAGGGCACATCCCATGCAGCCCCTGGCCCTGAGCAATACCTCCAGGTTCTAGGTGGTCCCCTAATGAAAGACATCAACTGGATCTTGGCTGGAGAAGGCTGGGCATTGCATCTGACTAAAAGTAAAAAAATCTGTGCTTATTCCCCAAGCAGAAATTTACCATCTCACAAACATCACAACATCAGCTCAAAAAATATTGCAAGGGCATGCTGTTCTTTTAAAAATGAAAGCTCTTCAGCTTTATACTTTTGATCATATTTAAAGAAATACTTTGGAATAATTCTAATAGTCATTTTCATCAAGATTTTTTTTTTCTACAAACAGACTTGAGACTGTTTCTGTCCCACTAATACGAGCATTCACTTTTCAATATACTTTACACTTTCATGCAGTTTTGTCTTTTCTTGTAGTAATATTAAATTGTTTCAAGTCACCATGCATGTTCAGAAATATGGTGTGCACCCAGGTTGGGAACGGAAAAAAAAAAAAAAAAAAATCAACAAAACAAAACCACAACCAAATGAAAACACACCACAAAACCAAAGAAATAAAAAATTCCACATAACAATCATCAGGCAGTATCCTATTTTTAAAAACTGTCCTTGAATATTATGCCAGATCTGTGTATCTCCTTGTTTACACAGCACACATTTTCAAGCCCAATCCTCTTCTGCCTTCCAGTAAAGGAAGATGTTAGTGCTGTGATGACTTAAAAACAGACGTTCTGCTAATGATTTTACCAAATGCTTCAATAAAACACCGATTCAGAATTTAAATTATTAAGGTGAAATGTGCAAATATTTTTTTCTGTTAATTATAGATCCTGGCACTGGATCACAAAAGTAATTCAAGTGCTATTTACCCATTTAATATTTATCAATCAAAACTCAAGAAAACTTCCATCCTCCAGTAGCATGTTACAGCTGTTGAGACTTCTGTTGCCAGTATACCACATATTTTCAAATATCAAACTCATCCAGCACCACTGGGCTTGTCCAGTTAACTCAAAGAAATAAACCTGAGCTTCTCAAGAAAGCCAGAGCCAGGGCAGGAGTTTGGTCTAGGATTAACAGCATGACAAAGCCTATAACTGGCAAGCATTGGACAGAGTTAAGCACTGGTGCACTACTTGGGAAAACCATCACAAGGATACTGATGAGAAACTCCTAACAACTGAATCTGCATGGTAGCAGCAGAGTCTTATCCACTAATATTGTTTAAATAAATGGCAATCCAGAAATAAGTTAACCATTTTTTAACAGGTACTGGACAAGTTTCACCTGTACCCAGCAATGTATAGGTTTTTTACATTATTTTCTACATTACAAAAATCAGTACCTTGGCCATATTTTTTAATAGTAGGTAACATAATACATTCAATTTTAAAATGGATTCCCGCACATAGATTTAAATAAGCATACAAATAATTTAAATACCAGTCTGTTCTTCCTTCCCTCTATGCACTAGAAAGCACAGCACAAAGCCAAAAGTCACACACAATCAGCATTTTTAATTAGAAGCCAGGTGTTTTGTGACAAGATGAAGAACCTTAATTTTCAAGCAAACATAAAGAAGTGCTAGATTTTTACTCTTCCCTTTCTTTTCATTTATGCCTATCAATCAGTACCAGGAAGGGAAGAAACAGAATGATTGCACCTGAGCAAAATTTCTGGATCAAACAATTATAAACTAATCTGTACTTTCCCTACTATCATAATCATTATCAGCAACAGACTTTACATTGGCAACTTGGTAGTTGCAACATCTTTCCCACAGGTTCTATCAGAACAAAGAACAGCACTCTCCAACAATTCTCCTCAAAACCTGAATTTTAAAAACACCTTAACCATACTGCACAGAACTGTTAACATAACAGCCATCACACCATGAACAGCACCACAAAAAAATAACAAACCAAATTTCCAAGATGTTACAGCTTACTGACACAGCACTGAAAAATGTTAACAGACATAATTATACCTGCAGTTCAGCTTGTCTAACCTGTAATAATATGTGGTTTAAAGATTTCTTACGCATCTGTTTTTCTAAGGATAAAAACTGCACAATGGTAAGAGTAACAGCAATAAACAGCAAACTATCTGTCCTCATTTTCTCAAATGCTAACAAGTTTACTTGTCTACTGATTTAAACATTTTGAGGTATCTTCCCCCTCATTTTACTAATGAGATAGAGGTGATCTTACACACAACAATCTGGTTTTCTGCACTTCAAGCTAGTATTATTCTACAGCTGTTCAGAAATCTTAATGTATGATAGCCCTGAAATCATATTTCATTTCCTACCATCTAAAACTGATTTACAAAAACAGACTATTGTAGCTTTAGAAAGATGTAACCACAGCTTCTTAAAACTAAAAATACTGTATTAGCAATTCAGTGCTACTCAAAGTAAACGTCATGATAAATTTATCCTTTAAGAGTTAAGAAATTAGAGTCAGAACTCACTGGCAGTTCTGACAAAAATCAGCCTTTACCCTTGCAGAAACACGCTGGGAGAATAAATCTAGACAAAACTAGACATACCACGCAGGAGAAGGAAACAAAACACACGCTGAACACAAACCACAAATACAAATAAAAGAGCGCAATTAAGCTTTTAAAACCGTAAGCTTGTGACACTGGAGGATGGAGCTGCCTTGTTATCACATCTTGTCACAATGAGGTACTTATGGGCTGTACACAGTCACTACCTATCTTGAGAAAACATAAGAGCCCACTGTCACACTTCGGTTTGCTTTTTACTTCTTTTTGGCAATGGAAGTCTTTGCAAACAGAACATCACTTCTGATGGAAGGTGATCATCGGATTTGTATACTCATGAAACAGATGCATATTTCCCTAGCTAAGAATCATCTCCTTACTACATTGGTATTTTCTAAACAAAGCATAAGGATTGACACTTAACAGGATAATTATTAAAGATGTATCAGGGAGGAGAAATATTTATCAGAAACAGCTTTTTCTGTACAGGTAGCACCTTACCATCAAAGCCATGCATTATTTACTGGTGGCATCATGTAAAGATCAAATTTGATAGCTTCCCTATATTCAAACTCTTCTCACTCTCTTTGAAAAAGAAAACCGTGAAATGCCCTTTGCATTTCCATTCTGCTGAACTGAATTGCACTTGAAAACATGCATGTACTCTAAAGTTACTGAGCCTTCTAATAAAGTAGAAGCAACAATAACTTTGCTTTTCTTTGAAAAGTTTTTTGCTGAACAAAATCCTTCACTAAATATCAAAAGTTTCATTTGGCCACAGCTGAAATCCAGTGATGAGCAAATCCATGCCAAATAACACAACCCTTTTGTGACAAAAATAGAAACACCTGTCCTAAAAGGTGCAGATCAAACCCGTGCCAGTAAAACTGATCGGAAAACAAATTCTCACATGCCTAACCTACCTAGAGGGGTAGGCTTAGGCAAAACTTTAAAAAAAAAAAAAAAAGAAAAACCACAACAAATGTAACAGACCTACAATCAACCAAAGTTCTTGGAAGTGTAGTTAAAAATCCAGCTGCAAACTGACTATCTGCTTTATGATCTTGACCTGCCCAATTCAAGTCATGTGCTAAGAATCTGCCTGCAGGTCTGTATCCTCACACCATTCCATTTACTAAAACTAATAGAGACGTAAGTCGCTCATTGACTTTAAATGGAGAGATAAAAAAAAAAGGGGGGGGGGATAACAGTAAGCAAGATATTGTTTGGCCATTTTCTCTAAAATTTTACAAGACAACATGAAAGCTACTAAAAGAAGAGCAGTTGCTTTGTGGACAACATATTAGTAAAATGCCGCTAGGAAAGGAAAGAAAGATTAAGGTTCTCCTTTCCCTTCCACTAACATGCCTCCCAATTCAGTGACACATCTGAAAAGCAAATTATACATAAAAAAAAAAAAGAGAGACCTGCATCATTTTTCCTAATCAAAGTTCATTATAAGACATTTCATTGATTTTCTTGGCCATCATAATATCAATACTTTTAGGGCGGCTCATGAAGCATTTGTACAGCCAAAACATAAATTACTAGAGACTGTTTTAAAACATAGCACGAGATATGCTTTCACAAGAGTATTAAGCTGTCACTGTAAAAAAAAAATATGTCTAAATTTAAATATTCCTTTAAAGTAGTGGAGCAAAACATCTCTATGGCAGAGCCTATCTACATCTTGAAACTGCATTGATCTATCCCTTCACAAGTTGAGCAACTGATGCAGTCAACTTAGTTCGTTTTTTGTACAATGAATCCAAGCGCAAGAAGCAGCATTTGATTGGCATTTTTTCATTTCAAGATCATGTATAGAGCACAAGAAAGCGATTAAGTTTGTGGGTTTTTTTTAATTAAAAAGAAGTTTCCTCACCATAAATAAATTTGTGTACTGTATTAGGTTTTATCTACACAAGTATGCTTTCCCAAAAAGAGCTTACAAGCAAACTGAAGGATGCTCTTAAGGCAACCTCCACTTGCAACTGCATGGCTATGCACCAAGGGTGGAAGAAACAGAACTTACACAGCATGTGTCACCACGCACCATGACCCACAGGTATACTCCACATCACCGATCTTCATGCCATGCTTACCATGCCAAAAGATTCTTATTTTGCTGTGGCCCAAAGTAGTGTGCCCTCTGGGACAGACAACAAAACAAGCAACACACAAAATGCCAATGATAATAGGGATTGCATCTTTTAAAATTTCTTGCTCCTTACTGTCTTCTACAACACGATTCAGAAGAGGTTGGTTTTTTTTTTTTAACTTTTCAACAAAGACTATTCTGAAAAATGACCTAGCTTAAGTGTGGAAACAGAACTGGAAAAGCTTTTATATGGAAAGAGAAAGAATGCATTTACTAAGAAGGAATCATTAACACCTTTTACAGCAGCTAAGTCTATTTCAAAATATTATGGTCCACTAAAGTCTCATTCTGCACTAGGGGACAGCCTTAATGAAAACAAACAACATAGGAAATGCAGACTTTCTAGAAGACTGTTACACATCAGTCCATCCTACAGCAGAACAAGCAGCTCCACTTCCATCGCTTTGCTATACCCTTGTAAAACTTCTTGAACTATGAGCTGTAGTAAGCACTGTTTCCTTCAGCTCTGCAGAGCAAAGCAACACCTGCTACTTTTCACAGCATTCGGGTGTCCAAACCACCATTTTCATACTATTACCACAGAAATATTAGCCCACCTTTTTTTTTTTTTGACAAAACACACCACTGATTAAACCAAACTTCATCATTCAAGCCACACTAGTTCCAAAGTAGTTTTTGACATGTATTTATAATGAGTCATTAAAACACAAGAGGTGTGTTTCTTTATCCACATGAAATACTGTTAAGAGAAATAGTAAGACTGCTGTTACAGAGCACAAGCATTTATTAATTAAGAAGAAGAAGAAAGTATTTTTACATGGCTTAGCATTCAAAGAAATAAGAGACTATCAGCCAAGAGCAACAGCTCCCCTTTTAGAGGTAGTATCATAGTGGATCAAAACTAACCCTAGCCTGGCGACAAATCCTGTTACACAGACATGTTTTAAAATATTGCACTTCTACGCACAGCACTATTTTCTTCACATAGCGAAGAGTAAGCAACTTTGAAATAAAGCTAGAGTCTTAGAAAGTCTCCATGTCTTCCCTTAATCAATTTACATCAGCATCACAAAATAGACATGAAAACAGTAGTATTTGTGATTGCATGATGATTTTAGAGAGCATTTGTCTTGAATACTGAAAACTTAGTCTGGCCATGAGTCTTTTTTCAACGTGAAAAGCAGTCCTGTAGCCACCCACCATGAAACCACTCATTAAGACAGATGGCAGGAGCAGGCCATTAAATGAGAGGAAGGATGGGGAACCAGTCACTATGATTGCCTGTACGCTCTACAATGCAAGGATAAACTGAAGCAGTCAATTACCATAAGGCAATTAGCAAACAATAAAACCACTGCCAAGCTTAAGCTTTTAAGGTGAGACACAATGAATGATGGAGGAAACTATTTGTTCCTGTTAATCATCACTACCTTCCCATCCTACCTATACACATAAACCAACCTGCCCTGCATTCCAAGAACTGAACGCTATTCCTAGCTAAGCTTCCACCTAAAACTGATGCAGATTTCAGGTACAGGACCTTGTTTGCTCTGCAGCAACTGTAAGAAGAAATATTGCAAACTCAACATAGACCTCTAGTACTTCCAAAACCCCTACTGTAGCCAGAGCAGATAAAGCCAGAATGATAGTCAGTTCTTCCAGCTATTCTCATTAACATGCAAAGCAAATGCACTGAATACACTTCATATCCCTTGCCCCCTTTGATGTTTCAAATGACTATGCCCCCAATAAAAAGTGATCTAACAACAGAAGCACATTATGAGCTAGCTAACACCTATGATAGGCTATTTATTATTTTCAAACTGACTGTGAGCAATATAGACTTAATGAATTAGAACTCCTCCTAGCAAGCATATATGTTAAAGCAGCCATTCACTGCATGAATCCAAAGATAAAAAGATCATTTAGCAGAAAACTGAGATTATGGCTAATAAGTATACTAGTATTTACTTTAGATTAATACTGTACACCTACTACAGCTTGCTAAACCCATGGCTTCAGGGGTAGTTTGAGAACTTACTAAGTATCACCAAGTGGTAAGTTATGTTATACTAAAATAATGAAGTATAAAACTTCAGAGTAGGTAGTTTGACTATACTACAAGCATAGTCTATTACTAATTATGTGACACTTAAGATACCACCTCCCTGAAGACCATCTAAGGTCAAATCAAGCTAAGAGCACTGATTTACAGAGCTCTTAGCTAGAGTACTTTTATCAAAAATTTTAACTGTACTTGTAGATGATAAAGAAACAAAACACTCTCACTTGCAAGGCACACATCACCACCTCTTTTAAACACTTGTGAACAGCAGAAAACACGCTATGGAATTCATACACGGACTGCTCTCAACAGCACAGTGCTCATCTTTCCCACTGCAATTTCATGGGCCTCAAACTTCTTCAGCTTCTATTTTTCACTCATTGCCTGAGGAGGCTAAGCAGAACCCAGAAGTGAAGGCAGTGCTCACCATCTGGGCTTACGCTGTGCTGGATGGGAGCGGCTGTGGTGTTCTACAATCCAAGTCATGTGCAACCACAGTATGACAAGTCCCCTCCCAGGCTATATAAGCTGGCATCTTTCCCAGCAGTTGCCACATCATAAAAAACGATGCATACAAATACCCACCCCATTCCCCCCCCCCCCCCCCAAAAAAAAAAGAAAAAAAAAAACCAACAAGAAAACAAAAAAAACAACACTTTAAAACAATGGCTTAAGTGACTGCATAACTAAACTCAGCAGCTGGAGATACAAAGCACTCCCATGGCAAACCATGCATCTTTCACTTACAAAACTCTTAAAATACATTCTTATTAGCAAGCTCCACATCACACCTAGCAACCAACCCCAAGTCTGGGCTGCAGAGTCATGTTCCCTGAGGGTAGACAGGAACTAAATAAATGAATAAATAAAAGCGTGGATAATAAAAGGAAAGATACATCACAAACTGCTCCTATGCTAACAGAGCTTCAAAACAATAAATATTTTTCTGCCACTGACTTCAATGCATCATCTGATTCACTGGATATGAAACTACTCAGATTTGACTTAGAAGTCATGTTTTTCAGTACAAGAAATTTAAATAAACAGGTGGAAAATTCCACAGTGTAATCTGGGCAGTTTCTCGGAGATCCTTAAGCATTACCTACCATACACTGAAAACTGTGCAGTACCATCTTTGTTTACACTAGATTTAAAAATTTGACTATAATAATTGAAGGGAATTAACAGCTTGTACTCAGGAAGATAACCTCCGCAGTTAAAAAACTGCAATTCTTATACTCCATTGCTTAAGGGAAGGAAAATATTCAAGAACAAATACAATAACTGATGTAAAAAGTCACAGCTAGGTTATCTTCAATCGTTTCTGAGAAATCAAAATACAAGTTTTTAGCTCACCAAAAAAAAAGAGCAAGCTTTATGATCTATACACTGAAAAACACCATCTTTTGCTCTATGAACATTAACTTTTCCCACACCTGGCTCTAAGTAAATGACGTTTATGATGATGTTATTCTAAGGAACTGCAGGAGGTCTAGATGCCAATCAAGGCTACATATCAAACTACTAACCATTGTGTCTGCACAGATAAATAAACCTGCTCACTTATTTGTACTGTTACCTCTACTAATCCAACTACAGTAATCAGGGCAGTAAGGGAATAAAGTATGAAAACAATAGGTGTCTTGTACCCCTCGCAGCCCAACTTATGTGGGCACACATGCACCACACCTTTCAAGACGTTTTCATGTACTTAGGAAAGGGTGAATCCCTGACAATGAATTAAAGAACTAAGCAGAAAGAAAACGGTTGCGTGAGTCCAAACTCAAAATCGGAGCAGGAACACATTACCACGCATCTATCCGGTCATACATTTAGTACACTGGGAGAGAGCAACACGTGGGCAAAAGCCTCGGGCGCAGACCTACCCCGACAGAGAAGCCTGCCCCGTGCCACCCACAAGCGAAAGACCGGGAAGAGCAGGACCCAGACCCACGGCCGGCCCTGGAGCCGGTACTGCCTGAAGCCACGAGTGGAGATCTCCGCGGCACAACGTGCTGGAGAAGGGCAGAAAGGGTCTCCCTGCACGCCCAGGCAGCACCAGGGCAGTCAGCAGAAGGGCCACCGGCACAGACAACCGCTTTTGTTCTCCAAAAAGAGACCGGTAAAGAGCCGCCAGCTGCGTCTGCTCCGAGCCGTTCAGGCAGCGCTGAAGTAGCAGAGACCCCTCTGCCTGCCTCAGGCGCTGGAAGCGGATCCCAGCAGGAAGACCCGTGGCGGGCCCCTACCTACCTCTTTTCGGTCTGGGGAAACTCTCGTGCAGGTGGAAGATGACTTTCTCCACGAAGTGCTGAATGTTGCTGTGTTCGGGTCCTCTGACAAACACCATCCAGTCGTGGGTGAAGCCTTCCACGGTAGGTTTCTTCCTGACCTGGGCTCGGTGCCCCAGCTCCAGCTTTACCTGAACGGCGCACTGTGGGGGGAAAGGCGGGGAGCTGCCGGTGAGCGCCCGAGGAAGCGGGGCTGAGCGGATGCCCGACGGAGAACCGGCCCCACCGCAGGCGGAGAGCGGGACACTCGGACAAAACGGTACCATACACCCGGCACCAGGAACAAAACTAGAAAGGGACGACCGCAGCCCCGCAACCGAAAACCGGCCCCACAGGCAAGGACACGAAGAGCTCTCCCTGCCACCGGGAAGACTCGGGAAGGCGCGACAGCGGTGCTGTCCTGCGGGCAGCCGGGGACCACTGCCAGGGACGCGCCAAACCCCCTCCCGGCGCCTCCACGCTCTGTCCCCCCGGTGAGGCGGCAGGAACATCGCTAAGGGGACACCGCCGCCTCTCCCCGGGTGCGTGCTTGCTTCGCAGCGCTGCCGGGAGCGGCGGACAGACAGCGGGAGGCAAGAAAAGCCTCGCACAAGGAGAAATTCCCCGTCACACCAGCCCCTTCCCGGCGGCGCCGGGCAGCGCGGGGAGGGGGCCAATGCGGCGGTTCCGCGGCACTCACCGAGCCCGCCATGCCTGGGGCGCCGGTTCCGCTGGGGCGCTCGCTCCTGTCCCCAGCCCCTGCCCCGCAGCACTAATTCATGAAGACGCGGAGGTGACGGCGGGCGCGCAGAGGTGCGGCCAGCGGGCGGCGGACATCCTCCGCCTCGCTGCTCCCGCTGTCTGCCGCCGTCCCGCCTCCTCCCCTCCCTCGCACCACACGGAGCCCGCGGCAGCCCCGGCCGCGGCCCCGCCGGCTGGACGAGCGTCCGCCACGCATGCGCGCTGCGCGGCGGGCCGATACCGAGACACAGACATTAACAGCGTGCGGGGCGGCGCGACCAGCCAATGGGGCGCAGTGGCGCGGCCGCGAGCCCCCTCCGACCGGTGCCGCCCCGCCCGCCGGTCCTTAAAGTAAGTGGTGGTGAGGGCCCGTGGAGGGCGGGAAGGGACCGTGCCACGAGCCAGGCAGGGAGGGGCCGTGCCCCAGCAGCGCCACGAGCCGAGTGGGGAGCGGCGGCGTCTGATCGCGCCTTACTGAAGCGGGAAGCGAAACTGAGCACGAACAGTTACAAACAAAAGAGAAACGGGGCGCCGTTCTTAAACTCGGCCCGTGGAGAGAGCGGAGAGCCAAAGGTATTTTAAAGGACATTCCTCCCCAGACCTCAGCCTCTGCCTCGTGTACAGTCATAAAGGTACGTTTCCGAAGAGTCACCGATAAATCCTTTTGCCAAAATGAAGGGCGGACAACACACTCGTAGTTGCACAGGAATGTCAAGTGGTGATGGGCAGCAGTCAGGAACCCGCGCTCCGGGTTATCTAACGACTATTTGTAGCATCAACCGCCACTTCTACCCTTACCGGGCTGATGCTGTTCTAAAACAACAGTACTACGTCAGTTTCCACATCCCTCCCGTACTACACGAGGTAACATGCTGATTCACGCCACAGGAGGATGTCAGTGAGAAGCTAGCAGTGATTTACTGCGAATTCCTAGATCAGGGTACTGACCCTGTGAGATGAGTAGTTTCTGACAGCCATAAAATTGCCCAAACTTATAACTCTTGCCCCACTATTTTTGTCTGTTCGATAGTTATGTTTCCTATACTTTTTTTCTGATAAGAATAATAATAATAACACAAATCATTCGACAACCAACAGCGATCCTTATCCAGAGAAGTGCGCGTACATGCAAAACGCAGAACACCCTCCCTGGGCGCCCTAGTTTCACCAAGAGATGGCGCAGTCCTTGCGCTAATGTCCTCATTTGACCTCTCCAGAAGTCTGACCAGTGTGGAAGACCCGACCATGATTCCTACCTTCACTTCCGAATGAGAAAAAAGCACATGAAAGACGTTCTAGCGTAATTTAATAATCACACTAGAATGCATCATATTTTTCCTACAGCTTCTGTAAGCCTTAATGAATAAAATCAGTACTTACAGCTCAAAAGGATGATGACAATCTGCACAAATTCCACAGGTTACAATGTGACTTGAAATTTATTAACGTTAAGCCCTCATGTATATGAATATCCATCTTTTAAAACTGCTACGTGCAGATCTAATAGTTCACACATTACTAATCTTGAACTGATCTAGTCAGCAGGTCAGCATGCGTAAGAACAACTGGTGAGCCCATCATCAAAGCTGATTCTGGTTACTTTTAAAACTTTGTATATGCAAGATGAATAAATAAAAGATACTGACGGTATTTGTTAGAGTCAGGAATATGGTCACAAGCAAGGACAGCAAGGCTGGACTACTTCTACACTAAATGCAGTGGGCCTTCAGGTATCAGGGCCCATCTGAACAAAGCACCTGCAGGCTGAGGATCCCTGGCATCTCTCCTAGAATGGTCCATTTTTGCTATGGCTGAGTTGCCTTTCTTGAGTGTTCAGCCACTTAATGGTCTTGTAAGAACTGAGAATGGATCATCAAGAGCATATAGCTGTTCAGATCCCTTTGGTTTCATTGGGAATCTTTGAGCATTTTTGAGCCAGTGAAGGGTTTTGCTGTTCCAAAGACTAATTTTTTGGTTCCTAATTACAATGTATTGTTCCACATTAGTGTAGTGTTGAGCATGGAACATGTTCCAAATAATAACAATAATACATACACTAAAACTATTTTGCCTTTCATTACTGCCACATATTTAATATCAAACTGTATGTGACCTTTCATCATCAAGTAATGCAACTCCTGGAAGTACTGTTTAATTCTTACTCCAACAAATAAATTTGAAGCACTGACAGTTTTACAATAGTAACTTGGCTTTATTATTATTTAAATCATTGCCAAACCACCCCTCTTCCACCCCATCATCTACATTCCAACATGTTACACTGCTAATCTGAGCATAAAATTCACAGTGAAAAAATTGAAGATGTGCTTCTCTACTATCAAAACAGTGCCACCACTTCATTCTTGGCATGACAGATACATGTTTTATGACAATTACAATGCAAGGATGCTGGGGAGGGACTGTTCATTAGGGACTGTAGTGATAGGACAAGGGGCAACAGGTTAAAACTTAAACAGGGGAAGTTTAGATTAGGTATAAGGAGGAAGTTCTTTACTGTAAGGGTGGTGAGGCACTGGAATGGGCTGCCCAGGGAAGTTGTGAATGCTCCATCGCTGTCAGTGTTCAAGGCCAGGTTGGACAGAACCTTGGGTGACATGGTTTGTGCGAGGTGTCCCTGCCCACGGCAGTGGGGGTGGAACTGGATGATCTTAAAGTCCTTTCCAACCCTAACTATTCTATGATTCTATGATTGCCTTTTAAAAATAAAACAAACATACTTAAATTAGTAAAAGGCAAACCTGAAGTTAGCCTATAAAGAGTATATGGTTTTTAAACATACGGAGCTAAAATTATATATCTCTCTGGGTATTTGAGCTCATACATGTATAATTTCATGGATATTTTGAATACGTTGAACATCTTAATGAAAGCAATTATGCCGAAAGCATAAATATGCTATGTGATACTGATTCATTACTGAAATGGGTCTATGGAATTATTTTCATACTCAGTGACTACAGTTTCAGTCATAAGAGTCTTTTTTAACTGTCTGTACCCACAATTTTAAGACTGGAGGGCTAAAGAATACTGTCCTGAAATATTCAGGTACAGGCATTATTTTATTTAGGAAACGTATATTAGAATCACTGTGGTTCAAAATGCTATTATATATGAACTTAATACATCTTGCTAGCTAGAAAGTAAATTCTTTTATATTATCTCTCTACATTTCTGGACAACTCTTCAAAAATCTTTACTGCCTGTTTGTGTTTTCCTTCCTTATTTTCATAATAGTTTGACATTGTGAAGAATATATATGCTTCCTATTCTGGGGCAGGAATTAGGGACACCATCTTTCTGTGTAAAACATACATTATGTTTTGTTATGCTGGTACAGCACCTTGTTTTTTCAACTCAATTTGAATGGAAAAAATAGCATGGACAATTTGTGTATGAGTCACCCCACAGGCCTGTTTGTCTCAGTAGAAACAAGGCAGACAATCAAAGCAGTCTAAGTTGGAATATTCTAAGTTGGAATATTTCTAATTCTTGTCCACTTTCTTCCAAGTTTTCATCTTCTGCAAAGATGTGAATTAGTCTTCCCTAGTTTATTGTGGATATCATATTACTTAATACAATCACAACCTTATAGCTTTTCTGCCAATTTAAATTTATTTCTCCTTTTGTATAACAACACAAATGATCCATAGCTATAGAATCATAGAATCATAGAATCGTTAGGGTTGGAAAGGACCTTAAGATCATCTAGTTCCAACCCCCCTGCCATGGGCAGGGACACCTTACGCTAAATCATATCACCCAAGGCCTCGTCCAACCTGGCTTTGAACACTGCCAGAGATGGAGCATTCACAACCTCCCTGGGCAACCCATTCCAGTGCCTCACCACCCTAACAGGAAAGAATTTCCTCCTTATATCCAAAATAAACTTCCCCTGTTTAAGTTTTAACCCGTTACCCCTTGTCCTATCACTACAGTCTCTAATGAAGAGTCCCTCCCCAGCATCCCTATAGGCCCCCTTCACATACTGGAAGGCTGCTATGAGGTCTCCATGCAGCCTTGTCTTCAGGCTGAACAGCCCCAACTTTCTCAGCCTGTCTTCATACGGGAGGTGCTCCAGTCCCCTGATCATCCTTGTGGCCCTCCTCTGGACTTGTTCCAACAGTTCCATGTCCTTTTTATGTTGAGGACCCCAGAACTGCACGCAGTACTCCAGGTGATGTCTCACAAGAGCAGAGGGGCAGGATCACCTCCTTCGACCTGCTGGTCAAGCTCCTTTTGATGCAGCCCAAGATACGGTTGGCTTTCTGGGCTGAGAGTGCACACTGCTGGCTCATGTTCATTTTCTCATCAACCAACACCCCCAAGTCCTTCTCTGCAGGGCTGCTCTGAATCTTTTCTCTGCCCAACCTGTAGCTGTGCCTGGGATTGCTCCCACCCAGGTGTAGAACCTTGCACTTGGCATGGTTAAACCTCATGAGGTTGGCATCAGCCCACCTCACAAGCGTGTCAAGGTCCCTCTGGATGGCATCCCTTCCCTCCAGGGTATCAACGGAACCACACAGCTTGGTGTCGTTGGCAAACTTGCTGAGGGCGCACTCAATCCCACTGTCCATGTGCAGCGACAAAGATGTTAAACAAGATCGGTCCCAACACCGATCCCTGAAGGGACACCACTTGTTACTGGTCTCCAGATGGACATTGAGCCATTGACCACAACTCTTTGTGTGCGGCCATCCAGCCAGTTCTTTATCCACCCAGTGGTCCATCCATCAAATTGATGTTGCTCCAATTTAGAGACAAGGATGTCGTGTGGGACAGTGTCGAACGCTTTGCCCAAGTCCAGATGGATGACATCAACTGCTCTACCCCTGTCCATCAGTTCTGTAGTCCCATCACAGAAGGCCACCAAATTGGTCAGGCAGGATTTCCCCTTAGTGAAGCCATGCTGGCTGTCACCAAGCACCTTGTTGATTTTCATGTGCCTTACTTAGTATGCCTTCCAGGAGAATCTGCTCCAAGATTTTGCCAGGCACAGAGGTGAGACTGACTGGTCTGTAATTCTCCGGGCCATCCATTTTCCCCTTCTTGAAAATGGGGGTTCTGTTTCCCTTTTTCCAGTCATTGGGAACTTCACCTGACTGCCATGATTTTTCAAATATGATAGCCAGCGGCTTCACAACTTCATTTGCCAGCTCCTTCAGGACCCACGGATGGATTTCATCAGGTCCCATGGACTTGTGCACGTTCAGATTTTTAAGATGGTCTCGAACCAGTTCCTCTCCTACAGTGGGCGCAAGGTCTTCATTCTCACAGTCCCTGTGTCTGTCTTCCAAGACTTGGGTGGTGCAGTCAGAGCCTTTGCCAGTGAAGACTGAGGCAAAGAAGTCATTCAGAACCTCAGCCTTCTCCAAATCCCATGTAGCCAGTTCTCCTGAGAGCTTCCTGAGGGGCCCTACATTCTCCCTAGTCTGTTTTTTATTTGCTATGTCCTTGTAGAATCCCTTCCTGTTATCCTTAATACCTCTAGCTAAGTTTAATTCTAACTGGGCCTTAGCTTTCCTAACCTGGTCCCTAACTTCCCGAACAACATCCCTGTACTCTTCCCATGCCACCTGTCCTTGCTTCCACTTATTATAAGCCTCTTTTTTCATTTGAATTTTCCTTGGGAGCTCCTTATCCATCCAAGGAGGTCTCCTGGCCCTCCTGCTGCACTTCCTTCTGGTTGGGATGCAACACTCCTGAGCTTGCAGCAGGTGATACTTCAATATCAACCAACAGTCTTGGGCCCCTCTGCCCTCTAGGGCTGTATCCCATGGAACCTTCCGAAGCAGGTTCCTGAAGAGGCCAAAGTCTGCTCTTTTGATGTCCAGCACAGTGAGCTTGCTGCATGCTCTTCTGACTGTCCTGAGGATCTCAAATTCAACATCTCAGGATCGCTGCATCCAAGGCTGCCCTGGAGCGTCACATTTCCAACCAGCCCTTCCCTGTTGGTGAGCATGAGGTCAAGCATGGCACCTCTCCTTGTCGGCTCCTCTATTACTTGCAGAAGGAAGTTGTCTTCTACACAATTGAGGAACCTCCTGGATTGCTTGTGCCGGGCTGTACCGTCCTTCCAACAGATGTCAGGGTGGTTGAAGTCACCCATGAGAACAAGGGCCTGTGAGCGTGAGGGTTTTCCTATCTGTCTATGGAGTGCTTCATCTGCAGGTTCTCCTTGATCAGGCAGTCTGTAACAGATCCCCACAGTAATGTCTCCCATAGCTATATTCCCTTTAACCCTGACCTACAAACTCTCTGTTGACTGCTCTCTGTAGCTATAGCTACAGAGAGAAGTCACAGTGGACCAGATCCTGAATGTATGTTCACTTGGCAGGGTCCATGGTAGGGATGGAATCATGTGCTCCATCTTAAAGGTCTGCAAAGATGATTACTGTCTTGCAAATTAGAGGCATGACAACATATTTTTATACAAGATATAATTCTAAACAGATTTTTTTTATTCACCCTGCTTTTCTCAGAAGGCTGTGAAGATAGAATTTGGTTTCTTTCTTTCCTACTGATACACTGATTGCTGAGAAAGGAAGGTTTCTTTTAGGCCTGGCAGCATCAAATGTACATACTGCAAAAGAGAACAACTCAGATGAGTGAAAGAACTGTCTTTTGCCTCCACAAAGTCTATGTCTCTGTGTTCCTGCTAACTTTTATGCTGAACTTAAGAAACCAAAGTCCCTTCTGAATCTCTGGGGATTTTTTACCAAAAGCTACAAAACTATAATCACTTTAATGGTTGTCCTGTTACTTTATGGTATCTTTTGCATTTTTGTTTTACCAGAATTGGAGTGTAGAAGAGCAGAACAGCTTTTATATTCAGGCCACTTCTACATAGTTCCGGTAACAGCACAGGCAAACAGAGTAGCTATTTGGCTTTTAACAGTAGCTCTAATAGAAGTGGTCATATCTGAACCTATTTATCAAGCGAGAAGGTATCCAAGAAGTCAACAGTCTCTGCTATGCTGTATAATCAAGACTGCTGGATTTTTAATTTTATCCGGTTTAAATTTTATCCATAGGAGAAACAGGAAATAAAAGAGTTCTTCTGTGGAACGGAGATGTTTTTAATTCAGTAGTTTTAGCATGTGTTGTGCTTGAGAGTAAGATGAAGTAGAGTTATCTGTAACTGGAAAATTCGTTTCTTCTTAACAGATACCAGTGAGACAATTCTGTTTTCCAGAATCCCTTAAGGGTTACTTTACTGGCAGAGGCTCACATTCCATATTTATCTCCCTAACTCAAGATTCTAGAGGATGGAATGGAGCTGGATAGTCCTCTGGATTCCTTCTGTATTGATTTTTATTTCTTATGTATTTGGACAAACATATTTCACTCTCAACTTAAAACTGAACTGAATCAATGCAAACCATTTTCCTATAATAACAGTGTAACAGTGGAAACGCTTCTATTTCCCATCTTATTCTTTCTAATAGAACCGATACCACTCAATTGTGTAATGATTACTTTGAAACATCTGCAGTTTCTGGCTCAAATTCAGAAAAGAAAATGGAGTTATTTAATATATGTCAGTTGTGAAGCAATGTTGATTTTTAAACAAAACCAAAATAAAAATAGCATTCGTATTCAAGCTGAAGAGGTTGTGATGCAATTACAGCTGTTTAAAAATCTATCCATTTCACAAGCTCCAAATGTCTTTAGCTGACAGGAGCAGAATCAAAGAATGTTCTTGAGCTGGTTAAGTGACAAACTGGTGCAACCGTTTTCTTCATTTTGGATTAACAGTTAAAATAAACATTCTTTGATGTCATTACAGCAGATGGATGCAATTACATGCATATGAAATGCAAAGACCCTGGCTCAAAGAACTACAGAGTTGTAAAGGTAAAGGCAATTTTCTAGTAGTACTATCCATTCCTGCTAAAACAGGGTTTACCACAGAATAATTATACAGCTGCTGGAAAATGAGAGACATTCGGATCCTGTTCTTGAAGGTTTTAACTAGGTAACATTTAATGTAATCAGCTCCTGCAATGTTAAAAGCACCTGTACATTTTATGTCTGCTGAAGTAACTGATGTAGCTGTAGGGTTCCCAGTAGGTGTCAGTCCCAATGTTCAGACACCTTCAGACATACCTACATCATGCTGTGAAGTGTGATGCATGAACCCCAGATCCCTGACTTAGATGGAACATGAGTCAACGTTTCTGCCCAATGTACAGCTAAGTCTGGAAGCAGCATAGCTGTGTTAGCGCAGCTCTGCACCTGACCTAACAAGAGCTGTATTTCATAGCTATCCTGTTGGTATTTCTGCACATGGCTGGAAGGAATTGCTGCCTTTCTGTATTATTTTCTTATACATGGCAGGTATGTCTCATGTTACAAAACAGGAGACTGTTTCCCAGCTCACTTGGACACACAGAATTGTCTTCAGTGCTTCAAACACAGCTGTTTTAAATTTCCATTTGAAGTTCAAATTTTGTGACCCAAATATATTGACTGACTTTTACATGGGCCTTGTTTTCAAATGTTTAAAAAAAATCAACTAGCTGAAACAGCTAATATTACTGGCAATAAAGGAAACCACAGTGCCTTTTAAATACATCATCAGTCTGATCCAAGCCACATACTTTGATTACAATGTTAAAATGCTGGTCTGAACCACAGCCAAAACTTAAAATGAGCCTACAGCTGATCTTACACATACGGTAAAGAATATGTATATGCTGCTTTGTAATGATGCTCTGGCTGTCAGGAACTAATGGCAAAATACTCTCCTTGGATTGGCTTTTTTTCTTGAGTTAGCTGCATAGACTGAACAAATTGCAAGCAGCCTCAGCCAAGTGCGTGACTGTTGTGACATTTTATTGGCTTGTCCATTTCTAATCACAAATCAAATAGAAAATAAGTGCTTGAGCTGGTAACATTTTAAACCCCTAGTCAGTGGAAAAGACCTTTCAGAACTAAGTGCTGCATGCCTTAGAAAACAATACAGAATAGTTTATAACTCTCAACCAACAACCTCAGAGGGATGTAGTAATGACAAAAGAGAAATGATAAAAGGGAGTCTTCACTATGCACAATATTACGTAGAAGGTAAAAAAAAAAATAGAAAAAAAATGTTTAAAGGCCTCTAGGGATGCATAAGGAAATCTGTTCAGAGAGGAAAGCCTTTTTGAGAGACCTACAAGGAAGAATTTAGGTTTTTATTTCCTTAAAATGTTGTAGGTCCTAGAGGAAATACTCCTGTTAGACAAAGAAACACAGTCAGGTTCTGCACTCAGTTTAAGCCTGTGTAATGACCCAGTTCAGAGAACCTATTCTGGATTCTGCAACTATAGCCAGGGCAAAGTCTGATCACATGTGCAAGGGAACTACTAAGGAGCTTCACCAAAATCAGTGGTCTCAGTTCTTGGCCTGGCAGGAGATCTCCCCTCTGGAAATCAGCCAACTAGTGTAAAGGAATTGTGTGATTACCTTCACTTTGCACCAGGTTCTTGAGCTGACCACTGTAATAGTTATGTAAATTGACCATTATTCAAGACAGGAGTTAATACATAAGATGCTCAGTATGTCTTCATCATAGAGTACTACTTATCTTATGCTATAGCTTGGTTACATGGATATCAGAAAGGCTGAGTACGCTACTTTCACACTTTCTGTAGCAAGAGCCATCAATCAGCCAAACCTTCATTACTCCCAGTATCACCAGAAAGTAAGTGAGAAGCTGGAATAGCTTAGCATTAACTTGGCAAGAAACTCTTGGGGAAAAGCAGAATTCTTTAGCAATGACAAGTACTCATACAACCATAGGGTCTTAGTTGTCCTTATTTTCAATGCACTCTTGATTATGCCCTCACTGTAACTCAACAAGCAGTTTTAGCCCAGCTTTATGGATGTGGAACTGAAAAAAAACAACCTAGAGACTGACTTGACCAAGCACAACAAAATAAGGCATGAAGTGGGGCAAGCGGTTAAGCCCAATGGGGACAAAGTTTGACCATGAAAAGAATGGAAAAATGAAGAAATAGGGGGGAAAAGTGTATACAAAGGTAATATGGGAGAACAGAGAGATTGAAATTCACAGCTGGGTCAACAATTAATAAGAAATGCTATGACAAAAGTGGAATTTGAAAGAACATTGCAAAACCTGAGGAATATATCACATATATATTTGCATAAGTCTGGCTTTAGGGGCTAGACAGGCACATTTCAGAAATCGAAACAGAAACCATACGAATAAGAAATAGCTACTTTTGCACATGAGAAAGCTGTAAAGCATGACCGCTCAACATACAGATGTTTAGGAGACAGCTAGTAATCACAGCATTGCAAAGAAGCTGAAGGTAATTTTTATGAAGTCACAGAGGGGAACAAAACAGCATTAAAGTGGTGGAAATGCTTTGCCAGCTGCTGGAGGGGGAGCAGTGGAGTTGGAGCCTGCATATTCTGACTTGTCATGCAGATTTCAGAAGCCTTTCTGTATAAGCTCTGTGTGGTCCACTGAACTCAATAGATTTTATTACCCAGGGTCCATAGTAGTCATCAGAGGAGTGTCCTCACAGAGAAGTCCTCCCAGAGTCCTCCCGGAGTCATCCTCAAGGCTCCCTGGCGATGTGCCTCTTGGTGGTTACCTTTTCCCCCTTTTATAATGAGTTGGGGGGAGTACCTCTGTTCTTCATGTCACGTATTACATGTTCCTGGTGGACCAGTTTCCCTGGTCTTGCAGCTAGCTGTTCAACTGCACATGTCTGCAGCTATTCTTGGGATAATGGGTAGCAATTCCTCACACCAATCCTCCAGGTAATGGACTTCAGAGTCTTAGCTCGTTCCCACTCATCCATCAGGCAGTGGATGGTGGAGTCCCAGTCCTCACACCCTTCTCACAGGCAATGGGTATTGGAGTCTTAACTCCTCTCACCCATCTCTGAGACAAAAGATAGGTGGAATTCCATCTCAGCTTCTCAGACCAATCTTTGAGACAATGGACAGTGGAGTCTGATTTCAGATGTGTCTCTCACAGGAGGTCTGCAAGTCTTTTGGGGAAGTACTTGGATCATAAATGATTTTCTTTCAGAGTCCAGGTCTTGAGTGGTCAAAATCTACTTGTCTTTAAAGCCTCCCTTCAGCAGGAGTAAGTTTCAGACACTTTGTAGGGACAACTGTTGAGAGATATTAATTGTTCAACTTAAATAAATAAGTTTTAGATAGAATAAGTCACTTAGAGTTATAATATTGTTTGGTTTAGTATGTTGTTTGCTTAGCTTCACTTGCTTAGCATAGAGTAGCTGGATTTGCTGAAGCCTTAGGCTGCCAGCTGTGGACTTTGGCCTAGATAGGATTTTGGCTGGAATAGAGTTAATTTTCTTAGTAATTTTCTTAGTACCTAGCTGGTACAGTACTGGCTTTGTGTTTACCCTAAGAATGAGAAGGCATTGATGTTTTGGTTGTTGCTGGGTAACATTTACTCCAACATTAAGGCTTTTTTAGTTTCCTATGGTCTGCTGGCAAGCAGGTGTCTAGGAAGTGCAAACCAGAAGGTAAGGAGGCTACAACCCTCTGCAGAAGCTGCAACTCAACAAGGTAAAAACAGTTAACAGCCTGCCTATATGGAGATGGAGAAAGAATCCCATAAATGTTAGAAGACCCCAAACCAAATACCACCACTGGACTGAAAAGGGATGTAAAGAGCATGTGAGGGGGCAGTGCATAAATTATACAGGTATGATTGCCCAGGGACTTCTTTGCTTGGGGTCCATTCCCAGAGGCACTGAACTTAAGCTGTCCCTACTGCTGTACCATTCAATTATAAATTATTTTTTTCTTGGAAATAAACATTTGAGACTCTGCTGCAGGAAATCTAGGCTCAAGCAGGAAGGAGGAGGAAGCCCAGCCAAGAATTAAGTGTGTGTGTGAATGAGGAGTCAAAAGGAGCACCCATTAGTTTGCTGGAGGCACCTGCTGCCAAGGGACTCCAGTCCTAGCAGTTAAAAGTTTCAGGGGAATACGTGAATACTCAGGCAGCAGCTTCTCCCCTAACACCATGAAAAGATGGAAAGTTTGGATTGAAGCAGTGTTTAAATTGGAAATTGTTTCAGTAAAAGTGACTATTAATAATGAGATAAAAATCTCAAGGGTTCCAGAATGCTGTCTCAGAACCAGAGGAAATTTTCCAGTGAGCTCAGAAAACAAAAGCTGCTGGAAGCACAGCTCTAAAAGATCCATTAAGACTGTAAACTGCAGTTAAAAAAAAAAAAAAAATGGAAAATAGAGTAGAAAACAAAAATAATTACCAGGCAAAAGACAGAAATGCAAAACCACCTCAAGGAGTAAGAAAAAATAGTTTGTTTCACTGAACATTTTTTTAGTAGTCAGATCACTCATGTCATTAGTCTTCCCTCATACTGCTGCTCCCTTTCATATTACAAGCACTGCCTATGTGAAAAGAAGTACAAGTACAAAACTTGTCAAGAAAGGCTCACGCTAATGTCTGTTTAAATAAATGTATAGTTTAATAGGCTTGAGTTTGTACAAAAAAAAAAAAAAGTCCTAAACTGAAAGCTGGTCTTCCACCAAGGATGAATTAACTGGAAGGATTAAGGAGAACTTAATCCTTGCCATTTATCAATACTTCTTGTGCCCTACAAGCATCACCCACATTTTTGTCTTCCATATGATTTCCTAACTCTGACTGCACAGAAGAAAAGTGGTGGCACAGCACTCAGGAAGTCTGCATTTGAAGATCTTTGTCTCTTCTGTCTTTGGTATAAAATTTGATCCAGGGACTAGTCCTCATCACAGGAGTTCTTAATATTGTCCTTTACCCCAAGTTGGAAGCTACCCATAAAACTAATCCAGCTAACAGGACTTTTCAAGCACACAGGAATAAAGACCATTCTTTACATATTTTGCCTGGAATTTCCACTAATACTCAAAAAACACTTCACCTTTGGATACAGAAAATGATTAGATTCTGCTGCTCTTGGAAGAGAATCATGGAGCATGATTCTGATAACTGAAATGCCTAAGCTGGCAGACAAAACAGTTCTTCCCTGTGACATACATATACAGTTGCAATTGGCAGAATTGTACAGGCATATTGCTCTGATGAGCTATCCAAGAACTAATGGTTACAAGGTGACCACCAGGCATCAGACAGAATCTAGAAGATCATTATTGATCAAGGTGTTGCCGTTACATGAAATATAACTATAAAATAACATGTTTAGGGCATTTCATAAACTGATGGGAATGTAAAAGTAGTCAGTGAGGCAGTCTCAAAGATTTGCAGAAATATATTCAAAACACTTGACAGCTTAAAGCTGTAAAATGTTTTTCAAAATCACTTATCAAGTTTGAATTTCCCACTTGGATTTTGATGTTCAGATAAAGACTTTCCGTAATTATTAATCACCATCAAGAACAAATGAGATTCGAATCAATCTTGAAGAATTTAGGCAGTACTCTGCTAACCCCTGGTGTGTGCCACTAGTGACTGGTCTCCAACTACGTGTGGTGCTGTGGATCATAAACATTTGAGGCTAGCAGTGCAAAACAATGCAATGGATATCAGTTTCTGACACATTAATATATGCACAGGGTGTTCATACCTATCACTTAAAACCATGCTCATGGAATGCAGTCTAGATAATAGTAAGCAGAGATGGAAATCATTTATGTATTTTGGAGAAATACAGAAGAATATCCATTCAACCTTAAAAATTCTTGTTGTCAGTAGGACTCACCCAGTCAGTGCTCTCCTCTTCTGAAAATGTACTAGGAACTCTCAGTATATTTGCAAGTCTGCCTACTCCATTTTAGCCACACAGTAAGTGCAAAATTACTCATTCAGCAAAGCCAATTTTGTTTCTAAATGTGAACTTCAGAGACAAATATGTTTATGTTCAGTACACACATTATGTTCTGGCGAAAAATACACACATTTCTGCACCCCCCCAACACCCAAATATCCCAAATGGAAAATGCTGCTAATCATAGAGCCTCAAAAGATCTTTCAGTATAACTCTCAGCACGCAGTCAGGATCAAACATATAGGGAACTAACACAAATCTCTGACCTTCACTTTGTCTTGCAGTAGTTTCACTGTGAAGTTATGGCAAATCTTTTTCTCTCTTTTCTTCAAGTTTCCTACCTGTGAAATGGAATAAAAATACTAGAATTAGTATCTGAACAGTACTCTGAAATTTACCATTAAATATTACTTACCCATCTTAGTTATGAACCATAACTGTGCTTTGGATCCCACATACTGGAGGGCCCCGATATAAACAGAGAGAAAGTCACAGCATTTTTCTGGGAACAGTCCCAGCTTTTGTCTGTCAGGTCATAGATAATAGTTCTTGTGATATGATATACAAAGGCATTTCTAAGATTACAGAGAAAGACACAGATTTTCCACAGACTTCAGAAACATTTTTTTTTGCAGCAGCTGAAGATAGCTGGGTTTGACAGCTTTATTTAATTATTAATAATCAAGTTTAAGCAACTACTTTTAAAAAATGAAATTAATAGCAGAATGACCTGTGCAAGTTCAGTTAAAAAAGCAAGTCTGTATTAGGATATTTAAAATTCTTCAGAGATGCCACTGTGGGCTTCCACAGCCAAAGAGAGCTTTACAAACAGGAAAGCTAGAATCAAATAAGAGATTTTCAAGAATAATGGACTTCAAAATGCAGAAATATTTACAGCAAACTTGCACAATATTAAAAGCTTTCTGAGAACCCTTTAACTAATTATGCCTCAACAATTCAAATCTGCTTGCAATTTTAATTTTTATGTGCTCAAAACCAAAATGAGAGTAACAAACCAGCAAATGTAAAAACACCGGGGGATTGCTCTGACAGAGAAATGATTTAACAATGCCCAGGCACTCTTAAATCTAAAGGCAAATCACAGGAATAAAGACGCAGACATCCAAGTAGAATGAGCCAGGTCCTTCCTGCTCCTCAGGGGTTACAAGCTCAAGCTCTGCTACAGGGTCTGACTGGGAACTGCTGTGTGACACCCTCAGTGGGGGCCTCACTGCTTTGCTTAGGAGCTGTACTTAAGTACAGCCTTCTCCCAGGTCTCTCCTCAGCCAAGTCTATTCCTGGCCTCGTACTGTGCTGGTGCAAACTGACCCAAAGGCTCAACTTCCTGGCTGGGTCCCAGATACTTACACTGCTCATCAGTAGGGGCTGCTGCCCCAGGACTGCTGGGTGGTGGCTGACCCTGGCCACCTCACTGGCCTTTCCAGCTGATCCTGTCCAGATGCTCTGGGACACTGCTCCAGCTGCTGTGTGGTATGACGTAAAGCTTTCTTTCAACTGACTGAGCTGTTCCTCTGAACTGCCAAGTATCCTCAGCTCCATCCAGATAACAGTGCTCAGGATCTCGCAGGGGGGTTTAATCTTTTTTAATGTGACTGTAAACGTAATCACAGCTACACTGCTGCACTTCCAGCAAACAGAAACTATATAATACTGCATATCTGAATATTCTTTTCAATTCACGTATGTCATTCCAAAAGAGTTTGGGCTTCATCTGTCGGGTTTTAGTTTTGTTTTGGTTTTGTTTTGTGTTGTTTTTTAATTTAAATTAGTCCCTGCAAACTAGAAACTTCTTTCTCCTGTTGCTAATTAAAGGAGCTGCAAGGGTAGGAGACCTAAACTGCAACAAGAAAGGTGAAGGTCTGCACACAGTATGTGACACGGAACTGTGTTGTACAGAACATCTCAGTATCTAATAAACGGAGATAAGATGCTGTGGCAGGACAGGCTGGGTGAGTGTATGACCACCCCCCCACCCCCCCCCACTAGACACTACAACTGGAGCAAGCTAGACAACTCAAGGTAAGTAAACTGCTGCCTCCCATCACTAACCATCTTGTGTCCACGAGCCAAGGTGTCAATACAACTACGCTTCCAAATCCAAAACTGTTTTACCCCAAGTGCAAGATGTCTGCATTTGAAGGCCAGTTTTTCTGTCTTGTCATTAAATTTGGATATACAACCCAGGATCCTCAGCCACTATTTCCTGGGTGTAAAATAATCAGTCATTATTATATCATTGATTTATATATGTTATCATATTACTGGTTTACATACCACATAGCTGTTTGGCTACTTTTACAGAAATCTACAGAGAAATGTACTCAGTCTGAATTTTTCCCCATTAATAATTTGCTTCAATAATTGTCTGAAGTCCATCAGAAAGAACTCTACTGGTTCGAGTTCTACTTGATCAGTCAAGCCCTTCATCAACGCAGCAGCACCTTATAGCCACCTTTAACAAAACCAGGAAGAAAACAATACCTCACTGTTGTGGTTTAAGCCGAGCAGTAAATCAGAGCCACGCAGCCACTCTCTCACTCCAAACCCCCCCCCCCCCCCCCCGAGGAATGGGGAGGAGAATTGAAAGAATGTAACTCCCACGGGTTGAGATAAGAACGGGCCAGTAACTACAGTATAACACAAACCACTGCTGCTACCACCAATAATAATAATGATAAGGGAAATAACAAGGGAAGAGAATACATTACTAAGCAGCAACTAAAAACATTGGTGTTATCAGTGCTGTTCCCAGCATGGACCGATCCCTATAAAGCTCCTGAGTCCATTCGGTCCATGATGTTGGGCTCCAGCTCTTTTAACAATCATTCAGAGCAGGAGAGGCTGTGTGCTGTGTTCTCACTTGTGAATAACCTGGGCAATAGTGCCCATTGCTAAGTCCCCCCCCTCGATAATGAGTCCATCTCTATGTTGCATCTCTGCCCTGGTGGCCTGAAGTGCCATGGGCCCACCAGACTCAAAATAATTCACCCTCCCCTTCAGCAGTTTCTGCAGCTTGTTGCTGGGGACTCCATACATCTGCCTTGTACCTATGATGATTCCAAAGCACTGGAGGGGCCCAGTGGACCAGGTACTTGCCCATACTGTCCCACACACCCTGCCACTCGTGACTGTCCAGCCTCAGGGAAAATCTCTTGGTCCTTGTATATCATTGTCTAACCCTAGACAAGACCCAAACCTGACTCTACTTAACTTTTGAGATCAGACAAAATGGTCGTGGGTAAAATACAGTCTGTATGTGTGCCAACATGCTGATCCCCGTCACAATCAGGAGGCAGGTCTCAAGGGTACTCAAAGGCCATTCAAAACCTTCAGAACTCTCAAACAATGCTGCTGTACTTGTCACTGGGGCTGGTGTAGCTGCTGTGCTTGGTGCTGGAATAGCTGTGCTGTCCGCTGCAGTCGGCGTTTGAGTAGCTGCTTTACTTGTTGCAGGGGTGTGTGGGAATGTCCCCTTCATGGGCTGACCACCCGAGGAGGGGAAAAAAGATGTGTAATTGCTATACACTCCTATTATATACCTCCCAAAGTATAGAGGCGGTGACCACACTGGGAACACAAGCCGATCAGTTTCATGATCAAATGAATCTATCATATTACAAGTCATTACCATAAAGTACAATGAAACAAGAACCTTAGCCCAAGGTCCCCAGCCAATAAGCACTAACACAGCAACTACCGGCTGTAAGTAAGGTATGACATGCTGAAACTGTGAGATCAAGAGCAACAACTCTGAGAGCCAATAAATCAGCATTGTGACAAGTGACTATTAATCCGAAAAAATGAATGCTTATCACAGATCCAATTAGACACACTCTCACACTCTGGTCAGATCTGTCATTATCTCAACCCTTCGTGCCTCATGCTGGGTGCCATGCTGCTTGTTCGCTCCACCCCACCCCCCCACCCCCCCCCCCGCTCCCAGAGGAATGGGGAGGAGAATCAAAACAATGTAACTCCCATGGGTTGAGATAAGAACAGTCCAGTAACTAAGGTATAACACAGACCACTGCTGCCACCAATAATAATGATAAGGGAAATAACAAGGGAAGAGAATACAGCCGCTCACCACCAGCCAACTGATACCCAGCCTGACCAAGCAGTGATCTAGCCCTTCCAGGCAACTGACCCCAGTTTTACATCCTGGGCATGACATGCTGTGGTATGGCTAGTTTGGGTCAGGGGTCCTGTCTCTGCTTCCTCCCGGCTTCCCCTCCTCCCTGGCAGAGCATGAGACTCACAAAGTCCTTGGTCAGAGTAAACATTACTGAGCAGCAACTAAAAACTTTGGTGTTATCAGCACTGTTCCCAGGCTGAAAGTCAAAACCACAGCACTGCACCAGCTACTAAGAAGGAGAAAAAATGACTGCTACTGCTGAACTCAGGACACTCACACAGGAAAGTAGGGTGAGGAATGTCCTGGGTTCAGCTTAAACCATAACAGTCATGAGTCTGGAAATGTAGCAAGCTTGATATAAAAGGTACTATGGTCCTTTAAGTAACCTTCACCTGTAGCACGACCAGTTATTTCATTTCAGTTACAAAAAATGGATCTTTATCAGAGTAAATCCTGGGTAAACTCTGTATGAGTAGTTCAATTGTAGATGGCCATTTTCAGTCAGCTCTCAGGTAAGACCAAATAATGTCTGAATGAAGAAAAAAATCCTGGTGAGAATGAAAGAGGAACTGGAAAGTAAGAAACACTACTTTTTTGCTAGCAAGATGATCAAATATATTCCTATACGTAACTACCAAGGAAGGGCTGAAATAATGTCATTTGGCATTCACTTACAGGCATGTCTAAACTAAAAATAAAAATCATAAATGTATGCATTTTAATTCATGTTGGTTCAGCCAAGAGAGCTCAATCAGGCTAAATAACAGACAAGATATGCAATTTGGGGTTTGTGTTGGGGTTTGGTTGTTTTTTTTTTAGAGAAAAAAACAACTCTGTTGTTGTTCTGTGTTCTCTGCCACTCACTACCATCAAAGGGTGACAGTGAAATGCTCCAACAGTGATAGTACAGGGATACATCTCAAATGTTCCACATTACTCTTCAGCAGAGCAAGTGCTGTATAGCTACAGTCATCCTAGCTATTCTGTGGGCTTTGCTTCCACCAAGCCAAACAGACTTTTTATCTATGAACTGCTACAGGATAAGGTTCAGTAAAGCATTTCAAGCCTCATCTTGTGAGTTGCAGAACACCCCCTACCAAGCGTTAAGCAACTGCAATACCTGTTAATCTCAACAGGCTTTGAGGATACAAACCAGGGACTTTTTTCTGAGCTCTACCCTCACGCTGAACTTCTGCTGAAGTGTATGACAGTTCTGTGTGTGTGGAGCAATAGCCCTTCATAGCTCACTACTGTTTAGGATAAAAGCAGCTGCATATAAAAGTTAAATGAGTTTTAAATAAACCTTAAGCTCAGTAATAAAGGCTAAAGACCTAGCTGACTAGGCCTATTTGCTGAAACTATATTTCCTTATCAGTCTTGTAGACTTAAATTAAATAGCAGGCTTTGCTACTACTGATCTCTGGAATATATTCCGAACCGTGACTTTCTTTATTCCGTTCTTTTTTAAAACTAGAATTGCTTTCTGGATTGGATAAAACTCCATATAAGAAACAAGATACACAGATTTGGTCATTATCAGTGTGGTTGCTGTATGATTTTCATTTGGATAATAACCTTCACTGGGAGACCTCACAGCACATCACAAAACCTGCAAAAAGAACCTTCTGGCATTTCTTGGAGAGTATTACCAGTGCATCGCCCATCACAGGATGACTGTCCCCTGATATAACAACTCAGAATGTACTAGAAAAAGTGAACCTTGAGACATGGACTCTTGTCTCTCCTGGAGTAGAATTCACAGGCCAGTGAACAGGGCAGTTTTCACGCATTTACTGACCTTTGCAAAAATTTTTTGTGAGAAACTCATCTGAAATCAGACTCCACTGTCCGTTGTCCCAAAGACTGGTCTGAGAAGCTGAGATGGAATTCAAATTCTACCTATCTTTTGTCTCAGAGATGGGTGAGAGGAGTTGAGACAAGACTCCAATACCCATTGCCTGTGAGAAGGGTGTGAGAACTGGGACTCCACCATCCATTGCCTGACGGATGAGTGGGAAAGAGCTAAGACTTCAAGGATTGTTGCGACAATTGATACCCGTTATCCCAAGAGTTGCTGCAGACATGCGTGTGCATGTGTGTGTGTGTGCGCAGCTGAAGAGATGGCTGCAAGACCAGGGAAACTGGTCCACCAGGAACATGTAATACATGACATGAAGAACAGAGGTACTCCCCCCAACTCATTATAAAAGGGGGAAAAGGTAATCACCAAGAGGCACATCGCCAGGGAGCCATTGCTGTGAGGATGACTCCAGGAGGACACCTCTGTGAGGACACTCTCCACCAATGACTACTATGGACCCTGAGGGACACCCTCCGTGAGGCATCGCGACAAGGGCAAGTCCATCAGGACACCTCCACGGGGTACCTTCACAGGGATGACTCCATAAGGACGCCTCCATGAGGACACCCACCTCCGATGACTACTACAGGCTCTTGGGGCCACTCTGCTCTGATACCGACTACAAACCCTGAAGGACTCCCACCACTAACGACAATGGCAACAGATGTCCGGAACACCACTGCATCCCTGGTGGTGGCTATCTGTCTCTCTCTCTGCACCCCGAATCCTTGCTTCATTTTCTACCTTTTTTCCAATCTGTCCTATCGCTATCCCCTTTATTACACTAATTTCCTTTTTTTATAATAACTGTCTTTTTGTCATAAACTTACAAATCGATTACAGTACTTGACCTAGTTTGAGTCTGAATTTCACTCTTGGGATCTCAAACTGAAACAGGGTCCAGCACTGGTGTTTTCCCCAGTCAGACCCTGACACTCTTGTTGCAGGAACTGAAGGGTGGTAAGCCTATTTGGCAGCCCAATCCAACATAACTGAATTCCACTTCTACTGCTTCCTGTGTAACAGATAGGCCACATTAAGACCAACAAGAAATACGTGGCAATATGTGGCACCAGAGGTGCCAAATTTCTCACAAATTTGACTAATGAATGCAGATTTTGCAGCATAACCTGCAGCTGGCATGAACTGCTTTGAATCAAACCCAGTTATGACTTTGGCACCGATGCTGCCTTCTTACTCCAAAGTATTTCTTTTACATTAATGGAAGACTTTGGAAGCTAGGGACACCACTTCAGGGAACTACTGAAAAAAATGTCTCTGGAGCTACCAAAAGCTCTCTGATAGAGTGTTTTGTGTTATGTACACTCAATGTAGTCACATGTCAATGTTCGCAGAAGACCTGCATGAAACTCAGGGTTTGAAAGACTGCTGGAAATTAGGCATCAGACAATTAATCCCAGGAACAGACATGATATCCCTGATATCCTGATGCCAAGCATGAAGACACTCTGGTAAAATGCTCCACAGTATCAACAGGATCAGAACTGTCAGCATCAAAATATTTCAGAAAGGCATCTGCTTCCTTACCCTCAAGAGATCTCATTGCAGTTTTCATCTAATTGAAATCCATTTTGCTAATACTCATTTGTGCAATAGCAGACTTGGCACTGTACTCTAGAGATCAGGGGTCTCCTCTCTTGGGCATAAACATGGAGCCACACATAGCTATGTGGCAACAAACAAAACCAGTCTCTACCAATGTGGAGGAAAAAAGGGAAACAGAACAATAAAGCAGCATACGAAACACATCCACATTCCCAATGTCTTCCTGCTGCAAGAGTGGATGTGGTGGCAGCTGGGACTTGACACACTCTCTGTCCCATGAGAGGCAGGGGCCTCACAAGTTATTTTGTGAGTCTTGCAGAAGACATTGTATGTCAGCAGTCAGTGACCTTTAATAGGCCATGTCTGCACTATTAGACCTTATGCTTTAGGCCTGAGAAGTCCATGTATTATTTATATAATCTGTAATTTACAATATCTTTGAGAAAGGGAACATGTATGTGGATCAAGGGGTGGCATCTATTGATTTCACTAGGAGACTATTTTTATTAAGGAATTACAAACCCACATCAGAGCTGACCTGAGCAGGTGCTGAACTGCGCTGTGCTGCATGTCTAGTGTGCCCTTCAGGCCTGTGTTATGCTGCACCCGTGTGCCAAGTGAAAATCCATCTGGGGTCTGTCCAATGCTGCACAAACACAGGATTCACACTATCTGAAGGAACACAGAAGTTATTTGCTATCTACATTCCTTTTTCTGTTCTATCAGCTATTTCATTACACCATTTGCTGCTGGGCATTTCTTACTGAGATGTAGACAGAGCCCCACACCACATCTCTCAGCCACCTTGCCTACCACTCCCTGGTACAGAAGGCAGGCACTCAACTCACACCCTCCACTACTGGGAAAATGCTCAGCTGTACAACTCTTCCACCAAGTCAAACTTACTGTGACGGGGGAAACCCACACTAAGATTGCCACAATAAATGCCTCGCTGTCCCTCAGTCTGGTCAGCATGTGAAGATCTCAAAACCCTGAAAACAGTCAAATCTACTGAAAGTATTTTTAATTGGTTTCCAAGTAGAACTAGCAAAGGCCAAAATTATTACCTGGTTTATTGCAGTTTATCCCATTCCATTCAGTTTTTACTTCTCTATCTGTCCTGGGTTCAGCAGTAGCAGTCAGTTTTCTTCTTCTTGGTAGCTGGTGCAGTGCAGTGCTTCGACTTTCAGCTCTGGAACAGAGCTGATAACGATGATGTTTTGGTTTGGCCAAGGACTTTGTGAGCCTCATGCTCTGCCAGGGAGGAGGGGAAGCCAGGAGGAAGCAGAGACAGGACACCTGACCCAAGCTAGCCAAAGAGGTATTCCATACCACAGCACGTCATGCCCAGGATGTAACTGGGAGTTACCCGGAAGGGCTGGGAGACTGCAGGGTTGGAGGAGGTATCAGTCAGTGCTTGGTCAGGCTTGGGGGGGGGCGAGTTATCGGTTGGCTGGTGGTGAGGTGTTGTATTCTCTTCCCTTGTTATTTCCTTTATCATTATTATCATTGGTGGTAGCAGTAGTGATCTGTGTTATACCTTAGTTACTAAACTGTTCTTATCTCAACCCGTGGGAGTTGCATTCTTTTTGACTCTCCTCTCCGTCCGTCCAGGAGTAGGGGGAGGGCAAGAAGGGGGGAGGGGAAGTGAGTGAACAAGCTGTCTGACTGGGTTTAAACCACGACAGATCTTTCCTTCACCTTAAGGTGAAGAAAGTGCACAAGTCCCGGGACTTGCTGAAACATATGTTCATGCCCTGAAGGAACTGGTGGATGAAGTTGCCAAGCCACTGTCCGTCATATTTGAGAAGTCATGGCAGTCCAATGAAGTTCCCACTGCCTGGAAAAGGGGAAACATAACCCCCATTTTTAAAAAGGTAAAAAAGGGAACTACAGTCAGTCTTACCTCAGTGCCCCTCAAGATCATGGAGTAGATTCTCCTGGAAACTGTGCTAAGGCATATGAATAAGAGGGTCATTAGTGACAGCCAACATGGCTTCACTACAGGCAAATCATGCCAAATGTATTTGGTGGCCTTCTACAATGGGGCAATGGTCTTGGCAGATAAGGGAACAGCAACTAATATCATTTACCTGGACTTGTGCAAGGCATTTGACACTGTCCTGTGTGACATCCTAGTCTATATTTGGACAGGCATGGATGTGACAGATAGACCACTTAGCAGATCAGAAATTTGCTGAATTGTCGCACTTAAAGAGTTGAGGTCAATGGCTCAGTTTCCAAGTGGAGATTGGTGACAAGTGGTGTCCCTCAGGGGTTAGTACCAGGACCAGTGCTGTTCATCATCTTTGCTGGCATCATGGACAGTGGGATTTATGCACCCCCAGCAAGCCCACCAACACCACCAACCTATGTGGTGCGGACGACACGCTGGAGGGAAAGAATGCTATCCAGAGGGACCTTGACACACTTGAGAGGTGGGCCAGTGCAGACCTCATGAAGTTCAACCAAGCCAAGTGCAAGGTCCTGCATCTGGGTTGGGGCAATCCCAAGCACAGCTACAGGTTGGACCGAGAATGGCTTGAGAGCAACCCTGTGGAAGACTTGGAGGGGGTGGGTTGACGAGAAGCTCAACATGAGCTGGCAGTTGCTCACAGCCCAGAAAGCCAATAGTGTGCTGGGCTGCATGAAAAGGAGTGTAGTCAGCAGGTTGAAGGTGATCCTGCCCCTCTACTCTGCTCTCATGAGACCCCACCTGCAGTACTGCATTCAGCTTTGGGGCCCCCAACATAAGAGGGACATGGACCTGCTCCAGCAAGTCCACAGAAAGGAGGCCACAGAGATGATCAAAGGGCTGGAGCACCTCCTGTATGAAGACAGGCTGAGACAGTTGGGCTTGTTCAGCCTGGAGAAGTGAAAGCTCAGAGGAGACCTTAGGGCAGCTTCCATTACCTAAAGGGCTGATAAGAAATCTGGACAGGGACTTTTCACAAGTGAGAATGTAGTGGGAAGATCAGGGGGGGATGGCTTTAAACTTAAAAAGGGGAGATTTAGGTATTAAGATTCTTCAGTATGAGGGTGGTGAGACACTGCCACAGGTTGCCCAGAGAAGCTGTGGCTGCCCCATCCCTGGCTGTGTTCATGGCCAAGTTGGATGGGCCTTTGAGCAACTTGGTTTAGTGGCAAATACACACACACATGGCAAGGCAGTTGGAACTAGATGAGCTTTGAAGTCCCTTCCAACCCAAATCGTTCTATGATTCTGTGATTCTACGCTTAAGTCTTCAGATTCAAGTCTCCATTTCAGTTTGGATGTAAGGAACTGTCTGAAGCCAGCCCAAAGCTAGAAGCTCACATCCTGCACAGAAGCCTCGGCCCAAAGCACCTTATGACCAAATGCAAGAAACCTGGCCAAACCCTGCGACGAAGGAATGGCCGGCAGGCTCGGCGAGGCAGCCTGGGCGGCGGGAGGCATGGTAGCCGCACGGTGCGCTCACACAAGCACGGCACAGAGGAGCATCCTGGTAGCCCAGCCCCGTCTGGTTACGACAGACTCCCGTAACCCCCAACCTGACCCCGCATCCCCGCCGAGAGACCCCTCACCACGCCCGCCGCGACCTCCCGCCAGGCAGCGCGCATGCGTCACTACCTGCGCAGGCGCCTTCGCCTCTAGAGGCAGGGTTTCACGCTGGCGCTGCGGTCCGTGTTCATTGGGAGTGGGGTAGATGCGCCCCTGGAGCCGGCAGGGTCGATCGTCGAGGCGAGGTGAGGGACGCGAGGCGGCGGGAGGTGGCTGTACTGGCCGAGCGGGTGGGCCTGGCGCCGGCGTCACCGCTAGCGCAGGGTCTTGGGGAGGGCGCTGAACTCCCGCCGAGCCTCAGCGGTGAGGGGCCGCGGCCTTCTCCTCCCCGGGGCCCCTTTTCGGCGATGGCCGCGATGTGGCCGTACTGGGTCAGGCCGCGAGGCCCGCAGGGGACGTCACCGCAGCGGGCACACCGGCCCGGCGTCAGGTCAGCAGAGAAGTAACAGCTGCTGCCGCTAATAAGTTGGGGGGAGGGTGTGTGTGTGTGTTTGGTTTTGGGTTGGTTTGGCGGATTTTGTGTGGTTGGATTTTAATTTATTGTCTTTAAACCTGGTTCTTTGGGGGAGTTTTGAATTGTTGCACCTGTGACACACGAGCGGTGGGAGGGGGTGTTTGCTGGTTTGGTAGGAGCACCGATTTGATCTGGGAGTCCGGAACAATGAGCAAAAGTCAGTTAATGGAGGAAACGTGATCTCAGTGCGCCTAGTGATCATTTTTTGTTATTTACCATAGCTTAGCTTGTCATAATTATTTCTGATAAGGTGGTATGGACAGGACCTGAAAATGTGATGCAGTGACAACTTTTAATAACCGGGACAAAACCCCTGTCTGCCTCAGTACTGTTAGCAATGTTTGGCTGCCTTAGCATTAGGATGCTCTATTGGATTTAAGTGGCAAAACCGTGATAGTGTGAGGGTTGTAGGTGTGGGGTGGCTTCTGTGAGAGCATGCCAGAAGCTTCTCCCATGTTGGATGGAACTAGTGCCAGCTGGCTCCAAGACAGACCCACTTCTGTCCAAAGCCAGGCTACTGTTTGGGGCAGGTTTCTGCCAGGCTCAGTGGAGAGGGGACTCCACACTGCAACAGGCTCTGGGCAGAACGTGTGGCTTCATGGAGAGAGGAGCCCATGCTGGAGCAGGTTTGCTGCAATATTTGTGACCCTGCGGGGGACCCACACTGGAGAAGCCTGTTCCTGAAGGACTGCAGCCATGGAAGGGACTCACACTGCAGCAGTTCATGAAGGACTGCAGCCCATGGGAAGGACCGACATTGGAGAAGTTTGTGAGGGATTGGCTCCTGTGGGAGGGACCCCTTGCTGGAGCAGAGAAAGGGCATAACCACAGACCTCATTCCCTGTTCCCTTTCTCTGCCTGGGGAGAAATTAGGAGTGAGTGAAATTGACCACAGGAGGAAGGAAAAGTAGGGTGAAGGTGTTTTTAGATTTATTTCCCATCACCCTACTGTAATTTGACTGGTGATAAACTAAATTAATTTCCTGGAGTTGCGTCTGTTTTGCCCATGATGGTAATTGGTGTGATCTCTGTCTGTCCTTACCTTGACCTGTAAGCCTGTCTTTATATTTTCTCCTCTTGTCCAGTTTCCAGCTGAGGAAGGATAGTAATAGAGTGGCTTGGAGTGTACCTGCTAGCCAGCCAAGTTCAACCCACCACAGATGCTTACCGTTCACATTGAGTATGTTGGGAAAGCAAGTGTCTCTTTCCTATACCTTGTCTTTTTTAAATTTATCTTTTGTGCACACACCTCTGTGTGTTTTTTGTCTGAGGCAGGTGTTTTTTATCTGTGTGGTTGATGGTGTAGAGTACCACTTCAGCAATGAGAATAGGAAAAATAAAGTTTAGGACAGACAAAAAAGATCTCTGGAGGAGAGAGGTGTAATTAGTTATAGCTAGGTAGGCTGCTGACATACATAGGATAAGTTTGGGGATGTTTAGTAGCCAGTGTATGCTTGCTGAGACCAGCTATTTTGGCAGGGCCCTTTGCAGTATGTTAGGAGAGGACTGCTATAAGAATCTGCAATATAATTACTCCCTTTCATAGTATTCCTGTACTGTTCTTTTATTTCTGGAGGCAGAAAAATGAGAAGGAACTGCTTGCATGGAGTTTATTTTGGAGATGGATAGATTTGTGTCAGAGTGATGCTGCTTCCTTTGCAAAGGTTTTATTTTGTATAATGCTAATAATATTGCTGTCAGCTGCAACCTGGAAATAAATTACATAATGCTAGAAATTGTTCATCATAGCATCGTATCATGGTATGGATTGGAAGGGACCTTAACGATCATCTGGTTCCAACCCCACTGAGACAGGCAGGGACACTTTCCACTAGACCAGGTATCTCAAGGTTAAAAAAGATTCTGCTAAGTGGTTTTTTTTGAGACAGAATGCTGTCCCAAGTGTTGTAAGCTATGTAAGCTATGGTAGAGTTTACCAGTTGTTTTCAAGGCTGTTGTTGGTGGGCTCTAAAGACTAACCAGCTCTCATGAGCCTGCCCCTCCTTGTTTTTTTTGTCATAAAAGACAGTTTAAGAGTAGGAAACATTATTTTGCCTTTGTTTTTCCAATTCTTCAGGTTGTGTGAAAATTGTGCCATTCCTGGGAAAGAGGAAAAGGGACTGCAAGAAGTACTGATGCTTGCACTTTTGTAGAGAAGGGGCTTGGCATATTGACAAGAGTGTGCAGTAACCATGGTTTCTAAAAGTAACAAAACAGTTGTTCAGAATCTTAGGTTTTTAATTATTGGAAAGTGGTCTCCAAATTAATGTTAAATATCTAAACTGAAGGAGGGGGGAAAATCCCTCACGTTTTTGTTTTTATTTGTTTCTTTTCACAGCATCTTAAGTCTTAACCTAATCTTGATAGCTTTCATATCTTCAGTGCCAAAAAATCAAGACACTGGGTTAAGAAGGGTTTGTGTTGTGGGATTATTATTTTTTTAACTATCACCGTATTTAGGGATTGCTTAGGTTCCATTTTATAAATCATATTTGGAATTTTCTGAAATTATTTTTACTATCTTTTGGCTTTGCAGTTACTACAACAGCAGCTGTGCTTCTCTTAAACATGTTCCTCCTGGCTTTGTCTCATTCTGTCATCAATCTGAGTGCTCACATAATTGTATGATGTTTCTATGTAGGTTGCTATCGGGAAGACTGGAAATGACACTTTGAGAAGTGGGATATAAATTAATAAATAGCATCATGGGGAGGTGTGCCGGCTCAAGAATACATTTAGCAATTCATAGCTGCTTTCTGATTCAAATCTTGAGCTGCGAAGTTCAGATGATTCCAGATGGCAATGTGAAAATGTATCTCTTCAAAGCTTTCAAAGAACACCAGCCACCACCCTTTGACTGGGTAGTACTTTCTTAAAGCCTTTCTTTTGGTGATTTTAAATTTGCTGAATGTGTTCTGTGAACTTTTTACCTCTTCTCGAAAGAATGAAATTTTAATGGTAGTCTGATAACACTGCCAGTAGTCATCTTCCATGACCTGTTTCTTTGCGGGGCAAAGTCAGCAGAGAGAAAAGTAAGCATTACAAATAATTTATAGTGTTATGAAAGACTTGGTTTTGCACAGATGAGTAACTATGAAATCATATGCATAGATTAGCAAAACTGTGAAACAGCATTTGATGTTTGTATTTTACTAGTGTGAAATAATAGCATTCGACATTGTAGTTACAAAGAGATACTCTATTAAGTATGTATTTGAGATAAAAAACTTGCTGCTCTTTGTACCTGTCAAAAAAAAAAGTGTGGAAAATAGATGGTAAAACAATGCATTAAAAGTAAGCTTTATTCTCTGGTTTGTTTTTTTTTCCTCTTCACAGTACTTGAGGTTTCTGTGTATTTGTGGGTGCCTGCATATTCCAGATTAAAAGATTTTTTGTCAAGTGTTCCAACTACAATTACAACTTACAGTCTCACAGGTGGGAGTTTTGTTTGTTTTACTTCTGGTTTTGCATGAAAGAATTGAAAAATTTGTGGAGAATCTTGCATTTTAGAAATGTTTTAGAAATTGTGAACACTCCTTCTGAGCTGTCCAGTTTTCAAGGCAATGAGATACTCCTAAAAGGCTCTCAAGAGTAAATGCTCTCAGACTACACATACAGTATGTGGTAAGGAACTTTATTTTGCTACAGCTACAAGAAATGTAGATCACCCACTCTGTGCAAGACCAGTGAGTATTCAGCATTTCATGGGTTAAAGCCCATAAAGCAAGGTGATATGGTAGACTTAGGAGGGGGAAGAAAACTCTTTAAAGTTTATATCTGCTGTTAAGTACAAGATAAATCTCATGTATTTTTTTGTGGCAAGTAGCGTACTTTCTTTCCTAGTCCTAAGTATATTTTTAAATTTCTTTTACAGAGTGAGAGGTGGTGTCATATGACAGAGCCAAAATGCTGGATGACATTAAGAAGCGGTTTGAATTTCCTAATGCAGTTATTCAGTCACAGGTAATTTTTTTTAAAAAACATTAAGCGAATTGAATTGTTTATGGAAACTTTTGTTCCAAGGCCTGCTACCTGCCTGTAAAAAGGTGATGAAGAAGATGCTGGGGGTGGTGAGAGGTTTGCTGCAAAGGCAGAAAGCCCTAGAAGTAGAGTGTTTTTAAGTTATAAACAAATACTAATTGCCTTCTCTGTGTAATCCAGACATTGGACATAGTTGCCCATCACTGTAAAGTCTCTGTAAGAAAATCAGAAACTTTCCATGACTGGAAGGTTTAAGTGGAGCAAATGGGTTTTAATGACCCTGTGATCTTGCGAGAAGCCGGGAGTTACCAGATACCATGTGTGAGGTTAAAATACTTGACAGTACTTTACAGAACTGTCTTTAGAACTGATCTGCTTTCTTCCTGTCTGATGATAGCTGAAGGACTACTGTAGTCTTATCTGACATCTAAGAATAACTGTGTTTACCTCCACTGTGATCAGCAGACCAAACATTTTCAGAGCCATGCATTGCCTCCTGGTCATAATCACCTGAAATTTTCTCATGTGCATGAAGTGTTTACCATAGCATTTTTAATGGACACTAAGAAAAAAATAGACTGTTTAAAAAATACACGTTCTTTGCTTTGGCCATGTCTCATTTCAGTATTAAAAACATATCTCTGTTGCTGTAAGCTCCTTGGTAACTTCCCTGTTTTCTTCCTTTTCCTGTTTTGAATTCAGGATTAAATAAGTAGCCATTTGTTTGATAGAATAAGTTGATGTGCAACCTGGTGTTTCTGTTGCCTTTTCAATTCAGCTCAGTCTACAGTGGTTTACAGTAATTAAGTTTGAAAGAGAGAGAAGTCCTCTTGTGATCAGTTTCGTGTTTAGGAGAGGAAGTCATGTCTCTGCTAGGATTCATGTAAGGTGTAGTGAAGTGTATTGTACTGCTTATGAGTTCATATCACTACTAGCCTCGAAGCATAGGATTTTGCGCCTTTGAACCAAGTTATTTTTCTTCAGTGCGGAAGAATATCACCATGGTACAAGTACTCCTGAAGTGTCTTGGTTCATCACAACAGCTGCACATCATTAAGGGCTACCAGTTCATTTTGGTTGGTTTTGTGCTGTGCTTTGGTTGTTTTGCTAGTTTCCATTTATATTCTATGACCCTTGGAAAGCATGCTGTAATCTTCAAACTGTCATCAGGCCAGGATCCAACTTCATGGCAGATGTCTTCTCTTTTTTGAGATCAGGACATCTGCTCTGCAGAGCATGTAATCTACACGGACAAGGATCAGCAAAGTGAGGAACTTGAGCATAATTTGTAGGTCAAAAAAAATTTACCATTCTATTCAAATTCAAGTTTTTGGAGTGCATTGGAGTAATTTACATTTTGACTTTCCTGTATAGCTCACTGCAAAAGCCACTGTATTGATAAGCCCCTTTTCCAGTATAAGAAGAATGTTTTAAGAATGTGGGTGTGAATTAATTTCTGAATGTCCTTACAAGCAGAAAAAATAAAAAATAATAGAAGATCCGCTTTGTAAGTGCCCTAAAAAGTACTAATCTGCCTGGGGAGCATGTTGCTGTAGTTGGTTTTGCAATGCGATAACTGCAGAGAAACAGATACACATATCTGACTTTGTCCCATTTTCTAATTTTGTTCTCAGGATAGTAAAATTCCCAAATAAAAAACAGTCTTTATAAGTCAAAAGTGTTAGAATACATATCCAGACCTTTGAAAGGCATAATCTTCCTAATCGAGGAAGGTTTAAAGTGTCATCTTTCCTGGAGATGAGAACTGTTACCTCAAGAGTGCTATTGTTTGTTATGTCAGCTTAGCAACTAGTATCTAAATGAAGTGTAAAAAAATCCTGATAGGAGAAGGAATGTGAAAACATTTCAAATAATGTGTTCCTTTCTTTTTATGCACTAAAAAAAACAGGAATGTCCTTATTACTTTTTTTCTGGCTGACTTCCTAGTTTACTTTTTCCAAAAGTAAGCATCTGTCCTTACCATAATGTAAATGCAGCTGCTGTTCTGGGTACAGTGATAATCTGAAACATTTTTGTCCTCTTGCTGCAAAAAGATGTGTATGTTTCTCACAGAGAGGATTTTCTATGTATCCGTATCGATGATTAAGAAACGAGACGGAGTTAGGCATTACAGATCAGTCAGGAAACAAATGCCTGGATTCAGACACCTTAAACCCTTTCAGAGTATTCCAGTATCTCAGTCCACATTTAGATTTTTAAAAGCAGTTTGAGGAAATATGTTCCTTCTGTCAAAATAGAATGAAATGCTTACTCTTAAACTTCAGATGAACAAATACATGCTGTTCTGATAAGCATTTTTTTTGAGGACCTTGAAAAGTTAGATCTTGTTAATGATCTCTGCCACAGAATAGCTTTATAAAGAATACTGTTAACTTCAGATGCCTTGTTTAAAGTAAATAAAGCGTTTCTGGCAGTAAATATGCTAGGGGATATGTAAACTGCCTAAGTGAAATGATTGTATGCAACAGCAGTGTAAATTCTTCCTATTTGAGAATTAAAAAGTAATGCTTGGTCTGTGTGTGTTCTTTTTATTTCTTTTTCTCTTTTAGGCAGTGGGTCATCTAATTGCTGCAGTACTGAAAGAAAATGTTTCTTCAGAGAAAATCTGGCAGGCGTCTGACCAGGTCTGTGAAATTCTCTCAGTTCTGTCTCCTCTCCTATCCATATGTACTTACATTTTTTCTATGTTTTCTGATTCCCCTCTGTGTAATAAATCCTGGAAGTTAAGTTAGGTAGTTAGCAGTATATGTCTAGGTGGACAGATAGAAATAGCATATCTCTGGGGTCAGAAGAGCAGTATCACTTCCATCAGAAGTCTTAATGGCAGAAATCTTAGTTCTGCAGATATACCAACGCCTAGCTCTGCCCAATTTAAGAGCAAAATTTATTTGCATTTATTTACGTTACTGAAAGTGAAGCGCCATATGGTGAGACTTTATCACTTAAGTAGGAAGGTGTTTTACATCACTTAAAAAATTCAAAATTATGACATTTCACATACATGTATTGGTGTTATTTTTAACATTAGCTAAGGAGAGCTTATATCTCTTTAAGAGAAAGCATAGTGTAAAGGCATACTTTGTGTTTTAGATGAGTCAAGCTTGCCCAAGTGCTGGTCTGTCTTGTTAACTGAGATACCTATGTAATACTGGCATTTGGAAGTGTCACAGCAACATAGGAGAAGTGTTAGTTAGGATTTGTTCTTCTGTTTTTCCTCACCAAATGCTAACTTGTACAGAAAGGAGCAGAAGATTATTTGTGGATTTTTCCTCCCAGTCTGAACCCTTAAAAAAAAATAAATAAAATAATCCCCAAACTAGCAAACCCAAACCTGAAAAGTGTTGAGTTGTGATGTGAGGGAATGTGGAGGGGGTGTGTAGTCTCTGTAACAGAAACTACTTTAACAGTCCAGGATCGTGTTCCCAAATGACATTATGTTTCGAGGTACAAGCTGACTCTTCCCATTATGCTGCCCCATAAAGGTTTTAAGATGAAATACAGCAAAACCTTCTGAAACATTAAGAAGTAGAACATTGTGCTGTTCAGACATTAGTTACTCTTTTTAGACAGGAGTATTTTGCAGCGTTCAGTTATTTCAAAATGTCCCTTGTTTCCCCATTTGGAAGCTACGAAGTCAGCAAAAGAACCTGTGAATACAAATTTAGTATAAAAACTAAAGCAACAGTTTTAACGGATACAGCCAAATCTTTGTGCTTACTGACAAACGAAGAGCACTTTGTAGCATGAGTAAAGGCAGCTTACCTTTGGATAGCCCCTTGGATGCCTGCCTGTAGCTGTCTGCAATACATCTTGCTGTAGACAGAGTTTTTTCCAATTACATCTTGATTTCTTTTAAAGAAAGTGAAATTGTTGAAAAATTTCTTTGCCTTACCCTTTTAGAATCATAGAATAGAATCATAGAATAGTTAGGGTTGGAAAGGACCTTAAGATCATCTAGTTCCAACCCCCCTGCCATGGGGAGGGACACCTCATGCTAAATCATATCACTCAGGGCCACATCCAGCCTGGTCTTGAACACTGCCAGGGATGGAGCATTCACAACCTCCCTGGGCAACCCATTCCAGTGCCTCACCACCCTAACAGGAAAGAATTTCCTTCTTATATCCAATCTAAACTTCTCCTGTTTAAGTCTTACCCTGTTACTCCTTGCCTATCACTACAGTCTCTAATGAAGAGTCCCTCCCCAGCATCCCTATAGGCCCCCTTCAGATACTGGAAGGCTGCTATGAAGTCTCCATGCAGCCTTCTCTTCTCCGGGCTGAACAGCCCCAATTTCCTCAGCCTGTCTTCATACGGGAGGTGCTCCAGTCCCCTGATCATCCTTGTGGCCCTTCTCTGGACTTGCTCCAACAGTTCCATGTCCTTTTTATGTTGAGGACCCCAGAACTGCACGCAGTACTCCAGGTGATGTCTCACAAGAGCAGAGTAGAGGGGCAGGATCACTTCCTTCGACCTGCTGGTCACGCTCCTTTTGATGCAGCCCAAGATACGGTTGGCTTTCTGGGCTGCGAGCGCACACTGCCAGCTCATGTTCATTTTCTCAAGTCCTTCATTGCAGGGCTACTCTGAATCTCTTCTTTGCCCAACCTGTAGCTGTGCCTGGGATTGCTCCCACCCAGGTGTAGGATCTTGCACTTGTCATGGTTAAACTTCATGAGGTTGGCATCAGCCCACCTCACAAGCATGTCAAGGTCCCTGTGGATGGCGTTCCTTCCTTCCAGTGTATCAACAGAACCACACAGCTTGGTGTCATTGGCAAACTTGCTGAGGGCGCACTCAATCCCACTGTCCATGTCAGCAACAAAGATGTTAAGCAAGACCGGTCCCAACACCGATCCCTGAGGGACACCACTCGTTACTGGTCTCCAGCCGGACATTGAGCCATTGACCACAACTCTTTGTGTGCAGCCATCCAGCCAGTTCTTTATCCACCCAGTGGTCCATCCATCAAATTGATGTCTCTCCAATTTAGAGACAAGGATGTCGTGTGGGACAGTGTCAAACGCTTTTCCCAAGTCCAGATAGATGACATCAACTGCTCTACCCCTGTCCATCAGTTCTGTAGCCCCATCACAGAAGGCCACCAAATTGGTCAGGCAGGATTTCCCCTTAGTGAAGCCATGCTGGCTGTCACCAAGCACCTTGTTGATTTTCATGTGCCTTACTTAGTATGCCTTCCAGGAGAATCTGCTCCAAGATTTTGCCAGGCACAGAGGTGAGACTGACTGGTCTGTAATTCTCCGGGTCATCCATTTTCCCCTTCTTGAAAATGGGGGTTCTGTTTCCCTTTTTCCAGTCATTGGGAACTTCACCTGACTGCCATGATTTCTCAAATATGATGGCCAGCGGCTTCGCAACTTCATTTGCCAGCTCCTTCAGGACCCACGGATGGATTTCATCAGGTCCCATGGACTTGTGCACGTTCAGATTTCTAAGATGGTCTCGAACCAGTTCCTCTCCTACAGTGGGCGCAAGGTCTTCATTCTCACAGTCCCTGTGTCTGTCTTCCAAGACTTGGGTGGTGCAGTCAGAGCCTTTGCCAGTGAAGACTGAGGCAAAGAAGTCATTCAGAACCTCAGCCTTCTCCAAATCCCATGTAGCCAGTTCTCCCGAGAGCTTCCTGAGGGGGCCTACATTCTCCCTAGTCTGTTTTTTATTTGCTATGTACCTGTAGAATCCCTTCCTGTTATCCTTAATACCTCTAGCTAAGTTTAATTCTAACTGGGCCTTAGCTTTCCTAACCTGGTCCCTAACTTCCCGAACAACATCCCTGTACTCTTCCCATGCCACCTGTCCTTGCTTCCACTTATTATAAGCCTCTTTTTTCATTTGAATTTTCCCTGGGAGCTCCTTATCCATCCAAGGAGGTCTCCTGGCCCTCCTGCTGCACTTCCTTCTGGTTGGGATGCAACACTCCTGAGCTTGCAGCAGCTGATACTTCAATATCAACCAACAGTCTTGGGCCCCTCTGCCCTCTAGGGCTGTATCCCATGGAACCTTCCGAAGCAGGCTCCTGAAGAGGCCAAAGTCTGCTCTTTTGATGTCCAGCACAGTGAGCTTGCTGCATGCTCTTCTGACTGTCCTGAGGATCTCAAATTCAACATCTCAGGATCGCTGCATCCAAGGCTGCCCTGGAGCGTCACATTTCCAACCAGCCCTTCCCTGTTGGTGAGCATGAGGTCAAGCATGGCACCTCTCCTTGTCGGCTCCTCTATTACTTGCAGAAGGAAGTTGTCTTCTACACAATTGAGGAACCTCCTGGATTGCTTGTGCCGGGCTGTACCGTCCTTCCAACAGATGTCAGGGTGGTTGAAGTCACCCATGAGAACAAGGGCCTGTGAGCGTGAGGGTTTTCCTATCTGTCTATGGAGTGCTTCATCTGCAGGTTCTCCTTGATCAGGCAGTCTGTAACAGATCCCCACAGTAATGTCTCCCATAGCTATATTCCCTTTAACCCTGACCTACAAACTCCCTGTGGACTGCTCACCTGTCCCAGACAGAGTTCCATACTCTCCAGCCTATCCCTAACATAAAGGGCAACTCCCCCTCGCCTCCTGCCAGGCCTGTCTTTTCTAAAGAGCCTGTAACCTTCCATTCCAACACTCCAGTCATAGGAGCCATCCCACCATGTTTCTTTGATGCCTATTATATCATACCCCCGTAGACGTGCACAGATCTCTAATTCCTCTTGTTTGTTCCCCATGCAACAGGCATTTGTATTGAGGCATCTGAGCCGAGCTCCAAATGATGCCATCTTATTGGCTGGAGCGGCTGGGATATCCCTACATTGCTGCAAGCATTTATTATAGGTTCTGGCAACTGACTGGGTGTGTTGGAATGGAATGATGCCCCCCTCCCCCGACATATCTAGTTTAAAGCCTCCTTGACCAGTCTGGCAAGCCTCCTACCAAAACTGCTCGTTCCCTTCTTTACCAGACCAGCTCCACCAGCCCCCAGTAGACCTGGCCTACAAGCTTGGGTCCCGTGTTCAAGACACCCAAACCCCTGACTATGACACCACCCTTTTAACCATTTATTAACTTGGCTAATCCTCCTAGCTTTTTTTAGGTCCTCCCCTATATCCTGGAGAATTGATGAAAAGACTGTCTGAGCTCCAGAGCCCTTAACCGCCTCCCCCAGGGCTCTGTAGTCCTTTATGTTCCCCAGGCTACTACTATCTATATCCCTAGCACCCACATGTGTCACCAGGAATGGGTAATAGTCCGTGGGACTTACTAGAGCAGGCAGCCTCTCTGCCACATCCCTGATCCGTGCCCCTGATAGGCAACACACCTCCCTTGAGACGGGGTCTGGCCGGCAGACGAGTGCTTCTGTCCCTTTCAATGTAGAGTCCCCTACTACTATGACCCGCCGCTTTTTCCTAGCAAAGGAAAAGGTTTCCTGGGAAAACCTTTCTTGGGTGTAGAACCTGTACCCCAGCTTCCTCACTTGTGCTAAGACTTCAGTTTTTATTTAAAAGTGTGTTTAAGATGAGTGAAAAAAAAATCAGTGTCAGCTTTCTCATTGGATTTGTCTCCTGGTTTTGCCTTCAGACTCCTGCTCTGAACTTACTTTGGGAGTACTGCTGCAGTGAGAATGTTGCGTTGCGAACAGCCTGCTCTGAGGGATTGGTGGCACTTGTTGCAGAGAAACATGCTGAGCTAGACTATGTTCTTCATGGAGCTCTCAACCTAATTCCCTCAGCAAGGTAATGTTTGGTTGCTTAATCTTGTGCCTTTTGTCATTGCTATTCCCTTGTAAATACAGGGGAAGAGGAAAGGTTCTGTAAATTAACAGGGTCTTCAAATAAGCTGTGGCATTAAAGGACTGTCCTTGGGCTGTCACTTTGCTGAAGGCTGCTGCTTTCATCTTGGCAGTTTGTCATTGTGGGTCTGACTTAAAAACTCATAGAGTATCCTACGTGTGTTGGCTGAAATTGTTCGCTGTTCAGACTAATGCTCTGAACTTAGAACTGTTGCTCACATAGTCACCATAAGTCTGTGGGTGGGGATAAGGAACGCTATATTTTATTTCCCTGTCTGCTGAGGAAGAAATCACTTTACGTAGCTCTGCAGAATTCTGTAAATATAATGTCTACATCTCACAGTGGTGTTTTGAGCTAGACTGGCCTGTGCAACGTACTGAAAGAATGCAGTTGTGGGGGAAAAAAGACACTGCACATAAAATTTACAATGGGAAGTCAAGTGATGCTTGGGAAGATGTTTCCGTTCAATCTTACAAAGTTCCATGGGGTTATCTTTGTCTCCTCTGATTTTTGGCAGCTAACTGGATTTCTGCACTAAGGTTTCTCATTCACTTCCTACAGAATGCTGGAGTCGGTTTTAGCCAAGCCAGTTGGTGCTACACTTGTGATGTATTGTGCTGATGGGCTTAACAGCTGGTTGCAAGAGCCATGTTGTTCATGACATGTTTTTCACCTCTTCTAACCCTCACATCATCAGTTTTGGTCTGAGGTTTCTAATGGTCACTTTGAGGCAGAGGTGAAGTTAGGTTTGAGTAAACTAGTGAAATGCTTCAGAAACAAGACATTTTTAAAGAGATTGCTTCTTTCCTCGTGACTTCATTGTTTACAGCTAGGATCTTGCTGTGAAGGTACTGTCTCTATACTTAGTTTGCAGTAGGTGGTTGTGGATCCCTAGGAAAGGGTTTGTAAATATATTTACATAATATGAATAATTTCTGCAAAGCAGTGCCCTCCAAATTAGAAAATTTTGCTACTTCAGTTTGGGGTTGAGAGAAGAGTTGCCACTGTTAACAAAGAAGTAAAAGCACCTGTACTTAGACTATGGAAACCTGAGTCCTGTGGGGTAAAGTGGAGGGAAGGTTTATTAGCTGTGACTTGCAGATGGAGAAATGTGAAATTCCTGTTCAGCCAAGGGTTTGTTACAGCATTAGTGATTTATAAGGAAATTAAATGCTAATACAGTTTTGTACTTGAGAAAATAAAAAGTGTAAAATGGGATATTAAGGATTGAGTTAACCTTAAAAACAGAATCAAGGTTATGTTGAATGGGCTTGTATATGTGGCATTTCTGTATCATTCTTAGATTTTTTTCCATATGTGAAACCAACACATATCACTGATTTCTTAGTACATGCTGTTAAATTACCCAGGAACGTTTTATGAGTTTTCAGCTTCTTTCTGCTGCCATCCCAGTCCCAAGCTGCTATGGATGTCTGTGGGTTTAAAATGTCTGTAGACTCAGGAGCTGACTGAACCTCAGATTGGTTCATTTTAGTGCTGGTACTGTTTTTTTTTTTATTGACTCTTAGAATTATAGCCTGCTGTTCTTCATTCTGTTCCCCCTGCCAAATTTTCATCCAGGTTTGCTCTGTGGCTTTGCAGTGCTGTGTGCACAGTGTCTGTAAAAATAAAGTAAGTATGAAATTAGCTGCCAGTGGACAGGCATTTACAATTGCTGAGCATCTTTTAGTGCTGAATGGAGATAGGTGAATGTTTTATTGGCAAAGACCATTCATGTTGTGTACTTGCTTCTCTTCCATTGTGGTGAATTTAGCAGGGATTTAGTGCACCTGGTGGGTTTCATTTTGTCAGGTGTATCAAATTCTGTGTGTTAGGTAAGACAATTTGCTTTGATAAAGGTGAATATTGAGTGTTTATCTGAGTTGACTTCATATAAGATTAACGCTATCTGTTCGTTATACAAATGGGACTCTATTCTTACCTCTCCGGTACGTTGTTGTGCCATAACTGTCTCTCAGACCCAATTTTGAGTTTCCTTTGTTGCCCCAACAGTTTAAACCTCATGGAACATAGTATTTATATGTGTGTTTGTATGTGTATGCATGTATGCAAAATATGGATACACGTGTAAACATATACACATTTTTACACATTTGTAAGATTGGTCTCCAGCTTTCTATGTAGAAGATAATGGAAAAACTCTGTGGTCAATAAAGAATGAGCATAAATAATTAAACCAATCTGTTAAAAACCTGTGAAACAATGGATTATGGTAATCTCTAAGATTGTCAGAAGGATTTCTGTGTTACATATTACGTAGTCTAAATGTGTGTATCAGCTCATAATTTAGGAATTGTAGAGTATACTGCACTGTATGTCAAACAGCTAATAATATATCCTTTTTCTCATGTCTTAAATGAGTATGATGGTTTGTTTGTCCTGTGAGAGGGTTACACAATTCTGCATAGTTTCTTGTTTACAGCTTGTCATCTGAGGAGTTCCTGCAGTGTTCCATTCATTGATGGAGAAGTGGAATTGCAGACAAAATAGATTTCTCAGATTTTTTTCCTGGTAGGAAGAAAGGAAGGGGGAGCAGCGAGAAGGGAAAAAAAAACAACACAAGCAGTGACTATGACTTTTTCTGTTCCTCTGCTTCTACATTTTTCACCTCGTGAAAAGTGTGTTTCATTATAGAATCCAGGCTATTTTCTTGAGGGACTTGTTTTGGATCTGGCGTGGTCTGGTTGGAAAGGTGTGAAAAAGCACTTTATGAAGAGGAAAGCAAAATTTTGATAGTTATACTTTTGGTCTTGTAAGCTCAGCCAAGCAGTAGTAAGCTGTATACTTAAGCTTTTTACTGCATGGTCACAGAGGCTTTTTTTCACCCTTTGTGGTGGACTTCATTGATTTCATTAGTGTCTCTCCAGCAGAATATGGAAATTCCTATCAAAATTTCAGAAATGCTGTTGTTTCTTAAATTTTCCTGAATGTTCAATTAAACAAGATAGGAGGAGGAAGATAAAGTAGCTGTATGTGTTTCTTTTTTATAGTCCTTGGTTCCTGAGATCAAAAGTCAGCAAACTAGGTGTCTCAAGTGTCTTTTCTGACAGTATGATTTCTCTTGCTTTTGCTTGCTAGACAGGAGGAAATTTGTGATGTTTACCTGTATACTTGCATTCAGAGGAAAGTTTTTAGCATGTTAAAAGCACCAGTTTCAGTTAAGCTGGAGACAACAAATATAGTTGTAAGATACGGTAGAATCAAACCATCAAAAGTTTTAATTGATGGATTAATTATACTCTCTGCTGTGTTGTTAGTTACGTGAAAAGGAGAACAAAGACACATGGATTTACAACTTGTGTAGGCAGATGTGAAGAAGTCCTTAAGGAGAACTCTAGGATTCTGATTTTCTTCCTGGATTCCTTCTTTTATGGAAGAATCAACTAATGTAACTACATGTGACAGTCATGTATTTCTCCTTATCAACAGGAATGTACATGGTTTAGTGAAAACTATTTTGAAGTTACTACAAATTCAAGCCATTCAACTGGGAGAAGATGGAAATGAGGCTGTCTGGAATCTTTATGGCATCAGGTTAGTTTCACTTCGGTTTTATTTAGATACCATAACAATTTTTTTTCTGAGTTTTCACTGGCTTTCTGCCTGTGTTTTTTTGGTTTTGTGTTTTTAGGTTTGTTTTTTTTTTTTTTTGGCTGGTTGGTTTGGTTTTGTTTGTTTGGTTTCTTTTTGATTTTATTCTGTTCAGGTAAGTAAGCACTGCACAGGTTGTCTGCAGAGATTGTGGAATCTCCATCTTTAGAGATACTGACACCAGATTGCATGTGATACTGGGCCAGCCTAAATGATTCTTCAGTGGTGACCATTCCAAGCTAAATGACTTTCTGATTCTAAGATCTGTTGTTGCTGTTGTTGTTGTTGTTGAAAGTTTCAAGGAGTTTTTGTAGTACAGGGGTAAGATTGCCACCATAAGCTCAAAAGGGGCAATGGTAACATGAAGGCTGAGTGTGAGAAAGAACAAATAAATACTGTTACTTGTTCACGTAGCTCAATGATTGCTAGTAGTCCTTTTTAATAAGTCTTGTTTTAAGACTGTGGACCTCTTCCCTCTCGCTTGTTTTTCCTGCTTTATTCCAGTTATCAAATAAGGTTCCTAAATGCTTTTACTGTTAAAGTGCTTGCCATATAAAATAAATGATTTAAAGATGCATTCAGAGCTCTTCATTCATAAAGCTCTATGAAGCTGCTTGTCAGGTGGTAGCAGCCTTCGTACGGGGACATCTTGGTGACTTCTAGCTGTTGAAAAACCATGAGTCAGTGCTGACATTAACAGCCATTATTGTATCTACTTGGCAGATGTCTTAAGCATTTTTCAAGTTGCTTCTTATGCAGTTAAGAGGTATTGTAGCAGGCCGTACCTCTAATGCTTTAAGGGTCTAAATGGCACTAGTTGGAAGACAGGAATCGTGTTTTAAGTGAAACAAAATACTGAATTAAAACAGACTATGGAGCACTTGATGTGCTTGCATTCATGAAATCCTGTGTGCCTTGGTTTTTCTAGCTATATCAGTTCTTTCTACAAATTCTACTGTCCTATAGGACAGGTGTAACTGAAGGCAAGTAGTGAAGGGCGGGTAGTAAGGTGGAACCCTCTTGGAAACTTTAAAAGTAAATAAACTCATTTAAAGTCTTGTGGTAGAAGAGGTTCAGTTCACGTAATCCAGGCTTTGTGTGAAAAAGAGTGGGAGGATGTGGCTGAAGTGAAGAAATGGCCTCTCCCCAGTAGGGTGAAGAAATGTTACCACTTTTTGGTTTGTTTTCCCCCAGTTACCAAAAGAAAAATTGCTGGAAACATAAGGCAGGTGAAACTTGGTCATCCAGAATAGTTTAAAATAATAGAAAACTGAAAATAGCAGCAGACTAACACTTAGCCTGTACATTTTTGGTTTTCCTTTTGTTTCCGAAGTCAGATTTCTTGGCTTGTTTCTGAATATCTAGGAGGCTGTTCTTTTTTAGTGTACACAAAGGTCTGTCTTTATTCAGTGACTTGTTATGTAACAATTTTTGTAGTTGTGTTTTATCAAGTGCCATTAAAACTTGATTTCTGGAAGAAATAAAAGATTGTATAACATAACTCACCAAGAGTAACCTCCTCTTGAAGTGTTAATATATTATGCTATCAACTATGCAGAAGTATTCCATACAAAAATCATCAATGAAGAATCAAAAAGCACAGTGTGTTCTCAGGTAGTTTTCTGTTGTGATCTCTGTTGGGACATTTTAAAACTAGCATTACAGGATAATAAATAAATAAGTTTGGTTTAGACTAATGTTAATTTTGGACAGTAGAATTACTTTTAAAATGCTGCCTGTTGATACAATGTAGTATCATGAACAGTTCCTGAAAAGAAGTAAGAGAAAATAGTGTCTGTAGTTTTGGGGGGGGTTGGTTGAGTTAGCTTTTCCTGTAGCAACCATCATAGTGCTGAGCTTTGTATTTGCAGCTAGAATAGTGTTGATAATATACCAGTACTTTGGTTTCTATTGAGCAGTGCTGTTTTTGCATCCCACCCCCACCCCTTCAGATGGGTACCAGTAAGGTGGGAGTGTGCAAGACTTTGGGAGGGGACATAGCCGGGACAGCTGACCCAAAGGGATATTCTATAGTATAGGACATTGTGCTCAACAATAAAAGCTAAGCGAAAGAAGTTGGGGATATGGGGGGGCATTCATTATTGAGATGATGTTAAGACATGTACTGAAGCCCTACTACGTATCCCAGGAAGTGGCAGGGCATTACCTGCTGATGGGAAATAGAGAGTAAATCCTTTTGTTTGACTTTGCATTCATGTGTGGCCTTTGCTTTTTCTTAATTAATCTTCCTATATCGCAACCTACAAGTTTTTCATATTGTTTTCTTCCCATGTGCTGAGGAGAGGGAGTGAGGGAGCAATTTGGTGGGCACCTGTAGACAGCCAAAGTCAACCCACCAGGTAGGTTTTCCAATTTCATCTGGGGAAGTCTCTGTAATTCTAATCCTGAGATTCTCCACTTTCTGTAAGCAAATTAACCATGGAGAACAGGGAATTGATTACCTCTGTTACTGCAGGAAGTGGGAAATGTTCCTTTTATCCATGTAAGTCAGTAGAAAACTGCCTCTCCTATCACTGAATGTTGGGATTCCTAATTGTTTCCATAAGCTGTGTAAATGCAGCTGGTTGTTTCTGTTGGGTTTTGTTAGGGTTTTGGGGGTTGTGTGTTTGTTGTGTTTTGTTTTGCTTGTTTGGTGTGTGTTTGTTGTGTTTTGTTTTGTTGCTTTTGTTTGGTTTGTGTTTGTTTGTTGCTGTTGTTGTGTTTGGTTTTCTTTTTTTAATAAGTAGCGTTCCAGTGGTGGATAAATACCAAAGCAAATCTGATGGGATTTTTTAAGGATGCGTGACTTTTAAACTTGCACATGGAATGATCGGCAGTGTTTGTTATCAAGTTAGGAGGTGCTGTAGCAGAGATAGAAGTAGTTTGCAAGTTGGTTTCACTGTGGACTAGAACTGAGCATTCCCAGGGGATTTATTTGGCATATGGCATAAAGCTCTATATTTTCTATGTGTATTAATGTAGCTGTCCAGTAACCTAAGCTCAGGCTGAATTGAGTGGGAAGACAGGGAAGAGGGGTTTTCGAGGGGTGCTTGTCAGCCTTCTCAGTGCAGAGCTTTGGCTGTAAGTATCTGCTGAAAGCCATTTAACCTTTTTTTTTCTTTTTTTTTTTCTTTTTTTTAAATGAACTAGTATTATGCATTATTCTTAATGTGATTACACATTGTTTTGTCTAAAAATTCTGGAGAGCTGAAACTTTCTGAAAATCAAAATTAATTCAGAGCAGGTAGAAAAATACTTTTAAAATGCATATTTGACAAAGTGCTGTTCCCCCTTTCTGAAAGGACCAGGGTCAATGCTGCATACACAGAAAATTATGTTAATAGCAGACATTGTTTCCTCATACAGAAAAAGCAATCTGACACTGAATTTGTGCTTTAAATCTGGTTGGTGTGCTCTTTTGTCCAGAGATGTAACAAGAACATTGAGATGACATTAGAAGTAATTTTTGTTTTATTGTTGCCCCTTACATAAAATGTATAACTTTGTTTCCCTAAACACTTATGTATTTACAGGTGGATAGCTGCTGTGTCTGGTTGTGATTTTTGCTTTATCCTGAACCCAATATTTTCACAATAATTTAGGGTAGTAGCACTGTAATGTCATTCAAACATGTGCATTTTATGACTCTTCAGTTAGTATTAATGATAAATTATACCTACACACCTGATTTTTCCTACTGCTAATAGCGTTACCAAATGGAACTTTTTCAGCCTGCACATTTTAGTATTTCATTATCAATCAGTGTTCAATATGGAACTTAGCTTATTTTTTTTCAGCAGCGAGTTCAGTGCAGTTCTGTGAATTTTAGAACGCACAAAATCTGTCATAGAAGTCTTGCCTTTTTTTCTGGATAGTAAGTAATTTTTTATTTCAGACTTGATACATCACATGTGCTGACTGACTTCAGTGTCATCGCAACATTTAGATGACTTCATTATGTTCTTTTCATTAGGAAAGGTAATTCTAAAAATATGACAAAGCTACTAAAATAAACTGCTGCTGTAACTCTGCATGTCTCTACAAGGCTATGGACTTTAAAGGTCCTGGCATGGTATGTGAACAGTATTTCTAGACTGCTGCCTGATAAATGATACTGTCAAAAACCAAAACCCCAACAAAACAAGCAAACCAACCAAGCAAAAAACACAAAGAGAAACAAAACAGAAAAATCTATTCCCCTCCCCCCCAAAAAAACCCACAAACCAAAACCCATGAACAAAACAAAAAAGTCTAAGCTTCATAAATTTTTTATTTTTTTTTTTCAATCCGAATTTGCCAGTTTCAATTACCAGCTTCTGATTCTTGCATGCTAACTTGACAATTGTTGCTTTATGGAATTTGTGTTCTCAGTGAAGGTACTTGGGTTGCAATGACAATATCCCTTAATATAATCTCATTATCTTGTGCTAATAAGCTTAATAATATGCTTATTAGTATGTGTTTTTCCAGGTCTTCATGAGACAGCCATGGGAAGAATTAAACTTCTCTGTATTTTTAATAACTGACTTGAAAGACAGTGTCCTGATTTTAGCTGTAACATTTTTTTTTTCTTCTCCTTCCTAGTATCTAGTGCAGTGCTGTGTTTCAGCTTTAGTCTGAGAACAATGCTGGTAACACACCCTTGTTTTAATTGTTGCTCCTTAGCACTTAACCCTGGTCAAGGGCTTTTCAGTCTCTTATGCTAAGCCAGTGAGGAGGGGCAGAGGAAGCTGCGAGGAAGCAGAGACAGGACACCTGACCCAAGCTAGCCAAAGAGGTATTCGTACTGAATGCATATGTTGCCTTTCCATTTATTCATACAGCCCTGCTCTCTCAAGTGTTTCTAGCAGATCTGTGGCAATTGGCAAGACTCTTCCAACTTTTCTCACTTGCTATTAGGAAAATTGCTTCCATTTTGAGAGCAGGCAAGTATCATTTTGTCTGCTGTTAAGCTGTTGGTATCCCAGAGAAGAATATGTAGTTGGATGAAGCAGGAAGGGAAGCTGGGAGACAACAGGGACATTCAGCAGTCAGGCGGGAATAAGTGGGCCAGTCATAGCAAGAGCAGTGGGTAAACTTCAGAAGGAGGTGATGGAGGTAGTGATGAATCTGCCTTCACATCACCAGTTCTTCCCAATTTCCCACCTCTCCAGGAAATTCAGTGTCCAGACTCTCATGTTCTGCTTTCCTTTCTTATACTAACTTACTCCGGTCGAATGAGTTTTCTTTTTCTTATGACAGAAAATACTTCAGGTTTCTCTTCCTGCCCAGCTCTTCTTCCACCTGCTGCTGTGCAAGGATAGTTACTGTTTTACAGGAGCATCGTGCTTTTAGGAGGTGTGGATGGCCTTCAGTGATTGACTTTGGAAGTGGAGAAGGTGTTGGTGATAGTTAGGCATCAGTGACTTTTCAAATGTTAGAGGGATGGCAGAAGAGTGGAAATCTCTAGGCTGGTGGTATGCTGGCCTTTCTTCTTTCCTGCTGCTTTTGCTGCCTGGAAAAAAAAGTAAAAACAAGAAGTTTGAGTAAGATTTAAAGTAGTAACTGGGATGATTGTCAAATTGACTGCTGTGAGGTGCTGAAGATCTGTACCAATGCTTGGAAGACTGAACTGGCATGTTACATGGGGTTCAGAGTTTTCTGTGGGTGTTGCTTAGAGCCCACGGGTAGGGGGTGGTGCTACTGCCAATGACTAGAATCAGGCTACACATTTGAAGAGTGATCCTTAAATATGTATTAAAAAAAATTAGAAAAACAGAGCAGGACTTCAAATACCTTTTTTTTCTTTTAGGTCTTGTTTCCTGAAGTTTCTATAAAATACGCTATTTTGACAGCATAGCAGTTCTGGCAGACTTGATAAAGGAGTTAATACCAGAGGGTTAAGTTGTCTATTTCTACACTGCTTTTGTTTTAAAGATAGTTATTTTGCACACTTGATTTCTGCATTGTATATCTAAATGTGATTTCTTTTGTTTCAGGAACAATCCTCATCCATTAATCAATGTCCTTGAACACAGACCTGATTGCTGGCCAATTCTGCTGCAGCAGATAACAGTTTTTTTCCACCAGTGTCCAGAGAAGTAAGTAAATGAATAATTAAAAAATAGCAGATGTAGGCAACTGAATCATATGAGTGTAACTTTTTTTTGAAGGCAGCTGCAATGAGCAGTCTTTTGAAAAATATAATTATAAAAAATTATGACACCATTTAAAGGTTAAAAATAGAATATTAATGAAGTACTAGAATAATCCATCAAAAATATTTTGTTTTTTCTAAACTCTGAAATTGATGTAATTTTTATGAATCTGGAAAAATGTGTGCAAAATTCATAACACTTTCCAGCAATTTTGATTATTTGCTTTGTCAGTATTTTGACTGCTATGCAGGTATAACTTATCCATACAAAATGGTGAGATGATAAAGGTAAAGCACAGATGGTTACATCTCACCATAAAGGATGAGGTCCTTAAAAATAATGTTTGCTTCTTGATAGAAAAAAACAGTGTCACAGCCTAATTTTTTTTTTTTATAAAGTATTTGTAACAATGAACAAAGCTGCCACCAATTTCAACATTTCTTCATGCTTATCTTGAAGGAACTTGTCCAGTGAGGCTTCAGTGTAAGACACCAAATGCCATAGCAAACTAAGTGCCAAATGTTTTCACTGATTTTATATATGTATGTATGCTCTTCAGATAGAAGGTATCTCTTCTGTTTTCTGGAAGACTCATACAAATCCAGCAGAGTAATAGTACAGTGAAATTGACTTCTGTATTCTGTTTCTCTGATTAAACAGATAAGTTTATTAATCTCTCAAATTTCTAGTGGTCTTAGACTACATGATCCGCAGTAAGGCTTTGATGCAAAAGTGTGTTTTGTTCAATTTAATTCATCAGAGTAATTTTAAAATACTGTTTTCAGACTTGCTCTTCCGCACAGCTGCTAAATCTGGGACTTGTGAAAAGTCCTGTCAGATGTATGAACGATGGAATGAACTGTGGATTTTTTCCTGGTAGCTCGCTTTAAATTAAAACAGGAATTGTTCATGCCGAGAAGGAAAATATCTTAAACTTCTTTGCTGCTTTTTGTGCAAATGTTTCTGTGGAATACATTCCAGACTGAGGATATAGAATCATGGAATCATAGAATCATTTAGGTTGGAAAAGACCCTTAAGATCATCATGTCCAACTGTAACCTAATACCGTGTCTGTAAGCACCAGAGCAACAAGCACCACCCGCATACATTGATGTAGATGTAGCCAGTTCTTCTTAAAGCTTTGCATCAGGACTAAGTCTTGTTTAAAACTGACTTTTAATTTTGATTCCCTGCATATTTGTTAATTGCACTTCATTGTGTGGTTGCTATATAAGGTGTCATGACAGTACTTCATGCTGACAAGTGCTAACAAGTTTTTAGTGAGATTTACTAGTGTCTCCCATAACACCTTTCTGTTTATTGTGTCCTGTAAATTATTTCAGGTAAGGTTACATTGCTTGGGTCTTCCTTTTTATTTGTTAAGTCTTCAGTAGAAGGCAGTCTTGGCAAACTTGCTTCTTGAACTGCAGGGCACAGAGTTCATGTGTTGGCATAATGGCTCCATTTCTAAGATACCTGTATTGCGAACCATCTCAGTTACGGGAATATGCTGAACTGCGAATGGGTTTACTTAAGATCTTACTTCAGCCCCATGGTCCAAAGCACAAAGAAGCACCCTCCGTGCTGGAATGCCAGATTCTTCAACTTCTGTGGGATATGGTTCCCCACCTTCAGGTACAGTTGTTGCCTGTTGTACAGTTGTTGCTTTAGAAGTTGCCTGACCCCAACTTTTACAAAGATATGCTATCAAAGTAAAGATACTATTAGTAGTATTATTGCCTTTCAAGTGTGCAAATACATCATTCTCTTCCATTTTTTATAGGCCTGATTTGGTAGTACAGAAATCTAACAATCTGGGTCTCTGTGGTAGAAGATAAAGCTCTTCAGTTGTTTAAAATCTGATACATCTTATGAAGCGTGAATTGAAACGCATTTACCATAATTATTTGTCACTAGTTGCAACATTAAACATACAGTGAAGTTGTAGAGATACCCATGAGAGAGATAATTTTGTTAAATGTTAAAATGTTTGTGAAAACATGCAATTTTTAACTTAGCATGGATAATACTAAAATGAAACAAACTATATGATAAGCACAATTCAAGTGTTCCTAGGTGTTCCCTTCTCACTCTTTGTAACAGCGGAATTAGTGGATATGAAGACAAAACTTAATCCCTCTGTAATATGCTGAAGTTTGACCATGGTTTTTTAAGTTGCACAGTGATACTTGCTAGGAGCTAGGAATTTAATCTTTTCTGTCCCTTTTGGTTAGGGGTCTGGGGTATTGGTTAAAGTTCATAGCTCTGCTTTGACTCATGCTTTACTGTGACATCGGTTAAGCTTTTTTTTTGTACCTATTTACTTTTTTTGTCCTCTTTAATATTTTAGCACCATTTTCAGTGTGAACTATAGTGACTCAAACATGATGTGCTATGATATTACTGCCATAGGGAGATAGTTTATAAAATCAATAATGTAAAGCATATATCTTTACATCAAGCCTTATTATGCAGGCTTGATGAGGATATTTGGTAGCATCTTTCTCCTGAGAATTTTACTAGTAAAGTCTTCTTTCAACTAGTAGCTACTTTTCACAAGCTTTTGACCAATAATAACTTCGATTCTACACATTTACCTTGGTTCAGGTCTGCACTTTGTGATGATAGGTAAATGCTGACTTTTTCTGGTCACAGGGTATTTCTTATTTTGTCTTGATTATACCTGAACTTCAGTATAACTTTGTGTCCTGAAGGTATGACCAAGCTTCTAACTTGGTAACATTTAGCCATAAAATTGGCACCAAAGATTTACAACGATTAGTTACAAACCTTTCTTTCCTTCATGCTTGTTGACGCTTTTTTTAGTAGAAGTATGTTTGTTTTTTGTTAAACTTGGATTAATACTCAAATGGTTTTGTCTTGTCTGAGATACAGCTTTCACAATGGAAAGGACAATACTTAAAGAAGCCCATTTGATGAACTGGTTTATAATGTTATTCCTTCTGCTCTTTCTCTGAACCTTGGGTTCTCCTTATCCTTTTAAGCTTAGCCTTATTTAATCCTCTGTATTGTTAATGTTTTCTAGTCATTTTGTCTGATGATATCAACCAAGCTGTCAAAGGTACAGCTTGTCACTTGCAGACTTTCCTAATGAAAAAACTTGTGGAATTTAGGCTTCTGGTTCGAGCAGATTATTCATGGACTTTTTTCTAAGGTACTACAAATTACAGTGTTTTCCTTAATGCTGGCTCCAGAATTTGGATTGGAACAGCTGGGTCTGTAACTAGTGTTTTTCAAGAGCAGAAATGCTCTCAACTAACACATAAGGGTTTAGAGGCAGCTTGCTTCTTGAAGTCTCTTTACTTGGCTTCCAGGTACAGAGATAATGCTTTTGGGTTTTACACTTCAGCTTTTGATTTTGTAGTAGGTAGATTATGTGGTGCTCCGAAAGCAGAAAACACCACTGCCTTTGTCTTTTGTGACATATATTAATATATCTTCATTATGTTACAGAGGAAATACCCTGAGGCAGAGAGTTTCCATTACAAGATATTAAATGCCTGCAATTTGGTTTATGTTACTTTGAGAATCCTGAGAGCTGTATTTGTTTGCTCTTGCTTTTGCCGAAAAATGGAGTTTTCTCAACAGCTACCAAGAAACCTTTTTATTCTTTCACATGTTTCTAATTTTACTTCAGAATATTAAATAGCAGTTCATCTATTGCTTCTTCAGGGAAGTTGAATAAGAGATTTCTGGGTTTAATTTATAAATGTGTTTCTTCAAAGCCTTGGTAATATTTGCAGTGCTAATATTATTGAGGAGCTAATAGAACTAATTCTATACTTGGGAAATTCTCTGTGAATAGGTAAGGGGAACTAAACCAGAATGTGTTTTGGTTTTGTTTTGTTGTTTTTTTTAACTGCCTTTCTACAGCATAAAGACTTACTGCAAGTTACAGAAGCCTCATTTTTTCTGCAAGAGCTATTCCTCAGTTTACTGCGTTATTCTGTGTTTTGGAAAGTTCAGTTATCCGAGTTTTGTCTGCAACTGTTATGCTTCTGTGAAGTGTGCTTAAATGTAACGGGAGAATGCTCATCTTTGATCTCCTTAATAGAGGACAACTTTGAGCTTTTAAAAGAGGTAAGAGTTCAGGGGGAAAAAATGAGTAGTTATATTAAATTTAGAAAATGTCATTTTTAAGACAGTAGTGGCATTGATATGTGACATTCATCTGCAAATGACCAGTGTTGTTTGAAAAGTTTCTAAATTTTTTTTTCCTTAGCGATAGACTTTCAGAAGGTGAAAACTAGTTCTGTACATATCAGTTAACTGTTTAGTATGGGAGTTGATTTAAACTGAGCTAAAATGGTTTGAACAAAGTAACGAATTAAAATGTTGTAGTTATTCACTTAAAATATGATTTTTACACTATTTGTATTCTTTATTACATGTGCTGTGTAAGTGTGCACTCACTATGATTCATGAGGAAACTAGAGAGAGTTTTGCTTGCTGCCCATTTGTACTGTTTAATCGCACTGAAAAACCAAGGCGATTTGAACCACTTCTGGTTTTCCCTTGCAGGCATTTCCAGTGGAACAGTGTATAATTGGGCTAGCACTTCTACTGCTGCAAACCCCCAAAAGTCAGCAAAAGTCTGTTCTGAGTCTAGGTAAAGCTCTTCTTGTCAAAGAGGAATCTACACTCTCAAGACTGTGCCTGTTGTTTCTTCACGTTTATGTTTATACAAAAGCTGTATTCCCCTGAAGTTGGATTGGGTGATTGGGGTTTTTGTTTGTTCTTTTTTTTTTTTTTTTTTTAAACAGGGTTTTCCTTGAGTTTAAAAAGCAACATTGCGTGTAATGGCAATAAAAATAAATTTTCCTGCTACACTAACTTTTTTTATGAATGTTACTGTATTTTAAGCTCCTTGCTGTCTTGGAGCTTATCTGCTTTGGTTTTGAGTCAACAATAGGGTATTCTCAGCTGAGATTCATGCTTACTGAATGGTTTCTTTTGACAGATCTTAAGAGAGCAGGCCTGACAGTCATGGCAGTGTTTGGCTGAGCTTTTGATTTAATGGTTTTGATTAGTGGAGTTATTCCAGTAAAAGCAAAGGACTGTGCTGTATTCCACTGTTGCATTTCTTGCTGCCATCAGGTACTTTGTTATAAACAACAGGAATGTATGGTCTCTAAACAGAATTGGAGTTTTATAAAAAAGTCTTTTGGACTTTAGGTCTAGTATGCACATACTATAATTCCGTTACTTTGCTTGACCAGTGTGTTTCACAGAAATGTTTGTGTCATGCCTCAAAGTACAAATATTGTTAATGCTTTCTTCCATACATGATCTGTGTTTTTCCCCACCTTTTCCTAAATAGCCTGCAAGCTCCTTTCCTGTTCAGAAACCCAGAACATCTCAGCCACAGCCTTTACTTTGGTGATGCCTGTGCTACAGATCTTAACTTCTACAACAGTTGGGGACTGCCTATCAGAGGATAATTCTGGAATTACAAGGCAGCAGCTGGCTGCAAACCTTTTGGAACTAATACAGGAGGAAGGTGTGAAGGATAAAAAAGAATTGGTAAAGTTACAGGGTTTTTTCTTTCTTTTGGGGCAGGTAGGAGGATGGATTCAACAGGATTGGCATTCTAGATTGCTGATTTTTTTTCGCATATGGTGGTTGTAATGCGTAAGTAATGGAATAATTGAGTTTTAATGTTTTTTAAGAGGTCATCTGAAGTACAGAGGTGTTCTAACTTCCATTAACCAAAACAAATTTACATTGCTGAACAGTGAAATTCTGTGATTTTTATGGAGAGCAGCTTTTGCTACTCAGAATCTCTTTTTCCCTGGTAATTTAAAGGTTAGTTGGCCCTGTGCTGTTGGAGTCTGAATTCCATTTGGAGACCTCTTTTCAACTTATTTCTTAACCATGATTTTGATATAAACATTCTTCATCTGATTACTGCCTGCCAACTACTTTCTTGATAATTGAAAGGCATTTCTGCAAATAGTGCATTTTCTAAGAAAACAAAAAATTACTAATAAAGAAATGGTTTTTCTTGGGTTAAACTTTATTGTTTTCATTAAAAACTTTGAACTTCTCTATTAATGTGCAGGAGCTTTGTAATATGCATACTTTTATATATATAAAAATCTGAGTTAGGATTTCTCACTGGTATTTAACTACTTTCCTGCTTACCATGTTACCTTTTCAGACTGCATCTGTAGAACATTTTGTTCTGAGAAGTGAAACAGTTTACCTGAAACTGAGTTGTTTTATTAAGTACTATAAAAAGTTAGAAGAATTTCCTTAGAATAATGTAGATGATAGGTACACTTTGTGATGCACCTGTCATTGTCAGGAATGGGAGTTTTTAATGTACTGCAGTCTTACAATGTCCATTTTAGTGAGGAAGTAGCACTGCAGTTACCAGCAGGAACAGGAATGATGGATGCCAAATGAAGGGGGAACTCCTGAATAGGGAATTAGCAACCCATTCAGTCATCCTTAGTATGATAATTCATATAAATAATTGTAAAGAAATGTATTGCAATTTATTCTTTACATTTATTGTAATAGGACTCTAAAAAAAGGATCTGGTTTAGATAATGGAACTGGATTAGTTACATTTTTTTGTTTGATCTTTCATGGTGCCTTCGTTGCTTGATTGAGAATTTTTTGTTTCGCTTGTTCTCAGGTATCCTGTAAACTCCTTTACCCCATAACCAGCTCTTACAGCTCATTGTTTACAACCTGGAAGATGATAGAGCTCATGAAAGAGAAGTCTGCAGTTACTAACTGGTTATCTTCAGTTAAATCACTGTTACCTGTCACCACTCAAGTCCCTGCCCATGTTTTTCTTCTGCTGGCTTATCTGCTGGTCCAAAATGATGGAGACAGTCTTCATGATGTACTCCAGGGTACTACAGAAATAGTCAAGGCTGATTGTTCTCAGGTAAAAACTGTTACTCGATTTCTGTTACAGGAGTTGTGATAGATTGTGCAGCCTGAGAGACACAACTCTGCCACAGCTTAATGACCTCAGGTCTGACAAGCAGTAAAACTGCCTGTACGCCCAGTAGGTACATCGCGTGCAGCACATGTGTACACCACATACCTGTGCTTGTATGTATGTAATGCAAGCACACAGAGCACGCACAAGAATACAAAAAAGCACCAGAGGTCCTACCCTGCTTCACTTTCTGGCTAAGCAAGATGAGGGTCTGCTAGTGGGAATATGTGTACAATGTACGAATATGTATGATAGATATGATATGGAGCTTTCCAGCAATGGGGAATACACAGAGTGCGCAGTAGGTGGCTTCTGATCCCAGTCTCACCAGTTGCTGGCATCTGGACGTGCAAACCTCTGAGGCCGCAGCTCCACTGCAGTTGCTGGTGCAGACTGTCCCACCCATCCTGGAACACACACAAATGCACCCCTCCACACATCTCCTGCCCCTAGGAGCACCACTGCTCTCTGGGACTCCCCTCACCCCTAAGCAGGCACTTCCACTGTGGTCTTAGTGGACCCTTAGACATACACATGCACATGTGTATTCCCCACACTGACTGGAACTCTACATCAAAATATGTATTATGTCTCAGTTTTAGAGTATTTTTTAATTGTTTAGGCTTAGGAAAAAAAGACTGGATTATTTGTTAATATTATCTATATATATGAAAATACAACACGATGAAGTGGAAAAGAGGCTACAAAACCATTTCTGACTTTTCGTGATCTCTTAAGTTATTCTCTGTGTTCTTTTGTGGCTGTTGGAAGACTGCAAAGTCCCTTGTGGTATTTGTGTACTTGCTTCTTAAAAATATGTGCACAGGCTTTGTCTGCTTCAGTACTGAATTCAAGCTAGAATTATGCATCATGCTTATATTTATCCACATAACCTGGAAAGATGAATGGTGCTATTTAGAAACAATAATAGGTAGTGCATGAGACATTATACACAAGCAGTCACATCTTATTTGAAAAACTAAACAGAATATAGATAAGGGGGAAGTGTTACTTCCAATTTCAGATGTGCCATAAAGACAGGCTTTACTTGCTTCTTTTTTTTTTCTGTCTCAAAGAGTTATCATATCCTGCAGCACAGTAGTTGGATAGAGCTTACGAAACATGCACTTGATGACTTGTAGTGCTGAGCACTCTAACTCTGATCCAGGGAAGCAGTTTAGGATGTGCTTGCTGTTGAATACATAGTGAAATGCTGGGCTAAGCTAGGCCTGTTGTACAGTGCTTTTGGAGATAACTGTATTTCTTAAGCCAGAGAAGATTTTAAACCAAATGACAGTTTCATCTGTTGTGGGTTGCCTGCTGTTAACCTTTTATGTCTCTTCTCTAATCTTTTTCAGGGTAGTCTTTTGTTGTTTTCTTATATGGGTGTGTTTTATAATGCACTCAAATTGATATAGTTTTGGAAGTATATGATTTGTTTAAAATAGTTTTGTCAATTTGTGAGAATTTTGCATTTTCTTTGTCTTTCAAGTATTGTATTCAATGCTTTTGTGTTGTAATGAGGCTTGTGCGGATTAGTAATTAAATATTTCTTCAAAATCTCTTTCTGTAAGTCAACATTCAGAAGTAGTGTGAGTAGTCTGACAGGTTCACTAAATAGCCTGTAACCAGGCCCTGTAAGTGAATTAGTTACCATCTAGGAAAAGGGGTAAGTAAGTTACCAATACATGTTGCAACACCTGCAGTAGATATAGATATATACCTCTGCTATATCCTATGAAACTTCAGTTCTGATCCATACTGCTTCAAGTGAGGCAGTTTCCTTCTTGTGACTAACTTAGCTAGTGGTGTAAAAAGTGCTAAGGTAACTTCAGGCTTTTTATCGCGGCTTTCCTGGTTTTGTGTGTAGATTGACTGTAACTTGGTTCGCTGCATTAGGTCTTTGAGTTGTATGATGAATCAGTTGTATGGTGAATATTACAGAAAGAGGAGAGGCATAATGCTTTGTTTATTAACTGTTTGATGTAGTTGTTCAAAATACAGTTTGATAGTAATTCAGAAAAGAAATAAATTGCAGGCAAAAAAATATCACTGAAGAATATGGCACCTTAGCAGAGTGGCCTGGACTCTATACAGAATGAATCTCTTCTGAACTCCCTTGGAGTAATCTGGAATTACTCCACTGACTTTAAATGAAAAGTGTTAGAGACAAATTTTAATGCAAGTCACTAGAGTTACAGAAGCTTTAGACACGCAAAGGAGGAATTTATCCTGAACTTCTTGATATTTAGCATGACATGAATGGCTTTACCTCCTTTGTTCTGCCTGTTTGAAGGCAAAGCTTTTATTCACCAGTGCAGTAAGTAAGATTGATGGGGGCAGCCTCTTGAGCTAACTGTGGTGCTCTGACTATATCAGAATTAAGAATCCCTTGAGACTGGTGTAAAAGTCCTTCCTGGCTTTGGGAAAAATGGCTCATGCCCAAATGCAGCAAGAACGTGAAGTTCAAACTGTATCTTGTTTTCTCTTTCCCTAATGATTAGCAGAAGGTCATGTGAATTAGAAACTGTTGTTTAAAATGCAGAACTCAAAATGACAATCAGTTGATATCATCTAACTGCTCACACTTTGCTAACAGAGACTGTAAATGGTGAGCTTTTAGTTTTTTAAATTATTGTGGGTACTAAAATTCATTTCTGCTAAGTATCTAGAGCATTCTCCTGTCTTTTTAGTAGTTAACATGAAGCAATCAGTGTAAGTAATAATACAGCAGGAGTTCTGCTGGGTAATATTTGGAAATTTGGTATGAAAAGAATACTCTGCTTAATTGGGATATTTCCCTTCTCGGTCTTCAGTTAAGTGCACCCAAGGACACCTAAATACGCTCTGGTTAGCAATATCTAATACATTGCTGTCCTTTAAATTACATTTCTTATTCCAGAAGACCTTAACACTTTAAAACTGGGACCTACAGTATGGTTCAGTTGATCTTAGGATCACCTGGCATCTGTCTTGACTCAGACTAATTGTTTTAGTTCTCAGTCTGCTTAATGGGCCCACAGAGATAATTACAGTGGCACAGCACTGCACTGAAAAATTATCATGTTGTTTCTTGAAGGTGCAATGCTGTCTTTAAGGCATGAGGAATTACCTCTGGTCTCAGTCTTGCTGTTGCAATAGTTAGTCCGGGGGGGGAAAGCATTGAAGCTCCTGGATGGGGGAAATAATCTATTACTTTAATAGACTCAATGGGCAGTATGATGGCAACAATCACTAGCATACTGATAGCAAAGTTAAACTTCAGGAGTTGCTTTATTTAGTTCTGTTATTCAGTTCTACATAATTAAATGGTGCTTTATAAAATATGGGGAAAGTAAGTGGGAAAACTGTCATCAGAATATCCTTTAAGAAAGTGAAAAGCTCATTACAGCGAATTTTTAAAAAGTTTTGAGTCTTCAGTTTCTTAGGGCACTTTTTGAAGGATGCAGTGGGAAGGCAGTGTATAGTGTATTAATTAGAAGGCTGTTCTGAAGAAGAAGAAAGAGGTTGGGTGTGGAAAGAAGAGAACAAAAAATGGCTGTTAATCTCAATCTTACTTTTAAACAGTCACCTGTTAACTTGAATCTCTTCCTTTGGTGTTAGTAGCACGTGAACACTCTATTTAAACCTGGGTGTTTGTAATGGAAGGATGATCTAACCAAATGAATGTGGATATATTCAGAATTCCATGTCTTTGATTCATGTTTGAATCAAAATAAACTTGTACTAGCAGAATCTCAGCACTTAGCCTTGCAAAATGTAAGTAAAATGTCTGAAGGGCAAAAAGAAAAAGTGTCAACTTTGCAGCCAAACTGTAGACTGCTTGTATGACAGCAGTGTATACAGAAGTGCTGGGATATTGTGGTGTGGGGTCATAGCATAAAAAGAATCATGTGTTGCTTTTTTTTCTTTCTTGTTTCTTTTTTATTTTTTAAAGTGATCAAGTTAATCATTAATTCTGCTATTAGTGAAATTTTGTTGCTGTGTGGTTCAGACGGTTAGTGGCTCTAGCTTTGGGTGGTGAATTGAAAATTGAATAAAAGGGTGATTGCCATGCAAAATCTGTTCTGAGGAATTGTGTTTCAAAACAAAACAGGGTCAGAAGAGAATGTGCATTGAGAATGCTATTGTCATTGCTTTCATGTTTATTACAACTCCGTGGGGGTGGGTCACAAACAGTATCTCCCATTTCCACACTGAATGCTGTTCATGTAAAGTCTTTTTTTTCTGCAGTAAATTAATGGAGCATTTTAAAAACCTTGCTAGGTTTAAAAATAATTACTGTAATTGATTTTGCAGACATTGTTCTGGTTATGCTTTATTTTTTTATTTTCTTACCCTTTCCATGAAGGGGACCTACAAAAGACTCTCTGTATGTATCTCCTCCTTCCCCATTGAGTAAAAGCCTTTTTGTGGTGCAATGTTAATGATTGTATTAGATCTGTTTTTAGCTGAGGCGTTTTGGGGTAATGATCTGAAACACTATAGAAGAAAATCAAAAAATCTTTTTAAAAGGCTGAGGAATAAAGAGTAGTACATGGCCTTTTAGTCTGTCTTAAATCACTGCAGAAGCTGCACTGACACATGATGTTCGTGAAACACTTAATACAGTTTTTCTAATTGGATGAATTTTCTTGTTGTGCAAAAACTGTTATTACACTCTCTGTGAAACCAGCTGTGCTGCAAGGGGAAGAAATTAAATCATCTGACTGAGAGGTCACTGGTGAATAGTAGCGCAAGATCTATTACCATTATTAGAGGATTATGAGGCTCTAGAGGACATCCCGTCTTTTATGGTCTTTCAACTGCTGGAATAAAATATTTTGGTGGTAAATGACACCCTTCTGGAAAATCCATCTAAAGATACATTTTTGTGCACTTCGGGGGTTGGGAGTGTGTTTAAAAACAAAGCAAAATGTAAAATGCATTTTTATCTGTGTAGAAAACATGTTTATATATTGAGCTGGATTTGGCTTGCTCAGGTGGTGTCTGATGATATTGTTCGATGGCTGATTATGTGTACTGTGGAGAGCAGCAGTAGGGAAACAATCACATTATAGTCAGATCTTCATGGCTGAAATTTACTGGTTAGGATCCTGCCCCACAGTACATGAAACCTTTGAAAATCTAGCTTCTGTTCTCTAAAAAGTGCTTCTAATTTTTGAAAACAGTTTATTTTATAACTTTTACAAATAGAAAGTGAACTTCATTTGTGCAGCTTTTTGAAAAACTGGTTCCTTCATTTGTGTGAATTTTTTTAATGCTTCCCTCTTGCTCATTGGAGCAAGAAATGCCAGAGTACTGAATGCTTTTGAAAACCTGCTCATGTCACTGCCTTGCATACTGGAAAACTAGATTGTTGCTACCTCTCTTGCAGAACTTGGCCTAACATTTCCCAGAAATAAAATCTGGAACTTTGTAGTGACAATTTGTTTCCTGCCTTTTGGTTGGCTTTTTGTGAGGGGCCTGGAATGATCTTTTAATGTTAAAATTGACCCAGGTAACTAACGTATCCACACCACATTCCACTACATCCTTCAGAAAGTGCCCTATGGAGCTGAAGAATCAAAATATTTTAAGTTTGCTGTGATGGCTTTTCACTTTCTTAAAGGATATTTTGATCACTGTTTTACCACTTACTTTACCCATCTATTATAAAACACCATTTATTTATGTAGAACTGAATAAAAGACAGAAGCAAGATAAGCATGCAAGCAAGGAAAATATGGTGGGAATAATGTGAAGTGATAGCCAACATCTAGAATTTAAAATTATGTTTTAATACATATTTGATTATTCGACTTCCCTGACACATCCTCTAGGAGTGTAGGGAATGCAGAAAGCAGTGTTGCCAGGCAGCATGCCTCTCCCACCTCTGGAGCTGCTTCCTACCTACTGGGAGCAAATGGGTCATCATGTCTGCATTTTGGAGCTCTTGAGCCATTTGCTGAAAATTTAGCATAAATTTAATGTTGAAATTAGTCACAGCGTTGTTTATCCATTACGTGAAGCAGATGGAGAGAGGAGCAGCTTTGTTGTACTAGAACATTTTGGTCTTACTCCTTTATCTTACAATGTGAATAGAAAGGTCAAAACAAGTACACTTTGAAAGACAATACCTTTAAGGAAATTTGTAACTAAGCATGTGCTTAATCTTTTACTGAGAATTTTGTAAATCAACTTTAGTATCTGTTTCCTAGATTTTAGTGTAAAAGTCATCGTAGAATTTTTATTTAATACCTGCCTAGTTTAGAATAAAATTTGTAACTGGAAAATTAATGCCAACCCAGGAGTTGGAATGAATTTACCATCACAGCTAATAAAGGCTAGGCTTGAGCTGACTGGCTTTAAAGGGTTTGGATGCTTTTATAACTACAGATTAGGAATATAATTTATTTTGATTTGACTGTCATTCGGTCAATTGCTGTATGTATAGTCCAATGTAGCTACAACTGAGAATACAGGAAGTAGCTTGTTGAATAGAGAACTAGCTTATGATCAAATGGAGTTGCTTAGGACCCTTTCTCTGGCAAAAGGAAGAGTCACTGTGGGGAGAGATCTGAAGGAACAAACTTAGGTAATGAGTTTGATTACTGTAACAACATATCTGGTGTCTTTACTGATGTTTTATGTAGCCTATTTGTCCAACAAAGGATAAACCGATGACAGCATTTATCAGGGATGGGTATGTAAAGAATTAACAAAATGTTCTTCCCATCTGAGCTGAGAATATTTCAACCATGCTGCTGCATACAAAACTGTCTGGATAATATTATCCGCATTGTTTTAACACTTTTATGGAGAACTTACGCATCTCAACGGAGGAGCACGCATGACCTCCCTAATGATTTGGGACTCTAAAATGGTGACGCAAGTTGCTGTATTAATGTTAATGATTACCCTCACCCCTAGAGATATGGAATGTCTATTGCTTGCTTGTCACCCTGCACTTCACTTTGTGTCATTCATAGATTTAGGTAACAGCAAATCAGGTGATACTTTTTTCCTTGACACTTAAGGTACAACAGGTGCTCAGAAATAAAACTGCTTCTGTCTATCAAGTCTTCTAGCTTCAAGGGGATTTTTTTTTTTTCCTGTATTTGGTTTCTGTACAAGTTTCCCTTTCCCTAAGGCTTGATTTAGCCATGTCCTGGTTTTGAAGATGTTTAGCCTTTGGTACTCAAGTCTTCTGTTCAATTCTATTTAATTTAATCAGAAAGTTAATTCTACTTTTCATCCTGTGTAGTAAGTGAACATAGTTTTTTTTATAGTCATTGTTGTTTTCCTTTTGTCATGGGTAAATCAGGGACTATGTCTGCATTGTGCGTAAGTTAGTCTAAACAAATCATTGCAATTGGGGGATGGGAAGGAAAGGTAAGTCAGCACATTAAATCTTCAAGTTTTGGGTAAATGTTTCATTTTTCTGTTTTTCAGTGTTCAGTTTGGAATAAATGGGTAGGAGAGCAAGTCTTGTGTTGAAAGTGCTCCTAGGTGTGTCTGCTCAGATGAATACTACCTTAAATTCTCAGACGTATTTATTGATTCTTACTTTGAAAGATTTGCAGTAAAGCCAGTCCTCTGTCTGGGGAGGTTATGAAGTGATGACTGCCTCTACAGATGGTAGACAGCAACCTTGAAAAACAGGGAAGGAGACTAGTCAATTAGTAAAAAAATGTGGGGAATAAATAGAATAAACTGGTTTATTCTACTTAAGAATGTCAAGTAGTAGTTGTAAAACCAGGAAAAAAAAAAGTGTTACAGATATTTCCTTAGGTATTAAATACAGATTCCAGGACAAAGGTTTTAGGTCTCTAGATGTCCAAATTTGTATTGTTCAACTGTAAAGATAGTGATGTCTTGTAGAACAAACAGTATTTTCTTTTTGTCTGTAACTCTGAACCAGTAATTACAGAAAGAAGCAAAATCCCAGAGCTCTTGAATTTTTATTCATTATTCTTGCTCTGTAGTTTCTGTATACTGAGACTGGCTTGTGTAAACTGAAATGTTATCATCTGAAGACATCTGCTCATGTAAAAATGCATGTTGAGAGACTGCTGTAGCAAAGTTTCCCATTGATAGGTTTTTTTTTAACTGCTGCATTTTTAAACCACTCACATATATATAAAGGGGCAGCTTTACCAGGGTGAATTTTCAGAGGTGTAGGAATGGGAATTAAAGATTGGATCCAGTCCTGTAAATGTTGGGTTTGAGAGTTTCTTAGTCTTTTAGCTCAGCCCAGTATGTGTAGAATTTAGTGCACGTTTGTTCTCCTGCTTTAAGCCTCCAGTCTTAGCATTACTCAGTGAGTTTTCTAAAGTTACAGTAATTTGAGGTTGAAGAGGAAAAAACCTCTTCCAGGGGTGACTCACTTCAGAAGTAAACACTAGAAATGAAATGGAGAACTCTGTACCCTGTTCACCGTAAAAGAAGAATTATCTTCTGAAAGCCAGAAGACTCAAAAATAATTTTGTCTGCTTTCTACTACTGAATACCGAATTTCCTAATTAGCTATTCTGTTCTTGGGAATGACATCTTTTCACGCAAGTTTTATCTGTGGAAGACTAAGCCATGTGGCTAGGTGAAAATCATTAGTACTGTATAAAGGCAGAATGTAAAGCAGTACTATGTAATTAATTTTAAGTATCCATGAAATCAAGTAAGGGAAAAAGCAAAGCCAGCTTAAGTAGTTTTAATTTTACAGGGTAGTGATGTGAATATGCCCAAGTTAAAACTGAAGGACCTGCAGGTATGGAAATACTGAAAATCTGGTCTAAAGGGGAATGTATGTGAATGTCTCCCATCCTTTTTTGTCACTTCAGGGGCTGCTTTCTGGGAGTTTTGTACCATATATTAAAGAGTGCAGTAAATTATATAGTATTACGTGATGGGTTTGTGGGCTATGATAGTAGCATCATTGGAATTTCTGTGTAATGACAGAACTGAATTGGAATAGTTTCTTCATTCATTTGGTATGGATTTTAGTTTACCATTTTCAATTATGTGTTCCTTTCAATATGCCTGTAATGTAATTTCAAGTAAAAGTTCATGTGTGGATTATTGCAGTGATTTCAGCTGAACATACGTAACACAGTGCTTGTAAAATGATAATTGGAAGGAAAATAAATTGTTAATCCTATGAAATTACAGACTTAAGAGTTTTCCTTTCTCTTTCCTATTAGCAGAAGAACTAATGCAAAAGGGTAGGAGTTTGTAGTATGTTCTGACAAGGTCACTGTCTTATATATGATGTCGTGTTGGCAACCTAGTTTCAAGCTTATTTTCTTCTTTTATTTTAGGTCCCAAATCTGATCCCAGTTCTAATATTTAAATTGGGAAGACCTTTGGAGCCTGCACTTTACAGGGATGTATTGTATACATTGCCTACACTGGGTGTACACAAGGTCAGAATAAATGTTTTTAGTAAAAGAAAAACTGTATCAATAAGAGGTCATTTATTTTGTAAAAAATTATTTAGACTGAGCAGTGCATATCTTGCTTAAAATAACTGATTTGTAAGGTTCAGCACAACTTTCTAATATCTTGGATGGTATATGACGTTTGTTTTAGAGTGAAATGTACATTATGCTGTATTGTCTGCACTGTATCATTATGTATATGTCATAAAAAGATGTTCTTGGACTTGCACTGAAGTTTTTCAGAAAATTAATTTCACATTGCAGTTGGACAGTTATCTCCTTGCTGTACTTGGTCATAAAATAATTTGTAGATTAATCTTTGTTCTCAGACATAAAAAATAACAGTGAAATTTGGTTAAAAATTTTCTTTCAGGTTTGTGTTGCTCAAATTCTGCGTGCCATACACATGCTGGGGAGCGTGCCAAAGCTTAGAGCAGTTACTTTGCGGCTGATGACATCCTTATGGGAAAGACAGGTTAGAAAATTCTCGTAGTGTTCCTAAGATAAGTGTAGTTGAAAAACTAGTTGCCTCTAACCAAGAAAGAAATTAATTTTGTAATATTGCTTACACTAATAGCTCATTATCAGTGTTAATAAGTAAGTGGTGGGAGTGGTGCCTCCACTGACTCTTAGTGAAAAATTTCTGTAGTATGTCTTTCATGAAACCTGCTTTTCATTTCATGAGCTCTTAGACTGGATGTTTGAAGGACAGCTTTCTGCTTTTCATGATGTACAGTAAGAATAAGACCTTAGTTATATGGCATTAATTTGCTTTTATGTTCATAAAGTAGCAACAGAGATTTGGTCTGCAGAAGCCATTTAGATCTCAGTGCAGCATTAGATTCTCCTAATGAAGAAAAGCAAGGTATTTACAGATCATATAAAAGTGCTAACAATGAAAATGCTGTCATCAGCTTTCAAAGGTGTGATAACTTTAAAATTTAATCTTTTCTAGGATCGAATTTATCCAGAACTGCAGAAGTTCTTGGCAATGTCTGATATGCCGTCTTTGTCTGTTGACAAAGATGCTCAATGGGAAAAGCTGATTGCTAAAGCTGCTTGTATAAGAGATATATGCAGGCAGAGGTAAGCATGAGTGTAAGTGAAACCAACTTTTTTTTCCTCCAGACAAGCTGCATTATTTTTTTCTACTTTGTTGTATTAATTGCAAGTAATATTTTTCTAGCTGTATGAGGTACTGACTCATGCATTACTAATCTCAGCAACTAGTAAGGTTTAGGGTTTATAATAAAATAATAGAAAACACATATAAATCAAGTTAAATTAAAATCTCTTCATCCTGAGGCAAAACATGCATCTTGTACTGATCCAGAGTAGAAACATAAAGGCCTTTCAAATTATAAAAAGAGAGTATTGAAACATTAGAAGGAACAACTAATGATCTGTCTTTCTATCCAAAGAAAGATTGGGTGCTTTTCTGGATTTTCCTTCTCAGTCACTTCTTGAATGATGTTCTCTTTTAGTATACACAACATCCTTGGACAAAATCTTCCATTGCTTAATCACTTTGTGATGTTCTGTTTGGAACTTTGATGTGTGCTGATTTAATTCTCCAGGTCACTCAGCCTTTAGAGCTTTCTATCATATCTTTGTATCTTTTTTTACCTCCCAGTTTTAATCTGGTGTAGTTGTCACTTAAACAAAAGCAACACATAATGAGGTTTTGTGTACAGAATAGAACTTGTGTATATGTGTGAATATTGGCTTGCATCTTCATGTTTTTTTCTTTTAGGCCGTACCAGCATGGAGCAGACATGTTGGCTGCAATTTCCCAGGTATTAAATGAATGCACAAAACCTGATCAAGCTTCACCTGCTGCCTTAGTGTTACAGGGTCTTCAGGCACTTTGTGAAGCTGAGGTAAGAATTTGGCTTGCTGTTGTGTTTTGATCTGTTTGTGGATCATGGACTTTTTTCCTAGTTGTCTTTTATTTTAAGAGTACTTTGGATTGTGGCAGATTTTTTCTTTTTTTTCTTTTTTCCCCTTCCTTCTGACAAATTTAATTCCTCTCTTCCAAGATCAGTATATTGTCCCTGGGAAATTGTACTGTGAAATTCTACTACAGTAGGTCAGTCCTTCAGTGCATTGGTTGAAATTTTCAGTCATCTTTGCAGTGTATTTCAGAGACATCCTTTCATGTATTTTCCATGAGATTTGAAAAGAACAGCTGTTTGGCACATAATTCTGATTGGCTGAAAATTATATAAAACATCTAATCTTTTGATACCTTCTTACTGGCCTGCCATACTGGGCTTGATTCATATGATGTCAAATCACTTCTAGTGGGGAGGTTTTTGTTTTATGTTTTCTAATGCATTCATTGCTTACTGATGAAGAGGGCAAGTAAGCATTGGAACATCCTGCCCAGAGAGATTGTATTGCCTCCATCCTTAGAGGTTTTCACATTCCTTTTGGACACAGCACTGAGCATCTGAGTCTGATCTCATAGTGACCCTACTTTGAGCAGGAGGTTGGACTAGAAATATCCTGAGATGCCTTCCAACCCAGATTGTCCTGTGATCCTATGATGTCCCTGAGTTAGGAGCCAAGGGTCTTTGTTTCCACAGTGGCATACCAGATGTGGTGATACAGGCACAGACATGCTGTGAATCCCGCTATAGACAAATTGTGGACTATGCAGGCTGTCTCAGTTAGTGGACTAATGATAGCCTACAGGTATATTTACTTACCCATCCTGTCAGACAGCAGTTTTAAGTTTATCCACTTCTTCACTTTTAATGCAGTGTTTACTGCTGTAGGCCAATCCAGCAAAATCCAGCCATTGCCATACATTTGAAATCATGTCAGCAGTTTAAGAGCAACATGGTAAATGGTTAGCAGTCCACAGACGTTAGTATTCAATATAGTTAAAAATCTTCAGACAAAGGCTAATAAGAACCAGTTTACTCAGGGTAATCACTGTGTTTGCTTTTGGTGTGGAATTTGGCTTTTCTTAATTTCACATAGGTTCTTTGAATGCTGGCCTCAGTATTTAGTAGTTAAGCAGTTTAGTGTTTCAGCAGTATTTTCCCAGGCTGGATTATATTTAGACTTTGTTTTGCAAAGAAGCAGGAGCTAGGCCTATGACAAATGTCACATCCTACTGTGAAAACCTCATTTGGGAGCAGACGTTCTGTACCCCTGTTGAGAAGTGATAGGCTGAGACAGCAATAGCAGCTCATGGAGGAAGGAAAGAAGGAATCACTTAGTGGACAGGTACCAATTTTTCCTGTCCTAATTCTTACATGCCTCCCTCATCTTGTTTTGCTTCCTCATTTTCAGACCTGCCACCTGGGAATAATTAAACTTTAATGGAGAATTCTCTTGTTGTTTGTAAAGTAGGTAACCATTTGGGTTAAGTAATGCAGTCTGTCTCTTGTTTTGTAATTAGACTTCAGTCTGCAGTGCAGTAACCTTAAAGGGCATAATCATAGAGGTTGGTCGGAGGGCTTTGGTTTGGTGCTTTCTCTCTGCCACTGTCTTAATAAATAACCATGGGAAAGGGTGCAGCTGCTTAGGTGCAGAATTTTTGTGAGTACCTAATTTTCAGTCAGCTTCTGCATCACCATAACAAATTACGTTTTCATATGTATAGTGTTGACATAGTTGAAAATAGAACCTTATACACTATGTGTCTTTGTCAAAGCTGAGTTAGCTAAGTTCTGAGAGTCTCAAAAAAGCTTCTTTGTGAAACAAATGCTATAATAAAATGTGCTGTAACATTGTTTTGTTGTTGGTTTGTGTTTGGGTTTTTTTTGTTGTGTTTAGTGGGTTTTGGTTTTGTTTTTTTTTGTTGTTGAACAGCATTAAGAATATTAGCTTAGTTTTAATGGGTCTCACAAGGAGGGCTGTTCTCCCCTCTTTTTTTCTAGTAGCTTTTAATGAATAGTGCACAGTGACTTGCATGTCAAGAATGTAAAATACACATGTTTTTTTTGCCAAGCCACATTTCCTAATTCTAGGCAAGTATTTTGTTGTTTTTTTTCCCGGTAATTTCAACGGAAGCCAGTGAACTTCCTATGAGGACATCTATCCTGGCATTTAATCGATTTCTTGTACCAAGTACTGTATTCAAGTTAAGAAACATTCAAGAACAAAAATTACAAGCATAGTTTTTAGAACCACTTTCCAAGCTTTTTCTGGAAGTGGTTTCTTGCTGTTTATTCCCTCAGTCCACATTTAATCATTTTATTGACCAGAAAGAAACCAGCATAGCAGAATAATATAAGGAACTGAAAAGCTGTGTGAGAACAAACAGTGTTGACTGAGTTTAACCTAAGTAGGAATTACAAAGTTGGTTGCTGTTTAACACCATAAAACTGTACTTTTACAATGGTGAGTTTGCGTTGAGATATTTTCAGGTCAGATTTACTCCTCATTCTCTTTTTGCCTTACTTTATATCCTCAGCCTTGTACGTAATTAACACCATAATACCTGTTTGAACTCTTTCGCCAGTAGTGTAGGTGCAGTTCCTTAGTTGTTCATTTAGTTGCTTTCTCAAGGCTAGAAAAGAATTATAACTTTTTCTTCTGGTTTGCTAATAAGAATCTCTTGGTTGGGAAGCATGCAAATAAATAAGCCTTATTGTAGCAGAACAAGCTGTAATGATTTGAAGGATGTTTTTCATTGTAAAGGCATCCACTGAGGAATTAAACACACAAACATACACCTGCACTATTTTTAAGTTATTTTCTGATACTTAGAAAACCTTGCCTTTTGCATTCTTGAAGAGCTATAGTTTCCAGAATGCTAGTATTTTTTGATTTCTGGATGTATCAATGGAATTTTTCAAACCTTCTTACCATAACTGCGAAGAATCAAAATTTGCTTGGGACTTTTTTAGATCTGATACTTGGGTGTTGGATTATTGAATTACGTTTTAATGTTTGAGCTGTCTGCTGTCAAAGGCATTTTTACAGGACCATCTGCCTTAGGCTGGGAACTCTATTGCAAGTGTTCTTCGCAAAAGCAGAAACATTCTGGGTGGTGTTGATAAGTTTCTGGATTTCCATCAAATTACAAGCACTCTTAAAAGATCAGAGACATCATACAGTAGGAGAATTTTAATTAATTAACCATGCTTAATGGTTCTAAATTGTGATTATCTAATTGAATACCTCTGAACTGAAAATATTATTACTTAAATTATGGTAACGTGTTTGTAGTTCTGTAGTTTCATTGAATAAAGAATTTGATGTAGACTGGTGCTTATTTTTGTAATTGCATTGAATTGAATGTGAAATGGGGTTTGAATTCAGAACAGTGTGTTCCCAGTGTGATTGTGAATCCTAGAAATGTGAGCAGTTTCTCAATGCAAAGTTTTTTAACTAGCTGCCAGAGTAATATGTGCCTTTCTAATCTGAGAAAACACTGGCTGTGGAGAATTCCACTGATTCTTAGCTGTGTTGTTTAGCTTCATACACAGCTATTTAATGGGACTATGGTGGAGATGATCCTGTGTCCAGTAGTGGTCCAGAGTGCCACACACTGAGAAGACAGGAGAATACAGTAGATGGAAACATCAATGTTCTGTCATCAGTTAAGACCCTTCCTGCTGCTCATCCTGCCAGCATCTCAGATGTTCTGCAGGACTTGAGCCTTCAATTCTTTGAGTTTACAACATATATAAGACTGGAGCTGCACAGCTTTGGATTTCAGGCAGCAGCTGGTACTGTGCATCTGGGATTTTGTCTCAGTGCCTGGCCAGTACCTAAAGACCTGATCCAAAATGAAGATTCTTTTTCATACCTTTTTTCCCTGCTTTAGGGCTTTGGATAGTGGCAGTGTTATGATGAAGGGTCAAGTCTGAAACGTCACTGGCAAAGATTTTTGATAGCTAAAGCACTTTCATTTTTTTTGGACCTCCTTTAGTTTTAAAAACAAACCTTAACAAACAATCTCCTTAAATACAAATAAAGAAAGCAGATAAAATGGTGTTCTTTACCTTTTGCTCTCAAGAACAGTACAAGGGCAGTGGTGAGTGAGGAAACTGAAACATTTGGTTGTGAAAGGCTGAAAGGATCCACAAAAGAAGTATGAATGTAATTTTAACATTTTTTGTTTGATTGACTTCTTTTTCCTAAGGAGTTATTTTCTCAAATAATGTAATTTGTTAGACATGGTATATTTTGGGACTGTATGTCATGTTTAGCATACCATGATATCGACTGAGAGAGTATATTAGCAGTTGCAGTTAAGTAAGACATTTCAGCACATGTTGAGCATGTTAGAGACTGGCAAGTCATTGATTACAAAAACAAAATGGTCAAAAGTTGCATATGCTGGTGTATGTATATTGCTGTACTGTAGAATCATCTTTCTGTGAGTAGAGGATGCCTATACTCTTCAAGAAAGTATTTAGCATTTGGAAACACATGTTTCTTTTAGTTGCTAGAAAAAAATTTATTTCTGCTGGACTTCCACTTCTCAAGAAGATATGTATCAGTAGATTTAAAATCAATAATGTGTTAATATAATCTCTGCCATTATGAATGTATATAAGGAAATTAAACCCTTTGAAAGGAAAAGATCTTAAAAATTTCACTTTTTTAGTCAAAGTATTGGTGTTGACTAAACTACTGAAATAGTATTTATTCACTGCAGTATGCTAAGTACTAGATCCTGTGTGGCACTTAGTACTGCGCTTAGCGTGTATGATGTTTACGTGTGTATGTATGGAAAACAATCCTTAGCATGTAAGATACCATATGATTGTTGTAATACTGTTGGGGATGTGTGACTTAATGCCTGTGGTTTTTGGCTTACCAAATATACGTGGTCCAAAACCAGTATGTTGTTTCAGTGTAGCTGATACAAACATGTTTGATATATGATGTACCTGCAGATTTGTCTTAGGTCCTTCTGCTGTGGATGAAAATGCTGAATGTTGAAAATGCTAAGATGTGTAGTCGTTCCAAACAATTATCAAAAAGTGCAGTTTGCCATTGCTTAGGCGTGGTGTGGATATCTGCTGAATCTGAAACTTATGTTAGATTGCTCGCTATTTTTTATGGCCTTTTTTTCACCTGTTAGCTGAAATTGGAGAATGTGCGTTAATACCATAGAAAAGAATGACATTAAACCATCTTGTCTAGCTACCAATTTCAGAGTCTTCCTAAATAAAAATATCAGTTGAGACCTCATGAAGACACAACAGCTTGAATCTCTTTCTCTGTGTATTAATACAAGGTGTATTTTCTGTTTCCAGACAACTAGCTCATTACAAAGTTAAAATGTTTAGGTAGTTTAATTTAGCAAGTGCTAAAAAGTGCTGTCTTTCTGAATATTGGAAAAGATATTTTCATGTTCTTGCAAACAGAGTGTTTTGAAAAATGGAAAAGAGAGACATAGTTTTCATTCAGAATGTTACCAAATTAAGTCTTGCTAGCTGTCAGTGGTTGTTACCATAGAAACATACTCATGGGTTTGCTATCCCTGAAATGGATTCAACTCAAAAGGCATCTTCAGTTTTTGTTAAACTGCACTCTGAAATGTGTTTTGCACTCACTGAATTTACTGCTCAATTAAGCAATTGCCTGAATTCAGTGATGCCAAGGATGCTTTTTTTTTTTCAGTGCAGAATAACAGTAAAACTATATTTCTTAATGCCTTTGTATAATATGCTCATAAAGATCCCTTCATGTGATTTCATTACATAGGGGGATTTGTATTTACCTTTGACTGAGTCTTCTGTTGCTTTGCATTAATTTCATAGACCTGGAAGTTTTCATGGCATTGTGGCTCAGATTGTTTAAAGAAGAGTTTTGATTTGCAGCTCCGGTATGTTTTCCCCTTTCAAAAGCTGAGTCTATAAACTCATACCTAGCTTTGCCATAGCTATTTCTGTTTTGTTTTTTGTTTTTTTTTTCTAGACTTTGGTTCTATGCCTGCATTGTTACAGGTTTGGTATGTTTCTTTGTTTTGTCAGTTTTGTTGTTGTTGCTTGGTGGTTTTGGTGTGGTAGTCCTGTTTGTTGTTTTGGGGTTTTTTGTTTGCTTGTTTTTTTCTTTTTTCTTTGTGGCACTGTTGTCATTGCAGTGGAGCCTGAAAACTGAGAGACAAACTGTAGGAACAGATAAGTTCCAGACAGAATTATTTTAGATATGGTGGCAAAATCTGAAAAGTGAATTTTTCCTCAGGGAGTAGTGTGAGTTTTGATGAAATGCCTCAGGGAAATTACCTAAGTTTTTGCTAGAATACATGGCTTCTTACAGAGAGAGAGCATAAGCAAGTGGAAAAGTCTCTCAAGAATAAAGTTTTAATACCAGTAATACTGTCTAGTCAAGCTTCCTTTGCAACTTGACACTTCTTTTTGTCACTTCTCTGTAATTCTTCAGCGAGAACTGCAACACTGGCTGAGCATTTTATAGCTGTTTTTCACTGCCTAGAAATTCAGAATATTGTACTGATTGTTTATTGAGCTGTCATGCAGGTCTTTAAGGGTGAAGATGAGCCAGTAGAGGCTTATTTTTTATCCAGGAAGGGCTAAGTAGGACCAATTATGTGTTGCTGTTGTGCTTTAGTTAGAGTTATGTAGTCATTAGTTTCTTCACTATACAGAGTTAAGCTGTTAATGAAAACCTAGGTAAGTAGCAGTTACAGCCTAATAGTCTTTAAGCTTTGTGAAGATAGTATGGATGTGGAAAACGTCACTGATGGCAGAAGCATAATTTTTAACCCTTAAAAACATTCTAAACACCTAACCCCAAATGTTATGAATGGGGTCTGAGGCAGTGATGTCTTCCTGAATGTATGGATGTTCTGAAACACAGGTGCATTGGTATACAGAAGGCTTCTTTTCCATCTGAAATGTGCATCAGTCCTAGAGATAAATATTAACATTTTTTATACTTAATAAAGAGCATACATCAATGGTTTAAAAAAGAAGAAAGAGGGAGAGAGAGATTGATAACCCCTACACCAGAAGAAGCAGATACAGAGCAGGCTTGTGCAGCATCACTGTTTTCCTCGGCAAAGAATCACTGCAGCAGCTGGTGCAATCAGCTTTTGAAATCACTGTGTCCTCCTGCAGAATAAAAGCTGACCTTTTCACTAGGGGTCTTGGGGTTCAGTGTGAATTCTGGAAGCTGAGTGCAACACATGAGCATGAAAAAAAGATTATTTGTGAGATGAACGGATCTTGTGTATTGTCAATCTAGTAGTTGCCTGTTACTTTAGGTCTCATGGTAAAGAGTAATCAGTATAGATAGAATCAGAGTAGTAAAGTAACCATGAATTTTTAAGAGAAGCTCTCGTCTAAGAGTACATGGAGGAATGTGAAGGTACTTATTTGACTGTCAAACAGGTGGATAAGTTAAACTGTTAGTTTGAGCTGGTTTTGCAGAGTAAATTGTTCCTACTGAAGAAGAAATGAGGAAAGTGTAGTGGGAATCGGAGTATTAGCTATGAATGGATTTGGACTTGAAAACAAGTGTTTCATCGGGTCCCCTTCCCTTTCCAAAAGGATCAGAATCACTCTTACTGCTTGAACACTTTTCATCAGGTTCCAAGGTGAGAAAGGCCATTTGCTTTGACTGTGCAAAGATTTCTGAGGGTGTCTGCATTGGTGTGAGGAAGAGTCTGAAGAATTTCCAGTGTGCATAAAATACTCAAATCACTTTGAGTCTTGAAGGAGAACCTATACAGCAGGCCACAGCTTAGCTTGAGATCTTCCTGTACGCTGTTGTTATTCTTCATAAAATACGACTGTGAATATAAGCAGTAGACCAGAAAGGACTTTTTTAGCATCCCTAAGTGGAAGTATTCACATTTGTAAGGAGACTTCTTTCTTTGTGAGTGCACTGAATAATGCAGATTTCGTTGTCATCTGAAGCTTGAATCATGTTTTCTTGGAAATGAAGGTGAGCATCAATAACTACTGGGTCAAGGGGAACAGTGCTGGTTTTGCGATCTTTTTTTTGTTGTTGGTTTTTTTTTTTTTTCATTTGGGTGTAATTGCTTTCAGCTTGCAGAAAATCCCTGTGTACTTACCATATTCATGCTGTACTGACTCGCAACACTAGGAAAAAGAGAAAAGTAAAAGCTTGGATTTCAGCTCTGGTATTGCTGCGCAGCAGTAATACCTTTACTTCAGGATAACCTTCTGTCTGAAGAAATCAAAATACTTCTCTAACAATCTGTATTACCCTTGTGAGTATTCTTTTTTTTCACTGAGAGACTTCAAAGCCTATACTTTTCTTCCAAAGCTTCAACAAAATAAAAAGCCTGTGTCTGCTTCCTCATCTTTTCATACGACACAAAAGCTTACTCTTTTCTCTATATACTGTAAAATTTTTTGCTTGATTGTGTGTGGCACTGATGTTTTAGGCACAATATCTCAAATGCCTTGATGACAAGTTGCTTAACAATTTCAGAGACTCATAACTTAGAATTAAGGATATTTTGGTAAAGTGCATAACAATAATTATGAACATAAGCACAAAAAGTGATCTTGTATTCAGTGGACTGTTCATGTATTTAAATCTAGGCAAAAAGTAGAGTGCCTTTTTTAATTGAGTTCTCAAAAGTGAATCATGTCTCCAGGAGAATCTTCTCTTATCTTCCTTTTGCTGCTGATATACTTGTAGAAGCCCTTCTTGTTGTCCTTGATGTCCTTTGCCGAGCTCAATTCTAAGTGCACCTTGGCCTTCTCCGTCACATCTCTGCATACCCTGCTGATGTTCCTATGGCCCTCCCACTTGGCCTCTCCCTTTTTCCACCTCCCGTAAATTTCCTTCTTGAGTTTAAGGTTTGCTAGGAGCTCCCTGCTCATCCATGCAGGTCTCCTGCCCTCTGGCTGAATTCTTCATCATGGGTATACACCGGTCTTGAGCTTGGAGGAAGTGTGTAGTGCCTTTCTGGTTTCTGCAAAGGCAGATTTAAAAGGCTGAAGTTACTATGTTCTAAGGACTTGGAAAGCAAATGTCAAGACTCCAAATTCATTATTAACGGTAGAAACATTTTTTTTTTTTTTTCCCCCAAGTTAAAAATTGGAAGCATGATGCTACTGTGGTTTCCTGACACAATTACTTTTCTTACGTTTCTTGTTCATTGAAGTGATTTCTCTCACTGAAGATTGTAAGAACTGACCTGCTTAGTGGAGGGGTTATGAAGCTGTGGTATTAGTGTTTATTTTAATTTGACATTTTCCCCAAAATTGCTGTATTCCTGTAGTTTCACAGTCTTCTTCTGTTCTGCAGACCTATTTGGATTTGATTATGTGTAAAGATTAAGAGTATTTTGGTTTGGAGGGCTCCCAGGAAACATAGTTTCCTCAGTAGCTTCCTCTGCTTTCATCTTGTTGAACTCCTGTGAAGAGCTTACTTTTAAACTAAGCTGCACAAGTGAATTGGACCAGTAACATTACATAAAGATACGTCTACAACTTTGTATGTATTGCTAACAGCATCCTCTTTGCTCCTTCTAGTAGCTGCTATATCTGGTGAAATGTTGTGCAGTATTATTGCATGATGTCAATTAATACATGGTGAGATTGTTAATGCAGATAAAATTTTGACATGCTTGCTTTTTTTTGTGAATACAAATTCCTAATTCCCGTTCCTAAGTCGGAAGAAAGGTGGCAAGTGCTGAAAAGAGATGTTTAAATCGTCGGGTTTGCTGTTAGCGATGGTGCCTTCTAATCTTCTTCAGGTTGTTTGCATCCGTTCTACATGGAGTGCTCTGTCTCCAAAGTTGAGTTGTGATACAAGGCCCCTCATTTTAAAGGCACTGAATGAGTTTTTTGCCCTGGTTCCCTCATTAACAGTGAATACAAGTGAACATGAGGTATGTTTTCATGGAATAAGGTGAGTCTCTTCTTTTCATGCATCTTTGTGTATGTGTTTTATGTGTACCTGCTTGGTTTTAGTATCTAAATCGCACACGCTACCTAATTGAGGTTAATCATAATGCATGTTTCCATAGTTTCACAAGTTTGGCTTGCATTAGTGAATCATGGGAGATAGGTGGGAAATCCCAGTGCAAGGTTGATCAGTTTTCTGTCTTCCAGAATGTGGGGATATGTGAATGCGTCTGAAGTTTAAACGTGCCCTTTCCACTTTCCTAGCTCAGTGCATGTTGATGTAGCAGCAGTTTGTTTCAGGTAACTGTCTCTATTTCAGCTGCTTATTTGGTTAAAGAAAACCTGAATGTCTGTTTTGATTGCTTTTGCAGAAATTTAAAGCTCAAGTTGTCAACTTCCTTTGGAACAACACACAAAACAAGGTAGGTGATACAGCCGAAAGTGTTAATTCCTGGTGTCAGCAACTGGATATTGTTGTATACCTTTCTGTCAAGACATGGTTATCTGTCTCATAAGGGGTCTCATTTCTAATAGGGTTTCTTCTTGTTACTGATCATTTAATGCTGCTTGTGAAGCATTGTAATGCACATGAAAGGTGGTAACTGATGGTCCTAACATCTACCACTCTCAATGAGAATTGTAGCAAAAATAACTTTGACTCCAGTGGTGGACTTCAGCTTTGATGTGGTGAAGCATCTAGGCAAAACTGCAGCAATGAGAACTAACTGAATTCTTTATTGGGGTATTGTAATGCATCATCACCATAGGACTGGAGGAACCAAAGTATTTTAGTTTAAGCATAGCTTGGATATTGCTACATAAACTACCCTTCCAGCAGTAATGGCGTTTAGCAGTCAGACGTTTACTATCCAGCTTATGTAATGGATCCTCCTAGTTTGCATTGTATGTATAAAGTAAGCAATTGAGAGTGTGCCTCAGGAAAACATTGTTATTTTAAAGTTTTTTTCAGCATTCAGTATTTAATGGATAGGTTCTTTGTGTGTGCAGTTTCCAGTTGATGGCAATACTGTATGCTGTGCTTGCGATTTTCTTTTTCCTCCGCTTAATTTTCTAGGATGCTGTCGTAGCCATTTCAGCTTACAAATCACTCTCGGCATTTGGCTCTGAAGAACATAAAATTCTTCATCTTCCTGAACAGGTAGCATTTTACATGGGTTGTATCCTCTTACCTTCTTGGAAAGGAGAGAAGAGTTTGTGCCAGAGAACCATCTTCCCTTATAGAAGGAATATGAGCTTCTGCTGATGAAATGGGATGGTAGTATGTATGATTAGCATAAACAGGACTTAGGAGAGGGTACAAATGGAGAGTGAGGTGTAAGTAATCAGAAAGTAATTTTTTTTAATGCATTAGTTAAATCAGCAGGTTATTTTTTGGTCACCTAATTTGCATTTTAAGCTTTTCTGTTATTGTTTGCAGTTGAGTCTTGACACTATGCAGCACTTGTGATTACTGCTTCATCTGTTGCAGTCACCCTCATGCTTAGTGCTTTTGTTCCTGAAATGGGCAAGTCAGTTTGAAAAGTAGGTGCTATTTTTGGAAAAAAGGTCTTTTTTTTTAAAGACAGACTTGGCAATAGTCAGTAGTCTGTTTGTACTTTATGGTGTAGTAAATACTTTGGTAAGTTTTTATTTACGGCATTATTGCAAGGTTGGCACCATCTGTGTGTTGTAACTAGCTATTATGAAAGGTCAGAATAAGCAACTTTAAAATTAAAAAACGTTATTGCTTTATATAAATCAGTGAGGCGATTTCAGTACAAACGTTACAGCTGAAAAATGTATCTAAACATTGCTGCAATACTGAATTTTCACAATAGTACACAGCTCTTATTCGTGCTGCTACTTTACACTTGTTAGAAAATAAGTAAATATGTTTTCATTGAAAGCATTGTAAATATGTTGCAGTTTTTCAAATTCTGAAAACTAGTATGAGATAATAATGCCTAACACAAGTGCCGCGTGTATATCAAAGTGCCAATATGGTTTTCTCTAATTGAAGAAGAATCAGAGAGAAAATTAAGTTTTAGTAATATTACTTCAGTTTTGACACTTAGAAATTTTACTTTTATAGATATGGATTTACATACTCATGTGATTTTTATCAACCAGCTTTGCCTTTCCTTCAGGTAGAAGAAAAGCTTTTATTCTTTTCGTTTCAAATTAACAAAATGGAGTGAAACTAATGAAATGAGGAACTTCTCATATTTAGTTGGTATTTTGGCACTTCGTTGACACTTGGAATCATGAAAGGTAATAGATTTTGAAATTTTGTGCTGATTAATTTATTTCTTTAAATCTTTCAGGCACGACCAGAAGTAAACACTTTGGAGGAGGAGGACATGGATGAAGAAGATCTTTTTGTTCCAGGCTCTTCATACATCAAGCTGTTGTCTCTAACACCAGCTTATGTTTTAGGAGGTATATTATATTCAGTATTTGAGGTTACTTTGCAGATTTATAGTCACCACGACTGTACAGACGTGGCTTTTTTATACTGGAGTGTCATGTTAAAGTGCAGCTGGAGAACGTTATACCAAATTACAGGAAAAATGTTAAAGCAAAAGTTCAGGGGGAAACAAAAGCCCAACCCATTTTTAGGAAGACAGTGGGTCAGAGGTCCTGATGGTGGAAAATATGCTTATAATATGATGTTAAAAATCCTTATCTGTCCTAAAGTAAAAGCCAGTTGCTTATTACTTGCTTCAAGTGTCCATTGTTTCATTGAAGTGCAACTTCAATAGGGAAGACTGAGAAGATGTTTTTAAAGGCAGCTCTGTATTTTAGCCCAGCACGGGCTGAAGGAAAAAGCCATACACCCAAGTCCATGATGCTCTATAAACAGAGTATCAGTAGTATTAAACCAATGCTGTATACAAAAATCTATTTAATAAATAGATTAGTGCTACGCTTAATGTTTTAGTGATGCATATTGATTTTAAATTAGGCTTCAACAGATGATCTCTGGTTGATGCACTTTTTTTTGACACCTATGTAGTTGAATCACTTTCAGTATTTGGGATTTTGAATGTTCGCTTGATTACTCTTATGAATGTTATCATTCGTTTCCAGTTACAAGCTTGTTATGTTAGTGCCTGGACAAAAGTATGATTATTTCACTGTTTATAGAATACATGAGGTATTGATGTTTGATTGTAACTTGTAAACATGGCCATGGGATAGTAGTAGTATTTTGTAGTATTTTCTCCCAGTGGGGGCTCACTGAAAGATCCATTCACTCAATACTGCATGCATTGGAGTCTGGAGTGTATGCAGTCTCGCCTGGAGAGTTTGTGTTGTGATAGATGTGCTAACTGTCAAGTTCTGGAAGCTTTGTGGGGAAGGCTGACATAACATACAGCAACTAAAGGTAGTGATGTGTCTGGGCAGAAAACTCAAACTGTGTAATGAATGCTGAGATAAGCAACTTAGCAGGAAGATGGGAAACCAAATGGACTTTCGAGAGAGCAGCTAGTATTCACTGGTGTCCTGGTTTCAGTTGTAACAGTTATTTTTTCTCCTTCCTAGTAGTTGGTGTAGTGCTGTGTTTTGGCTTTAGTCTGAGAAACCGTGCTGGTAACACACTGATGTTTCAGTTGTTGCTCCGTAGCACTTATCCTCATCAAGGACTTTTCAGTCTCTCATGTTCATCCGGTGAGGGGGGGCACAAGAATCCGGGAGGAAGCAGAGACAGGACACTTGAGCCACCCAAACTAGCCAAAGGGGTATTCCGTACCACAGCGTTTCATGCCCACTATATAAACCTGGGGGGTTGCCTGGAAGGCTCAGATCACTGCTTGGATCAGGCTGTGTATCAGTCAGCGGGTGGTGAGCAATTGTGTTGTGCATGACTTACGTTTATTGCCTTTTTTAACTTCCCTTTTTAATTTTATATTCTCTTTGCTTATTATTCCCTTAGTATTACCATTGGTAGCAGTAGTAGTTTTGTATGGTACTTCAGTTATTGAACCGTTCTTATCTCAACCTGTGGGGTTTACATTCTTTCAGTTCTCCTCCCCATCCCGCCCAGAGTGGGGGAGGAAGGAAGGAGCAAGTGGCTGCGTGGTGCTGAGTTTCACCAGCTAGGCTTAAACCACAACAACTGGTATAAAAACACATAATGAAAACATATAAAACTCTTTGTTCCAAGCTGCCATAGGTATTTCTTGGGCCCAGAAAGATGAGTGAATACCCTTTTGTCTCCTTTGTCCTCAAGTTTCTAGTCAAAGTAGGACTGCATGTAATTTGGGAGCTTGTATGCCAAAGTTTCAAGCCTACTGTGAAACAGTTGTTATAAATCCTCTTAAAACTTAGTTATGTAACAAAAGCACTAAGAGATTTTTAAACATGCAAGGTTTTCAGGGTGCTGGTGCAATGCTGGCTCTTTGTGATGTGGCAACAAATATCTTGCAGTTATATATGTGCATATATTGTACGCACAGAACATGTACAGAACATGTTTTTTTTCATATGTTTCTGTAGAAGTTGCTTAACTTCACAAGTGAATAGTAAATTAATATTAATTCTGTGTAATGTTAAACCTGATTAGACTATAAAATGCATAGCTTGAGAGCAGAGAACTGTAACAATTTGTACAGCTATGGTAACAGAAGTCAAGGTAATACTTCCTTCTCTCTGTATCCCCTGTTTGCATATATAAACTCCCTCTCCATCTACCTTCTTTGCATTGTGCTTCTTCTAAATGTGTTTTAGAACAACCTGGTTTTAGAGACAATGTTTTTCACTGTGTTGGTAAATATCAGTTTTATTTCTCATTGTCATTCTGTCAGCTTGTGCCAGTTTTATATGGCAGTCAGAAGGCAATCAATATCTCATGATATAGTTAAGACCGTGTTTCTTCCCTGCCTTAGTATCTGACTTACTCAGAGCCTCTTGACGTTGCATTGTGGTGTTGCAGTGGTGTCAGAGAGACTTGCTAAGAGTTCTGGTACTTGACATGACTAGCCTATCTAAGCTTATCTCCCATGAAGCAGTGGTATCATTTTGGGTTTTCCAGGGTTTGATTCGGGTCCTTGTCATCATGGTTTGTGACACTCCCTTTCTTTTTTTCTTTTTTGGTTGGTTTTTTTGTTTTGTTGTTGCAATTCATCCAGCATTTGAAGAGTTTGCTACATCACTTGTGAAACAGGAGATGACCAACATGCCCCGTGGTATCTATCATTCTGCCTTGAGAGGAGGGATCACACGGTCAGACCAGGGGAAAGCCATGGCAGGTGTTCCGAACTTCTTGCTGAAAATGTATGAGAGGAACAAACAACCAGGCATGACGCCAGGCCTTGCAGGTAAGCTGTCAGTTTGTTGAAGTTAGACAAATATGCATGCTCTGACCCAAGTATTTCTATGAATCTGAGAGTTAATCAGTTCAAGAAACAATGTCTTATGCCACTTGCCTATGCTTACACAGGCTTTTTAAATTGAGGGCTTTGTTAACTTTGCTTTGGGTTCTCCCCTGACTTATGCAAGACTTATGAACTATTACCATGAGTATTGGTATTGACCCTTCTTTTCCCCTTCTCTCCCTCCTTAAGCTGGTATGTTGTCTTGTTATGACCTTCCAGTCCATATAGGCAAAGATGGGAAGCCTATTAATCGATTTTTGGCCAGCAGGGGCCGTAATTTCCAGCAAATGTTGGTAGCCCTCCTTCATGAGGTAAGTTGCTGGTTTTCTTTCCTTTTCAGAAGTATTATGCTTCCTTCCTTGTCTTACTACCTCACTTGTTTATGCTAATTAGGTATTAGCATCAGCTAGCAATGGCATGTATGAATATATGATAATTAACTAAAGTTGCTGTGAGGACCATCTAACTTAACATGAAAATACTTTTTAAGTATTTAAGTAATACTTATTTAAGTATGATTCACGGATGAAGTACTTCTTCTGAAAATCAGTAAACAAACACAAGTTGACCTTGAGGGGGAAGCTGCTTCCCGCAGTCTGAGGGGGATGAAGAAAGGCTACAGGGCCTTGGGGCAGATGGTGAAAGAGTCTGGGGCTCAAGTGATCTTCTCCTCACTCCTTCCATCTTCCACTGATGATGTGGGAAGGAATGGGAAGATTCAGTCCATAAACGATTGGCTTCGAGACTGGTGCTACAGGCAGGGCTTTGGATTCTTTGATAACAGCTGGTTTTATAGGGCACCAGTCTGGACAATGACAAGTGAGAAAGGTTTGTCTCACAGAGGCAAAAGGATGCTGGGGCACAAATTAGCAGGGCTCATTTGGAGAGCTTTAAACTAGATTCGAAGGGGGGGTGGGGTTGTAGCTGGGCTTGCCCCAGTGGGGCAGCACTCCAGAATTGATGAAGACCGGGAGGCCTCCTATAATCCTAGGGTGAAATCGGTGTGCTCAGCTCGCTCCCTGGAATGTCTGTACACCAATGCGTGCAGCATGGGAAATAAGCAGGAGGAGTTGGAAACCTGTGTTAAGTCAGGAGACTATGATCTGGTGGCAGTTACAGAGACGTGGTGGGACAGCTCACATGACTGGAATATAGTCATGGAGGGCTATGTCCTTTTCAGAAAAGACAGGCCAGCCAGGAAGGGTGGTGGGGTTGCTCTTTATGTGCGGGAGCAACTACAATGCACCGAGTTCTGTCCAGGGACAGATGACGAGCGAGTTGAGAGTCTGTGGGTGAGAATTAGGGGGCAGGCTGGAAGGGGAGATACTGTTGTGGGTGTCTGTTACAGACCACCAGATAACGGTGAGGAAGTTGACGAGGCCTTCTACAGGCAGCTGAGAGCAGCCTCACAATCACAGGCCGTGGTCGTTGTGGGGGATTTTAACTTCCCTGATGTTTGCTGGAAGGACCACTCAGCAACCCAGCCGCAGTCCAGGAGGTTCCTCCAGTGTATGGATGATAACTTCCTCCTGCAAATGGTGGATGAGCCAACCAGGAGAGGAGCGCTGCTGGATCTCACCCTCACTAACAAGGAGGGTCTGGTCGAAGCAGTAAGGGTTGAGGGCTGCCTTGGTTGCAGCGACCACAAGATGGTGGAATTCAGGATCTTGTGTGGTAGGACCAGTAGAATAGCAAGTAGAATTGCAACCCTGGACTTTAGCAGGGCAAACTTTGGCCTTTTCAAGCAATTGCTAGGGGAAATCCCATGGGCAAGGCTGCTTGAAGGTAAAGGGGCCCAAGATAGTTGGTTGGCATTCAAGGATTGCTTTTTCCGAGCTCAAGATCGGAGCATCCCGACACGAAGGAAGTCAAGGAAGAGGGCCAGGAGACTTGCGTGGCTAAATAGGGAATTGCTGGGTATGCTCAAGTGGAAGAGGAGAGTTTACAGGTCATGGAAGGAGGGGCTGGCCACTTGGGAGGAATATAAGGCTGCTGCTAGAGGATGTAGGAAGGCAGCTAGGATGACTAAGGCCTCCTTAGAATTAAACCTGGCGAGAAGGGTCAAGGACAACAAAAAGAGCTTTTTCAAATACATGGCAGATAAAACTAACACCAGAGGCAATGTAGGCCCACTGATGAACGGGATGGGTGCCCTGGTGACAAAAGATGCAGAGATGGCAGAGTTACTGAATGCCTTCTTTGTCCCTGTCTATTCTGCTGCAGGCAGTCCTGAAGAGCCCTGTACCCCGGAGACCTTAGATGAAGTCAGGTCAACGGAGCGGTTTGCCTTAGTCGATGAGGAATGGGTTAGAGACCAATTGAGCAATCTGGAAATCCATAAATCCATGGGTCCAGATGGGATGCACCCGCGGGTGCTGAGGGAACTGGTGGAAGTCATTGCTAGACCACTCTCCATCATCTTTACCAAGTCTTGGTAAACAGGAGGGGTGCCTGAGGACTGGAGGAAAGCAAATGTCCCTCCAGTCTTCAAAAAGGGCAAGAAGGAGGACCCGGGTAACTATAGACCGGTCAGCCTCACCTCCATCCCTGGGAAAGTGATGGAACACCTTGTCCTTGGTGCCATCTTAAGGCATATCAAGGATGAGAGGGTTATGAGGGGCAGTCAACATGGCTTCACCAGGGGGAAATCACGTTTGACCAATCTCTTAGCCTTTTATGAGGAAATAACACGGTGGATGGATGATGGCAGAGCGGTGGATGTGGTCTACCTTGACTTCAGCAAAGCATTTGACACAGTCTCCCACAGCATCCTCACGGCTAAATTGAGGAAGTGTGGTCTGGATGATCAGGTAGTGAGGTGGACTGTGAACTGGCTGAAGGAGAGAAGCCAGAGAGTTGTAGTCGATGGGGCTGAGTCTAGTTGGAGGCCTGTAAGTAGTGGAGTGCCTCAAGGGTCAGTACTGGGACCGGTATTATTTAATATATTCATCAACGATTTAGATGAGGGAATTGAGTGTACTATCAGCAAGTTTGCTGATGACACTAAGCTGGGAGGAGTGGCTGACATGCCAGAAGGCTGTGCTGCCATCCAGCGAGACCTGGACAGGCTGGAGAGTTGGGCAGGGAATAACTTGATGAAATAGAACAAGGGAAAGTGTAGAGTCCTGCATCTGGGCAGGAACAACCCCAGGTTCCAGTATAGGTTGGGGAACGACCTGTTAGAGAGCAGTGTAGGGGAGAGGGACCTGGGGGTCCTAGTGGACGACAGGATGACCATGAGCCAACACTGTGCCCTTGTGGCTAAGAAGGCCAATGGCATCCTGGGGTGTATTAGAAGGGGGGTGGTTAGTAGATCGAGAGAGGTCCTCCTTCCCCTCTACTCTGCCCTGGTGAGACCACATCTGGAATACTGTGTGCAGTTCTGGGCCCCAGTTCAAGATGGACAGGGACCTGCTGGAGAGAGTCCAGTGCAGGGCAACAAAGATGATTAAGGGAATGGAGCATCTCCCTTATGAGGAAAGACTGAGGGAGCTGGGTCTCTATAGTTTGGAGAAGAGGAGACTGAGGGGTGACCTTATTAGTGTATATAAATATATGAAGGGGGAGTGTCACGAGGATGGAGCCAGGCTCAGTGGCAGACAGTGATAGGACAAGGGGTAATGGGTACAAACTGGAACACAAGAGGTTCCACTTAAACTTGAGAAGAAACTTCTTCTCAGTGAGGGTGATGGAACACTGGAACAGGCTGCCCAGGGAGGTTGTGGAGTCTCCTTCCCTGGAGACATTCAAAACTCGCCTGGATACATTCCTGTGTAACATTATCTAGGCGTTCCTACTCTGGCAGGGGGATTGGACTAGGTGATCTTTTGAGGTCCCTTCCAATCTCTAGCATACTGTGATACTGTGACCTTGCCTTTATCCACCTTGAGACCTACTGTACCTGCCATATGCCTATTGTATGTAACCAGCTGTAGGTGAATAACAGGTCTGAACAACGATGGGATTCTGTGGGGAAATGACATTTTCACCTTGCTAAGACTTGCTATTTTATTTTGTCTTTTAAATGTTTCAACTCCCTGACCTACTAGGCTTATATCACAGAAACCATGCAGTTACCTTTGGTGTAGTTTCAGCTAAACTACAGCAAAACTTAATCATTACAGAAAATGAAGTGCTTGTAACAAAATCTTTCAGAGAGTTTAGAATTATGGTATTTATGGTTGATATTTGAAAATTTTGGAGAGCAGGAAAGCAACTAAGTAGTTACACTGGGTCCAGGGAAATAAGTGGTCTTTTACTAATTTTGGAACTGCCAATGAGAGCAGTTACTTAGAAGAGTGGAAGTGTATTCATTTCCTTAAAGTTCATAAAATAATTCTATTAATACAGTCATTTTGTATTGCTGCAGAGGTTGATTGCAGTCTGATGGTGAATTTTCTGCTCACAGGACACAAAAAAAATATAAATTGTATTAGTCTGATACAAGCAAGAGAGCTTAAATGGTGATAAAAAAAATCTCCTGCAAAATTTAGATTCCGTCTTAGCCAGAATGTCCAGAAATAAAAATGTATGTGTCTGAATATCTTTACATTTTAAAAGCTTTCTTTTTTTTTCCCCATCCGACAGCAATACTAATTTCTGTTATACTTTCCAAGGATAGAAAAGCTTAAATGGTCCCATTACTCCTTTTTCTGTCCTGTTTACAGGCAGTTTGGTGCTATTAAAGATAATTTTATTGTATGCTGTTTTGTACAGAGGAGCCTTCAGAGCATAGGATGGATCCTGTGTTGATAGTGAACCAGAGCTGTGTAAAATAAAAGGAAGTGTTTATCTAGTACTCTTACTGTACTTGTTGCAGAAGCTGGAAGAGCTAGAATGAATAAAATATGGTTTGCAGGTGGGAGCATGGTTGGGTCCTGATTTTGGTTTGTGACTGACACCCAGCAGACCTGGAGGCTAGCAGCTGCAAAATTCCTTTATGATGCTAGTAAAATCACTGACACCAAACACTTTGTGTCATGAAATAAGCGAGCACAGGGTTTGAGTGGGAAGGTTGCATGCACAGGGTTTGGAGAGTTTCCTGTTTACAAACTGAAAGTCTGGCACTGAACAAAGGTGGACATGCAGTAGAAAATGCATGAGGGCTGCTGCGTTCTGATCTTGTGGTGCATCTGCATAGTGCTCTGCTAGCTTTGCTCTCAATTTCTGCTTCCTGCTTTTTCACACTGCACTTACAGTGGTTCGCTCCCTCACTCTCTTTAGAGCAAATGAACTAGTTCCCTTTCTAGCAAACCTGTCTGCTGCATAGTTTGCCTGAAGTTTCCAGTCAAGCAATGTGTTGTATGTATGTTGAAATTGGCAGCTTCTGCCTAGTTCAGTCTTCCAGCCCTGAACCATCTCTCAAACACTTCCACATATTAGGGTACATATAAATTTTTTACCTATCATACAGCATCTTGTCATTTTGGTCCTTCTGAACTGAAAAGCCACAAAATAATAATCATGTCTTGTGGCCATAGAGACACCACATGGATCCCAGTAGAAATTAGTCCCAGGGATACAAGGATGAAAGCTGTTCTGCACCAGTTGTACTGGGGTATAGAAATCGTTCCCTGGTACTCTGTTATGAAGCCAGTGTCAACAGGGTTCTGAAGTAATTCAGATCTCAAGTTCTTCTCTCAAATAGTAAAAATAAAAACCCTAAAACCACCCTTAAACGCAGATCTCAAGTTATCTAATCACTTACACAAGTTTAACAGGTATTTTCCATTTTTACATCTAACTGCAAAGGATAAAAGCAGAAACTGGAGATAATACCCCTCATCCTCACAGAAATGTGCAAGTAAATTAGTGGATGTTATCTAACATTTTCCAATGGAGAGCACAGGGAAAGTCCACAAGGGTACTGCAAAATGTGTCATGGAAGCAGATTTAGAGTAAGAAGTTATGAATGGTGCACGGACTTGCATAGCATCCGTGTGGTGAACTGAATGGAGTTAGTGATATATACCAATGACTGGAGACAGAAATATTTTATGAAGTATCTCAGTCTTTTGCAAAGTTAATTGGTTCAAGGTGATTGAAACTAAAAAGAAATCCAAGTATGTTTGAAATATAAACCTAAGCATGAAACATCTTCAGACAATCCTAACTGTACCCTTTTAGTGAAAATTCACAATTGTAAAGTTTTGATTGAAATAGATGAGTATTTCTGCTCTGAGCTTACACTGCTTTAACAGACAAGTTTTGTTTCTGCATTTTTTTTTCCTTGTACAGAGAGATAGTTGGAGTTAGGGTTGTCAGAAAAAGGTATTAGTGCCTTTGATGAGAAGAGAAGGGTGTCCATGGGCTCATCTGACTGAAATTTGTTCCTTAGTGTTTATTTAGCCCTCAATGTTCTTCTGAGGAGCAGAGTTTAACAGTAAAAAGGGAGCTTAAGCTATAAAGCTATCAAATAGCAGTATTGGTCTAAGAAAATTGAGTTAGTAGGACCTAGGCTCACCTTTTGCCTGTACAGTGGCTGTAGGAACTGGTGTGGTTTCGTGACGTCACTGCTGCAGAGTTCAACACAGCACATTAAGCGAGGGTTTATTAGGGGGTTTAAATTACCAGAATGACATTTGTTTGCTACAGCTTTGAGCCCTTTTTATTTGCAGGGAGTGGGGAAGGGGATGTTAACTCTTATAGTGACTTCTTAAGTAAAGTGAGAAGCATTTGTTAAAAAAGCTTAAAGTGGTCTTTGAAGTATTGCTGTCAGCATAAAGCTTAGAGAAAATCGTGAGGTGGATGTAAAGACCAAGAAATTACAGTTAACCAGGAGCTAACAAGCATCCATTCATTTTATTTCTAAAAATCCCCAGTAGCTGACATTTCCTTAGTGATTAGCAGTCTTCAGTATAATTGATGTACTGGGATAATAAGGTTTTTGTCTCCTCAGTGCTTTGCTCTATGCTCATATCTGTAGAATCTAAAACTACAGGTTGTGTATCTGTGTATCTGTATGCTTAGTTGCCATTATTACGCTCAGTTTTGTGAAAACTGGGGCATGGGGAGGGGCTTGAGGCAACCAGTTTCATTTTTGTAAGATTCTTTATGTGTTGAAGAGTAATGTCTGAGATTCTGCTGCCAAAAAATAAACTAGTTGTGTGAGGTCTGTATGCAGAGAATGCATGTTTAAAAGTCTATAAAGCATACAAATAACAACTACGTGGGTTTAGCTGCCATTCAAATCTGACAGTGACAGTGATAATGAAAAGGTAATTTAGAATCATAGAATCATAGGATCGTTAGGGTTGGAAAGGCCCTTAAGATCATCTAGTTCCAACCCCCTTGCCGTGGGCAGGGACACCTCACACTAAATCATATCACCCAAGGCCTCAGCCAACCTGGCCTTGAACACTGCCAGGGATGGAGCATTCACAACCTCCCTGGGCAACCTTCCAGTGCCTCACCACCCAAACAGGAAAGAATTTCCTCCTTATATCCAACCTAAACTTCCCCTGTTTAAGTTTTAACCCGTTACCCCTTGTCCTATCACTACAGTCTCTAATGAAGAGTCCCTCTCCAGCATCCTTATAGGCCCCCTTCAGATACTGGAAGGCTGCTATGAGGTCTCCACACAGCCTTCTCTTCTCCAGGCTGAACAGCCCCAATTTCCTCAGCCTGTCTTCATACGGGAGGTGCTCCAGTCCCCTGATCATTCTCGTGGCCCTTCTCTGGTCTTGTTCCAACAGTTCAATTTACTATTAAACCTTAATGGGCCAGAAATATTCTATCTCCTGGGTGCTACTCTAGATGAGGGAGTGCATACACCTGTAATACCTGTCAGCAAAATCAGATCGAGATGGTGCAGAAGGCGATTTTGATGTCACACAGTATCACACACAGTATGCTAGAGATTGGAAGGGACCTCAAAAGATCATCTAGTCCAATCCCCCTGCCGGAGCAGGAACACCTAGATAATGTTACACAGGAATGTGTCCAGGCGGGTTTTGAATGTCTCCAGGGAAGGAGACTCCACAACCTCCCTGGGCAGCCTGTTCCAGTGTTCCGTCACCCTCACTAAGAAGAAGTTTCTTCTCAAGTTTAAGTGGAACCTCTTGTGTTCCAGTTTGTACCCATTACCCCTTGTCCTATCATTGTTTGCCACATGTCATTTGGACTGGTATCTCAAAGGAGGCAAAACGTATGTTCAGTAAACAGTAATGCATTTAAAATGTTGTATTGCTCTTTACTGGTGGCTTGAAAGAGGAGGACCATCTTTCCCAGAAATGGGGATGTGCTCTTCAACTGATTATTAAACAGAGCTTGTTAACCTCTCTTTGAGAGGACATGTAAGCTGCTGTAGTCACAGTGGTCAGAAATCACACAGAGCATGGGTTTTCTTTGTTTTTTCTCTACAGCTGCCTGGATCAACTATACAAGAAGCCCTGTGAGGTTATCACAGTCACCTGGGCTAGGTTAGCTAATAGTTACCTGTGTCTGGTTCAGTTTTGGGAGTAAATCTAGGAGCTTACAGGAATAATCTCTCACCAGCTTCACTTACCTGTGTTGTGAAAATTAATTAGGATTAGTAGTCACATATGTTCACGTCATGCACCATATGTTTTGATGGTTCTGTAAATGTATGTTTTGAGTTACTAGGCTTTCAGCTAGCTACCCATCTTTTCTTTCTGTAATGGAGGTAAAGGGAATGGTTCATGCTATATGAAAAAACAGCAGCCTTCTTTTGACAGTTGAACCAATGCAGTGCTTTTAGAATGAAGGATGGTCTTGCTTTCACATGTTTCTCAATATTCCAGTGCTTTCTTTGTGTTGAAAATAGCACAGTTATTTTGCCCTAATAATTAGTAATATTTACAGACACAATTGCAAAGTTGGGTGCCAGCGATGAGTTGTACACTATTAAATACTGTTCTACAAACAATGATTATGTTAGGCGCTCTGCATGCTCACAGAGCATTCCCTGCTTCTATTTTGAAGCACATTCATTAGATATGCTGTGATGACTTGCATCTTTGAGCACTGAAGTGGGAAACTCCTTCTGTACATTTCCTACCTGATCTCATTTTGATATGATCAAGAGATTTATGGCCTTATTTAAACCTTATATGTGAAGTACCTTAAGGTGATAATTGGATTTCCTGGAGCAGAATTCACTGTAGTGTATTTGTCTGTGCCAAGGTATTTCTGTGGATGTAGTTCAGATTATGAACTACTTTGTGCTGGTTTTCACTCCTGAATTTACTGAATATATCTCCTCCAGTAATGAAACGGTATTCAGGAATTAAGTTTGTAATCTGTAGGGTTTTGCTTTCCTTCTCCTCAGTCTAATGTGCCTTGGAGAAACTCAGACAATTTTTTTTCTCACAAAGGAATGCTGGGAAAGGACTTAAAAGTACAGGCACACAAATACATTAAAAAAGAGCCTCTAAGCAAAATTTGAAATTAAAACAGATGCTGCTTCACTCTTTCACAGATGTGAATATGTAATGCTAGCCTCATTTATGAACTGAGGCTGCAGTTTATATGCTACAGATATGAGAAGGATATTTTAAATATGTGCCTAAAAATTTAAATGACATATGGGTATTGTTTAAAACGTGTTTTCACACCCACACATTTGTTAGAGATGACTGAAATTAGGAATCAAGTGAGTTGGCAGGGCTACTGAGGTGGAAACCTGTTGTAGTTAGTAAAAGAAGTTACTGGGATTCCCTGTCTCCCTGATCTAGAACAGGTTTTAAGATTGGCCATAAATATTAATGGTATCATCATTTCTAAATTCTGTAGGCAGTATTCTCTCTATTAGATATCAAATAGAATAGAATAGATAGAAACAGGCTTAATTTCACAGTTCCCTAAATTTGTTTCATGTGCCCTCATGTGCTGGCATCAGTGCAAAACAAGTGAGCAATACACAAAGATCACTGGCAAACACAGTGGTACCAGTGCTGAAAGTGAGCTCATCAAGACTTGCCAAGGTGTTTGATTTTTAGTTGGAGTGCATTGGAGAGGGGAAACAACCTTCTGATTTCATTTGATATTATTTTTCAGTCTTGCAGGAGCGTGCAAAATTTGTGCCATGTGTATTCAGAAGTGTTGAAGTACAGGAGCAGGATCTCCCGTGGTTTGCCAGCATTCCCTGTCTTGCGGTTTGGCCAACTCAGTCTATGCTTGTGTGTCTTTTCAGGGAGACATGCCCTTAAGCTTTGATCAGCAGGTTCATATTAGTAGGTCCTAGCTCATGCAGTTTCTTACTGCCTCACGTATCAGGCTGCAGCTCGTCCTTGAAAACTACTCAGCAGCCTGGCCTGGCTGTGCTGCCTCCTGAGAACATCACAGGACCAGTGTGGCAGTCTTTCACTACCACTCATTGGTTCAGAAGTCACTTAACCTTCCTTCCCTGTGCCTCCCACTTGCCCAGTATCTTCTTACACATAAACTGCACGCTCAAAGGAATCTGAACTTCACTTACTGTCAGCTTTGTCTGTGCTTGCTAGTATTAGTTAATGAATGCTTAATGTAGTTGTTGTCATTGTGTGTCCAGTGATAGAGGAGGAGTAAAGAATGCTGCTTTCCTGTACTGAAATAGCAGGTATCAGCACTGGCTATGTGATAATCTTCAGCACTATACCCAATCATTTTCAGTCATAGGTGAAATCTAGTTGAGTGTTCTTTGTCATGTGAAGATGTTATATTCCCTCTTGTCTTCCTCTCATTCCACTTTTTGTAAATGTTTACTGTCATGAAGAAGGTCAAATAATCAAAAGTTGCTCAGCAGTTCTGCTGGTCATCAACTATATCTGCAAACTTTAGGTAAGATGTGTGAGTTGTGAATAATACATTCCTAATTAGACAACATGGTCTAATTTGCTTTAAATGTGACAATACACCCAAAGCCTTGTATTTCCTGCCAGAGCATCTGAAGTGTTTTGAAGGCCTGTTTTTGTTCTAATGCACAATTATGGATTATGGGGTGAGCTTCATAGATCACCATGAGACAAATCTGAAATAGTTCCAGAGCAGAGACAAAGGGAAAGGCTGGATGTGCTGCAGATGCCTCTGGAACCTGAGGTACACAATTCTGACTAGGGCCTTGACTGCTTATCAACAAGGGATAATGAATTCAAATTTAAACAGGGGAGCTCCAGGTTAGATACAAGGAAGAAATTCTGTACTGTTGGACTGCTGAGGCACTGGAACAGGCTGCCCAAAGAAGTTATGAATGCTCCAGGCCTGACAGTGTTCAATGCCAGGTTGGATGGGGCTTTGAGCAACCTGGTTTAGTGTAAGGTATCCCTGCCAATGGCAGGGTGGTTGGAACTAGGTGATCTTAAGGTCCTTTCCAGCCTTAACCTTTCTGTGATTCTGTGCTGATGAGCAGAAATGAGAGGGGTGTGTGAATAAGATTTTGGCTAAAAAGGTAATTATTTTGATAGATTGACTTTTAGATTTAATTTATTTGCATAGATGCAAAATCATTTTAGGTTTACCAGTAACAGTGGGCATGAAGTTTTAGCATGGTCGTATACTTTTTGTTATAAAATCCATGTTGAGAAAGAGTATTGTCTGCTTTATGTACATTACAAGGGGCATAAAATAGAGAAGATGAACCAGGAAGCCTTAGGAAGGTACTTAGCAGGCAAGGAGAGTTCAGTTGTTTATCTTGGTTGACCAGTATATACAGAGAGGCCAGTGGAGCAAGATGGGGAAAGGAGGGGTTTGCGTATATAGAGGCGTGGAGTAGTTTACATTTTAACAGTGACTAGTCTCCATAATAAAATAGGAGGAATAAAAACCTGCCAGGATTAAGCCTGGCAAGATTAGTTACTCTAAGTGGGCTTTGCACAATTTCTGATCTCGGGGTTTTTCCATTACCTGCGGAGTCTGTCGTGTTCTTTAATTTAGAAATAAAATGTGAAGGCTTAAGCAGTGGATACTGAGATACCCCATCTCACCTCAGCCTGACATTTTTGCCTCTCCTTTATTAAATACTGATTACCTGGAAACTGATGATATTAAGTAACTTACTTCAGTGGAGTCTAAATGGCTGTGATGGCATTTTCTTCATCTTGTTGGCAGAGGCAGAAATAATTGGACAGTAGAAAGAAAAATAATTCTGTATGTCCACCTTTGAATATATAACAATGCACAGCCATCATTTTAACTGCAGAGCTTATGTTGGGTTTGGATCTGAAAACATAGCAGTTAGGACACCTGTACTCTTACTATAATACAATATTGCTGCAATTAGGACAGTCATGGAGAGAGGGAAATAGAGACTCTTCTAATTAGTTGTGATACGCAATTTTTAATTAATATATTTTGATTTATAAATGGGATAATACATGAATAGTTGGGGGAGAAATGGACATTATTATGCAGGTCTCTGTTGTCTGGAAAAACTTCCTTAATGGCCTTGAATTTGTGACCCATTCTATTTCACTTAGAGCTGTAATTACTTCCTTAAACTTTCAAGGGCTAGGAAATGGCTTGTCACTGAGATCGCTTGACTTCATTTTTGTTTTTAAACATGCATGAAAAAGTTAGTTTGCTATGATACTTATTGAAGACACCAACCTTGGGCTCCTGAGAGAAGTTTGTGCACTTGTATCAAATTGTGTAGTTGACTGAGTTACTCCTCTGTTGTGAAGTTGAGGCTGTCATACCTGTGTAAGATTTGAAGGCAGGCAGGGAGAGCTGCTGCATACTTCTTTAAATTATAACTGAGGTGGTCTTGTTTCCCTCTTGTGAGTTCTATGCTGGTGCTTCCTAGAAGGAAACCTTGTCATTGCTTTCTTTTTTTAACAATTTCCTTAAAGGAAGTTTGAACTCTGTATTTGAACATAATTATATATACCCCAGTCACAAACACTAACTTAATTTAAATAATCTCCCCTGTATTTTGATAGTCATCTACTTGTGTTTATTTTATGTCTGTTTAAAGCTTTTAGAAACACCTAAGCTTTACAAAAACTATGGCATATGTAAGCGGCACCATCATCTTTGTTCTGTGTGTCTGCCAGCACTGCTAAGTGTGGTGCTTATTGCCACATACAATTCCACTACTCTCTCTGGGATCAGTTATCTGACCTGCCTGAAGCAACCGTCGGTAACGAAGCTGAAATTAACTTAGTGTGTTAACCAGAAAGGATAACAAAGTACATTATCATTTTAGTTTCCTACACCCATGTGTAACATCCCATAGGTTTGAGCCTACAGGGTTGTTGTTACAATGAATGCCTGCAAATCGCAGCTTGGAGAACATACATTCTGCTATGTTAGCCTTAATGTAACCAATTCTACCCTTTCTGGTGTCACACAGGTTAACATTCAACCTTCCGAATGGCACCGCTCCATACTGCTGCCACAGTCCTGGTTAGGATTTATGAGTCGAACCTACAGTGCAATCCTGCAGGTAATTTTGAGGTTCATAATATTGTGCACACTAATATTCATTCAAGTGGTATGAGTTTTATTTTTACCAGGAAGAGCATCCTCACAAGTTACAGTAAGCTTGAGGTGTTTAATGGTAAAATTTATGAAAAAGAAATAAGATGAGTCTTAAGTTAGTATCAGTACAAGCTGGGATACTTTGGAGAAGTATAACTTCTGCTTAAGTTTAGGTTCATGCTGTTTGGTTCCTGGGTCAAGCTGCAGAATGTTCCAATTCTTAGAATTTTTAGAATGTGATATTTTAGCTAGTTATTTAGCTAGTAATTTTTAGCTATCTAACCTGTTATTCTGAGTGAGAATTTTGTAATTAGAGTACCACAAGGGACACAAAAGCTATCAAGGAATGATTCATTAAACAGAACTTCTCTTCATTGGCATATAATGCTGTCACAGTATGAAGGACTCACCTTTTTATTTTATTTTTTTTTTTTCCTATCTCTAAGGGTTAGGAAATATCTTAAATCCTCTCTTTCATTAGATTACCTGACCTGGTATCTAGAGCAGAGTGTTTTTTTCCACAGGAAAATTATCAAAAAAACTTTTAACAAACAGCTGACTTGCGGAAGGCTCTCTTTGTGCTACTAGAAAGTCGTTTGTATTTCCAGGCCACATCAGCTATTTTCAGTGTGAGCATCTCGGGTTGCAGAGCAAATTCTAGAAGCTTTGATTGTTGCTCTTTTTGCTGTGCAACAAAACATAATCTGCTCTCACATTTTCAAAACAAATTTTATCTTGTCCATCAGCAAAATACCATATTCTAAGTGAGCCAGTCCCATTGCAAAGCAGGCAACAGCTATTTAAATTGTAATTTTAGGTTGTAACTACAGAGGGGGCCATTGTTGCTTGCATGTAATTACTTCTTTTATTTTACTTCCACTCTGAGTCAAGATGTAGAAAGCCTGGCATTTACTAGATTTGTTTCTGAAAGCCTCTGTTGGATCTTGTACCATTTTCCTGGGCAATAGGGTGTATTGTTTCTGAAGTCCCTCACTGTAGACCTGGTATCTTTACTTACTCCCTTTGCTTCTGTAATACGTATCATCTGAGATGGATGGACAGAAGAGACTGCAGTATGAGTAGTCTGGATAGTATGTAATTCAGTATTTCTGAACAGCTAGTAACCATTTCTACACTTTAGAGGCAGGCACTCAGAGAGTCCAGTGCACCAAAACACTTGCTTGAGGATTTTTTTCCCTTTGAACACGTGAAAGTCCTCGTCTACTCACGTGCTTAAGCACTTCCACCAGCTTGTGCATTCAGCATGTTTTTGAGACTTTCTGTAACCTTTTGTGTGACATACGAATTTACAGGATAGACTCTATTGTATTCTCAGGGTTTCTTTGCACACCCAAACTACAAGTGTTCAATACCTGAACCTGGCTATATTTTTTTCAGTTAAGACTTAATAATCTACTAAGAAGCAGTAACTGACAACCTAAACAAGTTGAGATGTAATTTGCATTGAGATGGATACTGAACATTAAAACAAAGCTGCTTAATGTGTTTAGAGAACAATTGTTTAAGAGGCCAGAATCCATATACTCTCCTTTAAAATATGGAAATAACTGTTGTAGGAGGTCACAGGGAGGTTAGATAATAGAAAGGAAAAGGATGAGGAATTCTGCTTTAAGTAGCGAATCAAAAAAAGTGATGTTTTGCTGTTACAACCCATGTTAGCTAGCAAGCTTCTAAATCTGATTTCCTGCTCGTTGTACCCCTTCCCAAGGGAACTTGTATCTTTGCATGGTCTAGGAGAGATGGCTCAGTATGTGTGGCTGTTTGTGCCATCTGCAGTTTGTTTTCCTCACTCAGAATAAAAAATTACAAATTTTTTACCTAATACGTTGTATATTACATCTGAAAACCAGTCAAGTTCACTTATAAAGTAGCCCTCTGATGAAAGACAACATCTGTTACGTAAGTGTTCTCTGAGGAAATGTTACTATGATGATTTGCTGTGAAAGATCTGACTTACTCTCTAATCCTGCAGGGCAGGCACGCAGAGCTGGAGATGCAGTTAAAACATGGAAAAGAGAATCCTGAAGAGGTGCAATACAAACAATTTACAGCCTGGCTCTGGTAAGGAAGTGCTTATTTGGTTCTCATCACTCGTAATGGCAAGTGAAGGGGCACAGAAGGGCAAGACTTCAAAGCCTTTAATTTTGCAAGTTTGAAGACTGCATGAGCACTATTGAAAAGCAAAGCAAAACAGACACTAGATACAATGGCCAAAGTGCAGGGGGATTGGGAAGAAGCTACTAGGTAACTGTCTCCAAGGATTCCATGTGCATGGGTTCCCAGGTACCTTCCCCTCTACAGTGTCTGAAACTTTGTCGGATAAGCAACTGGAAGGAGTAGAAAATTCTGTTTGTTTTGTCTCATGTTAAAGGAAAAAGCCATGGTGTCCCTGCCCATGGCAGGGGGCTTGGAACTAGATGATCTTTAAGGTACCTTTCAACCCATTCAGTGATTCTATGTCTGTTGTTTTATTCCAGCTAAATCTAGATTAAAGGGTTTCATAGAAAGATTAGTTTGTATTTCCTAAATAGTGTGAATGTAAGATACATAAAAAATGAACAGAATTCCTTGTAACTTACTACTTTGATTTCTCTTCTGTTAACACAGAGCCCGGTGTTAGCTTTCATATCTTTTACTGTAGCCCTGTAATTGCTTGGTGCTTCAGGGCTTTAACTTCAGTACCATTTAGGCATTTGTGTTACTGGTTGGGTTTAACCTGCCTGTGGACAGCTTGATATAAACTTCAGTGTTAACGCTTTATTGTGCAAGTACTGTGAAATTTTACATTCATATTTGCTAACTTGATGTGTTTCTGGTGTAGATGGGTTTGAAACTCTCTGCAAGTACAATGTGGTTTTATGAAGGAAGCCTGAGTAGGTTTCTTTTACAGCCTGAGAATAACTCAGTCTTATACAGCCCTATTTTACAAGGCATGCATAATCACATACTGTGGACCTGTGATTGGAGTGTATCTTTTTATGTTGGATAAAAGTCACGGCCAGGCTGATACTGTATGTTATAGTGACAGAGGATATGTTTTCTCACCTGAACTTTGTAATATAGAAGACTCACTGCATCTCTGCTTCTGTCTTGATAGGAATGCAAAACTAAACAGATGCAGACAAGTAGCCTATTATAAATCAGCTACACTAATGTGTAAGAAATTTTAGTTACTCCTATGGCTTTCATTTAAATGGATTCAGGTTACTATACTGACAAATGGCATAACTGCCTATAGTAGTTTCCAGGAGTGTAGTAAGTGTTGGATAAATTATGTTTATCACGGTAAAATATTTTCATTTTATTAAGGTGAGAAATATCACAGTGATCTAGAATCTTATGTTAACAGGTCAATGGACATATTTATGGCTGTTAGATGAACCTGTATTTTACAAAATGTGGTATGAAGTCAAATAAGAGGCATTTATAAAACACTGGTAGAATATATGACAATGAAGAAATGTTTGGTGGTACATTAGCACTTTTACAATTTTAGTGCTTCTGATTAATTTGTGCGAAGTCTTCTGATAGCAAAATGAGGTATTTGTTAACCTAGAATGGACATGTGTAAGGCATAAGGGGAATTCAGCTAAGTTCATGCTACTGTTTAATGAACATGGTGTAAACTCTTTCTGTTTCTGTTGCAGGGTCAGAGATATGTTGACTGATATCATCAAAGGTGCTTCCAAGTAAGAATTATTAATTTGTTACAGATGAGAATGAGTTCTGTTTTGTGGCAGAAGATGTAAGATAATATTTTCTGCAATTGGTTATATGCCAGTTTCATTATTTCACATGACTGCGTTTTAGGAAAGGAACTCTTTCCCAACCTGTGCCATGAGATTTTTACTACAAATTGTGTCTATTAGAAAGTCTGATGCTTAATGTTTTGAGTAATACCTGGGTAGAGCTATGTGCACTACTAGGTCTTTTTTTAACTAGCAGCCTCAAGTAGCTTCACTTCCCTAGTCGTGCTTGTCACACTATTTCTGATACGAACAAGAATGCCATTGGCTGCTTTGGCTGCCTGGGTATACTTCTGGCTTGTGTTCAGCCAAGCACCCACCCTTTGGATATTTATGTGCATTAATGAGATCCCCTCTCAGTCTTCTCTTCTCTAGGCTAAACATGCCATGCTCCTGCAGGATCTCCTCGTAAGAGAGGTGCTCCGGACCCCTGATCATTCTTGTAGCCCTTCACTGAACTCTCTCCAGTAGTTCCTTGTCTTTCTTGTACTGAGGAGCCCAGAGTTGGACACAGCACTTGAGATGTGACATTACCAGGGTTGAGTAGAGAGGGAGGATCACTTCCATGGACCTGCTGGCCACAGTTCTCCTGATACCCAGAATACTATGGGCATTCCTGGCCACAAGGCCACACTGCTGGCTCATAGTCAGCTTGTCATCCACCAATACTCCCAGGTCCTTCTCAGCTGAACTGCTCTAGTATCACAGTATGCTAGAGATTGGAAAGGACCTCAAAAGATCACCTAGTCCAGTCGCCCGCCGGAGGAGGAACACCTAGATAATGTTACACAGGAATGTATCCAGGCGAGTTTTGAATGTCTCCAGGGAAGGAGACTCCACAACCTCCCTGGGCAGCCTGTTCCAGTGTTCCATCACCCTCACTGAGAAGAAGTTTCTTCTCAAGTTTAAGTGGAACCTCTTGTGTTCCAGTTTGTACCCATTACCCCTTGTCCTGTCATTGTTTGCCACTGAGTAGAGCCTGGCTCCATCCTTGTGACACTCCCCCTTTATATATTTATATACACTAATAAGGTCACCCCTCAGTCTCCTCTTCTCCAAACTATAGAGACCCAGCTCCCTCAGTCTTTCCTCATAAGGGAGATGCTCCACTCCCTTAATCATCTTTGTTGCCCTGCGCTGGACTCTCTCCAGCAGCTCCCTGTCCTTCTTGACCTGAGGGGCCCAGAACTGCACACAGTATTCCAGATGGGGTCTCACCAGGGCAGAGTAGAGGGGAAGGAGGACCTCTCTCGACCTACTAACCACCCCCCTTCTAATACACCCCAGGATGCCATTGGCCTTCTTGGCCACAAGGGCACAGTGTTGGCTCATGGTCATCCTGTCGTCCACTAGGACCCCCAGGTCCCTCTCCCCTACACTGCTCTCTAACAGGTCGTTCCCCAACCTATACTGGAACCTGGGGTTGTTCCTGCCCAGATGCAGGACTCTACACTTTCCCTTGTTATATTTCATCAAGTTATTCCCTGCCCAACTCTCCAGCCTGTCCAGGTCTCGCTGGATGGCAGCACAGCCTTCTGGCGTGTCAGCCACTCCTCCCAGCTTAGTGTCATCAGCAAACTTGCTGATAGTACACTCAATTCCCTCATCTAAATCGTTGATGAATATATTAAACAATACGGGTCCCAGTACTGACCCTTGAGGCACTCCACTAGTTACAGGCCTCCAACTAGACTCCGCCCCATAGACTACAACTCTCTGGCTTCTCTCCTTCAGCCAGTTCACAGTCCACCTCACTACCTGATCATCCAGACCACACTTCCTCAATTTAGCTGTGAGGGTGCTGTGGGAGACTGTGTCAAATGCTTTGCTGAAGTCAAGGTAGACCACATCCACCGCTCTGCCATCATCCATCCACCGTGTTATTTCCTCATAAAAGGCTATGAGATTGGTCAAGCATGATTTCCCCTTGGTGAAGCCATGCTGACTGCCCCTCATAACCCTCTTATCCTTGATATGCCTTAAGATGGCACCAAGGATAAGGTGTTCCATCACTTTCCCAGGGATGGAGGTGGGGCTGACTGGTCTATAGTTACCCGGGTCCTCCTTCTTGCCCTTTTTGAAGACTGGAGTGACATTTGCTTTCCTCCAGTCCTCAGGCACCCCTCCTGTTTCCCAAGACTTGGTAAAGATGATGGAGAGTGGTCTAGCAATGACTTCCCCCAGTTCCCTCAGCACCCGTGGGTGCATCCCATCTGGACCCATGGATTTATGGATTTCCAGATTGCTCAACTGGTCTCTAACCCATTCCTCATCGACTAAGGCAAACCGCTCCGTTGACCTGACTTCATCTGAGGTCTCAGGGGTACAGGGCTCTTCAGGACTGCCTCCGGCAGAGTAGACAGAAACAAAGAAGTAGGTCAGCTCCCAACCTGTGCTGGTACTTGGGGTTCTTCCTGCAAGTGCAGTACCCTACACTTGCCCTTGTTGATGCTCATTAGGTTTCTCTCCGCCCAATTCTCCAGCCTATCAAGGTCCAGCTGAATGGCAGCACAGACTTCAGGTGTACCAGCCATTCACCCCAGGTTCATATCATCAGCATTTGCTGGGGGTACATTCTATCCCTTCATCCAAGTCATTGATAAACAAGCTGAGTAAGACCGGACCCGGTATTGATCCCTGGGGAATACCAGTGACTACAGGCTTCCAAAGGGATTCGTGAAGTATAACCTATTTGAAGTCAATGGCCAACAACACCAAATGTTTACATAGATTGGGTAATTATTTAAGGCATGAGATATGGGGAGATTTAAAAGAACTTAACGAAGCACCTGGTTGTAATTACTTGTAGGTATCTCTTATCTGAAAAGAAATAGTTCTGGTGTTCAAAGCAGGAGAGTTCAGTGACAGTCGATTAAGACCTGTGTGTCCTGTTTTAAAAAGAAAACGAAAAATCAGGTGGGGTTTGGATTGGAAACAACTGCCTAAATTTTCACTTTTAAAATTAAATTTAAAATAATAAATAAAAAAATAAATAGATTTTTACAGCAACAATTGAGGAGGATTTTAGAAACGGAAGACTGGTACAGTCTAGTACAGTTGTATTGTTCAGCTGCTATTGTAAAACAACTAGGTTCCAGCAGGATTATATTGTAATATGTTTTTCTGTGAGTAACTGTGATATTGACATCTATCTTTTCATGAGACTGAACACAAGTTAAATTCTCTCTCATTCCTACATGTCAGATTTATGTATTTCTTCTTGAGTTCTGAAAGTAAAGGTTTACATCATGGTAGAACTTAGTACTCCTTGAAACCTGTTGTTTTCCTTTTATGTTAATGTTTTCCTAGTGTAAGAAAGTAATTCATAACTTTTTTTGAAGCTGAGATTTCAGTGATGGCTGCTTTGCTAAATCTCCCGAACAGATGCTGTTGCAGTGAAGCAGCACCTGCCTGTCTAGCATTCTCTGTTTGAAGAGCTTTTTTTTTTGTTGTTGTTGTCCTATGTAGAGATGGTACTACTTAAGACCAAATGGTGCATTTCTGTGAGTGCTGCTTGCTCTGCAGGGTGGCAATCCTCATTACAGTGGAAGCAAGCTTTTGTTTTTATACGACTTTGTGTGTGCTAGGCTTTATATAAAAGACAAGTATGAAAAAAGACTGAAACGCTTCTCTCCCCCATTCTCCATTTCTGTTTCCTGAAGATGAAGTGGAGTAGACTTTTGCTGAGCTAGAGGACAGCCCAATAGAGTTGCTAGGTGCAGAGGCCTTTCCTCCTACCACCTGTAGCATAATTTCCATGCACTGAGATACATATTTTGTTGCCTGCACCTGTTATGCTTCTTAACGTGTTTGCCTTTTTCTGTCCAGAGACAGCCCAGTGGTGAAAGGAAACTCTATTTTTGCCTTAACTGGTCTTGCAGTTGCTGTAGCCAAATATGAAAGCAGCCTTTCCTCAGACATTGAAGGGATGCCTGAGGTGAGTCAATGTAGGAAAAGGTTTCTCTACTCTTAGTGGAATGTAAGGAAGCATGTTTGGTGGGCTGGTAAGTGGATGTGAAGTACTTTGCATTTTGAAGTTCAAATTTCACCCTACACAGTGAATGCCATCTGGTAGCTGCTGTATGATCTACACAAAAGGAGATAGTGTGTAAGCACATGAAAAGCCAGATTAACACATTTATTTTTTGGTTTTGGCAGATGAGATAGGGATCTAGTGGACACTGAAGGCCAGCTAGCCTCCTTTCTCATTTTTGATTGCACTGAATAGTACCTGATGAAAAATAGTGTCTCAAGGATCAGCCCTGGCGAATAAATCGTTCTACTTGCTGTACATAAGAATGACAAAATAATCTTATTCCTGATAGATCATAACTGGAATGTCAGCTGTTGAGCTTCTGTTCAGGTAGGACCAAATTTAAGAAAAAACTCTGAAGAATATTTGGGTTTGATCTTTGCAGACTGAACCTGATTTTCTTCCCACAAAACATTGGATTTCTATGGTCACAGAAACCCTCTTTAGTATTGTGAATAGCCACTATCGCCCTAGAGGTCAAGTCTTTCCATGGTTCTACCAGGTACGTATTGTGATCTTAAAGGCAGGAAAGCGTATCTGTATTTCATACCTGGCGTTTATAGTGTGGAGTTTTCTGGTCCTGCTTGCCCTGTAATAATTGTAATGCAGCAGAATTAAAACTTTCTTGCTTTTTCTTTAATTGTGTTTTCTGCTTATATTTGGGTTTGCCTTGAGTTTTTGTCTTTATTACCAGAATAGTAAAAACCACCTGTGAGGATATGTGAATGAAGGAAATTAAAAAAAAAACCAAAAAACAAAAAAAAAAAAAAAAAAAAAACAAAACAAAACAAAAAAACACAAAACCGCACAAAACTCAGTCAAAGCCTGGAATATTTGGCATGTATATACAAAATAAAACCTTCTAATGTGAATAGGCTCTCCTCAGACCACATTATCAAATGCTTGAGTGATTGTGACACCATTCCTCAGAGCTCTGAAATGCATACCTTTCTCAAAACCTAATCGTTATGGAGCCAGTGATTCTTATTTCATGGCACAGGGCCCCTGCCATCACTGATAGGGGATGTAGATTACCAAATCAAATATAGTGTTAAATGAATGCTAGACTGGTTGGACATAAAGAGATTCAACTACTTGCTTGGCACTAGCAGTTCTTGCTGAATTGTTCTGTGACTTCTGCCTTTGAAAATAATGCTGTTTAACTAAGGTGGTTTTGAGATGGAACAATGTGATGATGCATTTGTAAGATTCACTCTGTTTAAAAATAAATAAATTTAAATCTTACATTTGTAAAACTCTTAAGGCACACAATAGAAATTGCTGTTCTACAGGGTGCCTTGAATCCTGATGGGATTTTTTTTCTGCTCCTTTTCAGACTTGCATGTGGAAGTAATAAATATACATTAGGCTGTTACTTAGAATCAGTTCATTGCTATATAAGTAGAGGTAGCTGTATGGATTTTCCATTTCAAAATGGAAAGGAATTAAAAACCTTCGTAATGGATCTTCCTTCTGGAAAGCATCTCTACCTGTTATCTTGCATGATATTATGACATTTTGTCATCCTAGGTGCTTTTAAGTTAGTGCTTTTTTTGACTCATTAAATCCTTGGTGTGTTGTAATTACCCAAGTACATTAATATCATTGCTGATTTCTGTTTGCCCTTCTGATCACCCTGCTGGATATTTTAACAAGGAAGTTGAAAAGTCAAATAGACCAATGTATTTATCTGTAGGGTAGCTATTAAATTCACCCTGCCTTATCCATTATTTACAATGTCATGCTTAGCAGTCTTCACTTAAAAATTATATTCTGCAATACCCTAGTTTTAAGCTTTTACAAGGTAAGGCAAATGGAAAAGTTACCCTAAGCAATTCCATGAAACATCATTTATTGACAGATTGCAATACGTCTGTGACACTGTTTGCTGTATAGGTATTTATTTTAAATTCCTGAGGTTTTGATTGTTACTACCTGGAAAAGAATTTTATTTCCCTCTCCCAAGAAGAAAGGAAAATAAAAATCCTTTTTATGTTTTTATAGAAATCCTATTCAGGTGAAAATACTGCCAGTAGTATAGCTCGTTCCTGTGCAGCCACTGCTTTGTCTCTCCTGGTGCCAGTTTTCATTGTATCATGGAAGGAGAAGGTTGAGGATGTCCTGAATATGCTGACTGACAGGTTGCCTGGAAAACGAAATGCTGATGAGTCTCAAGCTGTTCAAATCCACATGGGCCTTGGGCTGGGGATGTTTATCTCACGTTTGTATGAAGAAAAAGTCAGGTAACAATTACCATATGTAATGTAGGTGTGCAAATAGCTTTCTTCTTTTTCCTGCATATAGTCTTAAGTTCTGAGGAATTCAAAGTATATACAGGTCATAGGCAAATGAGTCTTGTGGGGCTTTGCAACATTTCTTAAAAGGTGTCTTTTATTACCAGTCTTCACCACCCCCTGCCCCGGTGCTATCCTGGATATTTTGCCATTCTTTCAGTATGAATGATTAATTTTCATAACATCCTTGGCTACTTGCACAAAACAGTCACCTAGAAGCGCCACACATACACTTTAAAGCAGGACTAGCTGCTGTAGGAGACTTAATTGTAAAATAATTCACAGTTCTCATCCATTCCTTTCTTAGAGGTGCTCTGGAGACGTGATAGTGTCCACTTATATCATGTGAGTTATGCATATGGTAATGGAGCTACAGGAAGTAATGGGCTGTCCTTAAGGTGTGCTGTTAACAGCTACGTCGGCAACAAAGCAATGTTCTGAAGTTAGTAAAAAAGGCCTTCTTTACAGAAGGGTTAGCTACAGTTGCAAACTTTTGATGATTCCAGAAAAATTGAGAAGCAGGTTTGGCTTTATACTCCTCCAGCTTCTTTGCCACTAGGGATTCTGTCTGCTTGTATACCTGTAATAAATGTTTAATTGATGCACAAGCACAGGTGTCAGACGAATTTGGCTGTCAGTTGTTAATTTGCTTAGTGAGGCTAATGTTTCCAACACACCTGCCTTTGTTAAAACACTCTGCAGTGCTGTTCTGTTCTAATCTTTGTGCTCTGGCATCTTGATGCCCTGTTGCCTGTGACTCAGCCGCTCTTCTGTTGCCCTGTATAATTTCAAAACTTAATCTCAGACATCCTTCCAAACACTGACTTACAACAGCAAAACTTGTGGGGATGTAGTTGTAACTAATACCAAGTCATAGAGTTAGTTTGCATTAGTGTCCTGGTCATTAAGAACTATGTGTTTTGTAGGAGGGAGTCCCTGTGATGTCTTTGGAGTGAGATGTAAATGCCTTTTTTTTTTTTTTTTTTTTAATCAGTAAGATAAGCAACGAGATGGCAAGAGAGATTGATGAAGTGGTATCTTAAAATACCATGCATTTTCTGATCAAGTTCCATCAGTAACCTCCTCCTTCTGTCAGGCATGTTCTACAAATCCTGGATGCTGGGAGCTGTAGCAATAATGATTGCCAGTTAAGGTCTTAATCATAGAATCATAGAATAGTTAGGGTTGGAAAGGACCTTAAGACCATTAAGTTCCAACACCTCACACTAAACCATATCACCCAAGGCCTTGTCCAACCTGGTCTTGAACACTGCCAGGGATGGAGCATTCACAACCTCCCTGGGCAGCCTATTCCAGTGCCTCACCACCCTAACAGGAAAGAATTTCCTCCTTATATCCAATCTAAACTTCCCCTGTTTAAGTTTTAACCCGTTACCCCTTGTGTTATGTTTTTATAATTTGTATATGTGTGTCACATCCATATAAACAAACTCATGACCAGTCATACAGTTATTGCTTACAGACTAGTACCAGAACCTGTTACGGGAAGAAAAGAACTATTTACTGGCGCTTTCAGTCTCAGCAGGAGATTTAATATCCTGTATGGTTTAAAGAGCAGAGCTGTGTTTTGGATTTTTTGTTTGTTTGTTTGTTTCTGTTTTGTTTCTGTAGTGATGTATCTGGTCAGCAAATGAACTTGGTTCTAATGAAGTCCCTGGATGCACTGGAAGACTCCTGCTTTGACACTAGTCTGGAGTACAGGTGAATTTGCTTCATTAGAGAAGATATTTTATTGTTTTTTGAGATCCACTTCTTCAGTTTATGCTTGTATTCCCTAATTTTGCACAGACGAGTATAGGAATAGGGTAAGAAGAGAGTCTGTGCTGAGTACTTCCATAGAATCACCAACTTGTGCAGGCTGGCAAGGGCTTTGAGGTACATGCCCTCCCTAAACATTTGCCCATGGACTTTACAGTCGTGACTTTACAGTACATGACTGCATTGCCCACGTCTTTACAGTCAGTGTTTGAAACCTGCAAGACTGGAGATAGTGTATCTCTAGGCCCTGGCTCCACTTTGGGGCTGCCCTTATGCCTGTGTGAGCATCTGATGTTTCAGCTTGCGCACCCACTGCCTCTCAGCCTCTCACCGTGCAAGAGCCCAGCTACGTCTCCTCAGTCATAGAATCATAGAATGGTTATGCTTGGAAAGGTCCTTAAGATTGTCAGATTCCAACCCCCTGCCATGGGCAGGTACACCTTACCTTAGACCATGTCACCAATAGCTCTATCCAACCTGGCCGTGAGTACTGTCAGTGTCAGAGAAGCTGCTGGGTGCCCCCAAAGCCATCCCTTTTCACAGATGAACTAGCTGTGGTCCCACAGCCTCTGCTGTCATGCAAAGTCTCCAGCCTCAATGCCTCCGTGAAATTGTTCAGTTTTATTGATGTCTTCACCCAGTACTGCTAGCCCTCATCACTGCCTGGGTCCATGTTTGACCGTGACTCAGCTTGTTGCCCATCAGTGCCAGCACTATCACCAAGAACTGTTGTCCAGACCCTCTGGTCCCAGCCTGTCTGTTGCCAGGTGCAGGACTGTGAGTTGGTGCTTCTTGAATTTCAGGATGTTTCTGCTGGTTTATTCCTTTTTGTACCATCTCTTCTAGGTGAGTGTGTCCATATATAAATAGATGTATAATATTTATATATGAACATATGTGAGTGTATGCATATGTGCCTGTATTTACACACACAGGGTTTTTTTCTTTTCCATACAGTCCCTACTATGAGGTGAAAAGAATCAATGACTAATACAGCTAATCCCTGCCAATGCACTGGTAAAAAACACGGGCATGTATAGAGAACTGCACAGTCTTGCTCAGAGGCAGTGGGAAGATACCAGCAATTCTAGGAGCAGGGCTGCTCATCTTATCTGCACATGAGTATTTTTGTCACCAAACAATAGTGTAAAATTGTGTATAGAACTTGCTGTGTAAGCCACGTCCTTATTTTGTTGACTGTTCATTAATTCGGATATGCCAGTTACTTAAAAATATTGATTCCAAAAGTTTGTTTCCTCGTCTTTGCTGGAAAAAGAGACACCATTGCCAAGACACCAGTCCAAGTCAAGGCATGCTTATCTTCTTCATCCCCAGTTGCTGAAAAACATTAACTTACAAATATGACCAAAGTTGATTTCAGAAGTTTCTTTCTTTTTAAGTTGGATAGCTGAAGCTTAGAAGAATGCTTAAGATCCTAGTCTCATTTATTTGACTGCTTGCTACATAGCGTGGCTGAAACTAGCATGCTCAGGGAGATGCATGAGGGGAAAATCATCTTCAGATAAAAGATGCTTCTTTAAACTATAGTATATGCATGTCAGTGAGAGATTATCTTCAGGGCAGTGAGTATCTGCTATGCTTTTGGTATCTCATCATGGCAGCCACAACTGAGAATATTTAACACAAGTTTTCAGTATTATGACTGATGACCTGTGGAAACTGAAATGCTGTGGGAGTACAGGCACTGAATTTAGTTAGGAGTTCTCTGGTCCAGAATGGAAATTCTCATCAAATCTGAAAAACAGGCAGGGACTGTGAAGCTGTTCATGCCAGCAGCCCTATTAAATCATATACAAGAATTTATGTTCTTCTTGTTGCAATTTTAAGTATCCTCAGCATCAAGCTGTTAGTTTTGCTGAATATGTCTGCCCTGCTGAAGCTTGTCCGCTGTTACCTATGCTGATTTTAGTACCTGTTGGGTGCAAAAAAGGGACTGTCACGGTTTGAATCCAGCTGGCAGATAAGTACCACACAGCTGCTCACTCACCCCCCCTGCACTCCTCCCCTTTCAGGAATCTGAGAGCAACGGACCATAATACAGCCAGTGGGCCTGCAATTAGTATTTTTAACTGGGATATCAGAGTTTGGGATGTTGGTATAAATCAAACGTAGAAGTTTGGATCCATACTTATTCCTACGAGTTGATGAGCTTGTTGGTGGGGCTATTGGTTCTTCAGGGACCACAAGAAATTTCTTCAGAAGAAGAAATATCAAAGCTCTGTGTATAGGATTTATTATTTTTAATACACATTTCCTTTTTATGCTGTTTTTTCATTCTGTGTCTCCTGAAAAGCATCCACCTATGTGTGAAATAAAAAACACCTGTAAAATTGACTGTGGTAGTAATTACCTACAGAGCTAATTATCAGGCAAGGCCATACTTGCCACATCATACTTAATCCTTTTTCTTTTGTCTTCTCATTAAGCACTGGATGTATTTTGGGGGTAGGACTTGTTCTGTCAATTTTGAGTCACAGTAACCAAACAGAGTCACGAGTGCATGTTTCTGCTTCATTGAGAAAACTCTGCAAATACCTGGACAGCAGTGAGGACCAAAGTAGATGGGTCCAAGAGGTATGACATATTTTATTGTAAACTATAAACTTTCTTTTACTTTGTTGCCTCCCTTTAATAACTATAGACTTTTACTGAAGCTTTATACCTGTGGTACTGGAATACTTGGTTTCTGTTATTTCTTTCACAATATATGGTTTTATATCTGCTGAATAAGACAATGATAATAATAGAATAATCTGTAATCCTGCACAAGCATTAAGAAACTGCCTAAAAAGTTAAGACATCATTCTTTCAAGTGCTTACTTAATTCCTTAACCTCAGATTGAAAGTTAGTCTCAAGTAACTGGATATGGGTTTCTCTAATATTCAGCTTACTGCTCATCTGATCTACTAGAAAGCAGATAGTAAGTTACTGTCAGAGAGAGCCTCTGAATACTTCCTCCTTTAATATGTCTGTGTTTCCTTCTTTGAAAGCTGCTGTCTCTAGCTAATGTGAATCTTGCTCTTGTGAATGTTGCTATGGCCCCATGTGCTGTTTTCTTTCTATGTTTTGAAGAGTTAAACTGAATTCTGCTAAGTTTGCACATCTGTTTCAGTTTCTGTTGCCAAGATAATGTCCTGTAAGTTTTGATGTCGTCTGTGCACTAAGTCTGTAAACTTGTTGACATAAAACTTAAGAAGGAAAACTGATGAAACTGGAGTTTACAACAGAAACCAAGAATCAGTAAGCAGGTGTTTTGCATGAAAAAAGAAGCAGCCCTGTACCTGATGTATGTAAGCCTGCAGCAGCTGAAAAACTGAATTGCTTAATCTTCTGTTTTTTCTAAGGGAGTTAGCAGAGATTGTTACTGTTATTCTTTTTCTCCCTCGGTACTACTCTGAACGCTCTTTATTAAAGGTCTTCATTCAGGAAGTTTAATTTTTTTGGCAGCACGTGTATGTTGGGGATTAAAGTTTTGCAGTTTATGGTTCATGCATTAAAATGGTTTACAGCAATGAAATCATTTATCTCTCCTCAGAGATCTCAGAGTGCTTTCCTGAACTTAAACTGGGTTCACTACAGCAACTTCTGAGATTAAAGGCAGCAGATGTTTAATATCGTTAGATACTTTGGAAGAGAAGCAAAACTTACCCTTTTCAATTAAAGCCTCTGAAGGAACTGTACAGATAATTACATGAGTAAAATTTGACCAGCACCATAGGATGAATACTACTATATTTATGAGATGCACAAGAGGCTCTTTGAGAGCTGTAAGTGACTGGGATGTAATCCTGTACTTGAGAGGTAACTTTGCCGTGCTGCCACAAGAGGTACAATCTGAGCATTACTTGTTCTAAGTCAGTTTGTTGTCAGTCCTGCACAGTATTTAAGTTCATTTAAAGCCGTGTGTTGTTCTGTTGCTTAGCAAAGGATGTAAAACAGTTGGTGCAGTTGAAAATTCAGACTTCATTTTCTTCACATCTAAGTCTGAAGAACAGAAAAGCAGTGTCACTTGTGAATCCTTCTGCAAGGACATAAGGGTAGTAGTGCACTGTGTGTGGGAGACAGTTCTACTACACATTCATCTTCTGGCCTTGTGGACCTGCTTGTAGCCCTGATAGGATCACAGGATGTGTATGCTCATATAAATAACAATCAGACACTTATGTTGAGAAGAATAACTACATTTGTGTGGAAGACCAAGAGTTTGGCCTACATAAAACCAGAAGTACTCTCAAGCTTTAGCTGCATTTGTTTCATGATGGTGTCAATAAAGAATCTTTCAGAGAGGATATCAACATCTGAAAGTAGAAATAGAAAACGTCATAGCATTTTATCATGCTGGCACATTGCTCCAAGCGCATATTGCTACAGTGAATGTGATCAGTCACCAGTTAACAGACTTAAATATTTTTATTTTTCAGGTACTTGCCTATTCTGTGGCCTGTTCCTGTGTCTCTGCTTTCAGTGTTGGCATCATAGAAGCACATGAGGCTGAGGAGGCCATGAACAAGCTACGGACCTTAGTTGAAAATAACCAGCAGGTCATAGTTTAGTGCTTGGGCTTTGGTTTAGTTCTGGTTTTCTCTGATCTATTTGATATTGGATACTGCTTTATCCATACTATAACGTCCAAGAAAATCATGTTGATTAACTTTTAGCATTAACTAACACTGAGCGTGTTCCGCATACCATGCAATAACCAAGGCTACCACTTGATCCACTGATGCATTGTCTACAGGTGTATAGCTATTACCAGACAGTGAAAAAAAAATAGATTTTATAGGTTTGATTGCATTTAGAAGGGAAGTTGGTACTTCTGAGTTACTCATGTCTTTAGTCTCTGCATTGTGCCAGTTTTTGTCCCCTTTATAACATGTTTCTTCAGATTCTTTTTCTTACCAGGAAAATACATCTACTGTGCTCTTCTGAATTTTTGCTTTCCCGTAGCCTCCAGACAGTGCATCCTAACCACAGCTTTCTCCAGGTGTCTGTTTCATCCCTAGTGTCCTAATGTTACCCTCTAAAAATTCCAAAAATAATTTCCATTATCTCCACATTACAGTGCATGTTATTCTTTGTTACATGCTTGCCAGTGGGGAAAAGAACAACCAAAAAAAAAACAAACCCAACAAACAAACATAAAATCTCAAGAAAGAGAAACAAACCAAAAAAAACCCAAAGCAACCATTTTGAGTCAAAGCCTGTTATTATACTAACCAACTGTTTAGAATGTTTATGTGGAAAACAAGAAGTCAAAACAAGTTACCTTTGCTGCAGATTTTTTCTTTGTATCAGAAAGTGCTCTAAAATAAAGGCTCCAGATCTATCCATGTGCCAAAGATCAGTATTTAATGTCAGAAAATACTATGTCACTTGACATGAGAAAATACTTGAAATAAGAATGTATCCAGTATTTTATATAAAGACATTGCTTCTAATTATTGGTAAACAATAATTGATGTTTCAGTAAGTATTTAAAAGATTACAGAATAATTTTGAAGATCTGTTTTTTTAATGTGTCTTTTTCATCTTGTAGACCCATGGCTTTGCTTTAGCTCTAGGTGCGATAGTACATGGATTGTCAGCTTGTGGTCATGGAAAGGCTGAAGACCTGAGTAACAGGCTAATGCCAGCCTGGATAAAAGTTGTGCTTGCAGAGGTAAAGGAGCTGGAATTCATACCCTGTTTTTTGCAGGAAGAGGGAGAGTGCATATTTTAAACGAACAGTAGGGACATCATTTTCCTTGCCTTCTGCAGGAGTGATGCTAGGAAAAGTTAGGACTATCCAAACATGTTTTTTGATATTTGGAAGCAAAAATACATCTTTGGGCTGTTTGCCAAAGTTTAAAACCAAATGTTTCTCTTCTGCATGTGCTTATCTTAATGAGATCATAATTTGTACATCTTTACTAATTTGGAAGAACATCCAAGGGTAAAATCTAGGTTATTAAGTGAAGATGCCTTGTGAAATTAGGTGCTACTTAACGAAGTTAAACTAACAGAACGGTGAATATAGTGACTCAGTTGTTGTAATAATTTTAATTTACCTCATTGTAACAAAAAGTGTTTGAAATCAAACTCTAAACTTACACGTAAAGATTGCAGCTGAAAAGGTAGTTGGAATGAGAGGTGTACAAGTGACAAGACTCATGGTTTTTAAGTTGGAAGAAACAGGTGTTTTGTCCTACAGTATTGTGTGTGACCACATTGACTTGCTTATCCTGAATTACGCTTCTAGGGTTCTCCAACAATGCAGCGTCTGGCTGCTGTCAGTGGGCTGGTTGCGCTGGTGGGTTCTGAAGGAGGCATGATACAGGTGAGAGAGCATGCAAGCAAATGATAAGCTTTATCTCTTCTAGAAATTTGTCTAGAAGGTAACTTGGAATGATGTCTTCTGCATCCTTAGAGAAGGGATTATATACTAGGGCATCATGTTTATGCACTACTGAGTCATGTTGAGTATAAACCAAGTGGGATAGAATTACAACGTGTAAAATGGGGGTCTCTTCCATTCTCCCATAATATGGCCCATGTGCAGTGCCAGAGGGGAGAAGCTTACAGCCATGTAGGTTTTCTTCTTTTGTCCTCAACTCCTCCACAAAAAGGCATGTGTGCTAATGTAATCTCTTTTCAGCACTTGCTCTGTGTTTTGTTTTTTCTTTCTCTCCTTTATAAAATTCACTTCCCCCCCCCCTTTTTTTGTTTTCTTTGGCAGCTGAAAGCTGAGAGAATTCAGTCCTCCCAGTTTCAAAGTAAGCTGAATGAAGTCATCAGAACCCTTACACAGGTAAGAAGGTAGCCTCTGTTTCCTGCTTTGGATACTGTACTGTGACACCTCAACTAACCAGGCCAAATCTGCTTAAAGAAACTGTGTAATGTCTGTGTCCAGCTTGAGTGAGGCAATGTAGGGAACTTTGTCTAACTAGTTGTTTATTGTCTTAACAGATAATCAGTCTTTCAGGGCAGATTGGCCTTCAGACAAATGCAGCAGGACTTTTGGGACGCCTTCATATGTCCTGTTTGTCTTCTACCCAGAACAGGGCATCGGGTAAGATGCTTTATTATTGCTGCTTAAAGGACATATAGAGGTAGCACCTAGCTAAAAAGGCAGCAAGGGACACATCAGATAATACAGGCTATGCCCTGAAGCCCTACAAAATGACATGACAGCTTTTTAATGGGTGTTATGGTCCTGTGTGCCATACATAAAGGTTGGAACATGAAGCAGGAATCAATGTGCTGAACAGGATTCCCCCCACCTGCTTTTACTTGCAGTATCAAAATAGGGTTGTTGGAACATGAAGCAGGAATCAATGTGCTGAACAGGATTCCCCCCACCTGCTTTTACTTGCAGTATCAAAATAGGGTTCTGAGTTGTTCTATTCAAATTTGTATATTGCTTCTGTCTTTGTTGTTTTATAGAATAAACTGTAAAGAAGTTTTATGCTGCATATGGCACGTGTTTGACATATACAGTATCTATGCCCTGAGAACTGATTAATCTACTTTTTATATATATGTATTTATTTTTTTTTAGTACTTCCTCCAATATAAAAAGCCAAGAATTAAAAACTGATCCGTAACAAGAGCAAGTGACTTTTTAAAAGTATTTTTCTAAAAGAGATCTGCTCTGTTTAGCTGAAGTCAAAACCTACTGTTCTGTACCCTTTCAGTGTACCAATTAGGATAGAAATTTATATTCTGTCAACACATCATTACCTTCTGATGTTGTTTCAATATCCCTTGGTAAAATTAAGGCAGAATTAAACCATTGATGAAGTACCAGTAATAGGAGGGAACTAATGAAGTGGAAGCTGTTCCCTTCAGTGTGAACCAAGTTGGAAAAATATGAAATGTAGATAAATATCCTCAGAAGAATGATTCTTGGAATTTCTACTTTTGTATAATCATGGCACATGTGCCTGTGATTATGTGGATACGGAATGTCTCTGTTGTATTAAACTTACTAAGGTTTTGAAGCTCTCCTTTTTAAAGCCTAGTAGCTGATAAATATTAAGAAAGTTCTTATCACTGGTATTTCAGTTGGTCAATGAATTTGTTTTTTTTGACCTGGCACCTCTCACCAACACAAACGTTTAACTTGCCTTTGTGAAAAGACCAATACATCTATCTTGTAGTCTAAACGCTTTGAGTCACCTACAGAATTAGGCCAAACATAGCTCAACTTGGTCTTTGAATTTACATGGGAGCTGAAGTATGTAATTTCTGCTAACATGGTCTAGTATATAAAGAGACTTTTTGTCTTCACAGTTCCTCCAGATTTTGGCTACTTGCCTGAAAACAGCTTTATTAGGGCAGCCATTGACTTTGCCATTGAAAGTGGAAAAAAAGGTAAGAAGGGATCAAACTACAGTGTCCCACTGGGAAATTTGTTATGAGTATAGAAGGTGACCCTAATAACCTGCTTTTTTTTTTTTGCCAGAACTTTTCTAAATACTAATTTGAACTTCATTAGTGTGGGATATTTAATGTCTAAACAAAAAATTGAATAACATGTAAAAAGGTAGAATTATGTAGTTATGCTTTAGTTTTCTCCCCTGGATTTTCATGAGTTTTTAAACCCTTTCCATTTCCCCTTCTCTCTATGTCTGTGAGAGGATGAATCTTCTCTGTTGGAATTAAAATCAGATAACTTTAAGTGTTCCTCTGTATCATCAGGAACACTCCATCATCAGGCAAACTTAATGCTGCCCCTTATTTCAGTGATCTAAGGTTAAGATTCTCTGTAACAGATCAGTATTCAAATGGGTTACTTCTGTCTGATAAATGCAGAGGAACCTGAAGAAAATATCCTCTTACCTGAGGAGTGGTAGTAAAAAGATGTCTCCAAGTACAGTGTTAAGGGGCATAAAGCAGAGGAGATTATTCCTGTGTGGATTTAAGTGAGCTCACTGCTGTCCTATGAAGCAGGCTTTGCTTTCAGTGGAGGTAGAAACTCCCATGCCTTAGGAGCCCATGCCTTGCCTCCAGCAGGACTGAGCTGAATCCCTGTATTTAAGTAACACAGTACATAACAAAAGTTAGCATCTGTTTGACAGTTTTTGTGGCCTGTACCTACAGGATGGGGAAGGAGGGCAGTATCCAGAAACTTTGCTATTCTCCTAACAAAAGTAAAAATATGGTCCTGTCAGTGGCTGTAATTAATCTGCAAATTAACTCAAGAAAAGTTTCTATTTGTTATTAACAAGAAGCTTTTTGTGATAGGACATTAATGTTAAAAATACAATTGTTGATTATAAGCAAGAGATAGTTTAAAATATAAAAAGATATAACAGTAATTTTATAATGCTTTTCAGTTCTTTATTGCGTATTGGTCTTCAGTGCAGTGTTAACACATTTTCCCTGAGCTGCTTAGCGAAATGTGTGTGTATGAAATTCAGACTATGATTGGATCTTCTGTTGTAGGCCCTGAATCTGTCCCATCTGAGCTGGTAAAAGTAGCCCTGGCACCCATTGCATCAGTTGGAGAAAACCATCAGTATCCACCTGTAAACTGGGCATCCATTCTTTCTCCTTTGATGAGATTAAACTTTGGTAAGGTTAATAGTTTTCAGTCTTTTGTACTTGTCACAGAACTTCTTTACTGACACAGCTTTCACTTTAGAGCCCACTTCAGGACTTGAAGTTACTGCAGGGATTGGAGTGTTTACTATACTTTGAAGACCAACTTTTTAATCTTTGCAAGCATATATTTGTGATCACCATCTGGACATTTTGTTACAATGCAGAAGACCAGAGATGGGAATTTTGAGCAGTATTAAAAGTTCCCTAAAATGCTGGTGAATTTGGATCAAATTTTTCATTGGAACAGTAAGAAGAGCCCCTCATGAAACTTAACTAATTGTATCTTATTTTCAGTACCTGCTAAATGCTGGTCTAATACCGGTGTTAGAGGCTGCAGGCAGCTTTATCACCAGTTTGAACTGCTCTGTAGTTCATCTTTCTGTCACTGGTGTGAAATACACTTTTTTTGCTAAATTACACTGTGTGACGGAGAAAAGCATATCCCTTTTTCCATCATGACCCTGGTGTTGTCAGTGCTTCTAAGAGTATTTGTGTTGGAGAGTAGCTCTGATGCTGAAGTGTTGTGTTGGAAAGCTTGTGTAATACTTTTCTACTCAGGATATCTGTCGGTGCCTGTTTTATTTGATAAGAGGTGTTTGCGTTTCAAACGCATTTCCTTAAAAAAAAACAACAAACTACTGTGCAAAGTTCCATAGTCCCTGTTTGGTTCCACTAAGTTTTGTTTCTCCTGATCTATGCAACTGTTATTACTGGCTGTGTAGGTTGGGCAAGTGCTGTTGTGTTTAAATTGATGTGCTGTAGAGCCCAGGATATGGAATATTGTTCTTATTCCTTTACGGTGTTTATTTTACTTATACATAGTGCTTGTATAATATAGATATATATATTATATAATTACTATATTATGTTGTTATGTATTATGTATATTATTATATAATTATTAGTATGTATTATATAGAAATCATTGAACTATCCTGTGAGGATCAACTATGTGCTAGATACAGGAAAGGTTAGCTACGTATTAAATTTTTTTTCTTGTACTTGAACTGCAGCTTCTGTTCTACTTGGTATTCTTGCAATTGATTGTACAGTCTTTCGTAAGAATAAGTGAAAGAATTTTCTATACTGAGTCCATGCTGATGCAAATTTGTGTGCAACCTTATGAATAGCTGAAACTTGTTAAATGAATGGGGGATTTTCTTATTTCTGTTTTTCACTTAGGAGTCTTCATTTTGTAAATCAGGGGAATTCCAGAAAAAAACAGTACATTGGCATTTATGGCTGGTTTTGTTGACTTCAAACAGCATCATAGCCTACATTTTTTTATGCATAATTTCTCTTGACTGTGCCTGTGTAGTGTTGTGAAATTTGCGCACCCTTCCAGGTTGGACAGAGTTTTGGGTGAAATGGTCTAGTGTGAGGCATGGCATGGGGTTGGGACTTGATGATTAAGGTTCTTTCCAACCCAGAGAATTCTATGATTCTGTGATTATATATGCATTCAGAAGTAAGTCTTGCTGTGTGCTAGTGAGCAATTTTCAAGTTGTGTTGGAAAGCATAATGCAGAAGAGTTGTATTATGACCTAACAGTCCACCTGGAAATGTGGCACTCTAACAGTTTTTCTGGAACAGAAATTTTTTTTTTTTAATGAAAATTAGATTATATGATCAATTTCTCAGATTCTCTAGGTTACTGTTATTCATGTCTGAGAATTTATGTCTCTTTGTGAGCTTTAAATGTTTCACAAATTCTAGATGAAGATTTGTTCATCTGTAAACATATTAAAGACAAAAGTTTGCTTTCCCATCTCATAAGGTTTATTGCAGTTGTTGCTGAGCAGAAACAATATCATGTGATTGAAGTAGTACCTGATTGTTTTTCAGTAGAGATCTGCACTGAACAGTCATAAGCAAATCATAATCTGGGTCTTAGCAGTCCAAATTAGTGAGAGGTAATTCTTGAATTGGCTACCAAAGTATCTTGTAACAATCTCACCCTTTTCCACATTCTGCAAATGACTTTTCATATAAGATACTATATTTCAAAGAGCCTGATGATAGACTGTTAAATCTTTGCTTTGTTCATGCACTAATGTTGGTAAACTTTATAATCATGCTATATAGATTGCCACTTTCATTACTGAAAGAAAATTTTACCTTGCAATATAAGTTTTATGCTGACATTTAACAGTAATATATCTTCTGTCTAATGGGTCGAATGCTGGTATAATACTTAAATTGTTTGTCCTTATGTTGCTATAGCAATCATGAACTGTATGGAAGCCATGCCATTGCTCAAAGTGGCTCTTCAACATATTTATGACTAGTGATTCTATTACGAAACAGGCTGTACCAGTCATTAAGGTGACTTTAAGAGAAACCAGTAAGGATCCCATAACCATCATAATCTCAAGGCACAGTAACATCTTCCCATGTGTTAATCTGGAAAATGCTGCAACCAAGCACCCATAGCAGTAACATTTACTAACCTCTGTTCTGTGACACACTTAGATGAATATGGGTACATGGAAGAGCAGAAATGTGAACAAATACTCCTACATTCAACAAGAAGGAATACTTGACTCAGTTCTCCTGCTGTAGATTAAATCTTCTCTTTATTTGGCAGGAATTTCTTTTTTACTATTACTTTTCTTATCACTCCCATATTTTTATTCTCGAGTGAATTGAAATTAATTTGGTCAAGTCCGGAGATTTCTTGCTGAAAGTGCATGAATGGTAAGAGGAGACTTCTAACATGTATGTGTTACAAGCTTTACTAGCATCTCTAGAAAATGAGATTTTAATGTCGTGCTGTAGTAGAACAATAATGATTCTTTATTATATGATTTGAGAACAATTTAAAGTGAAAATAATTTCTTCATAACATCTGTTTGTTTTCTTCTGCTATAGGTGATGAGGTAAAACATCTCTGCCTTCAGCTGGCAGTGACACAAGCCCAGTCATCTCAAAATGCCGCAATGCTTTTGGGGATGTGGGTGTCATCTCCCCTTGTCTACAGTCTCAGTGTATGTATGTCAGAAAATTTATGGGAGCTCAGCACCTCTTTTCTATAGGATTGATCAGTGATGATGTTTACGATGTCACAGCCAAAAGGGATTGCTGGGTTCAGAATTCTGCAGAAATACTGTTTAGGCAGTATTTACAGAGAGAGAAAGGCTATTCTGGGGCCTTGAAATTCAAAGCAGACTTAAGAACTGCTACACTGGTTTCACTTAGATTGCTTAAGACTTTTTTTCTTCTCTCTCTTCTCCTGGTTCTGATAACTTAGAGATGTAAGAAGCCACAGCATGAGGGGAGAAAAAGTGGGTTTTATTATATGAATTTATAGTCTTAGAAAAACTTCCCATCTATCTGTCCAAAATCTTCCCTGTTTCTTCCAGCAGTGTCTCTTGATCTAGTCAGATGTGTTACTTCTTGAATTAATTCTGTAGACAGTCAGTAGACTAGCCTATAGTGTAATCAGATTTGGTCCTGCCCTCCACTATAGTGCAGTTCTTCTTACAGAAGTAAAACGTGGACACGATGACACACTATATCAATCTCCCTAAATCCCATGGTACACTTGCAGTTCTCTCAGTTTATACAAGTTGAGGATCAGGATTTCTGTGACCTTTCTAGTACTTCAAGGGGTATTTTTGTCTTGTAATTTTTAATTAATTAGTCTTCACAGATACACAAACACTTGGTGGCAATTTTAAGATACATTATTGATAAGGTACCAAACAAAAGATGAGCACCAGTTTCTCACTGCAGTGGGCGTTAAAGGTCACAAAATGAGCTTGGCAACAGAAAGTGTAAACTTTGGATTCCTCTAAAGCAATTACTTATACTTCCTTGATAGATAGCAGTGTTAATGGTGCTAGGGGTACCATACATCTGTCCTTGGTTGTCTAGTGCTTTATGTAGGAATGTGCTGGGCACCATGTAGGGAAATAACAGTTGTCCTGGCAGTACAGAGATGTAAGGTTCATTGAAAGAAAGTTCCTCAGTTTTTAAGGAAAATAAGATATTGACATGTTTGTACATTTTATTAATTCAAGCAAATCATCAAAAGAGGGAGTAAGAGTTGAGAAGTATTTATGACTTTGAATGCTTTTCTGAGTGGTTTGAGTTACTTTTGTGTAATTTCATCCCTTGTAACAGTAGTTGAAGGTCATTAAAGAGCTAGAATCTGAAACTAAGGAGAAGTTTTTCTTTTTCAGATGAAAACCCAGAAATACCTTTTCTTGTCACTCTCTCTGTGGATGAAACATGTTGCAGAAGACAAACTACAGTCTTTTATAGAAGTGTTTTTGATACAACAATTTGGAGTGAACCACAGAAAAAAAACAGAAATTTGCCAGTGTGTTTTACAGGGTCTTATGCAAGCAATGAAACTTCCAGACCTTGCCCAGTACTGCTGGAGCTTTCTGTGCAAGGCTGTGGAGAAAATATTTAAACTTCTACCAAATGAGGTTCGGGTAAGGAATAATCATGAGAGGTATGAACATTGTAACTGGATATTTTTAGTGATGTTAAGTCCCATCTTTTTGCACTGACTCATCAGATTTTTACATATGAAGTAGATGTAAAATTTTAGTGATAGTAGTCAAGATGCCTGTGTCATTTCAATTTAAGTTACTTTCAGATATTCTTTAGAATGACTGAGTTGTGAAACAAATTTAATGTACACTTTTCCCTCATAAATGATTTTGTAATGGAAAAATACAGTATGAATACTGAAATAAATGGTACTGAAAAAGAAGCAGAATACGACCAGAAAGCTTGGGGGGTGGGGGTTCCTCACAGAAGATTCAGCTTCTCACAGTGATTTAAAAAAAACTATCTAGCTACAGAAAATATCTTCAAGGAAGAAGGGCATTTTTCCATCAAAAGTAAAACTGAGTCTTTGGAAATTTTCAGATACCATTATTATTTATTAATGAAGCACATTGAAGACCCTAGCAAATACAGAATTTCTTAAATAGGATAAGTAGAACAGGGCTGGAGACTAGATTAAATGTTCATCATGATAATTAACAAAGTTCCTAGACTCACCATTTTTAATGATGAAGAAACCTGGAATTTTACATCTCAACATGCATTTGCTTTTCTGTTTCCAGAGAAGTGAACTGGAGATGTATGTCAGTGTAGCAAAGTGTATCTCAGAAATGGCTGATTCAGAGATTGATCGCATTGTCCAGATTTCTCAGGTAATTATGTTTTACTTCTGGTCTTTCACCATCAAACCATGTGAAACAAGCATGCCTTACCATTTTTATGGTCACCAGAGTGTTTTAACTCATTGGGAGCATAGATTAGGTGCCATGCAAGTAAGAGTGTTCTGGCTTTGATTTTGCAGGCAGCAGGGAGAAGAAAGGTTGTAAGAGTTCATATCCAAAACTTTCTCTAGGGAGATTTCACATGGAGCTTTGAACTGCGGAGTCTTAAGTTACTTGGTCAAGTTCAGGGAGGGGTCTGTTAGCAGAACATTAATGCTGTTAGATCTTCTGAATCCCAGACCAGTGAAAACAGCAGATCATAGTCCTTTTTGGTTAACATAACCACTTACCTGAAACAGACTGTAAATGCATCCCAGTGTTTAGATGTGCTTAAATTGGTGGAGCCTCACTTCTGTTAAAAATGTGAAATACTTTGACTGAACAGCTTTTCATTCTTGACTTACTGTGCTATATTTGTGTTCACAGTCAGAATGGTTCCTGGTGGACAGGATGATTAAGAGTAACAACAGAATGGAAAGCTTTTAGCTTCTAGCTCACCAGTGGAATCAATTAGCAGTGGAATTCTCTTAGCAGCTGAAGTGCTAAGGAAATGATGTGTGGAAGAACTTGATGTTCTTAAATGAGGTTGTTATAAAAAAAATCCATGATATAAAACTATTTTGTGCTGTTTACTGGCAGATTCACTAGAGAATCAAGCATTTAAATAGTTAGGGAAGCTGAACTGTCATTTCCTTATATCTTTGAGCTCTTATTTCCATACTGGAAAATGCCATTTAAGAAAACCATTTTTGTCACTGCAGTGAATCTGTCTTTGCAGGAAGACTTGCCTATCCAGAACTGTCAGGCTGGCTCATTACAATTTAAAGGGAAATATAAAATTTAAAGCAGTATGAAAACAGTAAAAATATACTGAGTTGTACTTTGCTGGATTATTTACAAGCACATAAAATTAATATGTACTGTCTTTTGTTTTGTAATTTTTCTTGAATCAAAATGAGCTGGGTAGATAATTAAATATTTTCTTCCCTTTTTCTATAAAAGGGAATACGGTGTCTATTGTTTCCATGAGAAAGGTACTTTTTTATCTAACAAGTTTTTTAATTGCATTTGCAGAGCAATATAGAGAAGGCCACATTCATGAAGTTGTATTTAATTTCTCAAGGCAAACTGCCTCTAATGAATTTGCATGCTGTGATTGATACTGTGGCAGTATATCACAAGAAAGAAAATATTTCATGGATGCTGTTGCATAGTTTCTATCATGCTCGTGTTGTAAGCCATGAAAATACAGGTAAGGTCAGGCTTAAAGAAGAATCAGTAACAAAATTAATAGATATTGATGTATCTATGCAGAGTTTAATAATTTTAAGATGGTTTAACCCAAGGGTTTCCAGATTTCGCCATACTAGAAACTACTGAGCCTTCAGAATTTTCATGCTCTTCAAATACTCTTCAAATACCACTAAAGTCAGAATTCAGAATGTGGAAAGAATTTGAAAAAAATACTTGTGTCAAATACTTGTGTCAAATACTTGTGTCAAATACTTGTGTCAAATACTTGTGTCAAATACTTGTGTCAAATACTTGTGTCAAATACTTGTGTCAAATACTTGTGTCAAATACTTGTGTCAAATACTTGTGTCAAATACTTGTGTCAAATACTTGTGTCAAATACTTGTGTCAAATACTTGTGTCAAATACTTGTGTCAAATACTTGTGTCAAATACTTGTGTCAAATACTTGTGTCAAATACTTGTGTCAAATACTTGTGTCAAATACTTGTGTCAAATACTTGTGTCAAATACTTGTGTCAAACATTGCTTTTATGTTTTTCTCCAATTCTTTGTTTCTGTGGATTAGCTACAAGTTATTTATGTCAGACGAGTGGTTTGCAGCCTAGATTTTAATTGAGCTTTGACTAGATCCATATCTCCTAATATTCATAGACTTTCAGTGTACGATAGTGTTAGAAATGTATGTGGCACACTGGAGACAAGTCATAGTGCAGTGCTGATAACCGTCAGATCTAGTAACTGAATTACCAGTGAGTGACACAGTAGGTAGGGGTGTGTTACCATGAGACAGGTTGAACCAAGGAGATTGCTTGTTTTTCTGAACTTCTTGTAGTGAGTCGACACAGAAAACATTGCCCTTCTGCATCTTTGAACCACATCAGATAGTATCTGGTGGATTAATGTGCTGGACTGGGTCAGCTAAGGCTCTGATAAAGCGCTGAAGCAAGAGAACTAGTAAAATCACATAGGAAGATAAAGGAGGAAGAAACAACAGAGCGAGGCAAGAATGAGATTTTCTCATTTTCATAGCAGAAAGATCTTTGGCTGGCAGTGTTCACAGAACTGCTTCAAAGCATTATATTGCTGGATGCTTAGCGGCAAACTGTGTTGAAGAACTTCAAACAGTAGTGGATTTTGAATGTGTGAAGTGAGGCTTCTTTGCGTATAAGAGGAGGCAGCATGTAAAGAGTACAAGGAAATGGTAGTGTATGACGTAATGTGGTTTCAAAGGTGAAGACTGTTACTAACTTGTAGGAGGCAGAACAGGTTTTGGGCAGCAGAATCACTAGGTTAAGGGTTGATTTTATTTATATGCCTTTATATGTATTTTACTGGTCCTCTCTGCACTGTAGGAGGATTTTCACAGCACTCCCCACATTGTGGCCCAATGTACAGTGACATCAGTTCTAGACTTAAATGAAGTACTGTGACAAAAAATTCAGGGAGGCTTTAAGATTCTGTAGTGGTCCTATATGCAGACTGGGTTAATGGGACCTGCAGGCTGTCAAGTGAAATAAGTATTGCTTAGCATTCCTTTTTCTATGCATACAGTCTGTTGCTTGCATTATAAGCAAAGGGTTTGTACTGTTTAATTGCCCACATTCCTTCTGTCAGTGGCAACCATGAATCAAATGTGATAGTGGTATTCGTGATCATTGTTCTTCCACAGTCAGTGCTTTGTTGCTATAGTGATACCGTGTGCTTGCTTTTTAATGAAAAAATGTTTCATTCCAGTGTTTCATGTGAATCAGTGTTCTTGCTCTCCTTCTAGGAGTGCTGAAAAGAATGGACTGGATGCTAGAGCTGATGGGCTACATCAGAAATTTAGCGTACAAGTCAAGACCCTTAGAAAATGTCAATCTTAAAGAGGTACATACGGTGAAAATAATTTGCAGCTTTCAGGAAAAGAGGTTTCGATGTATTTCAAATTATAGCTCAGCAATAAGTAGCGTTCCCCATGCTTTTATATTTTAGGTGGTTGTCATCTTACCTCCATAGAGGAACTCTTAATTTTTGTAAATGTATATGTATTTAAAGCTCATACTTTAAAATAACCATGGCCTTTAAATTATGATAGAAGCAAAAGGCAACTATAAGAAATCATTACTTGAAATTTACTGTATTTAGAAAAAATAAAGGAGAAATTGGAATTCACCAGTAGAAATGTCTGAGCGGTTCAGAACTGTGCAGCTGCTGTTTCTGAGAGGTTTTGTACAGTTTTAGGGAACTCATATTGTTTATTGTACAACAAACAGCTGCTTATTCTTACATCTGTTCAGCTGTTCTGGTTGGGGACATAAAACAAGATGCTGTTTAGATCAAAAAAGCATTCATTACATTGCCTCAATATTTCTCAACTATTTGTAGCACCACAAGGGTGACCATCTCTAATTTCCCTTAATAGCGTGCTGTAAAGAAGTTATTTCCCCATTTTAAATGAAATGTGTATCAGCATTAATCTAAACAATGATTTTTAGAAGTGTGGTTTTGCTTTTTTTTTTTCTGTAGACATTTTAGTTTGGGAGTTCAGAAAAAGGCTTATGTTTCTTCAAGTGTAAAAGAATATTAAGATATATTTATTTCTTGCATTTTGGATGTTAGCTGAATTTTCAGATGTTTGTTTTAAAGAGCAAGCCATCATCTGGATTTTCAGTTTGCATTTTTGCTTTTTTCTTTTTTAGTTTATAGATTTTCTCCTGTGGCTGTTCGCAGCGTCTGTGGTGGCCTGGGCTGACCATGGTGCACCATTACTGCTTGGCCTCACTGCTAACTGGTTACTGTGGAAGCAGCAAGCAGCATTACCAGAATTATCTGAGGATCACATTGGCAAGCACCCCATTGACAAGCTTGCTGTGCAAGAGACTCTCACTCTCCTTCCAAGCAGCATTTGCCTTTTGCTGGCTAAAGAGCCTTGGAAAGAACAAACACAGAAGGTAAAATTTCATGTAGTAGTAAGCATTTTCCAAGGGTCAGAAAACACCCTGGTTTTAGTAGTCAGCTCAAGTCTAAAGTGGAATAGGTGTTTTCTCTGTATCTATTGCATGTGACTTGTGATCTTGTTTTTCTTTATTTGTAATCAGATATGAATGTAGTTTCTCAAGTATGTGAGAATTGCAAAGAACAAAAATCATTACAGTTTTGGGAGTCAAACTCTTAAGAGGATACAGATGGGATAGGAGAGTTGACAGCTGATGGTAGCAAGTCAGTCTTCTAACCACTGAACGACAAACCCTCTGCAGTTGGACTTCTCCATGGTGGCAATTTAGGGCTATCAAAGATCTGTATGGTTTATACTGTGTGTCACGCATAATTTTTAAATAAATGTGGAAAATCATACATAATTTGGCAACCCTACTGTAGGCTGCTTGTGATGGAAAGAGGTGGAAATATTGTTATAAACCTATAGATGAATAGCTGTTTTGTGCAAACCAGAATCTGTTAAGGACTGGTTCCTGTACACGGCTGTGCTCAGTTACCAGTGAAGTCAGAATTCAGAATGTGGGAGGAAAGCAGGAATGGGCTGTTAATATGCAAATGCATAATTAATAAAAGAATTGAGAATATGCCCTGAATATCGTCTTGATAAGTTTGAGATACCACATTCCTCCAGGCACCCTGTGCTGCTGGAAAGACAGTGAAAAATGAGAGAGGTCAAAAGAGGGACAAAGGCAGTTAAGAGTTCTGAGGATTTGCAGTAAAACATTTGAGCAAGACCCTGATAAGAAAGGATCATATTAACATGTTAAAGACATGAACAGGCAAGATGAAGAGGAAGTATTTACTGTTCTGTCTTCATTACAAAGAATTACTGCTTAGGTAATGGGATGGAACAAAGGGAGTTTCAGATCCAGCTGTGGGAGAAATTGTACTGACAGAGAGATGTACTCTAGGGCATTTGGATAGTTTGGGCAGAAGCTTGATTGACCACTGCCTCTGATAGATAACTGTGAGTTTAGCTGCAAAAATTGAAAGAATTTGTGGTGTTCTGATACAGAGGCTGTTGTAATTCAGATTTTTTCCTTTATATTTCAATCTTCAGTTTATTGACTGGCTGATCAGTATGATGGAAAGTCCTAAGGAAGCATTATCAGAATCTTCTATGGACCTGCTGAAAGGTAGGATATTTTTAATTGGGTCCTTATTTTTCCATGACTATCAGTACAGCTCAAAATCCAGTTGTTAAAAGAAGTGAGATGAATCTATACTGTTAGCATGTGTAGGAGAGCTATATTTTGCCTTTAAGAAAACCTACACAGGTAAGTCAGCATTCCTGTATCATCTTTTATTTGCTGTCTTAATCGGCTGACACTTAAAATGTACTACTAAAGATCCAAAGGACCCGAAGGTACATATGGCTGTACAAGTGTATATAAGTGGTAGATCTGTCAATTATTTTTGAGTTACCTTTAAAAATAAAATGCAACATATTATTTGGAAACCCTCCATTACTACAATAGCAATCACATAACAATTTATTCAGGTGCAACTGAAGACTGTACTGTGGGGAAGGGATAGAAACTGTCAGGCCAGGAAGTGGAAAAGTCATTAAAAGATTCAGGAAAAGGAGAACTGAATCTATACCTGTGTTAGTAAAATGACTAGGGAGAATAATGTCCTTTCTGGACTGCACAGATTAATGTAATTTGTCCTTGTCTTCACAGTTACAGTTCTGGCCTTGAGATCTGTTCCAGAGTTCAGGAAGAAAGCAGTGTGGACCAGAGCTTATAGATGGTAGCTGCAAAGTGTTATCTTATCCCATGAAGAAAAATGCACATCCTTTGAAAGCATAATAGCATTACTCAGGCATCAAGAAGACCAGTTTCAAAGAGGTTTCCTATCATGAGGTCTTGGCTTTGTGGGGGTGTTTTTTTGTTGCTTTTTTTTTTCTTGTTGTTTTTTGGAGTAGGGGTTTGGTTGGTTGGTTGCTTTTTTGATTGGTTTGGTTTGGTTTAATTCTTTTACCTTCTTTTGAAGACTCGCAAGATAAAAAACAGTACTTGTTTTTTTCACTGGTGGGGTGGTCGTCTTGTACAGACTACTCAGGGTGGTTTGCACTGTGCTGAAGCTGAATGAGAAATATGCATTCAGTTGTTTCAGTTGTATTGTTTCGGTGACACCTGGGGAGCCTCAGAAGTTGCATTCTGAAAAACTCATGGAAGCTTGTTAATAAGCATGACTGAAAAAAATTAAAAGTTTGGATTCAGCCTAATGACTGAAGTATGTTTTAGTGTAACAGACTTCTGAATTAGCATTATTTTTTAAGTGATAACCCTTTTTTTAGTTACATCATGATGCTCTTGCACAGTAGTGAGAGAAGATAACATTGAACACTTTTCAGCACACTGAAGTTATATAACCTGAGTGTGGTTTATGAAATGGGTGATATGCTTGTCCATTTTGCAACAGCTGTATCAAGATCATTGAAACAAAACAAGATAATGGAAATAAATCAATGATTCTAATGGCTGCTATGTACTCAGCTCCAGGGCAGTTGCAGTTTTCTTTCCACTTATGACTGTTCTTGTCTCGTTTATTCTCATTTGCACATAAGGAGAGCTTTTCTCTGCCTCTAGGCAAAAGTGACAGTATAGCAACTTTTTTCAGCCTTTGTCAGCTTAAGCAGGGTAGCCCCTGACACTTTCCTTATTAAAAAAATTTCTCTTTATGAAGGAATAGAGAAACTTTCTACTTTGCAGTCTTCCTAAGACAGACCTTAAAAGTGGTTTTGTATTTAGTAATCCTCACTAGTGCAGACAAAAATTAACTGAATATAATTGCTTGGGTACTGGTCACTGAATGTCTTCCAAAGCAATACTAATGAGAGTATTGTTGATTTTGACCAGTTTGCATGAAACGTTACCACCCTACAATCTGGAGTCACCACCCAATGCAGGAATTCTCTGTTATCAGGATGGATAACATATTCTGTGGAAGAAATTCTCATCTGACTTCTTTATGGGGTTTTCTCACCTTTTCTCACCACTCTTAAGAAGTTTACTGTGGGATGGCCTCATAGCAGCCTTCCAGTATCTGAAGGGATCCTATAGGGATGCTGGGGAGGGACTCTTCATTAGGGACTGTAGTGACAGGACAAGGGGTAACAGGTTCAAACTTAAACAGGGGAAGTTTAGATTGGATATAAGGACGAAATTCTTCACTGTGAGTGTGGTGAGGCACTGGAATGAGCTGCCCAGGGAGGTTGTGAATGCTCCATCCCTGGCGGTGTTCAAGGCCAGGTTGAACAGAGCCTTGGGTGGCATGGTTTAGTGTGAGGTGTCCCTGCCCATGGCAGGGGGGTTGGAACTTGCTGATGTTAAGGTCCTTTCCGACCCTAACTGTTCTATGATTTTGTGATTCTATGGCAATGAGATTACGACAGTAATCAGACATTTCTTCAGACATTAGATGTGTGGAGGATTAACACAGTACTTACTTGTATTCCCAAATTAGTGTATAGTAATGATAATTTACTGCTCTGTATGCAGCTATATACTGAGAAGACAAGTCTAAAGGTGAATATACAGAAGGATTGACTTACAAGCAGTTGTCACAGAGTCAGTGTCTCATGACATTTACATTCCTTAGTCGATGAGGAATGGGTTAGAGATCAGTTGAGCAATCTGGACATCCATAAATCCATGGGTCCAGATGGGATGCACCCGCGGGTGCTGAGGGAACTGGCGGAAGTCATTGCTAGACCACTCTCCATCATCTTTACCAAGTCTTGGGAAACGGGAGAGGTGCCTGAGGACTGGAGGAAGGCAAATGTCACTCCGGTCTTCAAAAAGGGCAAGAAGGAGGACCCGGGTAACTATAGACCAGTCAGCCCCACCTCCATCCCTGGGAAAGTGATGGAACACCTTATCCTTGGTGCTATCTTAAGGCATATCAAGGATAAGAGGGTTATGAGGGGCAGTCAACATGGCTTCGCCAAGGGGAAATCATGCTTGACCAATCTCATAGCCTTTTATGAGGAAATAACACGGTGGATGGATGATGGCAGAGCGGTGGATGTGGTCTACCTTGACTTCAGCAAAGCATTTGACACAGTCTCCCACAGCATCCTCACAGCTAAATTGAGGAAGTGTGGTCTGGATGATCAGGTAGTGAGGTGGACTGCGAACTGGCTGAAGGAGAGAAGCCAGAGTTGTAGTCTATGGGGCTGAGTCTAGTTGGAGGCCTGTAAGTAGTGGAGTGCCTCAAGGGTCAGTACTGGGACCGGTATTATTTATTATATTCATCAACGATTTAGATGAGGGAATTGAGTGTACTATCAGCAAGTTTGCTGATGACACTAAGCTGGGAGGAGTGGCTGACACGCCAGAAGGCTGTGCTGCCATCCAGCGAGACCTGGACAGGCTGGAGAGTTGGGCAGGGAATAACTTGATCAAATATAACAAGGGAAAGTGTAGAGTCCTGCATCTGGGCAGGAACAACCCCAGGTTCCAGTATAGGTTGGGGAACGACCTGTTAGAGAGCAGTGTAGGGGAGAGGGACCTGGGGGTCCTAGTGGACGACAGGATGACCATGAGCCAACACTGTGCCCTTGTGGCCAAGAAGGCCAATGGCATCCTGGGGTGTATTAGAAGGGCGGTGGTTAGTAGGTCGAGAGAGGTCCTCCTTCCCCTCTACTCTGCCCTGGTGAGACCACATCTGGAATACTGTGTGCAGTTCTGGGCCCCTCAGGTCAAGAAGGACAGGGAGCTGCTGGAGAGAGTCCAGCGCAGGGCAACAAAGATGATTAAGGGAGTGGAGCATCTCCCTTATGAGGAAGGCCTGAGGGAGCTGGGTCTCTATAGTTTAGAGAAGAGGAGACTGAGGGGTGACCTTATAAGTGTCTATAAATATATAAAGGGGGAGTGTCACGAGGATGGAGCCAGGCTCTACTCAGTGGCGAACAATGATAGGACAAGGGGTAATGGGTGCAAACTGGAACACAAGAGGTTCCACTTAAACTTGAGAAGAAACTTCTTCTCAGTGAGGGTGATGGAACACTGGAACAGGCTGCCCAGGGAGGTTGTGGAGTCTCCTTCCCTGGAGACATTCAAAACTCGCCTGGACACATTCCTGTGTAACATTACCTAGGTGTTCCTACTCCGGCAGGGGGATTGGACTAGATGATCTTTTAAGGTCCCTTCCAATCTCTAGCATACTGTGATACTGTGATTTGTGTTCACTCCTAAGTAGCCTCTGCACAATGAAAATGTGACATATTTGGCTTTCTTAATCTCTGGTGCAGTTTCAGGCTAACTTACACCATTACTCACCTGAGTTTGCATGCGTGTTAGCCTTTTAATTCACTTTAAAATTTGCCTTATTTTAAAGATAATCTCTGGGTAATGCACACATGCTGTGTTTTAGTTTGCATAGCAGAACAGTATATAAACCTCCGAATTAAACTATACTGATACACAGTAGGTATTACATATCTTGGCTTACGGATGGTAGGCCAAGAGATGTCATAGCACTACCAGAAGGTGGCAATGCTCACGCAGATCCAGGGAGCACTGTGGTTTAGGAGTGTAACTGAAATGCTTGTACACCAATGCGCAAAGTATGAGAAACAGCATGAACTGGAAGTGCTGGTCAGTTCCCAGAGCTGTGGTGTCACTGGTGAGACTTGGTGGGATGTGTCCTATGACTGGAGTGCTGGGATCAGGGCTGCAGCTGTTCAGCAGGGATGAGCAGGGCAGGCAGGGTGGAGGGGTTGCGCTGTCTGTAAGGGAGAGCTTTGGCTGTACAGCCCTTACAATTATGGGTAATGTGGTTGGGAGCCTGTGGTGAGGATGAGGGGGATGGAATGCAAAGGAGATTGTTGTATGTCCCTTCCAAATGGAACTATTCTGTACTAAATATTCTAGTATACTCTACAGCTCTGTGCATTCAGCCCATAGGAATAAACTAGAGGTGACGTGAAGTAAAACCCTCTAAAAGGCAGATAAGTTGGCTGTTGGGTCCTCATTGTAAATTGTTTCACCCTACAGTTCCGTTTCTGTTGGGCTGCTGTACCTGCAAGTATGCAGATAAACTGTGATGGAGAGAGTATTCCTTCTGTTGTGTGCTAGTGCTGGACAAACAAGTAAGACTTATTTCTAGGTGATCTTTTAGAATAGTATGTTGCTCTGGAGACAGTTCAAGGACTGAAGAGGGCAAGTTAGTTGCTACTGCATTGTAGATGAGTGGAAAGGCAGCAAAGGAAAGCTGGTGGTGAAGATACTTGTAGGACACATTCTTGTGATTCCAGCATAGCTGTTCTGTGGGCAAACAAAAGGAATTTTTTTTTTTTTCTCTCCTTAGCAATTAGGTGTAATTCTTTTCCACACTGTATGTGTTTCATATGTGTATTTTATGAATTCAGTCTCACCGTACATAAGCTCTACTAAAACTAGTGGGGTTTTAAATTTCAGACAAATGTAGTCAAATACTCTTCTGACTACGTAAGATGCTCCTAAAGAGATTGTCTAACCACTTTCAATTATATATATCACTTTCTTAGTGATGTTTCTTCATCCTTGCCTATACGGTACATACATACTTTTGCCTATGTTTATGTAGATATGTAAGAACAACAGTTATTTTGATTCCAATATCAGAAGATCTAAATGGAGATGATCTGGGTTCTCAAGACTCATAGAAATTTTAATAAAGATTTAACTTCCCAAAGGTGGACTCAGGCAACTTCTTAAGCACACTTTTTCCTGTCCAGTCCTGAGCTTTTTCCAAAAACTAAGATAAGGTGTAGGACCTGTAGTTAGTAGCCTGCTGTGGTCACACATGGAAGGCTGATTCCCTAGATCTCCCAATTGCCTGCCGCAAATTACCTCTGCGCCAGGAGGGAGTGGGAAAGTCTTCTGTCCCTAACTTCATGCCGTTTGCCTGCAGTTTAGGTTTGGGGGTCCTCCCCATAGTGAATATCTCTCCTTCCAGTGTTTCAGCCAGTTGTGCGAATCAGTGCACAGGGGGAGCACCACATACTGACATATTTTTTTTTAACATAAATGCATAAATATGGCTTAATACAAATATCTGTGGTACATTTGACCTTGGATGGGTGCCAGATGCCCATTCAGGTCCTCTCTCTGCCTCCTCAACAGGACAGGGAGAAGATAGGATGAGGTAGCTCATGGGTCATGATAAAGACAGGGAGATTATTTACCATTTACTCTCACAAAACTGGACTCTACGAGGAAGAGTAATTTATTGCCAATTCAAAGTAGAGTAGGATGGTAAGAAACAAAAATGAAACTGAAAACAACTTTCTTCCACTGATCTCTTCTTCCTAGGCTCAACTTTACTCCTTCATTCCTGACTCTTCTACCTCTTACCTCCCCAGGCAGTGCAGGGTGGGTAGGGGATGTGGATTACAATCAGTTCATAAACCTTCATGTCTGCTGCTCATTCCTCTTCATGTTGCTCCCCTGCCCCAGGGGATGTACCTCCCCATGGGAGGGACCCCATGTATACCATGGGGTCCTTCCCATGGTATACAGTTTTTCATGACCTGCCCCAACATAATTTCTTCTCACAGGTTGCAGCTCTGAACTGTTCCTGCCAGGAACTTGCTCCTGTTCAGCCTCTCCATGCTGCAGCTTCCTTCAGGGCACATCCACCTCCTGCAGCACAGGGTTCCCATCTGCTCCATCTCGGTCTTCTCCGTGGACCGCAGGGGCATGTACTGCAGTGCCTGGAGCACCACCTCTTCTCTTTCCCCACTGACTGTGGTGTCTCACGGTTTCCTTACTCTTCTGTCTCACAGCTGCACATAGCATTTTTTTTTTTACCTTTTATGAAGTATGTTTTCACAGAGCTGCCATCAGCTCTGCAGTTTCTCTTGGCAGTGTCCCGTAGTTGCTCTGTTTTGGAGCTAGCTGGAACTGGCTGTGTCTGGCATGGGTGAAGCCCTTGGCTTCTCACCGAGGCTCTCACTGCAGCTTCCCCACTGCTAAAGCCTTGCCACATAGACCCAATACACTAGGAAATGCCATGTTTCCTCTAAGGTATGTTAACTCCAGGCAGTTTGATGGTAAACACATTAGATTAAATTTCCAAGGGGAAAAATGGCCTTTACGTGTTATATAATTTGAAGTGCAGCTGCTCTGTATGTTTCTTCATATAGCCCACACTTAAATCAGTTTCAGTCACACAGAAGTCCAAAGTGGAAGTACTTCTGTTTCTCTAATGAGTTCCTAAGTCCTACATCTGTTTGTAATGCTTTCCAGGAAAAAAAACATGAAAACCTAGGGTTTACCCTCTACTGTTGCATAAGGTCTGCAAATACTCCATTGGTCAGAACAGTCTGAACACACTGCCTGCCACATATATTAAATAAATAAATACCTTTCGTAAGAAACTAGTTCAGCTTCACTCCTTCCTAATACGCCCTCTTAGGCTGTATGGTTTAGAAAGACATACACGCAAACTTTCTTCATATTGTGGTAGTGTTCACTTCCCCTCAAATATTTCCTTCCCTCCAACGATAGTCTTTTCTCTCCCCCCAGTTTTCAGTCATGCTTGAAAAAAAAATAAAAATTCACTTTTCTCCCTCACCTGCTTGAATTCAAATGTAGGTGATAATCAATATGGATGAAATATCAGGAAAGCCACTGCTAGCCTCAGAGCAATTATTTGTCCATTTTTGCCAGTCCAATTGGTTGCTGTCCATATTCCTTATTCCTCAGCCTTTGAAGAGACTGTGTTCTAGCTGCATTCTCACAGATAGTCCTACAGAAGTATGAGGAGCAATGCACTTGAGTAAAATGATTAGAATTTTGCATTTGGCTTCTGGTAGTCATTCACTTCTTAAATAACATGTATTTGGCCTAACATCACATTTGTTTTGCATACCTGTCTGCTGTTCAGCATGGGAGAAAATCAGTGTGGGAAAGAGATTCCTAATGTCTGCTAGACACACAGTTACAGATTTTTAGTTCTGAGCCTTAAATATCCCCTAGAATATATGGTACATGAGTACCTGATCACTTGCCTTTGTGGTTTAGCTGGATTTTCTGTAATCTTGTTTGCAGAAGTGAAGGTTGGGCCGGAATGTGAGGGATACTTTGTGAATGCCTGGGACTATTTAGCATGTGAATTGCGTAGGTTGCAAAGTTTCCAGCTTCGGCTCCTTGAGAGATTCCAGTTCTAGCTAATTTAGCATTTATATGTATATTTATAAGGCACATACATGTTGACCGAATATAAAATAATCTTACAGATTAAATGGTATGGTCATTACAGAATATCTGTTGCTAACGAGGCAAGAGCTAACACCAGCGTTGGGGTTGTTAGTGTGATTGTGAGTGGAGATGCTCTTTAGTCTTTTTCAGAGTTCTCTGATACGTTAGAAAAAATATATTCGTTTTATATATCCATTCAAAAGCATTTCCTGCATTTGAAACCAAACTCTAAAAAACAACTCATTATTTTGAGATGTTCTATTTCTGAGGTGCCTTAAAGAGAGATGCCTTTTCTGAATATTCTATGCTTGTTCAGTAACAAGTTGATGAACATGCAGACAGGAGTTTTGCATCTGAAATCTTTGCCTAACTTCTTTTTAATCTATGATACACAGCAGCCCACTGGGAATATACTTCTTATTTCCAAACAATAGATCAACTTAGCTTCTTTTCTTTTTGATGTTGCCTGTCCCTAGGTGTGCCTTCCTTTCAGAGAAGAGGTTCTGGATGATAAAGCACATACCTGAATCAAAACACAAAACATTGTAAGAACTAGGAGTAGAGTCCAAAGTGTCTTCAATTAATGCAGGAGGAACAGTATAAGCCTTCATCTGGCAACTTGCATAGTTCCTTAAATGAATTTAGGAACAGAGAGCAGTCTTCACAAAGACAAGATCCTTCAAATTGGTCTTAAAGCCAATGACAGAATGAAGACATGGCTGTAATGCAGCCAAATTCAGTTCAAAATTTTCAAAAGCAGTTTGTTGAGGAGGGGTCTATTTACATGCAGGTTTTAGGGTGGCTCTTTTTTCACCACTTTCAGTAAGCAAGCTGTAGAAGTCTTCATTTAGGTATCACTTCTCATAGGAATGAGTGAGGAGGGGTTGCCCAGATTGAAGGTATGATCAAATGGGAATTGATATAACAAAAGGCAATTTTTATATTTTTGTTTTGTATTTTTATGACATCAGAAATCAAAACACTTAGTGATGAGCCTTCCTGTAGTGGTATTCAGGAGATGTGGCAGAGTTAGTGTTTGTGAAAGAATCTTTACTGATTTGATTTTTTTTTTTTTTTTTTTTTGTTGCTGCCATAGGCATCCAAGTTATGTTGAGACACAGCTTTCTGGAAGATGAGATACTTACCTATAAAGAGCACTAGCAGATATGCTTTCAGAATATAGGGAAAGTAGATTGAGAAGGCAAATGGAAATAGTAGCTTGATGGAGTATGTGCCAAAGGATTCAAAATAAGGCAGTGATACACAAATTGCAAATGCTGTAAAATAACATGGTAAATATTTAGTCAGAAGGAGATGGAAGATCATCAGAAAGTTTCATGTAAAAGTTAGTTACCTTTAAGGCATAGCTAGCTATATTACATGCCAAAGTTACCATGCCATTTGTATGCATACACTTGTTTTAAGTTCAGTTTTGTAGGTCTGAGGTTCTGACTGCTCTTAATACTAAAATCATCAAGTATTTCGTATTCCATAACAATTCTGTCAGTCCTGTGGTTGCACAGAGTATGATCTTTCAGTATGATCTCAGTGGGCATGTTTCCTGTTGTAAGCATAAGCTGCTTTAAGTAGTTCAGCAGTCATAAATCAGCATCTTCTCAGTCCCGTATATATAAAGTATGGCCTGTGCCAGTAAGGTCAAACTCAGTGAGGGAAAAGGCAGCTTTGCGACTTGCTGGCTAACACGGTCAGTGTGGAATAGGGGAATCCATGTTTCTTTTCTGGGGGTACCAGAGAAACTAATGTTCTCCCATTTTGTTGAAAGAAAAAGCAAAACAAAACAAAGACATACAAGCCCCTGTTAAAGAAGTACAGAAAAGAGGAAGATAGGTGACATACAGGTTGAGAGTATATAAACATTTATCCCTACTTTGGCAATAAAAAATAAAAAAGTATCTTAAGCACAAATAACAATTGAACTGATCATATTTTATTGAAGAAAATTCAGGAAGCAAACTGTTAGTACCTTTCCGATCTCCTTACCTTTAGCCAGAACTGAAAGAGGATAGAGCAGGATGCACAGTGAGAAGTTGAGCCATGTCAGTGGTAGGTAGTATATTCCCATCCTTGCTAGCATGTTGTAAGTGTACCTGATGCAAGAGGAACAGCAGATGAGTTTAGAGGGAATGATTGTGTCTTTAAAATAAAGATACAGTATTGAACAATCCAGGGGAATTGCAGAATCTGAGCTGCTGATCTGAGAGCATTTCAGAGCAATACTGCAACAATTCTGTTCCGGCTCTAACTGATGGCTGGAAGTAGATGGGTCATTGTTTCAGAAGGGTTTGTCTGTGGTGCTAGCAGGTAGACAGAAAAACAGCCTGCTAGCTGGAAGGTTCTGTCAGAAACCAGTGTCATTTTATATTGGTCCATCAGAAAAGTGGATTTCAGATAGGAATATTACAACTGAGAGGGGCACGCAGAATACAACTGTTGCTTGGGACTGAGAATATGCTGATTTATGACTGCTGAACTACGCAAAGCACGGCTGAAGAAGGCTAAACAGTAAATGTAATCGCAGGTACTTAATGTTCTGTGGTATGGCTGCCCCTCCCTTGGACCTCAGAACGGTTAGTAGGTGCAAAAGAAAGCAACTGTACTTCAGTGTATTGCAGTGTTTTACTCTGCTGTTACTGTTGTTCACTGGGAAGCCAGAATGCCTAGGACTTCACTCTACAAGGTGAGCTGATGCTAGCTTGTTTGATCTAAAACTGGTGCAGCAGCTTTCCAAACACTGGAGCAGTGGAGGTCTGATCACATTTTTGGTCAGCTAAAAGGCTTTTGGCCTGTGGTCTTGCTAGAGAGGTGGAAATAATTTTTAAGCCACTGTTAGCCAGGAGTGTTTCTAGCAGATGGAACCAGCATTAAACAAAACACTCTGTATTCCCTTTTTACTAATTCATTTGTATAATTCTGCATCATACCTGGACTGAGAGGAGTTTGATGGGCTATAAATGTACCATCTACTCTCAAGTTTGCCCTCTGCAACCTCAGGAGTGCCTCAGTTTTTTATTACTGCTTTTGAGGCATAATCTCAACCCAGGGCAAAAGGGATACAGCTACTTCCTCTCAATACACATTCTTCAGCTGCTTTTGGTATAAGCAGGAAAGATCAGATAGAGAAAACCTTGCAGAATTTGCTCTCACTATATCATTAGCCATAATGCACAGGGTATTATGTGGAGGAACTTGTAATACTTCAAAACTAATTGGCTAACAGTTGGGATGAATTCCTGTATGTTTTAAGACATGACCACCCCTTATTGATGCTAGGACATGGCACAGATATTGTAAAATAAATCAGGTAAGAATTCAAAATTTGTGTGAGTTGTACCATGTATTTGCAGTGGGCATTTGCCACTGCAGATCACGGTATCTTGCTTATTAAATGGCTGGTGTTATTGCCATGATTCCGGACTGTGTACTTCAACAAAGATAGAAAATAGTGGTGCATTGGATGCAATAGGAGTATTCTGAGAGGACTTTACAGCCAGTCTTGTTTATGCTTTTGGACTCTCTCCAGCTGCACAGAAAGCTTTCAGTTGAGTTCTGCTCTTTCAGCTTTACAAACTCAAAAAAGAAATAGGATGGAGCAATAATCCAAATAATTAATACAAGTAGTGGTTTCTTAACACATGTAGTACCTATACTTTGAAGTTGATGTAAAGCCTTTCTTATTAATCCTGACATTTTCCTTTTTCAGATCTCATATACTTCCTAAGCTGCCTGAATCCATAGTCCCCAGTCTCTCCCCAAAGCAATGTATGTAAAATAGCAGAAACTACTATTTGAGCAGAAAGAAAGAAGATAAAGAAAAAAAGAAATTACAGAAGTTACCATGAGGGCTGTGTCTTGTTAAAATGTTTCTTAATTCCGTATGTCTTCCCTGCTGTGAGTTTACAAAATGAGGGCAGTAGAGCTTAAGTTACACTTGAGAAATGTTACTGACTTCAGATATTGATGCAAGAGTCAGTAATGCAGAATTTTCACCATACAAAATTTTTGAGATAAAAGTCCTGAATTGTATTCGTGTTTGTGTCCCTGCGGTGTGATATGTGCCTTACTACACCAAAATACTCGGCCTCTGCAGCAGGAGCTCTCGACTTTTTGTACAGCACAGTGCAAATAAGCCAGAATAGTCTCTTGTCTTGGTAAGAAGTTCTGCTGCTGCTGCCTGAGCTAGCAATCTTGGATCAAAGTGAGGTGTTAAAAAAGCAAATAAGTAATAAATGTGTTAAGTTTGTAAATTATTTTGGAAATTGCTGTTCCCTGGGTGGGAGTTGTGACTTCCTTCTGAATTTCTGTTAAAAAGATCAAAGCCTTTGAGCTACACATATTAATGCAATGGAAGCCTGTAAGTAAGACTTACTTCTGTAAGTTGCTCTGCCTCTCAGGTATGTGGATTTTTGTAAATATCAGTAAATAGCCTTTATTTAAAATAGATAATATGCCTTTCTCCCAGTTTTGAAATAATGAACTGAGCCTGCAGCACAGTGGAGGTGAGGTTCTGCTCACAAGAATGACCCATTTTTATCTCATGGCTTTGCCATTTACTTCTTACCTGACCACATCTAATGCATTCCAAAGAAAAAATAAAACGCACACGATGTACTTCCCTTGAACTTCGTCCTGACTGTTGATCACAACAAATAAAACAATTATTCTCTCTGTGATCTGAAAAGAAAAAAAGAATTGTGAATTCAGGTGGCACCTTTTGTAGCTCTCATCGAATAGCAGGGCACGGGTTGAATCCAGTTTTCTTTCCACAAATGCGTCAGGGATGACTTTGCTTCTTGGCCTGCTTTTGTTCCAGACCCTGTTGGCCTGCAGCTAAGGCAACTGGAAACTGTTGGCTGCAGTATCATAGGTCTGCTATGGTAAGGGTGGAGGTTTGCTTGCCAATAGGGATGACTTGGGTTTGTAGCCCAGAAAACCTGTGGATGAGCTGGCTAAGGTTATGGGAGCAAGGACTGCAGCCTACAAGCAAAGAAACTTGCCCCCACATGGAAGTAAGCTTCCTTGTAGGCTGCATGGGAGGGTGTGGGATACAGAGGGCCCTTGGGTGCATAGAATGCCAGACAATGCTAATCTCACAGTCCCATCTCTGCTTGCCACAGCTTCAAGATCTGCAACCCAGTGTGTCTCTCTCATGTAAGATTTGCAGAAAGGAGAAGGAATTCCTTATTTTTCTTTTCTTCATGTTCCTGGCTAGGAGAAGTGGGTTTAAGTTTATAGTTTATGTGAATTATTGCCATAATATTAGTCATAATACTTTTCTAGTGGTTGAACTTAGCCTGACCCACAAGCTATGCCTCTACAAATCAGAAGATGTAAGAGTGGATTAAACACACAGTATCTTCATCTTAAAACCAAAAATACTTTGGCAATATTAGAGCTCAAGAAATTAAAAACAAGTTTGTCCTTCCTGGACAAGTTTTCTAAGCCCTGCCCTGTAAAATAAATACATCTGTAGTGTTCAGTACTGCCAAGAGTTGTTTGTGAAACTCTCCCAGAAGAGTACCAGTTCACTCTAATTTACACTCTATTTGAAAGTGCTGGAAAAGAAAACATGCATCTCTTCAGTTGGTATAGCTTCATTGTTTTGGTTTGGATTTTGTGCACTGGTATCTCTTCCATAACGTACCTTAGGTTTAATGATTTTATGGGTTAAGATGTCAAGTCAGTGAAAGGTTGTGAAATGAAAACAGATTGCCAAGGTGGATTTTATCAGCTCAGCCATTCTCCTTCACTGGTTTCCCCCTTTCCCTTAGTCCTACCTTAAACAGTTTTGCTACGTAATTTTTACCAGTTCCTGCGTGGAATACTGTGGCTAGAGATTTCTTTTATTACTTTTTTTTTTCAGGCCACATCTGTCAGATAAAGCAATCATCACTTCACTATTCAGCAAAATTACGTGAGAGCAATTTTCCATCCCTGGGGATCTAGTTCCTCATCTTGAAAGGCACTGAAAGGCCACAACAGATAAAAATGGTTTTGCTGCCTGTCACCCTGCCCTGACTGTCCTCTTGTGTTGCTGATCCCATTGGTCCCTAACTGAGGAACTGATTTCTAAGAAGGTCAGATGTTGAGAGGCTTCTGTGTAGACAGGCCAGGAAATGGAGAGTGAGAGGTACCAAGTCCTGTATTTGTACGCTGATGCCAAGGAACTTGGGACGAAACTGGGAGAACTGTAAGTGTTGATGCAGGATCTGAAACCAACTTAGAAGTATGGTGGGACAATCATCACAAGAGGGAAATCAAAACAAAGGGGAAAACAGTATGAGCATTGAGTGGGATTGTGTGGAGAGAATGTAGAAAATAGAACCTGAATTAAAATCATTTTGGTGAAGGGTGTTAAAGGAGTGCAGCATTGGTGGTCGTGGGCATTTTGTTACCAACCCTGAAATCAGGCTGGGATGTGGAGAGAGAGTTCTGCAATATAGTTATTAAGAGATATTTCAGGGAGTTGTCTCACTTAGAGACCAAAGCTTCACCATGATAATGAAAAGGTGTTTTCAGATATGAGAGCTAGCAGGCAGATTTTCCAAGCAGCCACTTGCTCTTCAAGAGGTGGCTGGGTGGAAAAGTGCTAGAAAGCAGCATGGGCCATGTGATCAAGAGCTGATCCCATTTCAGTGAAATAAAAGGATAAGCAGTAGATCAGTAGCTTCTGTCCCACATTTCAAAAGGGTGAGCCACAGAGTGGCTATGGAGACCCATAATTAAGCCTCATGGAGTGGCTGTGGATTTCTTTCTCTTCCCAGGGCATAAGCAGATGCACAAGGGGCAGTGAGTATCACCTAGCTGGGGTTCAGCAGATTTCCGCCATCAAAGGTTCATGTTTGAGTGGAGCACTCAGCCCCACTAGTTGCAGATGATGGAAGTCTGATTACTGATTGTGTAAAGTAGGTTAAGCACCTGCAAGAGTAGGGAACTGGACCCGAAAACTGGCTGTGGTCTTGCCTGGAGCACACCTGCAGGGCAGGACACATACTGGCTCCTCAGGGCAATTGTAATGTCCTCAGGAGGACAGACAGTAGCATCCTACCTCTTCTGTTGCCTGCTTGCTTGCATGCCTTTATTCCCCTTCGAGACATTGTGCTCATAGCACTCACATCTTCAGGTAACCCACACAAACCCAAGGTAGATGCAGGGGTTAGACATAGGCTGGGGACTTTTTCAGCAAGTGACAAGGCAGGGTGCTACTTGAGGGAATTCCAGTAAATGGCTGTTGATATTGCACACATATACACATGTATCTATATACATATATGGAGTCATGTACACATATCAATATACACACATATATATGTGTATGAATATGTATACATGTGTGTATACACACATACATAGATATAAGAAAAGCGTATATATGAAAAAAAAGCATGAAATCAGTCCCAGCTCATTTCTTCTATGGATCATCTGTTCTTGCATGAATGAAAATACAATATTCTCTGCTGATACTCTCTTGCTTAAAAAAAAAAAAAAAAAAGAAACCCACACAAAACTAGAAGTCCTGTGTTTTTATGTTCATAAAAAGGAAGTATGTGCTGACACCTCACAAAGTGTAAATACAGTGGTTTCATTTCTCATTCCTTCTTGTTCTTTTGTTAAAGGCAAACTGGAATTTCCTTCCTCTCCCAGCACTGGTTTCTCAAAGGATACAGACAGTTCTCTAGAGTGACATAAATTTTTGCAAGGCAGCCTGGGCATTTCAAGCAAGTGAAACAGAGCAAATCAGCTTAACTGAAGTTAGGGCAGAAGCAGGCAGCACATGCACTTTGGGTTTTTAATAACCATGACAGTGCAGTGTCGAACCTGGTGCCTGAAACCACTACACATCTCTTTGATTTAGTGAATGTTTAAGAAAAGTGCTGACATGTGACACGTTCTCCTGTCCTCCTCTCCTTCAAGCTGGAAATGCCCGGAGGGAAATCCCTTTGCACTAGCTCTGTGACCCTCCCCTGCTTCCCCTTCCTCCAGAGCACCATCACACAGGATTCATCTTTCTTTCTTGGTGTGACTTTTCCTTGGCCTGCCTAACCCTCCTGACCTGAGGCTTTGTCCTTCAATGAGGCCATGCTGAATGGGTTTTTCTAGAGAACGCCTCTGGAGTTTACTTTTCCACTGTCTGTAATATGTATCTCACAGTGTTTCTTGTAAATGCTACTAAATCATGACGAATAGGTTATTAGGCAGAAATCCTTCATTCAGAATACTTAAGTCTTGTCTTTGCTGTAATGCCCACAAAACAGCTGGCCACCACAGCAGTGCTTTCACAGCTTGTTTTGTTCAAGGTGGCCTTATTTCTATCCATGTGCTTCCTTGACGCAGCCAGAGCCAACAGTTCTCTCACCCTAGAGATCCTGAGATGAACTTCATTGTGGATATGCATGTGTGTGCATGGCCTGAAGGATGCATCTAGGGATATGTTTTAAGCTTAGAGTCAGAACAGGTGCTGGGAACACAGAAGAGGGTAGCCACTATCAAATTCTTACGGCTTTACCAGCACCCTGACTACATGCAATAGCCCATAGGCTCCAATGAAATAAGCATCTCTAACTGTCTTTCCCCAGTTCATTGTGGAACACGTACCTCCTTTTTTCCTAAGAGGCAGCGAGGAAAGTGTGGCAAGGCACATGGGAGTACTGCTGGCACACAGCTGCTTAACCTGTACTCCCACAGCAAAAGCAGGGCAACACAAGTGGAAACAGAGTCTACACCAAAGAGCTTGTACCTAGCTTGGGCAGCACAAGACTACTGCTAACATGAATGTAAGAGAGTTGTGTTTGCTGTGAGGGAACACTTGGGAAAAGAACCATGTAAGGATCCAAATCTATCGTTGTGAGACAAATGTTTGGAGTCACTGTGCCATATTGCTCCCTGACCCGCCTTCTTCATGCTACCCTGGAGAGCACTGCAGTAACTGCACTGGCCAAAAAAGGTCACAGTTTTCTTGCTCAGAAACATCCATTTCAGATCTAGTGTCTTTTGTGGCAACACAGAGCGGGTTTTGTGTAGGCTTCCCTGACCTTTTTTGTTGGGCTGGGTAGGAAAGGAATGGACTGTGCAAGAGTTGAGGAATGTGTAACCTCTGCCAGGACAAGCCTTGCTTTAGTGACTATCTGTTGGCGTTAGGAAGCTGCTCTTCTCTGCAAGAGATGATGTGAGATGTGTTACAAGGCACATTCAGTAGGATACCCCTCCCACACACACACACACTCCCCCCCGTCCCCCCCGTCCCCACCAATTAGTGTAAAAGCATGTAGATTTAGGCAGGGAAAAATAGTTGATTGCATTTTGACAAATTTGCTACCATACTTAGTGAGCAGCATAAAGATCAGAGATCTGTATTAGTCAGTTTCTAATGGAGATTTAAAAAGAGGAACATCTTCACCCATCCAATATGTCATTTGACAAAAATGGGCTATCCAGAAAACTAAAACCATAACTAACTACTCTTAGTCTTTCTACCTTCTGACTGCTGAGAGCAATACCAGTTTCACCATTATTCAAATACTAAGGAGTGGAAAGGTTTGAATGTAAACTCAAGTTGACATTTTTACTTTTTCCAATGCATTAAAAATTACCAAAACCTGAGATAAAGTCCCAACAGAAAACAAAATGTGATAAGGTAGATGTCCGAGAATCATCTTGTTTTCTGAGTTTTTGGCTGCTTTTCTGCCTACAGCTGAACTTAAAACCCTTAACAGCATCGGAACCTCTGGATGTTACCACAATTTGCCCATATCTGGGTTTGAGAGGGTAGAGACCCTTACAGCAAGAATACAACAGTTCTCCTCTTTCCCTTCCTAACATTAGTTCTTATTCAGTCCTTTAATTTCTCTATCAATCCTTTCGCACTTCATGTCTGCCAGCAAACCCTGTTTCAGGAAGCTTGCTGTGCTGGTCATTTTCTCAAGTGCCATCCCTTTGCTACGCTACAAAATCTTGTATTGGGCTTGTCTTCAAAATAAATACACACTTGTCAGAGAGTAAATGGCATGGAAAAGAATTAGCTACCGAAACTTCGGCTCTGAAATGTTGTCTTCTGGCTGTAAACAGGCTGCCTGGTGAGGTAGTATCCTCAGCCACCTATGGCAGAAATGGGGTCTGCCCCTTTTCTGCAGGTGGCCTCTCCTCAGGTCCCTGCTGTTGTGGGCTGGGCGTGGGGCACTCACTGCTCAGTTTCATTTGAAAGCAGCTCTTTCCCAACTCACTTCTGAGGGCTCATTTCCTGCAGTTAAGAAACCACCAGCAGACCAAGGTCCTTAAGGAAGGGTGCACGTGGAGCCCTCAGGGTAGTAAGGGCATGTCCCCAGGGGCCACCATGCCATGTCTCAAGTGTGTAGGTTGCGGAAGGAGGGTCTTGAGAAACCAACATACCTGCAAAGCCCTGGGGAAGAGACGGCTTTTATCAATGCCAATGAGGATGTGTAGGATCTCCAATACAGATAACAACTGGCAAAGGCGCATCACAAGACCTATGGAGTAAAAGGTGTCTGCCAGTGAATCTACAAAGTGAAGAGGAAAATTAGAGGTTGGTTATATAGTAAAAGTCTGAACCAGCTAGAGTCTGCTTCTGCCCTATCACCACTGGAGATGACAAGAAATAAAGCTCACACAGTACTAAACATTTGGGTAACAGACACAAAGCTTCATGGAGGGGAGGAGGCAGCCCACTCTCTGTGTATGACTGATACAGAGGCAGGAAGCTGAGAAAAGAAGAGGACCCCCTACACTTGATGCATTGGCAGACACTGTGCAGAATGTGTTGGTTTAGGGATATCAGTTTAGGATATTTCTAAATATGAGGAAGCATTGAGGAAATGTATGAGGAATGTTTAAACAATGAGGAGATGTTGAATTCCTGCCTATATCTGTGCATCTTCCAAAAAGAGGCAGACCACAAAGTAGGTATTTTATCTGCCTACTGTCCATGATTATAAATCATCTTAAATTTGTAGTCTCTAGGTTTCTGGTTTTGTGCCTTAACCCCATGCAACAGAAAGAGAATTGGAGATAGTGATATGCAATATCTACAAAGATATTCCCTCCTAGTGGCTTCAGTAAGATTAATATTCACCCTAATGACTGAACCTACTCACATCTAGGGCTAAGTCAAATGTTACTAGGATGCTGCTGAATATTAAAGCTCATTAGGAAAACAAGAACTTCATTCCAAATGTCATACAAGCAGAATGTAGGTACGAGAAATTTCTTCATCCTTTTTATGGAAGAAACAATGTGTTTCTAATTGAAATTTTAGCCCCAGTATTGGGCATACACCTGTCCAGAATCCTAAGTTTATGTCTAATTTGGTGTCACTGTCTGTTACTGCCTTCTGAAATGTTTTAAGGAAAACAAAGAAGGAATCCTACCTTTTCCAAATGACATGAACCTGATGATCATATTTGTAAATATCCAGGAATGTCCACAGAATTGCATCAGGTCATACATGAAGAGGTAGGTGTTCATGGTAAAGCTGTGGAGGTGAAAATGGTACAGCAAACTGTATGACTTACTACAGTGTTCAAACTTTCTGACCTGTAGAAATGCACCCTCTTTGGACATGCGAGTAAATCAAAGGAAAACAGCTGAAATATAAACAGATCAGTGAAAACTGACTGTGCCTGGCCGTGGCCACAAAACAGTATTCTCCCAAGTGGATCAAAGGCTGCCTTTGTTGTTATACCTAGGAGATGCCCAGAAAAATTTTCTTGAGTTTCCTCCAGTGATCAGGGTGATCTGTGCCTCCAGAGGAAAAAGTTGAGTGCACAAAGAAACCTCCATTGGGTGCTGGATTCAAGCCTGAGCCCCTTGGCTTGGCTCTGTCTTCATAGTGTGACCAGATACAAAGGACTGCTTGTGGTTGCACCTACAACAACCCTGCTGAGGGCCTTGGACTCCCACAGGCACCAGCTCTGGGATTTCTCCATCTGGGTGATGTAAATCTTACCGCTTACAGAAGACATGCCTCTAGCATGCACTCAAGAGAGCTTAAAGTACAATGCAAATAATTTGCAGCGTCTCCAGCAGACAGCATTTGTAAGTATTTATAAAAATGTAAGTGAAGAAATTGAAAAGAAAGCCACATTTCAGTCTGCTTTTATTTGATGCATTCTGGAGGATATCTGTCTCTTTCCCCTTTTTAACCAAATGGCTCTACAGGTTTTCCACATAAACATGAAATTAGGGTCTTTGTTTTTCTGCACAGCTTCTGTTTTAAGTTGCATTTAATAAAGTGAATCTTATCCTGTTTGAGAAGACTAATCTTTGCAGCTCTTCTAACCTAATTTTCATAGGTTATCTGACCTTTGGCAAAACTTCATAGGCTCCTGAGATGCTTAATTTCCATTTTTCATAAATGTCCTGTCTTCTGATTCATTCCAGAGAGAGAGGCTTGCCTGTCCTCCAGCTATGAAAAGAACTGCCTACATTTTTGGGAAGTGAATTTGTGAATTTTGTACTAGAATTTATCTCCAGTGTTTAAGCAATTAACTTCCTGACCCAATAAGTAACAAAAGCTCTTTAAATTGCCCCTTGATCCAGTGTATTCATAGGGTATGTGCTATCAAATCTCTGCCATCAAATTTTGTCTCATTTGTATCTGTGCACTAACAAACACAGTGTTTAGAAGCATCTAAATATGATAAATGCATACACTTCATTCCCACTATTGGACCACAACCATAAATAACAATACACACCTCTATAAACTGATGTAAATTAAACTGGTCTTCTAAATTTTTAATCAAAGTTTATCCTAGGGAGGTCATAGAAAATGCCTTTCTTCCTCTCTTCCTGTCTTGCAGGATGGCCACTATTCAGACAAATATTTCCATAAGCACAGAAAGATTTGTTCGCATAATTTACCTCCCAAGAGGAAGCAGTAGCCTTTGGTATTATGAAAATAAGGCATATGAGGACCCAGACGAATGTATTCCATAAATACTCCTTTTGGGAAAAGTGTGATAGAACTGAACTGCACTAAATTCCAGTGAGCTCTATAAATATGGAATCCAGATCCCGTCTGCTTTATTACTGAATGACACTTTGTTCTCTCTTATGGTAAGAAAAACACGGGACACTGTACATTACAAAAAGACAAAAAAATTAAGAACATACATTGTTCTGATTTAAGAAACAGCCTTATTGCTGGATGGATAGGAATTACTGTAATGGGTATGAAAGTTACAGGAGCAGTTATAAAAATCTTGAGGCTTTCCAGTCACCACCTTCACCATTCTCTTTGGACTGATACTGCCATGTGGGCTTTGCGCAGGATGCAAGCTGAGCATATAGTTTCTCTTTTCTTCTGAACTTTAGTTTGCTACATTGGTCCCTCACCCTCAGAACTTGTCTTTCAGTGGTTTGGGCTTATTTTCTTAACTCTTCCTGCACTGGCTAGCCGGAAAATTCTTGTCTTTACAATTCTTAAACTGGTTAATCTCAGCTAAACAGGGCGTAAGCAAGAAGACATTTGTAAACGCAGCTTCACCTTAATGATTTGGCAAAATATGGGAGCTGTTGCATGTTAGAAATCATCTTCTTTAAAATGTACTGGCGGCTACTGAAATGTATGCACTCTGTTGGCATTTATGAAGGGCCCCAAATTCCCAGTGAAGCATAGAGATGTGCTGGCAGATGGCATGCTGGTGTCACTTGGAAGACTGATCCCAGCCCCAGAGCTGCCAGCCTGATGTATCGACACAGGCCGAAAAATCACATAAATGTGACTGTTACGTTTTATTCCTTCTAGCATGAAGGTCCTCAGGTAGTTGCTATCACCTGAGGTAAGCACAAGGGTGGGTGCCTGCAGTGTCTGAAGGGGGTCAGGACCACAAGCTAATGTGATAGGACAGCAGTGGCACCCAGCTCAGTGCAGCCCTTGCCCTGGCTAGCTGTCTCCTGCAAGGTGCCAGGGTGAAGGCCACACTCGGGTCCCTCTCACAGGGTGTCCCAGCCAGGCCTGCATAAACCAAGCACTTCTCTGCCTTCAGAGCCGTTGCTGCCTCTCCATGCGCCCACAGTGGCTGGCCACACATGAGGAAGAAACGCTCGCACTGAAACCAGAGAGCAGTGCTCCTTTCTGGTTTTCCTCCTTCAGGAAAGGTCTGCTAGAAAAGCCCTTCCACTGACACAGTTTCCTTTTCAGTCACACTGGTCTGAACTTCGACCCCTTCCCACTCCGATGACAACTGCAAGCAGTAGAGCTCGGGAGGCAGAACACTACAGAGCAGCAGCACAAAACGTACATTTCTCACACAGGCACATCCCGCCCCACTTCTCTGTCCCCTTCCTTTTTGCATTGAGCAGGGTGGGTTGCATGCTCTGCAGAGGCATTACCTGCTGCGGGGGTCGCACTGCTGCTGCTGCTCCTGGTCTTTCTCCTTTTTCCTCTCTACAGCTGCAGCAGCTGTTTGTTAGATCACCCCTCCTCTTTCCTCTTCCCCCACCCCACGACGTCACCATATGCAGCACTAAGCAGAAAAAACACTGCACTTCCTGAGAAAGGAGTTTCTGACCCCAAATATCTCCACCCCATTTGTCCTGCTGCTCAACCAGCCTAGCCTGAGCTAACCTAACCTAAACTGGTTTCTTGCTGTTACACCAGTAAGCTGGTCTGTAAATCCCACCAACTTTGTCTCTGAACCCAGAGCAGTTTGAAGGATTACTGGAGAGAAGAAATGCAAAATTAATTTCTCTTTTTTCTCTTCTGTTTAAATCTTCAGCACTACAACAACGCTAACAACACAATCAAATGATAAGGAAGGCTGGGAGCATAGCATTGAAGGAGTACTCTAAACTACTTCAGATAGAGAATTTTCCACTTCTTCTCTAGAAATGTCTATTTATTCATGCCTCTGTGAAACATGGGCACTACTGGCAAAGAAAATGTATCATAGTTTACATCTGTCCTTACGTGTCTGAGATATCTCAGCATAAATCAGATGAAGAATATCATGTTTACAAACTCCCTTCTACCACTAAGTTAGTTTTCATGCTGTCACTCATGCTGAAAGCACATCGCATCCTACAGTGACATCTGAAATCTGATGTTAAGACTGAAGAAAGTGATAATGAGCATAGGCTGTTATGTGAGTACAAAAAGTTGGGGGGGAGGGGAGGAGGAAATGCCTTACTGGGTCTCATCCCTACTGTGAGTGGTGTTGACTCTTGGCAAGACCATCTCCAAACCTAGTGGTATCCTGGAAAGGTGAGAAATGCCTCCCTTACAGGTGGACGGTCGTCTGGCAAACACGCTGGGGGATCCTGTGTTTTTCCTGGTTATACCTCCCATCTGGGACCTTCACAGAAAGGTCATGCATTTATGCCTGGCTTTCCAGCTGGTGCAGCATCTCACTTTTACTGCTCAAGAAACATCATCATTATCTAGGCTAAAGACTATTTCCTTCTCAGGAGGAAATAATAAATCAGTGTTAAATAAAGGGTTAAGCAATTAAACAAATAGCTATTGAAAGGCTCAGCCCATAGCTCTTGCAAAACAGCTCCCACACTGCGTGCGTCTGGGAGGACAACTGGTGTGACTAGTGCTGGCAGGAGCTGAGCTCACAACTGTAACAAGATCCAGCAACAGGAAGAACAGCTCTTTACAAACATCAGGCAAATATATAAAAGCAACAAAAGCTGAGCTAGCTCTGTGAGGTGCAAAATCCCTCTTTGTGGGCAGCTGCCAAGTTACAGCTCCCATGGATGATAGGAACACCTGCAAGAAGCTGGTGAGCTGGGTACCAGTTCTGACCAGTGCTGCTGACCCCCTTATGGCACAGCCTGCCAGGAGGTGGGGGCAGCTGGGGCTGCCTTGGCTGCCTGCAGCCCACTGGGCAATGGAGACCCTGCACCAGACAGTGCCACCCTGACCCAGGCATGGCTTCAGAGCAGAGCAACTTGTGCTGAAGGGGTGGTGCCCACCATGGGAGCATTTTGAAGGATTTTCTTTGCCAGAAGCTTGGCCCTGTGGACTGGATGCCCATTGCTTGCTGAAAAAAATACGTTATGATGGCATGTGAAAGGAGTGATGTTGTCCTTCGAAAGGAATGATAGTGGTGCGCTCCAAGCCTGCCTGGTGATGAAGAACAAGACACTGCAAGGGACAATAACTAGAAAATCTGTTCCAAAGGTGCACTTCTGACCTGAACTATAACACTATTATAAATATGCCCATTTCAGTGGCAATGCACTGCAGCTGTGGAGCCAAAGTACGGGGGTCATAAAACCACTATTACATGGATATCGAAATTCTTTCTTGGGAGACAAAGAATTCAACTCAGGCAGTGGGCTGTAATGGAACTGTCCAATCAGACCTGTTTTTTACAAACAGAATCCTTCTCTGAAATATAAGCTTTTTTTCTATGTACAGTTTGCAGTTGAAAACACATGTAAGGTCCCTTTAGCTCTGTGATTTGCAGTGGTGGTTTTGTAGTGCGATGGCCTGAGGGTATGAGAAAGAAAAATCAGTAACAAGAGGTAAAAGCTTTTCTTATTAGAGTAGATAGAAGTGGGAACACTTCCAGGCACACAGGATTTGGAGAAAGGCTTTTATGCTTAAAACATTTAACAGTGTAAGCTGCAAAGACATTCAGATGAAAGCAAATATTAAATGACAATAGTGGGATACATGTTAGCTGGATATGGGAAGACTAGAGTAAGCCCTGGAGGAAAAAATCTAGCCTTTCTTTTTGAAAAATAAACCTTGCTCTTTTTTACTCCGGCAACTCCTTTTGCTGACAAACTTCCATCTAGAAACTACTTCACCAGCACCAAATAATTACTTGTCTGTAACTGCTAACATCTCTTTAAAAAAACAACCAAGCTTCAGGACTGTTCAGCATGTGTTAAGCCTGATATTCAAAATCTAACCAGCTTGTAACCATGTTTGATTTCTTTGTGTCATGAGGTGGGAAAACATGTTCTATCTGGGCATGGTGCTTATGTCAGGAACCATTACAAGGAAATGCTTTATGCAGAAAGGTAAGAGCAGCCCTGAAATGTTTCATGCAAAATGGAAAGAAACTCATTCTCTTTAAATAAGAAACATCACCGGAATGAAGCATCTGCTCCTTTTACGTTTTTTTTCCCAAACCCTTGCTATACAAGCACTACACAGATGTGTTTCAAGAAAAGAAACCATATGTCTTAAAATTCATTTTCAATGTTCCTAACTGGTAACTTTATGTCTCCTTTCCTCCATGATTAGAATTTTTGGCTACCTGAATTCAATTTTTTTTCCAGGGGATTACACTAGTTTAAACACTGGTAAATCACAGCTCTTGAACACGTACTTAATTGGAAGCACACACTCCAGCATGACTTCAGTTAAAGGAATAAATCCTGGGCTGTCAGGGGCCATGGGTCTAATGTGGTGCAATATAGGACACTCTTACTTCTCACTAGCAGGCAGAGTATTGCACAGTGCTGGTTGGTGTTTAAGTTGTGTGACCAACATCTGCCAGTGAGAAAAGGAATGCTGTGTGGAGGCAGCAGAGAAAGCAAAGTCATCTCCACACAGGAGTAACAGGGAAAAGCATCAATGTTTTTGTCCACGCCCTCAAACTGGGCAAAAGAGGAAGCAGCAGCCATGGCAGCCTCCACACACCCTGGCCATTCTGTAAACTCAGCAGAGACCCTGGCTTGCAAACAGGTCCTGCCTTGCTGAAGCTGACTTGTTGGCATCCTCTAACAGAGTCACACCAAACAGAATTCCTGGCTCCTTTAGGATGAGGACAGGGGTATGGGATGAACGAACATTGTGCCACAGAGGCCCACCAAGCAGATACAGAGCTGGCAGGAGTTCCAGCTTTACAATTCACCAGGTGAAAAAAGGACGAAGATTGGAAATGCTTCTAGGGGGGGGAAAATCCCAGTCAGTCTGTTTGGCTTTGGCCAAAAGACAATATAATCAATGACTATCTTTTGCATTTACGGTCTTTCAGGACAGTTCAGTTCCAAGGCAGGCTTGGTGGAAGCTGAAGCAGGACAAGAGAAAAGATGAGGGAAGCCAGACAAGAACCTTCTGGTAGTTTCTGCCAGACTTCCCAAAATGTCACTTGGAGGAGATGTGACAGCCTTATTCTCCTTACTTGTCACTTCCTGGGAGTCTTTGAGGGAGCACATCATCTGGCCTCTAGATTGACCTCTGTACTCACAATGAGCCCTACACCTCTGTCAGAATACATTGATTTTGGGGATTCATTATTTTCAAGCATTGATCTCCCAGACTACAAAGAGGAGCTGAGGATGAACACCAGGAGGCCTGCACAGATGACCAAAGAGCTCCTAAACAAACTCCAGCATTAAAAGGAGGCCTACAGAGTGGGGAAGCTAGGATGAGTAGCTTGGGAAGAATAAAGAGAAATAGAGTAGATCCTATGAAGACAGGCTGAGAGAGTTGGGTTTGTTCACCTGGAGAAATCTCATGAGCGACCTTACAGCAGCCTTCCAGTAACTAAAGGGGTCCTGCAAGAAATCTGGAAAGGGATATTTTACAAGGACATGTAGTGACAGGACAAAGGGGAATGGCTTTAAACTGACAGAGGGGATATTGAAGGTAGACATAAAGAAAAATTCTTCCCTGTGAGGGTGGTGAGGCACTGGCACAGGTTGCCCAGAGAAGCTGTGGCTGCCCCATCCCTGTCAGTGTTCAAGGCCAGGTTGGACGGGGGTTAGAGCAACCTGCTCTAGTGGAGGATGGGGGTTGGAACTGGATGATTTTTAAGGTCTCTGCTCTAACCAAAATCTTCCGTGATATTGCCCAATCCCCAGGAAGGGGTAAATAAAACTACTGAATATGCTCTCAGCATAGGATAAAAATGTTTCTGTAATACACCTTAATCCTGGTTTTCATAAAACTGTTTCTACTTGGAAGCAACTTAGTTTTTATGATGCAAAGGATGGCTTCTTTTTAGCCTGATCATTATAACCTGGTTCTACTATTCAAAAAGAATCTAATCTGCATGTTCAAGGACAATATAATCCATTTTTTAGGGTAACAATTTTTTACAATTTAGTGTTCTTATAGGGAGAATTGTAAAAAGCGTCACTCATTTTACTTGTTGTTTTGTTGGGATCTTTTTAACATCCTTTACCCTTCAGTATCGGTTCCTGGCCTTCCTTCTCATTCTCAAGCAGTCTCTTTTCAGAAGAGTGGGAAATTCAATGGTTTTGCTAAGGATGCAGTGAAAGAATTAACTGAATATCAAAGATAGACATATGCAGTTCCAAAATAAGACATGCTTCTACAGTCTCTGTGCCTCCCAGTTCACTGCACTCTGTTTCATTGCTGGATGAGACCCATGGGCCCATCAAATATAGATCATAGAATAGTTAGGGTTGGAAAGGACCTTAAGATCATCTAGTTTCAAACCCCCTGCCATGGGCAGAGACACCACACACTAAACCACGTCACCCAAGACTCTGTCCACAATAATAAGGAGGAGTTACTGCTTAATGGTTGGGAGAGTTCCCTTTTTTAAGTGTTAACCATTACCAAGTCACTCATAATGGAAGTTGTGATAAAAGCATCTGATATTTTCTATGAGTGTAATGCACAAATAGTGACTGTTACCCTGCTATGAGGAACTGGGAAGGACAGAGAGATGTGCCCTATTTTTCTAAGAGAAAAAAAAAAGAAAAAAAAAAAAGAGGAAAAATGAAGGGCTTTAGTATCTTTAAATATTTCTAGTGCCCACTAATAAATTCAGCATAAATCTTTTTTAAATACATGTGAGTAGCTGTGACAGGATATAATGCTTGTCCCAAGCACAACAGTGTGAGTTCTGTTTCAAGCAGCAGAAGCTTATTTTTATCTGTTACAAAATTAGAATCACAAGAAAAGCTCTCATAAAGCCAGATCTGGAGAACAGAGCTGAGCCCACCTTGAACTGGAAGAGAAAGTTTATTAACTGCTTAAAGAGAGAGCAACATTTCTAAAATATCTGAAGTCAAAGAGGCACTTTCCCCCACACCCCTCCCAAAGAAAAGCTCCCTCTTTTATATAAATATCTCTGTCAAGATACTTCCTTTCTGGGAACACAAACTGTAACACACAGTAGCTCAGCTAAGCCCAGAGGAAGTTTGGTTGGTTCTGGCCTAACAAGATAAACTTGAAGAATACAGTCAGCAGTCAAGAGTTACAGTGAGTAGACATCGTGGTTAACTGGTGTACAGGGGGGAGATGCACTATTTGAAATCTCAGTATTTAATCTCCTTAATGTGGATTTTGAATTTGCAAATACATTACCATGTTTTAACAGCTATTTTCTGCAGAGGAGCGTTAGCTGTATTTACTTCCACACTTCCAAAAGCAGATTGTATTATTTGCTTAGAAGATTGAATTCTTCATTGCTGAAGGTAAAGTGGTAGGTAGGTTTAGGCTTAGGATCCTAATTGCAAGCAGTTGGGCTCAAGAAGGTTGGTCTTGGAAAATTAATCTACCTTGAAACCTCTTAATGGAGAGAACTCAGGCAGGACATGTATTTTTCTGTACTCATACTCATCACTTACCACTTCACTCTCACTCAGGCTCCCCTGAAATTAAAGCAGAGAGTTGCTAGTTCACGTGAATTGGGGATTTCAAATTTAATTTTGTACAGAGACAAAATGAGCTCATCCAGGGCACAACCAATGAAGAGCTTAAATAGCATCTGAAAGCAAATGGCAGTGCATTGCTGCAGTGGGAGAAGTGCTGGAGTGGCAGGAGTGCAGCTGCCCTCCAGTTTGCAGAATGGGCTGTAGCACTTGCATGTCTGCTGGCTGAGAAGAAATGTTGTCCTCATTTTCCCTGTCAGAGTTTGCTCCTCTAGGAACCCTCAGCACTGAAAAGTTCTTGTTCCTTACCAGAATTTGCTGGTGTCAGTTGAAATGTGGGAAACGCTGATATGAATGAGTCATCCTTGCTTATATGAGCCTTAGCAGGAAGATTTTTGGATATTAAAAAGCACAGTCACCTTACTGGAAACTATCAAATGCGATCTTACTTATTTTGTTCACCTTTTTGTGCTTTGCATTAAATTTCTAAAGGAAAGTAAATTCATTCTGCCAGTGAAAACTGCATGCTTGTCATCCCCCATTTCTTGGTCTCCCCTCCGGTTGCTTCCTGGAAGGGCCCAGCATTATTCCATAACTGGGAGGGGAAAGACAGTTCAGGACCACCTCTGACGAGGGGCAGGCTGAGTTTGAAGTGAGGACTGGCAGGATGCAGCAGTCCATGGGCACTGTCTCCCCATGAGCAGTTCCTGACCCTCTCCCAGCCCACACCCTCAGCCTGGTCTGCCTGCTCCACCACAGGCACTGGCACAACTTCCTCACGGGTGCTCAGAAGGAGTTCACAGCTGTCCTTCCTAGCAACATGGGCTAATCCTGGATGATTATGTGGAGAGTTATTTCCAAAGACTTTTGTTCTGTTTTGCTTTGGGTTTTTTCTCTGTTTTGGGTTTGGATTTGTTTTCTTTTTTGCTGGTTGGTTGGTTTTATTTTTTTTCGCCAATTTAAAAATGAAGTAAAGCCAGAGCTGACAGAACAGGGCAAACCCACAGAAGAATTGCTTTGGAAAGCTGTAGTTGACTGTGACTTGTAAATCCTTTTTTCCAGACTAAAGTCTGGAATAAGCATTCTTCAGTTTTGCTGCAGCTATTTTGAAGTTTCATGTGGGGTACAAGACATTTGACCCCAATCCTGTAACTCCATTCCAGAAAACACTCTGCATAGATGAAACTCTATCAATTTTAGTGCAGTTTCCCCAAAAGTGCAGTACAGCACATGTAAACAAGGGCAGTGAGACTAGCCATGCCTCAACTGAGACTGGGACCTGTGCAGCACAGCACTGCCGCACCAATCTTTCGAGAAAATTTGTAAAACTTTTTTGACCTACAAGCATCTTGGAAGGATTTTGCTTCACATCTGTTAGATTTTCAACCAGAATTTGAGACTTCATGTTCACTATTTACTCATTTACATTTGAAAATTATGTATGTAAAACCTGTATTTTGCTATTTGTTTAACTTCTAGGAAAAAATGAACTGGAAAAAAATAACAGAGTTTCAGTTAGCCAGGAGTATAATATATAGCCAATGTGGTAACATGACAGTGATGAAATACAGATAGTGCCAAAATGTTATAATGGCATGAGAGAGGGTCGTCTTCACTTTCAGTTTTCTTCTTTTACCTTAAGGACTCTTAATGTTCCTTGAAAAAGTGAGAATAAAACAAAGATATATTGGCTTGCTATTTTCTTTTTCCTTTTTATGTGCTGAGCAACTATGTCTGTTCCAGGATCCCCATCTTGAAATGAGTCTTCTGTCTCAGTATAAGTAATTTCTATTAGGTCACAATTGCCCCAAAAGTAACTGAAATCAAATGCTGGTTTATGAGCTCATGCCCACCATCTCTTGAGATTTCCTTCTTTTGGTAATCATAAAATCATAGAATAGCTAGGGTTGGACAGGACCCTAAGATCATCTAGTTCCAACCCCCCTGCCATGGGCAGGGACACCTCACACTAAACCATGCCACCCAAGGCTCTGTTCAACCTGGCCTTGAACACCGCCAGGGATGGAGCATTCACAGCTTCCCTGGGCAGCTCATTCCAGTGCCTCACCACCCTCACAGTAAAGAACTTCTTCCTTATATCTAATCTAAACTTCCCCTGTTTAAGTTTTAACCCGTTACCCCTTGTCCGTCACTACAGTCTCTAATGAAGAGTCCCTCTCCAGCATCCTTGTAGGCCCCCTTCGGATACTGGAAGGCTGCTATGAGCTTTCCACGCAGCCTTCTCTTCTCCAGGCTGAACAGCCCCAACTTTCTCAGCCTATCTTCACAGGGGAGGTGCTCCAGTCCCCTGATCATCCTCATGGCCCTCTTCTGGACTTGTTCCAACAGTTCTGTGCCCTTTTTATGTTGAGGACACCAGAACTGCACACAATTTGAAGTCCTTTCTTCAACCCAATAGCAGTTTATTGATAAGCAATGCACTTATAAAGAGCTGAAACACTGTCTTTCCAAAATATATATACAGTCACCTCAATTCTTACACTTGTCTATAATTTCAGTTTGCCCTCTAGTGACCATTCTGGGTTTTTTTGCTGCACTGAAAAGTACCCTGTTGACTGAAATATGTCAAAATATTTTTATTTGGCAATGAGATTTTTAAGAATAGTTATGAACTAAAAGAAAGCTAAGAACAATTAGTGGCCCACGAATTAATGTATTCCTACTGCATGCAAGTGAGACAATAAAAACTGGGATTCTTCATGAGAGAGCAGCTGAAAATATCTTATGTTATTTCCATAATAATAAAAATGAGGACATTTCAGTAACAGTTTACTGCACTGAAACTAGGATAGCAGAACGAGAAAGATGAGTAGGCTGAAGTGGTGTAAAAAGAACCAAACAAGCAGCAGAAATAATACTGAAAAAGTCTTGCAGTGGGGCCATTTCAAGTGCTGTTCATTACAAAGCCCAAGAAATGTACATTTTGTTTTAACATTTGTGGCAGGGTGTCACCAGGTGGAAAAATGGCTCTTATTCTTTGCTCTGCTTCTTTGGTCTTTTCTGTTGTTCTGGACCACAGTGAAGTTCTTAGCTGGCTTTATTTCTGCTATTTCAGCTTCAGGCTCGATACCTGTGTCTCTTGTCACTTCTTTAGCTTGCATCCATGAATGATAGTGGGTAGAGTATGTACACCTGCAAAAGAGACTCGTGTCATAGGTATGGTACCTGAGATCTGGCATGCCATTGCTGCTGTTCCTACCAGTCAATTTTTTGTTTAGACGTACCTTTTTACTACCACCACTTTGAATGATACTCTTCTTAATGGCTGGAGATCAGGAAAAGTTTTAAAGTGGTTCCTCATCTGATGCTTAAACCAATGTGGCTGTAGGATACTTTAGAGAAGTTATTTCAAAGAAGCTTGTGAAATAAGCTAAAGTGAATTGGAAGCACAGCATTTACTTAAATGCATTACATTTGCGAAATTCTATTTCAGCAACATAATTATTTAAATACAATCAAAACTAACAAGAAGCACTGCCACAAGATAGATCATAGAACAAATAATAAATACAAATATTTTTAAAGCCAAGTTATGTGAGGTCAAAATCTTTGTACCTTAGTTGTTGAGCTTCCTTACAACTTTATCAACCAACTGAAGACACCTTCTCATTTCTGCACGGCTTATTTCCCAGGAGCACAGGCTGTACTGTTTGTCTTTAAGAAAACAGTCTATTTCTTTGAAGTACTTCTTCAGTTTCAGCCTGTTGGGGTCTTTACTCCAAAAATGCAGGGTCTGCTTCTTGATTACACATGCCTCCAATTGCTCAATTTGCTGATAAAGTCCATTTTGGAACTGTCCTAAAGCTGTCTCATCCCAAGCAGCTAGAGTCAGATTCTTGCTAAAGATGTAGAAGATATTTTGGAAGATCTCTTCAATGGCCACTTTGACAGTCTCTTTCTGTCTGGGCTTTAGAACCTGGTTAGGAAATCTGAAGGACGTTTTCTCTCTTAGACATTGTTGAGGAAACTTTTCACTCATTTTGTCCAAAAGTTGCATGCTGTTCTTGACCACTTTTCTTCGCTGTAAAGGAAGGTGATTACACTGATGACAGGAGGTAGTGCTGGTGCACAACAGTATGATGCCAATTTCTATTAAGCCAAAAGCATTCATGATAAAAGCTCTTAAGTTCCTCCTTTCCTGTGTATAAATTCTGCAAGACAGGGTGGGATGCTATAAAGGTCATTCTTAGGCATCAGTTTCTTCAAAATCTTGAAATTTAATTGTTCTGTAGGAGAAGTTTTCTTTCATCATTACTTGGTTTTTAAGGTTTTCCCCCTTGTGTATGCTTTTGACACCACTTTCATTTTCTGCCTTATGACTTGTCTTCCCCCCCCCCCACTTTCTTTTTATTTCAGATGAATATTAAGATATTATATATCCCTCTTCCTCAGAAATTCTACAGGAAGTATAATGAGTATTTAGAAGGAAAAGTTACAATTTTTTTTTTTTTTTTTTTAGTGTTTTAGCAACGGGAGAACATGTTCCATATAACCTGTTCCAAATAACACTCTCAATGACGGGTCAGAGATCTGCTGAATAATATTGCCATCCTGTCTCCTCATCATGATTTATACTTCCAAAAATCAGTTAAATTTTCTCCACCTATTTTGATTCAGGAAAAATATTTTCTTTCTCCTCACCTTTCTCTTGACCATTCAGACATAAGGAGAGATGTCATATCATTAAAATATGCGTGTGTGTATACATATTTAAAAACACATATATGCATCAATATACCTATGTGTATTTTAATGCATATACACTGCTAATTTAACAAGGCCTCAATCTCAATTAGGGACTACAAGTGCCAAGTAAATACAAATACCCATGTGGGAACAGGTTAAATAATTGGATGAAATACTCTTCTCCCCCTTATGAGCAACTGAGCAATAATTGGTATCAATGCCAGTAGAGCAGAGGTCTGAATTCTGATAACAAATGGGAAGAGAAATTAATAGAGAAAACAAAAAGCACTCTAAAATACTGCCATTTTCTTTCCCTATATAACAGAGGGGGTTAGCACTGGGACTGTGTCTGGCTCCTGTCTTTGATTTTATTTGGTGAAAGCTAGTGTTAAACTATCATTTTTGCTGCCTCACCAGCCTCGTGTGCAAACATCTGTCATTGCAATGGCAATTCTCTGTAGGTGATTATGTCTTGATGAAGAGATCAGATAAACTACTTTTTAGTCTGAGATCTGGCTCTACTTTTGTTTTACTGTTGCAGCCACTGCTATATGGTTGGCTTCATTCCCAGACTGTGAATCTGATGAACAGGCAGATATATGAAACTATTTTAGGGCTTTGTTTTTGTTCAACATACAGGTATTTGGGAGGCTTAAAAAAATCATAAATTAAGCGGAGCTCTATTATTCACATGAGCAAACTCTTTGGATGCCTTGATGTTGCTTAAGCAACTTTGGATTGGAGGTACTGCTAGTGGGAGGAAAAAAAGAAACCCTATCACCTATGACAGTATTAAATACAGAAAGTAAGAACAATCATATAAAATGCATAACATAAGATGAAATCTTTTCACTTAATGGCAATGTTTATTACTTTGGAAAAACTGTCCTGAAGTGCCACTGAGATATATCACTTTTGCAAAAATACACATATTCCAATCATCACGAAATCAATAAAAATGGTTATAGTTCAAGAAAAAATATACTGCTACACCTATTTCCATAAATTATACTCAAGTATTTTTTTGCAAACTGTAATCATTATATGACCTTAATCCTTCTACTGACTTAAACAGGTAAACTTCTTCATATTCATTTTATCTCCCAGACACCCAAGTTCTTTCTTTCATCTTGCCATTAAAGAAAAAATAGTCTTTTACATGTTTCCACCTTGAGGAAGAGCTGCAGATGCCATCCTGGGTGTCACAAACAGTAGAGAGGGGGAAAAACAGAAGATTGTCTCTTTCAGATTTCTTACAATGGTAGAGCTGGTACAGGTATTTTATCCTTTTGTCTGTGTTAATAGATTGACACTCAGGTTTTTGTTTTATTTTGTTTTTAATAACAACAAATCTTTCTTCTCCACTCAGCCAGTTTCTTGATTATTGCACTGAGTAAAGCATCACTTGCATGATTCAAGATGCAGTCTCCTCTGACCATTTATCTTTATTGCTTAATTCAGAAACAAGCTGTTCATTAAAAGTAATGAGTGAAAGAGCTATCTGAGTGATAAGAAGCTGCAGCTCAGATTGTTGTTTATTTCTCTGCCTGCAGTTGAGGCACAGACCACTCTAACCTAGAATGAAGAGGAAATAGGTCTACAAAGCTCAACTGTATTTCCAGGTAGACCTAAAATCATTATTCTAGAAAGATTATTTGATCTTCAATCCTTTCATATTAAGAGAGGCTGAGAGAGTTGGGGTAGTGACAGGACAAAAGGCAACGGTTTTAAACTGATATAGAGGAGATTTAGGTAGATATTAGGGAAAAATTCTTTACCATGAGGGTGCTGAGGCACTGGAACAGGTTGCCCAGAGAAGTTGTGGCTGCCCCACCCCTCAAAGTGTTCACATCAAGGTTGCTTTGTCATATGAACAACCTGGTTTAGTGGAAGAAGTCCCTCCCCATGGCAGGGGAGTTGGAACTAGAGCTTTAAGGACCCTTACAGCCCAAACCAGTCCATGATTCTATGGTTCAATTCCATGCAAGAAAGATCTGCCCTTAAAAAGTCGTCTACCTATATATGTATTCATTCCAGGGGCGTTAAGACTAAAGCTTATATTAAAGCATAAAATTATATGCATAATTTTTATGTATTTCTAAAAACTGCAAAATACCATGTTGCTTCCCTAATGGCAGTTTTTCACTTTATTTTCTAATGCAACAGAGGAGTTAAATGAATATTTGATATCCCTTATGACACGGGTTCTTTTATCTCGGGCACCAAGGCAAGCGTTGACTTTAAGTTCAGCCTACATGTATGCTGGCAAATGGAGCAGTGCGAGGGAACGTTCCTGCAAAATAGTGTGGTTTTGGCCACTGGTAACTACCCCATATTAAATCACTTCATATAACCCTACATGAGCTTTCTGATATCAAAATAACCAGTTCTTCTCAACATTTTGTCTACTCTAGCTATCAGTTTCTTTTCTCCTTTAATAGTGTCTCCAAAACACACTATGCCACAAAGAAGTTCAAATATGTTCAGCTTTTCACTGCACAAGGTAGTTTCCTTCCCAGCTAGTCACTGCCTATGTTAAAACAGGTTTTCTCCATTATGTTTTCCATCACAGCTATAACTTGCTAGTCAATAACCTTTATACATATAGATTCTTTCTCTTTTTTTTTTTTTTTTTTAAGCAAAACCTTCAAATCCAGGCAAGACTGGATTCTTTGCTTTTCTCTTAAGACCATGTGGCTGGCCAGGTGCAAGCGTTATGCTGTGATGAACAAAGGCAAGGGCAGCCAAAAGCGACCATTACACTGATCAAAAATAGGATAGTAAAGGTTTAGTATTATTGCTGGAACCACTCCACATGAATGGATAAAGCAAGAAACATATATACACACAAAATCTGCCATGAAGATGAATACCTTATTCAGTTTTAAATTATTAAAGCACAGTTAATTTAGCTCATACGCTACAATTTCATTCACAATCACAGTCTGCATTGAGAAGTTAGGATCTAACTTAGGCATGTAACCTTCCCATCTCAACAGAAAATCTCTTGGTGTCCTGTTGACCTGTCTCAACACAAGTAACTGTCTTATCTTATGTTGAATAATTCACTAAAACTATTTCTGCAGTACATGCTTGTTCTTGCAAAGTTTTGTTTCAAGAAGTACAATTTTACAAATAAGTGTATAAACTAATAACTAAAAAACCCCAAAGTGCTATAAATTCAGTTTACCAGAAAAGAAATTTAACAGAGCAATCCTCAATGAGGCAGCAGCAAAGGGGTATTATCTACAAAAGCAGTAGAAACACAGAAGTAAAGAAACCTTATTATTTCCATTTATGTCACTAAAGGTTTGTCATCTTAATTATAAAAACATAGTGAAGAGCTTTTCTTCTGTTTAAAAAAAGAAGCAGGACCTGCTGCCCTTTTGGTAGGAAACTAGATTATCTGAGAATGTATTTACTTCCTTGCACTGACAGCTTGGAAATCAGCACATAGTGGGGCTGCCTTTTTGCCCTCACCAAGGCTTTTGCATCTGGTAATGTGAACTATAAAAAAACCTGGGCACAAACAGCTTCTTTGGATGCTTTGCTGGAAATATGGCATGATTTAACATACTGTACAGACATTTACTCTGAAAAAGTGCTCAGACTTCATACACTTGAATACGCATGGCATTCATTTTTTTAGTAAGTGAATAACTGAAGAATTACCAGACTATTCTGAGTGGCAGCATTCTTAATATGGAGGATCTCTCGCAATCATTTTAAAATGAGAAAAAACACAGGTGCCCAAGCTAAAATTGCTTTTCAAACTTTTTGTTTTTCTCAAAAAGCCAGACATTTTCAAAGATAAGCCTGCATTTGAACAGTAATCTTTATGAAATCTAAACAGTCTAAAGAGAAAATACTTTGGTATTCTCATGGAGAATACCATGACAAAAGTCATGAAAAATACTTGAGCATATAAATAAAAATGGGAAAAACTAAATGTATTTAAATATGCTGAAAAATTAGCATAAAATATGAAGCAAATACATAAGGAAATGGGCAACTATGTGAAGTAATTTTAGTTTTACAGTTACAGAGACAAGCAACAGGAGCCAACTCAGACCATTCTGGCAGGTCAGGACAGGGAGGGATTGATATCATGCATTCGAGGGCCACAGCTGGATTTCTCTCTTCTCTGGCATCACAAGGGTGACCAACAATGGATTGCGTTCCCTGAAAAAAAAACCATCCAAGGCAGCACCTCCTGGAGGTGGACGCCAGTGCAGAGACAGGCTGCTGAGCAGAAACAGCTGGGAGAGGGAAAATGCAGCCTCACAAGATTTTTAAAGGGGGCATATTCATGAGACAGGGAAGTGAGCTCCCTTTGAGGGACTCATGTCCCACTCTACCCCAGATGCTCTGAGCCCTTCTCTAGCTGGGCCTCAGCTCCTGACACAGGCAGGGAGGTCTTGCCCAGGTAGGCAAGAAACTTCAGGCTGTCCTTGTCAGTAGCCAAAACCCTGGCTGCCAGGGTGTCCTGGGTTCAGCAGTAGCGGTCATTTTTTCTCCTGCTTGGTAGCTCGTGCAGTGCTGTGTTTTTGACTTTCGGCCTGGGAACAGAGCTGGTAGCTCCGATGTTTTTCGTTACTGCCCAAATGTTTGGTTTGGCCAAGGACGTTGTGAGCCTCATGCTCTGCCAGGGAGGAGGGAAAGCTGGGAAGAAGCAGAGACAGGACACCTGACCCAAACTGACCAAAGTATTCCATACCACAGCACATCATGTCCAGTATATAAATGCTACCTGGAAGGGCTAGGACTGCGGGGTTGGAGTAGGTATGGGTCGGTGCTTGGTCAGGCGGGGTGGGGCGAGTTATCGGGTCGGCAGGTGGTGAGGTGTTGTATTCTCTTCCCTTATTTCCTTTATCATTGTTATTATTGGTGGTAGCAGTAGTGCTTTGTGTTATACCTTAGTTACTAAACTGTTCTTATCTCAACCCGTGGGAGTTGCATTCTTTTCGATTCTCCTCTCCGTCCGTCCAGGAGTAGGGGGAGGGAAAGAAGGGGGGAGTGAGTGAACAAGCTGTCTGACTGGGTTTAAACCACAACAGTTCTTTTTGGTGCCCAACGTGGGGCCCAAGCAGTTGCGATAACGACAGATCTGACTGGATTAATAGTCACTCGTCACAATGCTGATTTATTGGCTCTCAGAGTTGTTCCTCTTGATCTCACAGTTTCAGAATATTGTAACTTACTTAGAGCCGGTATTTGCTGTGTTAGTGTTTATCAAGTGTGGGGCCTGGGCTAAGGTTCTTGTCTCACTGTGCTTTATGGCAATGGCTTGTAATACGGGAGGGCTCCAGCAGCAGGGCGGGACGGACGTGGCCGTGGACTTGTACCTGGCCGTCCGGCTGCTCTTCACCGTCCTGGCCCTCGCCCTACTCTTCATCTTCGTGAGGCTGTGGGGAGCCGAGGGGGAGCGGCCCCGGGAGCCGGCGGCAGCCGAACCGGCCCGGGAGAGCGGCCCCGGGGAGCAAGCGGCGGCGGGAGCGGGGCCGGAGGCCGCGAGGGGACGGGTGCCGGTGGAGGAGGTCGGGGCGGTCGAGGAGAGGAAGGAGGTGGCTGCAGAGCAGCGGGAGAAGCCGGCGGAGGAGCCGAGCCCCGCGGAAGAGCCGAGCCCCGCGGCCGAGCCGAGCCCCGCGGCCGAGCCCAGCCCCGCGGAGGAGGAGCCGAGCCCCGCGGCCGAGCCCAGCCCCGCGACGGCCGAGAGCTTTCCCCGGAAGCCGCCCGCCGAGCCCCAGGAGGATGCAGGAGACCACGCAGCATTTCCCAGCAAGGCAGAGGAGGAAGAGCTGGGCTCAGGAAAAGAGAAGCTGGCGGTGGGAGAGCCGGCAAGCACAGCGGCTACACCAGCCCCAGTGACAAGTACAGCAGCATCAACTGAGAGTTCTGAAGGTTTTGAATGGCCTTTGGGTACCCTTGGGACCTGCCTGCTGATTGTGATGGGGATCAGCATGTTGGCACACACACAGACTGTGTTCTACCCACAACCATTTTGTCTGATCTCAAAAGTTAAGCAGAGTCGGGTTTGGGTCTTGTCTGGGGTTAGACAACGATACAGGAGGAACGGGAGATTTTCCCCAAGGCTGGACAGTGATGAGTGGCAGGGTGTGTGGGACAGTATGGGCAAGTATCTAGTCCACTGGGCCCCTCCAGTGCTTTGGAAGCGTCGGAGATGGAAGGCAGCTGTGTGGAGTCCCCAGCAACAAGCTGCAGAAACTGCTTAAGGGGACAGTGAATTATTTTGAGCCTGGTGGGCCCATGACACTTCAGGCCATCAGAGCAGAGATGCAACACAGAGATGGACTCATGATCGAGGGGTGGACTTAGCAATGGGCAGCATTGCCCAGGTTATTCACGAGTGTGAACACTGCACACAGTCTCTCCTGCTCTGAAAGACTGTTACAAGAGATGGAGCCTGACATCATGGACCAGATGGATTCAGCAGCTTTATAGGGACTGGTCCATGCACTAAGATAAGAGCGCACTGAGATAAGAGTGATGGTATATTGAAAATGTGGGATCTGAGCATGACGTGAATGGTATGGAATAAGGGGTGGATACCGTCCTAGGTTTAGCAGTAGCGGTCGTTTTTTCTCCTGCTTGGTAGCTCGTGCAGTGCTGTGTTTTTGATTTTCAGCCTGGGAACAGTGCTGATAGTTTCGGTGTTTTTAGTTACTGCTCAAATGTTTGGTCTGGCCAAGGACTTTGTGAGCCTCATACTCTGCCAGGGAGGAGGGAAAGCTGGGAGGAAGCAGAGACAGGACACCTGACCCAAACTGACCAAAGAGGTATTCCATACCACACCACATCATGCCCAGTATGTAAATAAGAGTTACCCAGAAGGGCTAGGACTGCAGGGTTGGAGTAGGTATCGGTCGGTGCTTGGTCAGGCAGGGTGGGGCAAGTTATTGGTCGGCTGGTGCTGAGGTGTTGTATTCTCTTCCCTTGTTATTTCCTTCATTAATGTTATTATTAGTGGTAGCAGTAGTGATCTGTGTTATACCTTAGTTACTAAACTGTTTCTTAACCCATGGGAGTTGCATTCTTTTCGATTCTCCTCTCCGTCCGTCCAGGAGTAGGGGGAGGGAAAGAAGGGGGGGGAATGAGTGAACGAGCTGCCTGACTGGTTTTAAACGATGACTCAGGGAGGTGACCTGGTCACAGCAGAGTGCTCAGGATTAGCTCTGAGTCTGTGCAGGAGAAGGCTGTGCCATGTCCTTGAGTAGCCTCTGGCTGTGGGAAGAGGAGATGGATCCATGGGGGTGGCAGGAGAGGAGCAGTAAGTGCCTGCTGCTCCAACCGACACTGTGGAAATTCCCAGAACATGAGGTGCTTCATCTCAAGTACAACCAGGTCTCCTGCCACAGTAAGAATGAGGGAAGGTACAGAGCAGAGACTGCCAGAGAGCTGCTTTTCAGTTGCTGGCTCTGTTTATTTCACTGGATGGATTTAACTCTGTGTCTGACAGTGATTTTGGAGCGCTTTCTTTTGGCAAGTTCTGCCTGCAGCGTTGAAGACTGCAGACAGAAACCGTGCTCCTTTGGAAAGGGGACGGTCTACTAACATTCTGTCAGCAGCTGACCTCCAGATTTGGTGCGTCTCAGCTTACAAGTGAAAATGCCTCTGTGCAGGGCTCTGTCCCAGTCCATAAGCACTGGTAACACCAGGATTCCCTTCATTTCAGGAAAGAGATCACCCAGGCAAAGGGTGGGTGCTTGGTGGGCCTGTGCCTGATCTTCTTTTGCTGTTGGTAAGCATTGATCACCTGCTGCTTGTGGTAGCACAGACACACTGGGTGCAAATTTCAGACGAGGGGGAGCTGCAGGAACCAGTGTGGTGGCCTCCAGCCTCCCTCTTCTGCAGCTCAGGGACCTCCCTACACATCTATTGAAGCCGGCCCAAAGGCAACTGTGGATGCACACAGCCTTAGAAGGCAAAGCGAGTAGGACCCATTTGAACATAAGACCCTATGCTCAAAAAACAGCAGCGACCTTGCTGACTTGTGCCCTGGGCTGCCTGAGGGTGGACCGGGGGGGCATAAACACCTGTTGCGCTCTGTCTCCATGGCATGTGATCCAAGGCAGGCAGGAGCTGCTGGCACAGAGGCCCTGGTCAGGAAGTAGCCCTGGGGAAAGCGCCCACGAGATGCCCCCTCCATGACCCAAAAGGAAGCAGAAGCAAGGCAGTGCAGCCATTTCCACCCTGTTGTCCTCTGCCCAGGACACTCTGAGACTCACTGGGATTGTGCCAAGTACTGCTGCCCCACACTCTGGACCACAGGCTGAGGAGGCTGTACCTCCTGTGCCAAGGCATGCTGTCCCTTGGGTGATTCCAGCAGCACGGCACATCTTTCATGCCTGCCAGGTGCCTCTGTGTGGCCACCAGGCCTCGTGGCTGCCCTCCTCCCTATCTTTTCTCCTGACCCCACAGGTTCACAAAAGTTCCCTGAGGTTTCCCAGCCTGCTGTGCTCTACAGCAGAGTTGCTCCCTGGTTGTGCAAGGAATTCCTTGTGGAAAGTACATTGGGCTGTGTCTCTCTCTAGTTCTCCACAAACCAGCGAGTGCCCGGCCAGGTTTCCCACTATGTCCGTGGCCTCATGGGGCCTGTCAGCGACTTCCCCAAACTCCACGGCTCCTGCTCTGCATAGAGCCCTTGTCAGCTTTTCAACCCTGTCCCCCACCCGCCCTGCATTAGGTTCTCCCAGTGCTCACACCAAGCAGAGGCCCCCAGGAGGAACAAATCCTCCATTAACACACCTAGCCTCCATGTTGCGGGCAGCTCTCCTCTTCAACGGGGATCTTGGTGCCTCTTGCGATTTTGAGGGAGCCTTTCTCTGCCGCATGTTGGGGAGAAAGCAAGCTCCTCAGCCCCAAGACAACTGCCTGTCCGAGGCACAGCCGCACAGGCAAAAGCTGAAGCCAGTCCCTGGCAGAAGTGCTCCTGCCACAGCCACACAGTGCCACAGGACAGCGCGAGCTGCTTCCAGGCAGGCAGCCGTGGAACTGACCTCACACCAGGCCCGGGAGACAAGGAATGAGGTTATGGCTGTGACATCATAACAGGGCACAAGGCAGAATGGGAGAGACGCTGCAGTTGTCCTGGTGCAGCCCAGCTCCAGCCATCACAGGCCTGACCCGAGGGGCAGAACCCGCTCCCCTGGCAGCTGTTGCAGGAGCCAGAGCATGCGAGCTCCTGAGCCTTGTTGGGCCTCTGCCGGGTGCTGCTGCCTTGCACCTTACACCTGGGTCCACAGGCCGGAGGGGCCGTGTCTCTTGTGCCAAGGCATAGAATCATAGAACCATAGAACAGTTAGGGTTGGAAAGGGCCTGTTTCCAACCCCCTCCCCCCAGTGAGCATGGGAATGGACACCTCACTCTAGACCATGTTTCCCAAAGCCCTGTACAACTTGGTCATGAACACTGCCAGGAATGGAGCATTTACCCCTGCTCTGGGCAAACTGTTGCAGTGCCTCACCAACCTCACAGTAAAGAGTACCCTCTGTTTTAAGTTTGAACCCATTACTTGTCCTACCACTACAATCCCTGCATGCTGTCCCTTGGGTGATTCCACCAGCACAACACCACACCTCTTGTGCCTGCCAGGTGCCTCTGTGCGGCCACCAGGCCTCATGGCTGCCTAGCTCCCAACCTCCTGACCCCACAGGTTCCCAGAAGCTCCCTGAGGTTTCCCACCTCCCATTCCTAGGACTCCCACTGCCTCAAGGCCTCCCTGACCCTGGGACCCCTGACTCCTCCAGAGCCCTTCCACAAGGCCCTCAGGCTGGGCCAGAGCTTTGGGGGTGCCGTGTCGCAGGCAGGCCAGATGACTGTGCATGGGAAGGCCCCATGGGCATGGGGGAAGCATGGCAGGGGGCTGAACCAGGAGAGCTGAACCAGGATCTCCCCGGGGCTCTGGCTGCTCCTCGAGGCAGGCTCCTGTGTGCGGCTGCCACATCAGCATGCACAGACCACACTGGAGGATCCAGCAGCCTCAGCAACGGACAGAAGCACCCGTCACACCAGGCACAAGCCACCTGAGCAGCTTGCTGCGCCTCTGAACCGCCCAGTGGAGTTTCTCCCCGCTTCTGCAAGGAATTCCTCGTGGGCAATACCTTGGGCTCTGCCCCGCCCAGGACTCCACACACCTCTGGGGCCTGTAAAAAGTTATCAAGATAGTGGTTTTGCCACCAGCCTTTAAACAAATGTAACTTTCAGAACAAGACCACAAGATGGCGGTTAGGACACCCGTTTTTGCAAAAACATGTAATAAATCACTGCTTCACTGCTGTGTCTTGCCCAAGCCTTTACAAGAAATGTTTTTAAGTTTCCAACAGGCCTGCCCAGGTTTCCCGCTATGTCTAGACCCTGCGTTGTCTTTGAGCGGGCCTGTGGAACAACATTGCTCTGCTCCACGCTAACAAACAGCCATGCTCCTTCGCTCGGAGGCTTTTCCTTCCTTTAGCGTAGGAGGCCTCCTTGTCACCCGCCGGCAGCATTCATTCCCGCTACCTTCCCATGAACCTGCACTCGATAAATGCAGGTGTTGCCCGACTTGCCCCAGTTGCTCTGTATGGCAAGTCTGATAAACTGAAAGGCTCCGGGACGCTCATTCTGCAAAGCAAACACAGCAAAGAGACGTGTCACTTGTGGAGTGCAGAGAGCGGCAGGAGGCCCCACGCGTCTTCCTCTGCCAGCCTGGCCCTTGCTCTGGGAGGTGCGCTCCCACCCTGGCCCGGCTGACAGCTTCTCCCTTCTTCCCTTCTCCCACCCCTGTGCCTCTGCAAAGCAAAGCCCTGGCCTGAGCGAGCAGGCTGGGCTGCTGTGCAGACCTGAGGCTGGCTGGGTCAGGGCCAAAACGGAGCCTGGGGAAAGTGCTGCTGCTGCTGGGACAAAGTGCTGGTGTCCTCCCTGGCACCGCCTGCCTGGCTGAGGCCCGGTCCCTGTCCTGCCACCCCTTCCCTTCGCAGTGGCCTCTGTGCTGCAGAGTGGCCAGGGAGCACTGCTGTGCAGGGGCTGTGGCAGCACCTTGAGGCTCCTCCAGCTGCATACCCAGCAGAGCTCAGGCCCAGAGGTGTGGCCACCCTGCAACTGCCGGCTGGGCATCCCCACGGTGCTGCCTGTTGGCTCTCGCCACCTGACACTGTGTTTTAGGGCAGCGTGCAGCACGTGTGTCGCTGGCAAGGCCACAAGAAGCAGCAGGCATAGGTGAGGAGCTCTGGGCAGCTGCACCCCCAGTAGGGTCAACATGGGTCTTGCTCTGCTTTTGCTGCCCTTGCTGAGGGCTGCTTAGCCCAGTCCTCCAACTCGGCCACATCTCCCTCAGCCAAGACGGGAGCTCTGCCCCCGGAGGGACCGTCAACACTCCTCCTGCAGTGGAGTTGCTGGCAAATGTACGTTTCTGCCCTGGTGTCTTGCCCACACACACTTCCCACACCTGCAGAGGAAAGGTCTGGATCGGCTGTTCCGCTATGTCATAGGTGAAAGTCCCGAGCAGAGTTTCCTTTTCTCCATCCATTCCCTTGGGAGATAAAGCACAGGGCAGAGGTCAGGCTCAACTAAGCCATGAGAAAACGTGCATGCCGGCTCCGTGCCCGCAACCCAGCCCTTCTCACATGGCTCCAGTCCATGCTGGCCTGAGGTATGGTGGAGATAAGCTCTTGAGCTAAAACACGAGCCTTAAGATGGGATGACGCCACCCTGCATGTTCCCTGAAATGTCCCCTTGGGGCACAGCAGTGCTTGGGAGAGACCACAGAGAGCAGCAAGCCCCCATTACAGCTTTTTCCCATGGCTGGAGCCCAGCCCCCAGTGTCCAGGAGAGACTTACAGAGACGGTGAAATCTTGCGGGGCGCTGCTGATGTCCCCAAGCCCAGAGGACTCCTTCAAGGGGTGCTGCACAGTGATCGCTGTTGGCTGGACTTGTGCAGGCAACCGAATGACCACCTGGCTCTGAGATGCTTGGAAAGGCCAGCAATATCCTGGGGAAATATCCATCTGAAAGCAGAGGGCAACAGCAGTTATTGGGGAGGGTGTGACACGGCCCATGCTGCTACCACTGCAGACAGTAGTACTGGCGGCAGAGCACTTGTGCTCCAGTGAGTGGTGTGTTGGGAAACGGCAGAAGTGCCCAGACATCTTCCCAGATGGGAAAAGAGGACTTGCTGAATTCCCCAGGAGAGGAAAACATCCATCTTGAAATGTCTGATAACCCCACGCCTGAGCCAGACCTCTGGACAAAGCTCTCTCTTTGCCCAGCGCTCTGCATCTCCCCTGACTCCTGCCATACCCTATCTAAAAAGGGATGTTCAGAGCTGGGGGAGGCAACTGGGGTTGCTAAGGGAAATGAGAGCATCCTAGAATCATTTAGGTTGGAAAACACCCTTGAGATCATAAAGCCCAGCTGCAGATCTGACACTGCCAAGCCCACAACTAATTTAAGTCCCTAAGTGCCGCATCTAAAGCATTTTAAATACCTCCAGAGATGGTCACTCAGCCACTTCCCTGGGCAGCCAGTTCCAGTGCTTGACAAGCCCCTCGGTGAAGAAATTGCTCCTAATATCCAATCTGAACCTCCCCTGGTGCAATTTGAGGCCATTTCCTCTTGTCCTATCACTTGTTACTTGGGAGAAGAGATGGACACCCTACCTCGCTACAATCTCCTTTCAGGTAGTTGTACAGAATAATAAGGTTTCCCCTAGGCCTCCTTTTCTCAAGGCTAAAAAAATTCACTTCCCTCCACCACTCTCAAAGGACTTGTCCTCTAGACCCTTCACCAGCTTTGCTCATCTCCCTTGGATGTGCTCCAGCACCTCAAAGTGTTTCACATCACAGATGGGGCCATGAGGGGGCAGGAGATGGGGAGAGACCCTGCTGCTGTATTGCTGCAGCCCAACTGCATCCACCCCAAAAGACCATGACCATCCCTGCCCTGAACCAGATTCCAGGTGACAGAAAAATAACCACCTCCCTACAACCTCTTTTCAGGTAGTTGTAGAGAATAATAAGGTCTCTCCTCAGCCGCCTTTTCTTCAGGCTTCTTCAGGCTAAACAGCACCCTAGGGGCTTGCCCTCCACCTTACTAGGCGGCACAGAAGCAGTACTGAAGCTCTCTGCTACCATACCTGCACAAAAGCATCCAGACGGTTGGAATCACAAAGGAACCCGAACACACTGCAGGGCCACGCATAGCTTCTGGGTGATCTCTGCAGGTCGATGACGGCCCCTGAAGGGAGAAGAGGGCAACTGACTGTGAGAGGCCCCAGGCTCCAAGGGTCTGGTGGCTCTAGCGTATTTCTAAGGCTGCCTACCAGTCCCCCCAGCCCTGTGCCCTCAGAGGTGATGCAGGCAAGAAGGGCATGCCCATGACCAGCGACGGCACCTCTCTCACAGTGCACAGAGAGGAGGTCTGCGGGTGCTGGGAGACTGCAAGTCCCCATGGGAAGGGCAGGGGGCCGAAGCTGAGGCCCCACCGTGTGGAGCACAGAAGACAACCCAACCACTTGCTTTCAGTCCCCAGGAAAGCTCGGTGGAGTCTGCAGTGTGTCCTCATTTCAGAGCGCTAAAGAGGGGCGCAGCACAACAAGACCTGCCTGCCAGCATCCATACCTTTGCTTTGCAGAATCCAGGCAGACATCTGGATGTTCTCTTCCACAGGCATTGCAGACATTGCCATTCTTAGGTCCTGAAGTTCCTGGGGAAACGAAACGTGCCACATAACCACCTCAGCAGGATGTTCATATTCAGTGTGAGCACGGAGTGCTGGCACAGAACGAAGGAAGGAGCCGAGTCAGGAAGCACAAGACAAGCCTCGTCCCAACAGCTGCCAGGCTCAAAGCTTTCTCATGAGTGAAGGCCTGGCAACAGTGTTCGTGTCCACAGGCAAGATGTGGGTGTGGGTCTGGGCCCAATAGCCTTTTCTCCACCTCCATGCTGTCCAGCTCAGCCTGCAGACAGGCTCAGACTTGCCAGGGCCAGACAGTCCTGAGAGGGCATACAATGTCACCGCTCTCTGGGGCCAGGACAGAATTACTAGAGGCTCCAGTGCACCAGTAGAAGGATTTGAGCAGTCCTCCACTGCCAGACATGCCCACTTAAACTTGGGCAGGGGAAGGGGCATTACAGCAGAGAAGCTCAACCAGCAGAAGCTGACATTACAGCAGAAGCTCAATCCCCAGTGAGGTATGGGCTGCAGAGTGAGGAGAAAAACCACACCAGCAGCCCCAGGAAAGCATCCCCTGTGGGGTCCTGCTCGTCCCAGCCCTCTTTCCCAAGTGCAGGATCACCTTCTTCACACTTCTCAGCTCTGCAGCCAGGCTTGCAACCTCCTTCCTCAGCTGCTGCACTCCCTCCGCTTGTTTCCCCAGCACACTGAATGACTTCCTGGATAGACCAGAGCGGATCTTGTCAGTGAGCTGCTCACACGTGCTCGAGCCGCCTTTTCTTTCCCTGCTTTGCGAGTGCTTCCCTTCACCTCCAGCTTGGGCAAAAGGCAAAGAGAGGGAAAGGCACGAGCCCTGGGTGCTACACTTGCATGGGAGTGCAAACAGCACAGGCCCAGCTGCCGCTCCCACACCAAATGAGCTTTGGGACAGGAGAGGGCTCTTACCACACAGACATCAGGTCATTCGCAGGCTTGTCTGGCATGACCTGAAAGGGAAAGGCTCTCTGCTTGAGTCCCAGAGCTGCAGGGGCCCTCCTGAGCCAGCAGCTCTAGAAAGGTGTAGCAGAAGCTGCTGCTGTTTCTCTGGCTCACAGCCTGGAGACAGAGGGTTTGGCGACTTTACCCACCCACTGTCTGCAGCATTCCTCTGCGGGACCCACAACAGTCACTGACCTGTGACGTCTCCTGTGCCAGCACCATCCATATTGGCAGAAAGGTCCCAAAGTAGGCACCAGCTGCAGTTCAGCAAGAGAGAGAATTTACTATTGTTTCTAGTGATCCCCGTACTTCTGCTGTCTCCTCCCACACCAGGGTAGAAAGATGTTCGCTGAGAGGTTCGCTCTTGGGTGAGGTGAGCACCAACATGGGGCTCCATCGGCTGCGAGACAGCCATCTCTCTGTCCCTCCCCCTGATCAGCACTGCTGAGGAGCCTCACCTCAGCTGGCTCTGCCTCCCAAGCCATGCCCAGCTCTGGCCCTAAGCTGTCACTGTCGCTGGCTCCTCCAGCACACCTCTAAGAGTAGGGCTACAGGAGCAACCAGGCTCTTTATTTCCTTGAGAGAGAAAGATGTTCTCTGGCCCCCATTCACAGCTTTGCAGGCTGTCCTCTCCAGCTAGCTCTGCCCATCTGCCTCTCCCACACACACGTCCTGATCATGCAGCTAGGCTGGAAGTACGTACTGCCTCTATGCATGGGTTTGCAGACTAGGCAAGTCATTCTGGGGCACCCTGTGCACAGCCTGTCTGCAGAGAAAAGCTGTACAAAAGGAGGGACCTCTGTTCAAAAGGGTCCTACTCGCTTCGCCTTCTCGCTGTGCGCATCTGCAGTTGTCTTTGGGCTGGCTGGGATCCGCATGTAGGGAGGTCCCTGAGCTGCAGAAGGGGGAGGCTGGAGGCTGCCACACTGGTTCCTGCACCTCTCCCTCATCTGAAATTTGCACCCAGTGTGTCTGTGCTACCACAAGCAGCAGGTGGTCAATGCTCACCAACACTGGCTAAGAAGATCAGGCACAGGATCATCAAGCACCCGCTCTTCGTCTGAGTGATCTCTTTCCTGAAACGGAAGGAATCCTGGTGTTACCAGTGCTCAGCGACGGGGACAGAGCCCTGTACAGGGGTGTTTTCACTTGCAAAGCCGTGGCACAACCTTCGTCTGCACAGACTTGGCCCGGATGCTGAGCACTCTTCCGTGCCCGAGGCACCTACCTCCCTGGTGGCCAAGCTTTCCACCACTGACACGTGCAGCAAGTGGGGCTGCTGAGGGGTTTTGCTTTCACTACTTTCCAAGCAGCTGACCCAGCCCTGGCAGCCACCAGCAGGAGCTGCACTCTCCTGGTCCGCAGTACTGCCAGCCTCCCCCAGCCCACCGCACTCCCTCCCAAGTCCACAGTGGACATGTGCTGTCCTGTACTCACAGAGTGCAGGTGCAGGTACTAAGGCATCGCTGGAGGCACAGCAGAGCCAGCACCAGATGGCCAGAAACGATCAAGACGACGCCTGGCAAGTAACCAGACAAAAGCCTGAGGAGCCTGCTTGAGGACACCCACTGGGATGAGCAACAGACACTGCAGGAGCTGGGCAGTGGTCCCAGGGCAGGGCGCTCCCTCCCCAGAGCAGTGGCCAGGGCAGGGCCAGAGTTTTGCTCTGGGGAGGGGGCAGCTGTGGACACTCTGGGAGCAAAGGAGTGAGGGCCAGGCAGCACCCCTTGCAGGCACAACACAGACAGCGTGTCCAGGGAAGGAGGGCAGCAGGAGGCTTCAGCCTCTGGGCTCCCACCGTACGGGTGTACCCCATGGCCTCTGCAGGATCCCACACAGATATGGAAACAGTAGCCAGCGCTGCTGCAATTGCACAGCTAAGCTGGTGCAAGGCTGTCCTTGGAGCAGGATGATGCCGGCTCTGCAAGGCTGTTGGGTGCAGCCCCAAAGATGGGGTGACAGGTGGCCTCTTGACCTCACCCTCTTTGGCGCAGTTAACACCAGGGAGAGGCAGGAGGGAATGGGAGGATCTTGGGCATCCTTCCTGAGAAAGCTCTCCACCCTGTCTGTGGTCAGGTGCTAACAGCCTGTGAGCGTTCACAGTCCCCTTTGGATTCAAGCTCCCAGCAAAAACTTGTTGGGCAGATGCATCTCCAGAGCCGGGCAGCCTGCAGTCCCCAGTCTACTGCAGTCATGCCAGCATCATCTCCTCCAGCTCTGGAGGAGTCCAGAGGACTTTGCAGGGGATAGCAGAGTTGAACTTACTCTTCTTTTCTTGTGAGCTGTCCCTGCAGCATGCAGGCCACTGCTGGGTCACAGCCTGGACCGCCTGAGAACAGGTGACCCTGTGGGGCAGAAAGAGAGAGAGAGCCCTGTTCAGCTCTGTCTCCATGCCATGTAATCTGAGGCAGGTGGGAGCTGCCAGCACAGAAGCCCTGACCAGAAGACAGGGCTGGGGAAGGCTCCCAGGAGATGGGCCCGCCATGATGGGGGCCAGGTGGTGCAGCAGCAAGGTGTCACAGCTATTTCCACTCTGTCATCCTCGGCCCACCGGGCCTTTCTGCATCAGCCTGGCCTTGGGTGGACGTTCCAGGGGCCCTGTGCCGATTAGGAAGAAGGCACAGGCTCCTCCAAATCCCTTCACCTCTTCCCAAGACCCCTGCAGCACCCAAAAGTCCCCTGGGCTGCTCTCTGCAGCAGAGGCCCAGGGGGAGAGGAGAGGACTCAGCTGTCCCACGGCCCTGCTAGAGGCTGCCCAGGCAGAGTTGCGCAGTGCCTGCAGGAGGCACTCTAAGACAGCTTGTGCAGAAGACCAGCAGGGATATCCCCGAGTACCCTCACCAGGACCCCGGGCTGGCACTGGCAGCAGCAGCGCTGGAATTGGACCTGGGGCCTCATGGGGCCTGTCAGCGACTTCCCCAAACTCCACGGCTCCTGCTCTGCATAGAGCCCTTGTCAGCTTTTCAACCCTGTCCCCCACCCGCCCTGCATTAGGTTCTCCCAGTGCTCACACCAAGCAGAGGCCCCCAGGAGGAACAAATCCTCCATTAACACACCTAGCCTCCATGTTGCGGGCAGCTCTCCTCTTCAACGGGGATCTTGGTGCCTCTTGCGATTTTGAGGGAGCCTTTCTCTGCCGCATGTTGGGGAGAAAGCAAGCTCCTCAGCCCCAAGACAACTGCCTGTCCGAGGCACAGCCGCACAGGCAAAAGCTGAAGCCAGTCCCTGGCAGAAGTGCTCCTGCCACAGCCACACAGTGCCACAGGACAGCGCGAGCTGCTTCCAGGCAGGCAGCCGTGGAACTGACCTCACACCAGGCCCGGGAGACAAGGAATGAGGTTATGGCTGTGACATCATAACAGGGCACAAGGCAGAATGGGAGAGACGCTGCAGTTGTCCTGGTGCAGCCCAGCTCCAGCCATCACAGGCCTGACCCGAGGGGCAGAACCCGCTCCCCTGGCAGCTGTTGCAGGAGCCAGAGCATGCGAGCTCCTGAGCCTTGTTGGGCCTCTGCCGGGTGCTGCTGCCTTGCACCTTACACCTGGGTCCACAGGCCGGAGGGGCCGTGTCTCTTGTGCCAAGGCATAGAATCATAGAACCATAGAACAGTTAGGGTTGGAAAGGGCCTGTTTCCAACCCCCTCCCCCCAGTGAGCATGGGAATGGACACCTCACTCTAGACCATGTTTCCCAAAGCCCTGTACAACTTGGTCATGAACACTGCCAGGAATGGAGCATTTACCCCTGCTCTGGGCAAACTGTTGCAGTGCCTCACCAACCTCACAGTAAAGAGTACCCTCTGTTTTAAGTTTGAACCCATTACTTGTCCTACCACTACAATCCCTGCATGCTGTCCCTTGGGTGATTCCACCAGCACAACACCACACCTCTTGTGCCTGCCAGGTGCCTCTGTGCGGCCACCAGGCCTCATGGCTGCCTAGCTCCCAACCTCCTGACCCCACAGGTTCCCAGAAGCTGCATGAGTTTTCTTTTAAATCACAACAAATTTTAAAACCACGTTCAGAACATTGGGAAGCAGCATCAACAGTGACATTTCCCACTACTTGAACAGCAGGAGATGAGACTCTGAACTGAACAGTGTACAGCTCTAAGTATACTCATGAAAGTCAGAGACCAGAAGACTAATACTGTTCAAAAGAAAAATAAGATACATAGTATTTTTTCTAGAATATATCCTTTATTATTTGCAGGCTGTATAAATTTTAATACATGATTGAATTTCTACATCATTATCTCTGTTCAAGTACAGCCTGGTCTTTTCCAACAATCAGTCAATTGCACCTTTATGATGTATAGTCAGTATTTATGAAATATTGCATATGCATCTATGAACTTAGAAAAATAACATGCAAGGGAACTGTTACCATGAAACTGATTAAAAAAGACAGGTAAAACAGTCAATCCCCTTTTAGTGTGTTATGGCTTTGCACCAAGTATCAGATGTCAAAACAGTTTAAAACGCTTCTTGTTAAAGGCACTTACTGTTGGTTAAACTTTTAAATTTAGTTCTATTGCATGAAGAAGTGTATTGCTGAGATCATACTTCAATAACACAACAGTCGAAAAAGGCAGCAAAAAGGGAAAAAGGGGTTTATGTTAAAGTATGAAAACACTAAAAATTAACACAAACTTTCAGGATTTGGTCCTTATAAAACAGGCAACAGCATTCAGGCAGTAAGAGATTTCTTCTGTTATATGCTAACAAAATAATTAATATCCCCAAATATGAACTCTTTCAGTTCCAGTGTATAGATATGTGTGAGTAGTGTACCCTCCAACACCACCCCCAATAAAAATACAGCTTTTCAAGACTAACTACTGCTCCACTTTGGCTGTGAAGAAAGAAACCTCAAAAGAGCATTATACATGCACATACTAGCAAGCCTACAATTCTGTGTCCCGATATCTGGATGGCTGTCCGTAATAGCCCTTCTTAGAGTGGTCTGATAGCTGCCGACGGTACTCCTCCTCCTCCTCTGCATCACTGCCGTAACTGCCACGGTTCTCTAGGTAAGGTCTAATAGGAGGTTTCTGAGGTTCTGGAGGTCTGGAGCTAACATAGCAAGACAGGGAGGGGGAGAGAGAGAGAGAGACTCTTTACTTCTAGTCTGAAAAAATAATTATGCTTAACAATGGCTTTACGGCCATGCACAAGAACCTAGAAACCCCTTCCAGACCATGTTTATGGTTGGTCATAATTGGTCATTGCATGGTCATGATAAGCCTATTTGAAGAGACATTTTATTTCCATCAGGAATCTCATGTTCAGATTTGATCTACTCAATCTATCTGGAGGAACGGCAAATGTAGTATTACTAAATACCACCACACACACACCCCCACAAAGTGCTTTACAGAACTTTATTCCCTGAGCATAGAGGTTTTCAGCCACTGCTGCTACTTCAACTGACGTTTTCCTCAATTACTTTTGCACCAGATTCTTTCTATGCCTGCTGCTTCTTTTGCATCCCCAGTTTCCTGTCTCAAAGTCTTCTCATCTGACATTTCTTAAATTGGCATCCTTCTCTCCTCACTTGAGACACTCAGTAGGGCTCTTATCCTTGAAAGTGGCAGAAATAATCAACACATTTGGGTTTTGTACACTGTGGTGCTACCCATTTAATGTAACACTAAGCAGATATATAGAAATAAAATCTGCCAGGGAAAGGTATTTTCTCAGTTTCAAAAGCCATGATTTTTGCAATCCCTGGTATACAACACCAAGACATTATCCTCCTTCCACATTATCCCAATACTTAAATACTCTCTTGAATCAGTCATTAACATTCCCACAGAACGGCAATAACACTGATTTCTGTAGGTAAGCAAACATTCTGTGTATGTGGTTAAAGATTACTTTACTTCTGAAAAGCTTCTGAAGCTATTAAAAAAAGTATGCTTTTCTGAACCCACCAAGAAAATCTGAAAATAATCACTTAATTTTTGCATTTTAGATTATATATTATGACATCATCATCTACTGGCTGTTACTAAGAGACGATAAAAACAAAGTCAAAGAAGACATCATACAGTGTATTAGCTTTTGCACAGGTGACTGCTCAAGTCGGAAATATAGAGTGTGTAGGGTAAGATGACACAATGGTCAAGCAGTCCAGAGGTCACTGAATTTTAACGAAAGACTACTACTATGCTGAGACTTGATGGGTGACCTCAGACAAGTTTCATCCTCACTTTTCATACCCACACAATACATCTGTAACTGAATAAACATTTAAGTGTTATTAAGTAATTAAACCAGCAATTTTTGTTAGGATAGACTAACATTCATCAAGTTTTCAACACAGAAAGAGCAGACATCAGAGCATGTGAATGCAGAAAAGCTGAGTAATACTGATCTAGGAAAAAAACTGGCTCTGCATATAGTTCAGAAAAGAACAGGTGACTCAAAAATACTCTGAAAAACAAGTTCACTGAAATTTTGACCCACCTTACAATAATCTTTGAGGCACAACAACAAAGCAATATACCAAGCAGGATTATTTGTATGACTGAAAATTGGCAAGATCAGTCTTCCTCCTTCTGGTAAACAATCAAGACAAAATGCTTTAAACTGGGTACACCTTACCTCATAGGCTGAGGCCAGTTCTGTTCTGACTTCTGGGTTTTGATAGGGACAGCATAAATATCTGGGTGCTTCTCGGCTATCTCAAGCTTGAAAAGAAAGTATGAGAAAAATAAATGTTCTTTTTAAGTCTAACTATTAGGGATCCTAGACGGTAGACCTAGCAGGCCACAGCTAGATCTGAAACAATTAAAGCACAAATTGGTAACTAATGTTATTCATATTCCTACGATTATATGATCCTTTGCTGGAGTTGTAATTCGAAGTGCATGTGAAAAGAATGAACTGCCAAAAGCAACAGGATTATTAGAAGTCAGCTTTCTATAGTTACAATAGGAAGCCTTAAAATATGTCCTCTTTTTACATCCAATCCACACAACAGTATGTCTGAATGTGTGGTTTCCCAAACTTTGCTTTCCAGAAGCAGCACAACGCAACAGGCATGATTTGCATTTTCAGGATGCAGGCTGCTCTATATGGTGGAAAGCACAGCAGGGGGAGAATGCATCTCTTCATACCCTGGCATTCTGGGCCTCTTGTAGATCTTTCATTCTTTGCTTCCTTGCCTTATGATCCATCTCCTCAAATATTTTTACTTTCCTCAATACGGATTTTGGAGTATTTTCTTGTTCACTTCCTTCCTCTTCCAACTTTGCCTCCTCCTCTGCAGGCGGGACTGCGGGCTGAAAGCTTCTCAGGACGGGATGCCCAATGTCAGGTTTCACAGAAACAGGTGGTGGTGCTGCTTTAGGTGATACAGATGAATTCTCACTGCCGACAGCAACATTACTTGACCTGGAGTCATAGTTCTTGGGGAAGTCATATAGATCCTCTTTGTTTTGTAACTTTCCCTGTAAGTATAAAATAAGCAAAGTTTACATCAGCAACTTCATAACTCTCATTTCAAATGAAGGCTTTTATCTGAAATTAATAATTTGTCTATGCATTTCATAGTGTCAATCTTCATCCAAAGAAACACTTGCAAGTTATTTGAGCTGCTGCAACATTTTGGGCTTACACTCATATACTACACATCAACCTACAGAAGACCAGCACATTTAGACATGTTTGCCCCATTTGTTAAGGATTAACACAACTACAACATGTGCTAGGGCCCAGCACAGAGAAAACTGCCCTCCCAAATGATCTGTCAGTACTACCTAATGTAGAATATCACTATGAGGAGAAGTGCACAGGACCCAAACCTGTTTTCTGTTCCATCTTTTTTAACTCACACATGTCCTACTCTGCTCAGTCTCTGTTGTCAAGGTGTACTTCAATATATTTTGAATACATGCAGTATGAAAGAGACCCATCCTCATGAAGAAAGAACTTTGGGTTCAGGGTAAATCAGGAATTGCTGAAATAGAATTTGGTGTCAATTTCCCCCATACTATTCCTGAGCAAGGTTGGCATAAACAGTTACCATGAGTTTCCAGCAGTGGAAACTGATTTCAGAGGTGGTAGATTCTGATTTTGTGCTTCACAATAATGGCCATCAGATACGCTTTTCCTGATGATCAGCCTACATGTGGTCTTGCTGAATTAAAAAGGTGCCTTTGAATTTGTTAACAGACTTTCTTATTGCATATAGAGACCACATATATTTGAAAAGAACTGTTACCCTTTTAAGTTTTCTGTCTGACTTATCCTGCAACACTCTGCACTTACAATGTTTTCTAGACTCTAATCATTACTGTTGCGCTTCCTGATGTCTCACCTGGAGAGTTCTCTGGGAAGAACAGCTTTGTATTGAGATTTGTTTCTACAACTTTACCTTAGGTGGTTCTGGTTTGAATGCTGGAGGTGGACTTGGTTCTCTAAGGATCTCCCTGCTACCAGCTTTTCTCAACTGCGCCCTTGGTTCTGGATTAATTTGTTTTAAACTCTGTGAAAGAAAAAAAGGAGATAAAAATCACTGCAGTACCCACTAATTCAATCATTTTTACCCCTCACTCAAGTTTACTATTTTGGGAACAGTAACCAGGAGTCAAATGACTGTCAGCAACCTGACCAAAATCACTGCAGGTATAGTTGCAAAATTCAAGGTGATGAGACATCATCAGGAAACCTACAGAGTTAGGCAGAAAAGCAGAGCTATTGCCATTTTACTCTACACAATGCAGCTGTAAACACTAGCAGAGGTAAGATAAAGCTGCAGTTTAAAAAGCTCACTTTTAAGCCATATATATAGGGCTTTCAGAAAGTCCAAAGTACATTCCTGTTGAAAATCCAATCATCTCACCTCCTCATGATGTACAGGTTCAGAGAACCGGTTTACAGATGAAATCCTTGGTTCATCCGAAGGCTCCTCAAGCTCATTATCAGTGTATGCACCTCCTTCTCCATCTGTATCTTCCAGGTCACTGATCAGGCGACTGTCACAACTCAAATAATCAGCACCCATTGCAGTAAGGTAAGACATACGATCATCTGTATCATCTTCCATACTGTCCAGCTACAAAACAGTAAGAATTAAGATTTAAAATATAAGAATTAGACCCTAGTTAGGTCTTAGTATCATGCCAAACAACTCCTTAATCACAACTTTGCAAAAGTGAAGGAAACTCTAATGCAGAATCAGAAAGGGAAGTTCTGTAAAAGTTTATCCTTCCTAACTATTCTTCTCTAGCCACAGCACTAGTGATGAAAGCTCCAAAGGTTAACAGTAAGAACAATAATAAGTAATCTTTTATTACCAAGAAAGACATCAGCAAACTATATGTCTAACCTATCCGACATCGGCAAACAAAATTTTATAGAAATTTTACTGGGAAATAATGTCTTGAGACATCTGTACAGCTTCGTACAGTATGGACTGACTGCTTACCTTTCCTTCTGATACCCATACTGCTTCTCCTTGTTGTTGCTGAATTGTATCTTTCAGACTACCATACCAGCTATCATTGGCTGAATTCAGATTGATGGTGGCTGCAAGAATTGGAAGGAAAAAGTATATATACACAGCATATGCAATGTGATCCTTTATCCAGTCTTTGCTGTTTAAGACTTTTTGTTCTAGTTATTTGAGAATGTTAAGTGAGAACAGACATTTAATTTAGATCATTGACAAAAGCGTGGTATTTCTATTGTTTGTCCATTTTCCAAGCTTATTTAAGTCACTTATCATTTGACGACAGTATGCTGATTCACAATTTCTTTTGTATTAGAATCTGGCAGAATAAGGAATTTAGGAAAAAGTCAAGCAAGGCACTGTTTATGACCATACCTTCACATCCTTTTAGTTCCAGCCTACATAATATACAGAGTAGTAAGTGGGTATCTCAAGACTTACACAGTCACATCCACTACTCTCTGGGTAAGCAAGTCAGACACACATTCTTCCTTACCTGTAAAGAGGTGGGAACAAGTTTTCTTCAGTTTGTTTGCTTGCTCATAAAGTTTTCTTGAGCTCTTGTTAGATGTGGGACACAGCCTTTGTCTCATGGTTTTCACACCTTGCTTACTATCTGGGTTAAAGAAGATTACAATTGGAAACCACTGGGTATAATTTAGCAGGTCCACTGCTTTAGGAGTTACATCCAACAGAGCATGTTTATCCTGTTAACAAGAAAGGTCTGTCAGTGTGCTGCTTGCGGAGAACAACAGGAGGTAGCTGGAACATAGTATCTCAGGAAAAACAAGATATTTTTGTCCAAATAAGAACAGAACTTGGTGGGATCTTCCCCCACAGTTATATAACATTCATAAGCCACAGCAAGCAGCCTTTTTCTTTCAGCTCCATTTTTCTGAACAGCTTTTGCCTGATGTCCACGTTCTTACATTAACTAATTCTCGTGTTAAGTGCACTTATTCCACCTTTTTTTTTCAATAGGTAGTGAAAGTTCCTTGCTTTTCTCTCTACCTCCCCCTACCACGCATTCCACTACTACAATAATTCTGTCTGCTAACTGTAAGCTTTTATCTATACTTACTAGCTGAAGCAAATCTCACTTTTTTTTTTTCCACATTTAATATTTCCTTCTCAGATATTTCTAGTGCAAAGACAAACGGGGATTTCAAATATGTGTTCAGTGGGGCCTGAACTCTGAACAGACTTCTCTGTGACGTTCTAACTCCTCTGGCATTGGTTTTATTGGGCTCAGGGCAAGCTGTGTAGTATGTTCTTTTTGCCCAAGCTTTTAGGCTTCTGGATTACTATCTATTTACCCGATCTTTAAACAGTATTATAAAAAGAGCCAGTGCAGTCTCGGTGGATGCCACTTACTTACCATAGTCACTTCCTGTTCAGTTTAATAGTAGTTCAGTAACTCTGAGGCAACCTAAACCATTAAGTGTCTGTTCACAGCAGAGCAAGAGCACTGCATGACAGTAAAGCCTCCACGTCAAATTCAGAAAGCATGCAGTAAAACACAGGTGCCCAACTGTTCGAATTTAGAATGGACTTAAGACAGGAGAATTTAATTTCTAATAGTGAGTTCACCCTCCCATTTGGAGGATAGGTAACAAAAGTATAAAACTTGTTTCTGAACAACTCCAAAACAGATGCAGTGAAGATGTGAGGACTCTCCAAGTTTTAAGAGCAAACAAATCAAATGACATGCCTTTGATCATAAGCAATTTTTACAGGGAAATACTCCACCTGCTCAATGATTTGCATCACAGTGTTCAAGCGCACCACCCCAGTTGACTTCTCTGAACCTGCATCTCTGGGCTCTGTCTCTGCAAAGAAGAACATTTTAACTTATCTAGAGTGGCCAGGCAGCTGCGATTATTAAGTTATCCCTTCCCTCAGTTAAGGATGGTAAGAAAGCTGGGAGGACAACTTACTTGCTGTCTGGTACAGGTGAGGCAAATCATTCGACAACTTCTCCATAGCAACATCTGCAATAGGGCCAAATACTACCACAGGTCTCTTAAAACCAGCTGAAAGAAAAATATTTGCAGAAAAGCGAAGTCAGATAAGCCTGGTTTTATACCAAAAACAAAGTGGCAGAGGTGAAACCCTCAATTACTACACAAGGTTATGAGTAAGTGGAAGTTATTTAAAAATACATTTAAAAAATCCTTTCAAAAGTTTGTGCAATAGCATACCTCATACAGAAAAGTATTTTTATCAGCTAAGAAAAAGAGATTGTTTTAATTTAACAGCTTCCTTATTCTTCCTAATGAAGTTGCATTGAGAGGATTCTGCCTTCTGAAAACATGCAGATTTTCAGTAATGTTTCCATCCAGCAAAATAGCATGAACTGTGACCAGAAGGCTTTGTTTGAATAAAGATACAAATGCTAAATCAGCTGTAGGGCAGCTTGAAGAAGCAAAGAAATGCAAAATTCTGTTATGCTTTTGTCAAAACAAGCACAGAGACAGTCTTCATAAGTTAATGGGGGATTGCCATTCTACTGCTGAGTCTGCATCTTGACATCTGGGAGCACCTTTAAGATACTTTATATTATTTATTTAGTTTCACAATACTATCCTGTGTGAATATCCTGAAAATTATCTTGACTTGCTCAACATCACTAGCAATAGACCTAGTTTAGAGTTACAGATAATGGACCACGTTAACCTTAATTACACTTGGACAATCTCCTGAGAATACTTGGCCTTTGTTTGGCCTCAAGGTAATGTGTACTACCCTGCTATTTATGAGCAAGCTAAAGATTGTGAATCATCGTGGCCATATGGATTGTACTTTCAGAGCTAGCCAAAGGGAAGCTGAGGAAACAAGAAAATCCTGCTCATTTTTTTTCTTTACTAATTTTTACCTCAAGTTGCTCAGATTTAACACTGAACCCAAGTTGTTCAAAATCACTTACTCAGCTAACCAAATATTTGCACATGAAACCAGCCAGCAATAAATAGGCAGCTGGTTTACAGCACTGCCACTTACCCTCACGCAACTGAACTCGCTCGTAAGCTGGGAATTTTGTGCTCACAGATACAACAGCTGTCAGATCTTCACGACTTTTCCTCAGATTCTTCTTCCCTCCAGATCGCTGACCACGTGTTCTCCAGAAGTCTGCCCTATCGCTTGAGCCATCCTTTTGGGCATTTTGAACACTGGCCATCTGCTCAGCTCTGACAGAGAAAGCACAGCATTCATTTCTACAGAACTACTCAAAAAGGGCAAAAGTGCTTTCACTGAAGAACAACATACTTTGAATTTGCAACAGGTAATTTTCCAGATAGCCATGAGTGGAGGAAAGAATGGAGAAGTCCAGGTTCTTTTGCCTTGGAACAAAGTGTCAGAAAAATGCTCTGACTTGCCACAGCTACAAGACTGCTGAGCAGGAATGAGTTCCCTTAAACTGGTAACTCTCAAGCATAAATAAAAGAATGCAACTGCAAAGAGGTGGTGGTGAAAGTGCAAGTCAGAACTGAAGGCCTAGGAAATTACTGTCACTCTTTTATTCTCAATTAGGCCTTGTAAGTCAAGTTACTACAGCATACAAACAAAGGCAAGTTTTGTGGCATCAATTAACAGAGGACAGAATGTACTGACTGAGAAAGAGGCAGGGGAGTTGCATAAGCAGCATATTTCAGGAACTTCAGTACAATGCAATTGTGAGCATTTTTCCCCTCCATCTTAAAGTTACAACCATCCTCAGGAATGGAAAAGCTATAGTCTAAAAATACGGTGATTTTTTTTGTTGATGAATTAATACTTTTATGCACTGTGCACATTTGAACACTTGCTTTTCCCTCACATGAATTTTGACTAGGAAAGCTATTTAAGCAAACAATATTGCTGTGGTTCACCGAGTAGTTCACTACAGCTACCAAGAAATGTTAACCTTGGAATAAATTTTTGAAACATTTTTCATAAGGATATGCAAAAGAAATTCAAGCACTGAAGTTCCTTTAAAAAAAAAAGATTAATCAGAGTATTCCTGCACACACAGTCATGAGCTTCCTAAGGTATAGGTTTTTTTTGTTTCATATTATTAGATTTGTTTGGAAAAGGGGGGTGGGGAGGAGGGAAGGGTGTGATGTGAGAAGAAAAGTGGGGGAAAGGCAAAAAAGGGGCCCTGCACCCATTTTCTAGAAGATGAACTGAAGCAGCTGGTCCTTCACTGATTGCTGAGACAGGAGCTCTAGGTCTGTGTTGCAAATACCTGATCTACTAGGTGTAGGTAATGCCGTCTTCTCTCATCCTCACTTCACCTAATGCCATGAAGTTGTATAATCATGTACAGTTTTACAGGCCCAGTAAGGAAGAAATATACGCCGGGAAGAAAAATAATCTTACTTCTAACAATGGGTAGGAAGACAGGATGCCACCTTACCTGCTCTTATTTGGAATAATGCCCTTTTCCAGATCACTTCCAATTCTTACAGCCAGCCAGTTTCCCAGTTTGCCATCATACAGTGTATCAACTACTCTAAAGATCTCGCCTCTGGTGAATGCTAAGCTCTGTGGTGACTCTTTTTCACACTCAAAGTGAGTCCTGATGAAGAATGAATCTCCTCTGCCACAAGCCATAATGTCTCTGTAGACTAAAACAGGAATTCCCATTTATTTACTCTTTCAAATATGAAAAGGTATAAAGCTGTCATTCTAGAGAACAGTTCTGAAGTCTTCCCACACACACACTCAAAAAACCCCCCCGAAACCAGCCTTCACATCCATTGCCCTTACACACACTTTATCCAGAGTGTTCTATATTTGAACACATACAGTCCTTAAAGGTACTTGCACCTTCCCAAAGCAAAAGGCAGCTTCAATATTACAGCAGGTTGTGTCTCCAACAGGAAAGCAAGAGGCTTTGCTTGCTCCTTAACTGTTCATCCATAAACCTGTCCATTTGCTGCTGTCTGACTGAATCCTTTATGACTGCCAGAAAAGGAACGCTAACATCATAAGATCTTAGGCCAGCTGGTACAGACAGAAAAGCAGAAGGAACAAGCAGTAAATTGCCATGCTTCAGGATTAAGCATAGATGCTATCTGCTAATAATGAGAGATGGAGAAGTGCTCTGAAAAACACATTACGCACGCACACCTGTATGACCCTCATGGTATGGAATACAGCTATCTTCTAAAGGACTGAAAAGGAGGATGACTAAAATGCTATCAGGAATAATCACAACAGAGATTATTTGTGGTTCACTGACAAAACAGCTTCACAGATATACAGACATTTTGTTCAAAGCACCTACCTTCATATTTACTTTGAGCCAAAATTGTTACTGTTTCACCTTTGGGAATTTCTAAGAGATACAAAACAGCATCTTCCCGAGCAATGCCTCTGAAGTCTTGAGTGTTTACCTAAGTACAAAAACCAACAAATTAAATATCAACACCTGAAAGATCAACAATAAAAGGAGTAACCACAGATTTTTGTTTCGTGTCAAAAAAAAAAAAATCTTAAATACTCTTTTCCATTATTATGCTTTATTTTTTAAAGCAATATCGATGCCCATTGCCATAAGAAATATTTTATTACAGCAATTAACAGCAATTTTTCTGAAGTAACAAGGTCTGGGATGTATACGGCTAGATTGTTTCTTTAACAGGCTTCAAAAGACATTGAAAAATCAAGGCTATCACAAGAGAAAAGAGGCAGAAAAAAAATTACATTAGTTTCCTATTTTAATTTTCAGCAAAAAAGAAGAATGTAAGAGGACAAAATGACATAGATGATATAATTCAGAAACTGGGAAAATAAATCACTGTTACCCAAGGAAACTGGAGGAGGACGAAAGAAGAAAAATATCCTGGCCTTGTTTTTTCCCCTCATCCAACACTAGGAAGAAGCATTGTACAGAAAATTTATTCTCCTATCTTTGGACGTTTTTCTTGATTAGTGTTTTTCCCGCTCTACCCCTTTCACAGAATCTTTTAAACAAACTAAAGCTTGGCATGCAATCTCCCTCAAAAACTCATTTCTCCATCACACATATACACTTCAAAAGCAATCACATGACTTCCCAAGATCATAATTTCTTCCATATTTCCACTAAGAAGAAAACAAAACACACAAAGGTGATTTGCATTCCAGGGACACATACTTCCACTCATACCTTAAGAATCTGATCTCCTTCCTGCAGTCCCTCCTGATCAGCTGAGGTGCCTTCTTGAATTCCAGCAATAAATATCCCTACATCATTTCCACCAGCCAGTCGTAGACCAACACTGTCCCCTTTCTTGAATCTCACCATTTTTGTATTAGGACTACAAGATTTACAGACAGGAAAAGGAAGTAAGGCCAGATGTTAGGCAAATGACAATAATAGGTTGTTGAGAAAAATAACTGCAACCCATTCAACAAAATCGTATTAATAATATTCTTGGTCCCTTTCTTTCACTCCTTAGGCTATATTTACCCAGGTAAACACTGAAGGAAGGAAGCAGAGGATTTGCATTTTTCAGAGTGAAAACTGAACTAGGAAGAGGATCTAATTGTTATACACAGACTGGACAGAGCAGAACAACTCCCTGTTCTTGAAGTCCCAGAATAGTCCCCTATGTATTAGATCCTCTCTCGGAGGCTGTTTTTTTTTTTGTGAAAACACTCGAGTTGTAAATAATCATTGTTCTTTCCTCTGTATGCTTAAGAACTGTCATATGAATTAAATGTATACCTATTTTATTTGCAGTTGAACATGTCTGTTAGACGGAAGTCTTCAATTTCTCTTGTAATAAATATTTCCAAGTACACTGTATTAGTGTATTAACAATCAGTCCTTTCACATTGCAGTGGGAGGTGGCTGCTGAACTAGGTTCAGCTTTTTTGCTATCAGAAAAGCTGTATGTCTGAGTGACCTTCCAACACAGAGGACAGTACTTATCTGTCAGCCTTTCTCAGTAATACCCTAAGCCTGTATTATAAATTCCCCTTCATCAAAATAATCACTTCATTAATTTGCACATCAATGACAACATATGCAGGGTCCAACCCAGAGAAGATCTGAGAAGAGAATCCATTTAAGAAAATACTCCAAGCTACAGAATATCCTCAAAACCTTATCTCTAGGTTTCTCTTTCTAATCTCAGTGCTCCTCTCCCTTCTTTATTCAGAAACTCTCAAAGGAAAACATGGAAATTGATTTACTAGTAATACAGTTTGAAACATTAAGTAGCTAATTATTAAAGAATCACCAGTACTAGATTCTATCAGAAAAAAAAACCCACACGAGTAAATTTTGGAAGCAGCATTTGGTTCACATCTAAGCAGAGACCAGAACTGCAACAGGCTTGCATTTGAAGAAAAGGATTTCTGCATAGAAGCTTCCACGTTGTATAAAAACACACTTATGTTTGGCTTTGTCTTGCCAAAAGCTAGTTTACAAATCAAATAGACGACATTCTCTTTGTATTTTTGTACTGTGGAGAAAGGAAGGTTTGTCTTTTGTGTACACATAAAATAACAGAAGAGGTGTAAAATACATTTCCATAGAAATGCACAGGTTAGAACGGCCCTCTGCTCAAAACCGGTTGATCAGGGCCTTGGCCAGTTATGTTTTTGAGTATTTCTGGCACTGGATATAACACAACCTACAAGGGAAAGATGTTCCAGTGGTTAACGACCTCATAATAAAAGCCGCCTTCTTGGTATCAAAATTTCCCATACTTCAGTTTGCAGTACTCCAAATACTGTGCTCCAAGTACTGCCAAAAAGAACAGAATAAAAATATACCATTGTGTATGCTCCCATGCAAGCCCAGAAGCATAGTTCTGTAACTTCTGGGTAGAAGGCAAGTCTATACTTCCAGACAGGTACTTCTAAACCTCAGTTTAACTCAAATTTGGTTGGTGAGAAACCACGTCATCTCTTCTTGGCATTAAGCTATAAAAGGAGTATCATTCCAATTAGGCAAAAAGACAGAACTTCAAAACCAAATGCATGCAACCAACAACCAGGTAGATGTCACTGGAAAAAACACTCAGTGCAAAAGAACACAGCAAGTGCTGCCTTACCCATATATTGCTTCATCTTCAGGGCTGGGTTTAAGAATCGTTCTTGTAACTTTTGGTTGAGATGCTGGATGTAAAAAAGCCAACAGAAATTACTGAGCTATTAAAAGAAGTTGCAAGTGGCAGCAATTTTTAACTATCTGATAGCAACCAAACCCCTCCAGGCCAGATTTCAACTTCCAGCATCTCTGACTAGAACCGATTTACTTCCCTTTTTTAATTCCTGAAAAAGAGCAAAGTTCAAGGGAGGGATACACAACTCTTTCAAGTAAGTCAGATAAGACTTCAGGTATAGCTTCATTTGTTTGCTTACAGCAATAGGCTAGTAGATGCTCTAGTGAACTACTTGCTTTTTGAGGTGGTAATTCTGATAAACAACTGCCTTCAAACAATCTCAGGTGTTTCTTCTCTCCCTGCACCACTAAGCAAAGACAGACCTTGTCTCTGTGTGTAAGGACAGGGTTAACAGGAAGAGTATACTAGATATGTTAACATGACTGGGGGAGTAGACATTCTGTGGGCAGGGGGAAAAAACAACCAAAAGCTTCAGATTCTGACCTGCAGGGTCATCTTGGTACTTCATTTCTTTTTTTATGTCTACAGCTGTAACAGTAGGAGTAGCAATGTCACTACTCGACTTGAATGGTGTAGGCATTGCTCCCATCCTGGACATCCTACTGGATGGATCATCTTTTGCACTAAAAGAAAGAAAAAGAAAAAAGTGTAGTAAAATTGTATAAGAATGCCATGTATTTTAATAATTTCTTTGACAAGCATTAGAACAGTGGACTACAAAAAAAATAGAAGTCACTTCTTACTTTGTTTTCTCTTTCAGCTTTTCATTGGATGAATGTGAATCTAGATCAGAATGATGTAATCCGTCATCTTGAGGGGAGAATGACCTGTTAGACTCTACTTCAGAAATGTCTGTGAAGAGAACAGCAAATGAAGAAATGCAGGATTTGTTTAAATTATCTGCACACGCATCTGATCCCCCATTATTTACAAAGCTTTCACATTTAAGATAAACTGAACCTCTAAACCTACTCTCATTACAAGCTGGATTTGACTAGCATTCTGAAAGTGATAAGCCGTAGTGCTTCCACTCGCCCATCACCCTGAAAATGTTTCAGGAAGGTTTCACACAAGCTTTAGGAAACACACATCACAAAACTACCTTGAACACACCACAAACTCATTAACTAGTGTTAGTAGCTTTTTATTTGGCGTCACATATAGGTTCCCAAGCAGAAGACCATGTTCACGTTAAGAGTCGTCCCATCATTGCTTTTCAGCAACAAAAGAAACAAGAGTAGTCCTTAGACCTGAACTGTATCTGTCTTCACAGTAAAACTTTCAAAAGTTGCACCCAGTATTCTGATGCAAATATCCTGCAATAAATAACATAACATGCTCTCCCCAAAATCCTGAGCCCTTTCCAAAGCAAGATTATATTGAGAAATATTGCTCACACACCATGAGAGATCATTTGTGCAGAACAGACACTGGAATAGAAAGCAGTTGTCCAGAGGGACTTAATTTCCTCTTATTCTGGAAATTTTTCCCCTCTTGTTGAACACTGTCATGAATGCTAATGCCCCAGAAGAAGAGAGCAGTCAATCCATTTGTTTTTAAAACTGAACTCTTTTATTAAAGCAACTGACTTGTTATTCAGAGACGGAAGACTGACTTTGCTAGGCCAACAACGCTGCTTCTATATGCCCCTGCCCAAAATACAATCACGTGATTACTACAAAATTTTTCTTTCACCTAAAGGAAGTGAGCTTAATGCTTAATGGACCATTACTTAGGTTTCTTTGTGTTTAGTTACATTTATTAAGAACCTAGTTCCACTCTGCATAGTTCAGAACTTTTTATCCACATCAGACCTCACCATCCATTTCTGAGTCACTGTCGTTCAGTGAAGGAATGTTGAGCAGTGTCTGCTTTCTGTCCCTGAGGACAACCAGCTGGAGCTTTCCCCGTGACTTTTCAATCAATTTTCGGGCATCAGCTAAAGACATGTTCTCTGTCACTGTACCATTGATCTGCACATAAAAAGGCAACAATAACATGAACAAGTAAACAAACAAGTCCATACTGTGCTCAAGTTTAGCAGTGAACTTAACTATAACATGACTTACTCCAAAGTAACCATACTATAACAAGTGCCTGCTAAACAGCTAGTAGTAAAAACCAGAACAGACCTTGAGAATGATATCCCCTTCATGAAGGTTGCCATCTTTGGTTGCTAAGCCAGTACAGGTCATTTCTTTTATGAAGATCTGACTTCCAAGTCGGAGACCGTATTCTGGAATCAGGGAAATAATCCACTGTATTTTAAAAGATGAGTTGAGGGCGCATTTTTTTACGACTACCGTGTATATGCAGCACACCTCACTACACCATGAGAAAATAAAAAAAATGCAAACCTAGCAAACCCACTTAACCCTAGGCTAACTCTTCCTTCTCAGGGCTGTCATTATAGTGAGAACAAACAGCAGTCTGAAACCAACCACAGGTGATTAGTCTGTACCTTCAACAGCAATACAATGCCTTTGCTCTGGAGGTGCTTATTAACATGCTGGACTATATTCTGTCTCTGTATCATGTTTTGCATGGTATAGAGAGGGAAGAGGGTCAAAAAGTGCTAACGGAAGAGTGGTTTGTTGTTATTTTAAACCAGCGATTTGTTGCATGCTGACTTGTCCTATCTGTAGCCCAGTAAGTGTTTTCAGTTGTTTCAAGCAAAGGGAAATCCATGCCCCCTTTATTCTCTTTGATCAAGTTACCTGGATCAGTATATTTACTATTTAAAAATAAAGGCAACAGTCTTAAAGCGCATACATCCTAGAACAACAGACAAGGAAAGAAACACTTATCTGCTTAAAATAAAATGAAAAATAAAAATCACACTTGAGTGATTCTTCAGAGTATCAGAGAATCATAGAATAGGGATGCTGGGGAGGGACTCTTCATTAGAGACTGTAGTGATAGGACAAGGGGTAATGGGTTAAAACTTAAACAGGGGAAGTTTAGATTGGATATAAGAAGGAAATTCTTTCCTGTTAGGGTGGTGAGGCACTGGAATAGGTTGCCCAAGGAGGCTGTGAATGCTCCATCCCTGGCAGTGTTCAAGACCAGGCTGGACGAGGCCTCGGGTGATATGATTTAACGCAAGGTGTCCCTGCCCACGGCAGGGGGGTTGGAACTTGATGATCTTAAGGTATCCATATGAATGGCAGAAATTATTATGGAATTAATACCTACATATAAAACTTCACAAAGACACCTCAAGTTTCTCCTTATTTGTATACCTATCTGCATTATCTTTGAAAGTAGAAACATTATACGCAGGGAAAGAAGAGGAAGGAGGGAAAGGGATCCTTGCCAGAGTCCATGAAAAAAAAAAGTTAGCTCTTGCGTGCAAAGATTATGTGAGCAAAACATTCTTACAACTCATACAGCTTTGAAAAATGAGAAAATCATCCACAAAACTTCCACAAACCAAGACACTCCCTCCTGCCAAAAAACCCCCAACAAAGCCAAAACCAATAACCAACTCTCCCCACCCCCAAAAAACCCCAACAGAAACAAAACCCAAGAAAACCTCCAAAAGACGTACAACCTAATCTCAGATACACTTTATAGCACAGGAGTATTTCACATCAAATGAAAGATTAGGCTTTCAGCATTCATTTATATACACTAATACTCAGCAAGGAAAGGCTTTTTCAGCTGTTGCTATTTCAGTATTCTTTAAGTACATCCTGAAGTATGAGAACCAAACAACTCAACAATCCTTGGAACTAATTTAGTTATACTGAAGGGCAGAAGTGCACTATTGAAGGCAGAGCCTACTCTTCACCCATTGTAGCTGACCCTTTTATACATGTGCCAACTGTAATCTGAATCATGATCAGATCCATGTTTCCCACCAAAACCAGAAGAACAGGGCAGAGATAACGCAAAACGAAAGGGCACAGTGGCTTGAAAGGACTGAAATGATGTGGGTGAACAGTTCTTTGTTCAAAGGTAAAGTTAAAGGTGCTGGGGGAAAAAGCACCCCAAACCAGCCACAGAAAATAAAAGAACAACCTAAGCAATCAGTTTGAAAACTCAACAAAAGCAGAGAATATTCAGCTCCCTTCCCTCCCTGACAAAAGTAACATGTTGTATTACAACACAGTTCCCCTCTTCCCCTCCTGTACCTTCATTGTGTCTGCCTTTAGTTAAGAGAACGCTGATTGGTCCATTCTGATCCTGCGGTCCTAGGTACTCATACTGACGGTGTATTTCAGGAGAAGGACTTCGGGAACGAAGCCTGTCCCGACTTCGACTCCTCATTTTCCTCCGGTATCTAGGATCAGGTTGAGATCCGTGACTACAGCTGGGTGGGCTGTAGTCTCCTCTGTAGTCCCGTTCATAGCCACCATCCCTGTCAATGCTCCTTCCCCTGCTCCGATCTCTTCTATAGTCTCGATCCAAGCTCCTGTCAATGCTCCTACCACGACTTCGATCACGGCTGTAGCTGCATTCCCTGTCGTGGTCTCTGCTTCGGTTATGCTCTCTGCCTTGTTCATCTCGGTAGCTCTGATCCAGGCTGTTTCCCCAGCTTTGGCTGCGCCCTCCGTTACCACTGTGCCAACTTCTGTCACTGTAGCCACTTCGAGCACTTCTGCCATCAAATTCTGCATGGTCATCCATTACATCTAAAGCTCTGTCCTCGTAATCAACAGAGGGGCATCTCTTCAACGCAGCAGCCTGCACTTTCCTTGGTCTTTTCACAACCTGTTCAGTGCAATACAAAACAACCAACCAAAAAAACCCTCTTATGGTCAGAATGTGAAATTCAACAGATGAATATTCTTCACACTTCAAACAGGGGTAGACGGGAGGGTGCAAACAATGTTCTACCTACAGAACAACCAGTAAATTAGATTATATAGATGTGCATAAGAAATACTTACTAACTGGGTGGATAAAAAATAGAAGAATTTAAAAAAAAAAAAAATCAGATCAGCAACCACATACTTTTACCTCTGTAAAAGTATCAGTAATAAATACTTATTTTCTTTTTCTAGATGACTTCTAAAAAATGTGACAAGCCCCAATAAGAGGGAGCTGTAGCTGCCTCTCAACTCATGAAAGCCAATCTGGACAGCAAATTGTTGGACAAGGTCTGTTATGCAGGACATCCCTTGCCTCACATAACACTTGTTTTTTCTAACTACCACTCATTACTCACTAAAATTGAGGATTGAGGATATATATTTTTCGACAGAATAACTTTGTGATACTGTTTAATTTCCACTTGTTTCACTTGTAGAAGCTATGTCTTTGCTTTGGTTTATTTACTGCCTACAGTGTATTGGGCAAAGGCTTGCTTTGCTTTATGCACTTACAGTACACTTCATAGAAGAAAACTAAAACCTTACACAGGTACATACCAATGTAAATTGGACACATACGTAATTTACTTACAATGGTGGCAACTTTTCCACTCTTCCTAAGCTGCTGAACTGCAAAAGAATGTGGAACGTTTTCCATTGGGGTCCCATTAACTATGACCACCCGGTCATTTTCTCTGGAACATGAACGAGGCAAAAAACAAGAGAATAAGAAAAAAAAAAAAAAAAGAAGGAAAAGTATTTGAGTCTTCATGAAAACTGGAACAATCTGTTTTTTTTTCCATGGGAACCTTTAGATTCCGTTTACTTTAACAGGGAGTTTTGTTTTAAAACTATGTTTGTTATACAAGCACTTGAATACTAGAAGAAGCTTTCAGTATGTTTAGAAGCTAGACTTTGGGAAGCAGTGTATATCTTTGTACATGTACTATGCCCATCTGAAGTACCTTGCCAGAATGTCAAAGAAAATTTGTTTTTAGAAGTACTGTGATGACCATTAAGACTTTTTTTTTTTTTTTGTTCTTTCAGAACTCCTTGTCTTTCACACCTAGTGCTAGGGGTTTGGGTTTTTTTTTCATATCAACATAAGAATTTCAAGAAAGCTTCAAACTGCTGCAGCCATAGCATTGTTCAGACAAATCACAACAAGTATCACTCCAGTACACTTTTCTAAAAGACTGGTATTCAGGTAACATCTACTCTACAGAAAGGTGACTGGAGAAGGAGAAGGGAGGAGAGGGAAGGAACAACAACACTATAACCCACAAAAAGTCCTCCACACCCTAAAACACAGGCCAAAAGAGATTACTAACTGGGCAATTCAGACCTCCTGCATGTCAAATAGACCATTAAGAGTTAACTCAGTCACCCCCAGGGGACAGCCCCATAATGAATCACTAACTGAAAAAAACATTTTCTTCCAGAAAGGCATTTCAGCACATGAAATGACGAAGATGAAAAAAAGAAGATAATAAAAAAATCTACCACTCCTTGTATTAAATTTAATCTGGTGACTACTCAGTTACTAACCTTACAGTCAGACCATTAGCTTAACCAATTACTGGTTACTGTACTGTTTTATGCTAAATAAAAGAACTATTTAGTACCCATTATTTTCTTTTCATTGTAATCGTCACATCACAATCGTCTTTTTAATTAAGGTTACATTCTTTAAGCCTTTCTTTGTAAGGCACCTTCTCCAATTCATGAATGATTTTTGTGCATCTTTTCATACCTTTCCAACTCCTTTTACTGCATGAGTATGCCAGAACAGCATGCTTTATTCCAGTATCAGTCTCATCTGTGCTTTATGTGAGAGCTAAAATAGTTCTCTTCGCAGTTCAAAGATGGTATCAAATATTGTAACACTACCTCAAGAGCTCCCATCTCTGTATGCTCACTCAACCTTAGAAAGGATTGCAGGCTTTTAAACCCCTCTCCACTCTGAAGGTTAGATCTATATTCATTGGTTTGCTGGAGGAATGGCTTTGCATTCAGTTTTCTTCAGAACGTATTTTGTCTCAATGTGCCCGAATTGCTTGGTATTACTTTATCATCAATTTATCTAGTATCTTACATAATTTGTGGACATTACTTTATTCCCAAATCCAGGTAATTATGGAACAGGATGACTGATAGTGGTGTTGTGGAGGGGTCACTGCTATAAACCAAAGAAATTGCTTACTGAAGTAACCCATCTGCTGGACCACCTGGGAGAACATCCGAAATGACTATTGATGTTTCACCATTTTCAAAAAGAGGGTTATCTCTGCCGCCAGAAACTGCAATCCCAAATCCTCGTTTTGAATCCTTTACAACAAAAACAAACACAACAAAAATCAGTCCCAGACATATGTATTTTGATAAGGAGAAATAAAAGTAATATGAATGTTCCTGTAATGGCACCCTACCTCGACATTATTTAAAATATGATAGTTGTGTGCAGAGAGTTGCAGAAATATACAGCACCTCTGGGTTTAAAAAAGGAATTATTTTACAGATCCATTTAACAAGACAATATGTTCCCATGTTCCAAACCCTCAGTCTATAGCCTTGTGTTAGTAATTAAGCAAAGGACTCGCTAGCTTAGCCTGCGTTTTGTTCCACCATCCCACTAGTTATTCATATCAAATATACTGTCAGATAAATCTATTTTGTTTGTGATGCTTGGAAAATTGTAACAGCTTTTCCAGGATCTCATCTTTATCAATACTGCTATCTAGTTTGTAATTATTACTTATTCTTTGACCAGACTAAACAAGATCAGGGCTGATTACATAAAGCAATCAGTGAACTTGTAAATTCTCTATAATTATCCTCTCTCACAATCAACTATTTTAAATACATAATTTATGCCAAACTTATAGTCATAGAAATACCAGATTCATAGAAGCCCTAAGATGGCGTTCATAAAATCATTCACAGAATCAGGGAAAAACAATTAGGGTCTGAAGGAAGCACATCTGTAACACTAGACCTCACAACTGCTAGCATAACTGAACTGCAGACAAGAAGGTGAGCGTAAAACCATACATTTTGTTAAACGCAAACGTTTATGTTTATCAGCTATTTAACGTACACTTCCTATCACTATGACATACAAATTACGCTGCATTTAACAAAATGTTTTAACATAGTGCCAAAGTAATACACCAAAATAAAGTGTTGCTTTTCTCTTAACTCACATTTAGCGTGCAGTTTATCAGATGACAGCTCACATTTCACTAATGTCAATATTAATTGGTTATTCCTTTGAGGAGTTTTAAACAGCACTTCACTTCCCACACCTTTGTTTTACAGGAAGTGGCTTGATGCTTTGAGCCAAAACGATACAGATTCAAAATAACAGTAAAATTCAGTGGTAATAGCTGGGGCACCAAGTCCAATAGTCTTTGCCACTTGAGTAGTTTAAGCCTGTCTCTGAGGCTTTCAAGATCTGAAAACTTGGACATTACAGGAACTAAGGTCTGGTTCTACAGTGTTTCTCCTGTCTACCCCTGTAACCTAGAAAACAAAATTCTTTCTCAACAATTCAGCACATGAAACAAGAAAGATCACTATTTTACCCTAGGTCATCCAAGTTGAGTTCATTGCAGAACATATGAAAAGATGTAAGGAGCACAGCAGAGGTTACTCACTGAACTCAAGATCATCAGAACAGTTGAGAAGACCACCACCACCAAAGTGTATATCCTGTACCACTGTGTGGCAGCCTAGCCATTGTAAACAAGTGGTCTACTATAACTTAGAAGAGCTCTATATAATGAGATGGTTCCTCTTTTCTCAGAAAAATTGCTAAAAGTGACATCTGTAGCCCACACACTTTAGAATTTGGTGACAGTAGTTTTCTGCTAGATTCTACATTGGTAGATATTAAAGTATATAAAAAGAAAAGCAGTGCAAACATGTTCAGTTATTATTATAAGCTTGGACATTAACTACAACTGCTTAATAGAACCATCTGCTATACGGCTGGCATGTGGTACATTACATTGTCATGACAAAGACCAAACATCAGCAAATATATTAGCACTTAATCTGTTAATTTAATTTACTCTTAACATTAAAGAGTCACACTATTGTATGAATAACTAACTGGCAATTAACCTTGAAAATGAAAAACATACCTGATCTGGACAATAAATTAATCCTATTCCAGACTAAGATATGCTAATAACATCTATCATAAAATATACAGGGCTTGAATATTTGTAAACTAAAAATATAACAGGCACTCACCTTTTGTAAGGTCACAGTGTACTGTTCCCATATCAGCTCTTCCATGCCTGGGGCCTGTTACACACAGAAACCAATCAGTAAAACACAAAGCATACAACTATCTCAATTAAAACGTGAAATATCCTATTAAAACACAGGTATAAAAATAATATGCATACTCTGATAATTTCATAGAGATAGTATGAAATGTATGTATATCAATTAATTACGAATTTTCTTTTAAAAATATTAATAGGTCCAGGGTGGTAGAATCCCTTCACATTTCTCCTATTTAACAGCTCATTCCAATTTTCTGTAAAAGTATGACCTAGCAAAAGCATTTAATTCAGATCATACCGGCATTACACAGCCCCACTTCAAATAACACACAAAATACTCTCCACTCCAGTATGCAGTAAGTTTAGCAGTTAAAAGTGAGGCTTTCAAAATGAACTAGCCTTCAAATCTTTTGTTTCTTGCTCATGTGGATTTAAAAAACTGCTCATCCACTATGAATTACATAACCGAGTGTTTAGCTTCCACTTGAAAAATTAAATTCTACAGGAAAGCACAGTGTGTCACTATATAGCACTCAGTTTTGTGACACTTCTCAGAAACATTCTTTTCCACATTTCCAGTTAAAACTGATCCTGAAGCCATCAGTTTATCTGATATAACCTGAAATTTTTCCAACATCACAGCTTAAAATATAATACAGAATAATCACATTGTGATGCATCGTATAATATAAAGCCAACCCCTTCAGTGCCTTTAAAATGAAAAGAAAAATGAACCACAAACTTTGATGCAATGCAAACATTTCAAAATCCAAAGCATCCACTGCAGAAAAAAAAAACAGGAATTACATGAGTACGTACATACTACAGGTTTATCTGGTTTTACTGCCGAAAGTGGTGATCTCTTTCAGGAATTTCTTAAGAATTTGCTTAGAAAACTGAAGTTCAGACAGAAGCTCAGTTTTTACTTAAATGGTCTTTTTAAAGGCATTAAAGGAATTACTGGCAACTAAACTCCAAAACAATAGACAGAGAAGTGGCACAAGAAGGGTATGCCTGTACTTTAAAGCACACCCCCCCCCAGTTTCCAGAGAAAAAGTCTTCCAGAAGTACAGAACAGTTTAGCAAGCTATGGACATTGTCACTGGAATGCAAAGAACCCTACGGTGTATTTTTCAGTAGATTCTGAGCACCCCAAAGAGGAACCAGGTTTACATTTCCCATTGCACATTCATTGTATTAAAAAACAAAACACAAGTCCTGGTCAGAATTTCTGAGGGAATATGCAAGATATTCAGCATTCTTCAGGAATTTTATAACACTGAACTGTGTTAAATTTCCACTGTTCTCTCAGAAAATGCACAATGCTCTCCAGTTTCCAGAACCTTCTGGATGTTACTGAAATTCATTAAAAACAGCTGGAGCAGAGGATGGCTTGTATTAGAGGTAACAGAAGTATTTCTAAATTTCTGCTTGTCTAGACCAGACAAGAATGAGGCACGTTTGTAATTGTTAGCGTTACTATTACATTAGTATGTCTCAGGTCAGGGAATTACTCTGCTGAAGCACATGGTGAACTTATTTTATCCGATATTCCCATTTAACCAGTTGATATGTCTAACCCTTCAACTTGCTGACATTGAAATGTCTCACTAAATATATTCCCTTACAGAAAGAACTTTCCAAAAGTAAAAATTTTCTCCTTAACTAAGCACTTTTTCTGAGCCGCTGTTATGCTGCCATAAATAGAAGTGACTATGCTCGCTTGTCTGGCTTGTATGAAAATGTGTAAACAGTTTACTTACTAGTGACCCTTAGCTCCACCACCACTGTCCTGCTCTTCTATATGATATATTTAAGCTCTGCAGAAAACCAGTCTGTGCTAAAGAAGGGCCTCAGTGCCTTTTTAAGTTCCAGTTGACTTAATTGAAGAAAGTTTTAGAAATGAAAGACACCATCAAATGATGGGTAAAATCTGAAGGACAAGCAGGTGGGATCAAATTTTGTAGAAGCAGGGGAGATGGAAAATCTTTTCCATCCTTCTCACTGCATACAAGCCTCAAAAACTTACATGTGTAACAAGAACATCACTTATATTCAGTTTGTACTGTATGCAGTTCTTACTAACACTACCTCCCAGCCTAGAATACTCAGTCCAGCCCTGTGCAGGCAAAATAGCAAGGCAGGCAGGATGCAATCGACCAGAGCTTACTACCTGTGGGGACAAAGAGCAGCATAGTTGCCTTACTCATCCAGGAACTCTAACATCAGGTCTTTCAATATACTACCTACTGAAAGAAGGCCTGAGAAATGACTACTTGTTCAGTACAATACTGTACTGAGCAAGTAGTCAATACTGCTGTTACTGCAGAAAAAGGACTGTAAAGCAGAGTAAAAAATGTCAGAGACAGTTTTAAGGGTATGAAACAAGTAAGTTCACAGAAATTTTCCTTCCAGAAAACTAGGCCTGCCATGAGAAGCGGCACAAGTAATACCTTCTGCACAATTTGAGAGCCGCATCATGTAGTAAATCAAAGCATCGTAAACTAACAGGCTTATTCTGCTCAGACAAATAAGTCTCTTGGTATCTAGTAGAAAAATAAGCAGTAAGAGAAACTACTCTCTACAGATACTACAATTAAGATTTTTGCAAGATGTTGAGCCCGTAGTTTCATCTCATCTGTGCCTAGAAAAAGTTCCTTAGTGACTATCTCAGACACTTTAGGTGTAAATTTTGGGGGTTTATTTTTAGCTTGAAACTGTTACAGACCATTAAACAAAAGTTAATTAATTAATTCGCTTTTAAATTCATAAGGACTGTTAAACTAACACATTTTCAGAAACTGCTCCTTGGGAAACTCTCCCATTTGCTGTATGCTGTATTAGTGAAGGGAAGTACACAATGTACTTGCAAAGCTGATTTTGTGCAAACAGAATTACCACGACAACAGCACTAGTTCTGCCATACTGATAAAGCTATGCAGGCGCTGTAACATAGTTCAGAGAACTAAATGGTCACCTTGGAAGCCCATAAGGCAGAAAACACATCTGTACTCCCTCAAATCTCTAAGCAATAATCTCTTTAACATTATAAAACGTGCTTCTGCTTGCCACTGCCACAATGCTAACCCATACTGACAGATTAATGGACAGAAGATTGAGAGGGAGGAAGAGACTACAAATGTTACAAATCATCAGTTGAGGACTCAATCATAGGTAGGGTTTAAGTCTTCAATACGATCGCAATATTTCTGTATTTCAGATCTAGTAATATTACTCTCATCTGAATGCATCAAGTGATGGGTCACAAAAAACCTCCATCACCTTGCCAATTTCTTCATACTTCACCTGTAAGGAAACACAAAGGGGTCCTGAGCAGCCTGTGCATCCCTTTATAGGATCACAAGTTTACTGTGAGACTGCACACCAAAACACTGGAGAGAGACAGGCAGGCAAAATGGTTACGAACCCCACCTCCAGTTGGTGCTAGTAACTGTCTTGCAAGTCTACCCAGGTTTCACACAGATAACAACCTACCTGCAGTAAATGCAAATTACTGGAATTAGTCAAAAGTCATTAGTGACTAAAGTCAGTCTATTTCTAATTAGAACAATGTAGTCAGGATTTACTTAAATCTGCCTAATGCTCATATACCAAAATGACAGGTGCTTTCTACATACCCAAAATAAACTGCTTAACAGAATCTTTGGCAGGAAACTAGTCAAAGTGCTAAAATCATCTGTGTGCTATGAACAGGCAGCTGTTGCAACTCTGACAGTCATCAGAGATTTATGCAATTACTTGCTACCATGGATCACCAAAGACAACTTCATTCACACTGAAAGAAGAACAAAACCAGAAGGCCTGCCACAACAGTTATCTGGCTATAAAAGTGAGTTGGAGAAGGGAGAGGTTTACGAGGGGGAGAGGGAGAAGACTTGGAGCAAGATGCAACAAAAAGCAACTCACGTGCCCTTTCAAAATCCCCAACTTTTTGACTGCATGTGACCACATTCTCTGCAGAGCTTGAGCTGTCTTCATTGCTGCAGGATATAATCTGTGAGGGGACGCCGTACATCCCCGCCTTTTCATCTGTTTCCACCACTCAACCCGGTTATGTAATTCTAATGCAATAGTGGCCTACATACTCAAACAAATCCTGCCCTCAGTTTCACACAGAAACACATCAAAAACACAGTAGAGAAATCTACTGGGGGTTTAACTCTCACTTTAAAAGACCCCAGGAAAAAGCTATACTGTAATCTTCTGTTAAAAAAAAAAAAAAAAATCAGTGTCAGAAACGGATTGATACGTAGCAAGTTAAGTCTTCCAAGCACATATGAGTTCACCCTGCCAGGAACCTACTTGAAACTTTAGAGAAAAAAAAGGCTTAAAAAGCACAGTGCAGATTATTTGAAAATTCATATGCTGGCTATAATATTTTATAGTAAAAATTCTGATTTGACTCTATTACCTTAAGTAACACTGTGGTTTAGCAGCCTCTATCAAATGGCAAATCTTATTAATTTAACTGCTGAATCCAGGAAGTCCTTATGCAGAAATAACCATACACGTTTGAGTAACCCCTTCAACTGCACATGTAAAATTAAACACTTGTGGAACTGTGGACTTGGCTCCAGCAAGCAAAAAGAGAAAGAGAATAAAAATTACAACAGCTACAAATAAGAGACACTCCCTATGCCCTTACACTTCTAGTAAGTTATGTGTAAGAATGACAAGCTAATCACACAGACAGATGACTTTATTGAAAAATAGGTGAAGCTATCAGTTCCAGCTGTGCTGCATGAACGCTGTGAAATTTAATAAGCCTTAATGAACTTTTCCCCTGGACTTCACGCAAGTTTCACAGGCTGTGAACAGATAGGAACACATGCTAAGATCAGTACACAATACCAACCAAAACCTCCATTCATAGATTGCCTTTTTCATTAGTGGAACAAATTTAACTGTTGAAGAGTAAGAATTCAGAACGCAATGGAAAATGTGGAAGTTTGGGGGGTGTGTGTGTGGGGGGGGGGTTTGTTTGTTTTGAGGTTGTTTTTTTAGGTTTTTCCATTTAGAATCAAGTTTGAATACAACATCCTGTGTTTTGACTGTGACCTCATCTCTGCACTAGCCAGAAGAACTAGGATGAACACAGGCTTGCACCTTCAGTGCTAACTTGCCAAGGGTGAACTCCATTCAGCCTTCACCAAGAGGGTCCAGGAAAAGCACACCAAAACCAGCCTCTGATTGAAGCTTCCCACTTCTAGAGCACATACCATATCATATCATAGAATGGTTTGGGTTAGAAGGGATCTTAAAGATCATCCAGTTCAACCCCTCCACTCAGGTGAAGAACCAGCCTCCTTACCTCAGCATAATCTCCCCAGCAGAAAAGCTAGTCAGAAGTCTTACACCTAGCATTGTCTGCTTTAATCTCTTCCGCTCTGCAGATGTGCTTTCATGAAGTATTTGTGTATGGTATAGCAGATCTTTGCTTAGGATCTAGGAGGGAAATATGACCCCCTTTTTCAAGACAGGGAAAATGGAAGACCCAGGATACTACAGTTCATATGAAAAACTTTTTTTTCCCAAAATGCATTTAGAAGCAGTAATCTAAAGATCAGGGTTATCTAAAAAGACCTATTTAAAGAAAATATAAATTCAGCATAACATTTCTAATCATTTGTTCCTCATAGACGTGGTGAGTTGAATGTCATTACATGGAAACACAAACAGTACTGGTTTTAATGCAAAAGAGATTACGTAATCAAAAACTTCTCTGAATCATATTTCACTTAGAAGTTACACTAATCATTTTGTACAGTTTGTAAATTCTGTCTACAACAGTATGAGCAAATGCTATGCAAGTACAACATGCCTATTCCAGGCATTCAAAGACCAAACTTCACTTCTTAAGTTGCACAAAAACTTTTAAAACCATCAAATGAGAACTGTTTACTAGGCAATAATAAAGTTTTTTTTTGTTTTACTTCTTTTGGGAACAGTTTGAATCTGGCATAACAAAAACACCCACAGTCACCACTTGACACTGTGCTCAATCTGCACACATCAAAACAGAAGCATGTGGCATGACTTTTGCAAATATTTAATTGTTCTGCAATTCTAAAAAAATGAAAGGAATAAAAAGTAACCTGGACACCAGCTACTTCTTATTCAGAACCAGTAAAGAATGTGGCAGAAGGCATCCTTTTGCTGGATTACTGAGTAAAGCACTTAATCTCTAAATAATTTTATTTGCTTCAACTTTGTATTAAAGTAACACGTAAGTAAAACTGGGGAGGCTGCATGTATAAATATCCAAGTAATGCATACACTAGTCCCATCTGAGGAAAAAAAATGGCAACTGTTTTTTCAAGGAAATTTTTACGTGTCCATGCCAGTAAGATACTGCCTAGGAAAACTGTGCTTCCTATATATTTAAAGCCAAACATTTACCAATTACATTGAAGACTTTGACAATGCAGGACAAGCACTTTGAAAAAAAAAGGGATCGGTTGGAGCGTATGGAACTCTGTCTGGGGACAGATGAGCAGTCAACAGAGAGTTAGTGGGTCAGGGTTAAAGGGAGAACAGCTGTGGGGGACATTACTGTGGGGATCTGTTACAGACCGCCTGACCAAGAGGAATATGTGGATGAAGCACTCTACAGAGAGACAGGCACAGCCTCACGCTCACGGGCCCTTGTCCTCATGGGGGACTTCAACGACCCTGATATCTGTTGGAAGGACGGTACGGCCCGGCACAAGCAATCCAGGAGGTTCCTCGACTGTGTGGAAGACAACTTCCTTCTGCAAGTAATAGAGGAGCCGACAAGGAGAGGTGCCATGCTTGACCTCGTGCTCACCAACAGGGAAGGGCTGGTTGGAAATGTGACGCTCCAAGGCAGCCTTGGTTGCAGCGATCATGAGATGGCCAAGTTTGAGATCCTCAGGACAGTGAGAAGAGCGTGCAGCAAGCTCACTGCCCTGAATGTCAAGAGAGCAGAATTTGGCCGCTTCAAACCCGCTTAGTAAGGTTCCAAGGGATATAGCCCAAGAGGGCAGGGGGGCCCATGACTCTTGGTTGATATTCAAAGATCACCTGCTACAAGCTCAGGAGCGTTGTGTCCCAACTAGAAGGAAGTGCAGCAGGAGGGCCATGAGATCTCCTTGGATGGATAAGGAGCTGCTGAGGAAAATTCAAATGAAAAAAGAGGCTTCTAAAAGGTAGAAGCAAGGACAGGTGGCCGGGGAAGAGTACAGGGAGGTTGTCTGGAAACCTAGGGACCACGTTAGGAAAGCTAAGGCCCAGTTAGAATTAAACTTGGCTAGGGATGTGAAAGATAACTGGAAGGGATTCTACAGGTACCCAGTGAATAAAAGACAGACTAGGGACAACATGGGCAGTCTCCAGAAGCTACCAAGAGAACTACAAATCCAGGCTACCCTGGATTTGGAGAAGGTTGAGGTTCTGAATGACTTCTTTGCCTCAGTCTTCACTGGCAAATGCTCTGACCACACCACCCAAGTCTTGGAAGGCAGACGCAGGGACTGTGAGAATGGAGACCTTGCGCTCACTGTAGGAGAGGATCTGCGTCAAGACCATCTTAAGAAGCTGAACGTGCACAAGTCTATGGGTCCTGATGGGATCCATCTGCAGGTCCTGAAGGAGCTGGCAAATGAAGTTGCGAAGCCACTGGCCATATTTGAGAAATCATGGCAGTCAGGTGAAGTTCCCGATGACTGGAAAAAGGAAAATATAACCCCCATTTTCAAGAAGGGGAAATTGGATGACCCAGGGAACTACAGACCACTCAGTCTCACCTCTGTGCCTGGCAAAATCCTGGAGCAGATTCTCCTGGAAGGCATGCTAAGGCACACAAAAAACAACAAGGTGCTTGGTGACAGCCAGCATGGCTTCACTAAGGGGAAATCCTGCCTGACCAATTTGGTGGCCTTCTATGACAGGGCTACAGAACTGATGGACAGGGGTAGAGCAGTTGATGTCATCTACCTGGACTTGTGCAAAGCATTCGACGCTGTCCCACACGACATCCTTGTCTCTAAATTCGAGACATCAATTTGATGGATGGACCACTGTGTGGATAAAGAACTGGCTGGATGGCCACATGCAGAGTTGTGGTCAACGGCCCCATGTCCAGCGGGAGACCAGTAATGAGTGGTGTCCTTCAGGGATCAGTGTTGGGACCGGTCTTGTTCAACATCTTTGTCGCTGACATGGACAGTGGGACTGAGTGAGCTCTCAGCACGTTTGCCAGTGACACAAAGCTGTGTGGTTCGGTTGATACGCTGGAGGGAAGGAATGCCATCCAGAGGGACCTTGACACGCTTGTGAGGTGGGCTGATGCCAACCTCATGAAGTTTAACCATGCCAGGTGCAAGGTCCTACACCTGTGTCGGAGCAATCCCAGGCACAGCTACAGGTTGGGCAAAGAAGAGATTCAGAGCAGCCCTGCGGAGAAGGACTTGGGGGTGTTGGTTGATGAGAAAATGAACATGAACCGGCTTCAGTGTGTGCTTGCAGCCCAGAAAGCCAACCATATCCTGGGCTGCATCAAAAGGAGCATGACAGCAGGTCGAAGGAGGTGATCCTGCCCCTCCACTCTGCTCTCGTGAGACACACATCTACCTGTGTACAGTTCAGCAAAATACTAACTAAACAAATTCCTTTTGACCACCATGCTTTCCATACTCCTCCTGCTCAATTACATGTGGCTCCCTGACTCACTCCATGAATTCTGCTGTTTGGTTCTTCAAAGGAAGCCAAAACAGCTTCCTAAAGCATGAACAAGTTGCTCATCTTTTCCTACTGGATTGCTCTACTGCTGTATCTACACATCTTTAAAGCGTCTTTTAAATGTCTCCAGGGATACTGATTCAACCACTTCCCTGGGCAGCCTGTTCCAACACTTGTCAGCCCTTTCGCTGAAGAAGTTTTAACCTGATATCTAATCTAAACCACCCCTGACAGTTTGAGGCCATTTCCTCTGTCCTATCACTTGTTACTTGGGAGAAGGTAACTGGAGAGAACAAGGTGTCCTCAGACTCCTTTTCCTCAGGCTAAACACCACCACTTCCTCTGCCACTCCCGAAAGGACTTGTGCTCCAGACCCTTCATGAGCTCCATTGCCCTTCTCTGGACCTGCTCCAGCACCTCAGTGTCTCTCTTGCAGCAAGGGGACTGAACACAGGATTTGAGATGCAGCCCTGCCAGTGCCCAGTACAGGGGGATGATCACTGCTCTGGCCCTGCTGGCCACACTATTTCTGGTACAGGCCAGGATGCTGTTGGACCTGAATGCAGGACCCAGCACTTTGCCTTGCTGAATCTCATGCCACTGGCCATAGACTGTCAGTCCAGCCTGTCCAGACCCCTCTGCAGAGCGTTCATATCCTCCAGCATATCAACACTCCCAGCGATTTTGGTGTCATCTGCAAAATTACTGAGGGTGCACTTGATTCCCTGTCCAGATCACTGATAAAAGGTACTAAACAGAACTGGGCCCTGTACTGAACCCTGTGGAACACCACGTGTTTGCCAGCTGGATTTAACTCCATTCACCACAACTCTTAGAGCCCACCCATCCAGACAGGAGCGGGGAAATAAAAGCAACACACAGAAAATTCACACAGAAAATTTTTAATGGAAAGACATGAAAATTAAAGCTCCTGAGTGGCTTTAAGGGTACTTTATGAGAAAAACATATTGTCTCCTACTTTTTATTCTATCTTTGATAAAACAACAGATTACTACCCTCACACATAGATTTTACCCTAGCATCCTGATCACTATTAAGAAGTTATGTATCGCGTCTGTTTGCCCATATTCCAGAAGAAACATTTATGAAGGCTTTTGCAGGTATTAATGTAATGCCAGGATATAATCTGATAAATACATATATTAAAATATATGTAATACAAGCATATTTTATATACATATATACACACACACTAAATTTATCTTTTCTGTAAAACAGATGAGCAGAAGATATGCAGCATGAAAGGGGCAAAGACACAGAAGCACCAGGAGCTGCATTTCCATCTCCTACTGAATTTGCAGGGGACTTAAAAGTCTACAGCAGACTGGAAAAAGAAGTAGTAGAACATCGTATTCCAGAAGAAACTCCCAAGGTTTTTGGCAAGTTACTTTTGCATACGAAGATACCCCATACAAGCCAGAAAAACTCGGAGCAGAGATTCCAGGTGTACAACTCACAGCTAGGCCAGAGAGACACTAGGTGGTGCAGTGATGCTGCAGCTGAGGCACACACCCCTCCTCGCCTTGTAAGATGTTAAGTACAGAATTTCTTTAGGATGACAGCTTCAGGCTTTTGCTTTGGCACACAGTATGGTATTACTGCTCAGAAGAACTATAATCAATATTATACAGTATCTTAATTTATTTATTTCTCAAACTGGCAAATAGTGATTTTTGTAAATACGATTTGTGTAAGTTCAAAAATTCTGAGAAAGGCCCAACAAGATGTTAGGCCAAAATTCCATTTCAAAACTTTCCTTTCATGCTACAAACTGTAGGAAATGTTATGTTAAAGCACAGTGTTAGGTGTATGGAGTTTGTTTAGTTTCTTTACTCTCAAACATATAGCCCGCACTCAGTCAAGAGGATATTTTTTTAATTACAGCTTCATTAAGTTAAAGTGCCTTTATTAGTTTAAGGCACTTAAATGCAAGAATTTATTCACTGTTTATACAAAGGAAATAAAAATATTCCCCAAGCAGTTTTATGTTCTGAAAAAGAGAGAAACTTTTGGTACTCCAAAGATAAACCATGCATATTATTCATCAATCATACCAAAGCACCACCAAAATGGATAGCTGAAAAATCCTAAATGAGATCTTGAGCATGACAGTGGCACCTAAAGTCAGAATGCTGCATTTTGGCACTAACAATGAAAAGGAGTATAATTGATTATAGTTATTTTTGGAGTGAAGCCTCTACTTCCAGGCTACTTTTAACCTGAACATAAGTTTACATTTTCAGGAAGTAAAATGAGGTCCTTCAAGGTCTGTATTTTGCTGACATAAAGTCATAATTTATCATCATACCGGAAAAGTCAAGCAACATTCTTCTGTACTTCACAGTACTTGTGATCACCACCAGTAACAGCAACAGTTAATCATTTCACTTCAGTACCCAGAAATGACTTAGGATTCTGTGGTGCCTTCTTAAAATAGTGATGCTTATTGAACAACTGTCTTTTTAACAACTGCCTGTTCCTTCTCTAACTACTGAAAGGGAGTAAAAGCAGCCACCTGAACTGCTTTAGTGGTATGCTACAAGGAGCTGGTCCTCATTTACTACTACCCAGGGTAGGGAGGGGGAATGACGAGAAGAACAAAAAGCAGTATTTACCTAGAAAAGTGTGACAAATTCAGAACATGAAACTCAGCACCAATTTACACCTTTGCATGCTACACAAATTAAAAATATACATGTAAAACTCCCAAACCTTTCTGGGATGAGGTGGAAGACATGAGCAAAGTAGTTCACAGCTGAATTCTACTGAACTTAGATACACATCATCAGAAACCAGTAAAATGTCCCATTACAAATTAAATAAAAGCCTATTCAAGAAGGGTGAAAATTACATGCAATTCTTGCACTGCTTCCAGCAGGAAGCAACCAATTGTTAAAAATTGAGGGAATAATTGCAATTGAAATATGAAATTGTTGGTTTTGAGAAGAAAACAGATCCATTTCCATGCCCCCTGACCAAAAAAAAAGTTTTAGAAAACTATTTCTGCCTCTTAAGAAACAGCACTGTGGGAACCAACATTTTGGTATTTTTCCATCAAAATTTTCTTCCTTTTCACACATTGATTCAGTGGTAAGTGGTCTTCCCCAAGTATTCCAGGTTAAGTGGAATTCTGGTAAGTGGTAAGCTGGTCTTCCCCAAGTATTCCAGGATGTGCAGCACCAGTCCAGCAGAGGAGCCTTGGAAACACTAATTTACTCTCCCACAGATGACAAAAGGGTTCTAAACAAAAGAACAAACCTCACCCCTCCAATCTTGTACTAAAGCAGATTTTTCCAGCACCCCTTTTACAAAAACACAGCAAGGATTCAGGAGATAAAAACCTGGAAGCCAAGCAATTCCAGTGAAGATCAAAATTAATCTAGGTAGGATCTGACAGATCAACGTAGCATATGTATATACACACAGGAAAATAAAGAGAGTTTACTTCCTGTTTTCTGTTCTGAATGGTTTTCCTAGGATTTCACCTTGTCAAGCACCCTGACAGACTAAAGTGCTTGTCAATTTTTTAAAATACACTAGAAGGTAATGCTACTGAAAGAGCATTAAACTTTCAGTTCACCTAATCAACACAAGCTTTAAAGGCTATCTCTGACTTAACCATCCCCATTTACTTTAACTGTAAAACCTACCACATTTCTTTCCAGCCACACTGTTTCTGTACCTTCTGCTCCTTAAGATAAAATCATAGAATGGTTAAGGTTGGAAAGGACCTTAACATCATCTAGTTACAACCTCCCTGCCGTGATGCCCATTCAAATGAAGTCTGACAATAAAAGTGCTTGAGCGGTTTGTACATAAGGTAGGCTCAAGAGGACCACTTTCTGCTTGGCATAATAATAAAAATAAAAAGTTGTTCCTATATACTTGCAGCATCAGGATTTGATGGGAAGGTAAATTAAATTCACTAGGTGTGCATAATCAATTTCATGATGCTAAAGAAACCAATTAAAAAAATTAATTGTGAACAATGTAAGTGGAGCCATCATTCCTCAAGTCTCACTTCAGAATCAGTTATTCTCTGCAGTCAAAACATAACTTTTACTCTTGTAGCATCTTAAAATAAAAAAATTGAGAGAAAAAAAACAAAGCACCATATGCACGATATGGTGCAAAGCTCCGATAACAATTTTATTCAACTTCACTGATACATCTTCTGCTGCTACTATTCTTGAATGCCTCAGCTTCCTGCACCCATATTCAAATAGCAAACCAAGAAGTAAAAGTGACCAAGGCTAGTATCAACTACTGTAGGAAACTACATTTCTGCTATGCCACGGTTCTTACAGAATTGCACAAATGTTGTTATTCAACACCTACACCTCCTGAATCTGAGAAAAACAAGCTGGATACCTGTCTACTGCTTCCTGTCACCATTTTTTAAAAGGCCAATTAATTGCTGGGATAAAATCCAGTCAGGTCAGCATATATATTCAATCATCTAGTCACAATGGAAGACAATTCAAACAATAAAATTGTTAGCTTCTGAGCTTAACCCCAAACCAGATTTTCTTCCCCTCTTAAGGTTTCCAGTATCCTTTGTTCTAATTCTATTAATAGAAGAATGGTATGCTGTATTCCTGGAAGCATTTTAATTTTGTTTGAGCATTCCTGTAGCAGTAGGATTGTCACATTAGCTTTCTTTTCATGACCAATGGAAATAAACCTGAATATGGGTCTGTGTTAATACATAAATGTTAATAGTACATTTGACTACAACTAAAACTCCATTAAAAAAAAATTAAAACAATACAATGCAAAATTTCATACAACTATCACTGCCATATCACTAACCCCACAAAACAAAAATGTCAAACAGAATGTCACTGATACAACACAAGGTAGATAAATAAAAGCTCCAAATGCATTTAAACCTCCGTAACGGTAAGAAGCTAATTCAAATTTCTGTTAAAAGTTAAAAACTGAAAATTCAAATTATATCACAACTCTATAAAATTAAGCTGGTTTGAGCTTCAAGCTTGAAGTTCAGCATTATTCAGATACATGCCACAACAGCCAGCTTGATTTATTAGCCACCCCTGTGTTTTCTAGTCACACCAGTCACAGCTCTCTGCATTCCTTTTCTACTACCATACTGCTGGCCTGCAGGCTCTAAAAGAAGCAACTCACCTCTCCCTCTCAAGATGTCTCAACAGCCCACTCAGTTGTGCCAGAAAGCATAGCTGAATTTCACCCCTAAGCTTTAGGCATATGCAAAACATGATAAAACTAAAGCAAAACCTGTTGCAAAAGGGGATTCAATAATTTTCCTGTCATACAAAGTGGGATGCATGGATGCAAATAAAACTCTGGGAATTGCATATGAAGGGTCGTATATTGATACTCCTGCCAATACATTTGGAATAAGGGGAAATAGCAAACAAACATCACCAAGTCCCTTCCAACATCTCAATTACCATGAGACAGTGGATGAAGCCAGCTGTACCCGCTCCAGTAAAACATTCAGAATCCCTCTGCTCACAGCATTTTCCTCCTCAGGGCCTCCAAAGGAGAACACTTACTTCTTCAAACAATAAAAGTAAGCATAAATGCTCCCCGCAGCTTTGAAATTTTCTGGGACAGCATCACCAGCAGCCTATATACAGTTGTGTTACACTGAAACTTACCATTTATCTGATGACACTTAAAAACCTTTTTAAGAGAACAGCACATGGGCAGATGACAGTGGTAAAATGACAGTAAAATTTACTCCTCCATCCTATTGCATATTTGGATGTGAAGCTGAAGTATCCCATGCAGTTACGTGCATGACTTTGCTAAATCTCAACACATAATTTTGGAGACCATTTCAAACACCCCCCGATTTACGTAGAAATTATTCTTACCAATAGCATTAATGACAGCAAACAATCACAAATCAACATAAGGTGCAGGGAGGTGAAATCAGCTGCCCCTTTTCTTTAGTACTGAGATAGTAACTTTCACATTGCTGATTCATTCCCAAAGCACTAATCCCAGTCTATCTGCAACCATTCTTGCTTCATTTGAAAGCACACCAGCATAATAACTTGAAAATGAAGCCCTTCATGCAATCTCTCTACCAAGTCAACACTTCACAGGCATGTAATGTCAAGAAACTCGGCTTTGCTTCAACCATTAAATGAAACCAAACTGACATAGCCCTATGGAACAGTGCCATTTCCACTGACCTGTACAATGAAGAACACAAAGAATAAACTACCAGAACCAAATCAGCAAGTGACAGATCAAATTTGATTCCTCCTTTTGTACCTATTAGTCACTTTCACAAACCACATGAGGCTTTGAAAAGAACTGGAAAAGAAAAACCAAGAAAATCCATTTGCATATGTGGCTAAAAGGAAATGAAACATCTCAGAATCGTGAATGTTTAGATTAAGTTACCACCCAGAGCAAAACTCACTTTGGGAGCAACTGAAAGCTTATTCTCAACTGAGGTTCACACCAGAAAGTTTTTTTGTTGTGTTGAGCTACATAAAAGAGCAGTATGCACTTTAAGGGCCTTCTGATGCATAAAGCAGAAGCAAACCATGACAACAAAGTGCTCTTTTTCCCATCTGAAAGAAAAAGAGGTTATATACCTGCTTACAAACAAACAAGCCTTACAAAAACGTAAGAGAAATTTAATTCCTTTTCAAATCATTGTGATCCAAGAGTTTTAGTTCATTCTTACTGCAGCAGAAAACATTAAGAACTTATCTATTAGCTTCTACAAGGTAAAGCATGAAAAAAATATTGAGAAAGAATGGAAAATTAAGTCAAATTATTATAACAGGCAGAGAAGTTAATGGATTAAGTTTAATGAATTAAATTCTATAGTTTAACACCACAGGAACGCTAAAATTAAAAAGGCATCATAATAAACTGAAAAAAAATTAAAAGCTCTACAAGAAAACAACAAAACATACTCAAGGCACTCCCATATGTCAGATTGTAAGAATTTCACATACACCAAAGCAACCAACAGTACTCTGGTATGGGGTCTCTCATGTTTTACCAATAGCTTGACAAGTGTATCTACGGCAGATGACTGAAGATCTCCCCAACTTCTTCTCCCATCTTAACCTATATATCACTTAAACCTTTTAGGTGCATGTGGCACTGCACACAAACAGCCAGTGAAGCGTAATTGCCAGAGGGGCACTGCGTGCATAGAAGCTACTGGAAAGGTCAGTAGGCATCCATCTGCAATCAACACCACATCTTCAAAAGTCTGAGCCTTTTTGTTTGCAACGAAACCTATTGTAACATCATACTGAGGTAAAGCACTACAAGGGAGCTCCTGCTGAAGTACTGGGTCAGAAACAACGTCCCTGCTTTGACGCTAAACTGCAAGACTTTCAGGAAACTAAGTGCTAGAAAATAAAAATTTACAGCCAAACTGTAATTACTAGCCCACAGACAAAACAATGCAAGTACAGTTCGACACACAAACAAGAGCTCTGATGGCACCATCTAAGAAGCACACGCATACATGCTACAGTCAGCTGTGCTACTTTCACTTCAATTGCTTTAAAAATATATCAACTTTATGAACAGAATAATCAGAACTACTGACCACTTTTTATTTCTGCAATAAAAGTTACTTGGCAAAACAGTGTAACAAAAAATGTAATCTCTTTTTCATTCTGCTCTGCAAATTTTCAAAAACCTTCTGCAACACTGACAGAAGAATTCTCAGCCCTGGCCACTAGAAGAAACCCGTATTACCTGGACGATTTTTGCAGTGCTAGAGCGTAGAAAGAAGAGCAACTAGTGCCAAGCACTGGCCCTGGCAGCAAGCTGCTCAGTTCAGGCAAAGGCCAACAATCTGCCTGTTGTGGAGTCTGGAATGACAGTCTAGCTAGACATTCTGCTCATACCGTCTAAGAATGATAAAGGGTGAGCAACTGAAATGCTTTCCCATCACAGAATAGGCATGCATGTGTAAGGGAAGACATGGTAGGCTGAGCACATACATTATTAAGTAATAAATAAATAATGGATAGGTTACTATTTTTTTGTAGCTGTTTAAGGAAGCTGAACAGCTATTTTTCAAGATTTTTTTTTTTTTTCCTTTCTTGATAGCATGGTTTACTAACAAGAAACATTTATTTATGTAAAACATTAATGCAGTATTGTTAATCAGATCTTACAGGCTCAAACAGTGGAATGTATAAAGATGTTGCTCTCATTATCTTATGGGGCACAACACAAAGCACTAACACCCAGAAAGCTGCTGACATTCATCTGCCCACTTAGTTAACTGCTACCACTGTCAACCTTGAAGGAGCAGTTTCATCTTTATTGTATTAAGTTACTAGATAGGATAAAGATGCCTGGAGGGTTCATGAAGTCATCCCTCCTGCTGTTTACTAAGTTAGATGATGTTTTATTCTTACACAGCATCAAGAATAATTGCATGTACATATTAGTTTCCACTGTACATTCCAGTTAAGATACATTCAGGAACATAATTCTGCCTTAAGGCTGCTACTGTTATCTGCACAGATCACTGTTATCAGCACAGATCACAAAACTCTTGGCAAGTTCTTCATTTTGATGGTAAGAATGCATTCCAAATATATTACTAAAATGCGAAGTAATTAAGTTCATTTGCAATTTTAACAGTCATGAATTACACTATGCTATTGGGCTCATAAACTATACACGGTTCAGGTCATTCAAAAGAAGACTCCCGCAGCATCAACGTCCGCTTCCTAAGAAAATACTGCAACTTGCCACTTTCTGTTACACAAAGAATTCTAAAAATGTTTCCAATGTCAGTTGAATCCTCATTTGTCTACAGGTCTAATACTCAAAAGCTGTGAAAAATGGAATTCCTAGTATAGTAATATATTTTACATTGTTTGCATAACTTATTAAGAAAAACAAAGAGGAAACTAAAAATTGCAGCGGCAGTATCTCTCCAGATTACTTTTCTGTTTGTTTGTGGTTTGCTTTTTGGTTGTTTGCTTTTTGTTTTGTTGTCCTGCCACCTCTGCCCCCCCCCCCCCCCCCCCCCCCCCAAACATAGAAAAAAAAAAAAAAATCTTTTTAACAAACTGTTGCCTTTATAAAACAAACAGACTTGTGGCTTATTATGAACCATAATATAAGGAATATAACCACTGCAGGAGCCATACTGACAATTTCTCCCTACTTAAATTGTACTTAAGTACGGGACCCATAAGAAACATGAGCTTTCTCACAGTCTCAAAACAACGGGCAGGAGGGAAGATCAGCCAAAAATCCCTTTTTGCCGATGAGAGAAGTTGCCACTGAATTCATAGCCAACACAACCTACTTCCATACTGCACGAACTCAGATGTGAAATGAAAAGCAGCATTTAATTCTTCTTCCTTTACATGAAACGCAGACCCTAAAAGAGTTTGAAGAAACCTCATGTGCTCAGTAGAGACCTGACAACCCACATTTTTTGAATCAAGACAACAAGCATTGTCATTACTTCAAAAACACAATATTGATGAAAGCAGTCCAAAAATACGGGTATGTGAAACACATGCAAGGAAACTGATAGCATGTCTACCAATACACTGCTTGCTGATACACGCTACAAGGTGTCTTTATTTCAGGAACCATTCCATACTGATAAGTATTTAAGCAATAGCCAGTTAAATTTTATATCTAAATTGTATACCTGTAAATACAAGCCCTGTGACTACTATAGCTCAAGCACACAGTCAGACTTTCCATCCATCTCAGGTCAACACACTCAGACCCTATCCCCCTGCAAGACAAGTCACCAACACATTCTCATGGGTATTTTTCTCTCACCAGAACCATCAGCAAATGATTACACCTACTTACGAAATGTACTGCAGCAACGTGACAGGTACAATGGGATCTGTGGCAAAAAGCTAACAAGATGGATTCAGAAGAGATGAAACAGGCAAGTATAAAAGAGGAGGAAGATAACTGAAGGTTAGAATAAGCATGGGATAGTTACTCAGATCACCTGCAGAGTCTCTGTGATTTATTAAAGAACAGCAACCACCAAACAAGCAAAAAGAAACCACAAACAACTCCCCCCCCCCCAAAAAAAACCCAAACGAACCCCAAATAACCCCAACAAAACAACAAAAACCTCTATCTCCAACCAAACCACAAAACCAAAAAGAAAACTAACCCCAAACCACACACACTGGAAATAATAGTATGAAAGAAAGTATCAACTGGGAAGTTAGCTAATGGCCAATAAACACCCGTAAGATGTCCAATATGGGATACTGGCTAACACACACAGCCCCCGTATTTAAAGGGCAGATACTTACAGTACTAATTATTCTACGGGCCACAAGACAAACTGTGACGCACAAGTAAATTCTGTTTATAGCTTCTTCCATCCAGGTTTTACTGGGGCTGGGGAGATGACTAGATAAATCCAGTTTCCTGCACGCCGGCATGCACACCGCACCGCCTCTCCAGTCCTGACACATGCTGCTGCCTACTCCTAAGTTTAGCTCCTTTGTAGCTACATAGATTGTTCAGCGAGAGGACAGCATGTTTTCCCATAAATACTAAACGGTCTTAAAAACAAAAAAAAAAAACACCACCACCACAACAAAAACAAAACCAACAACAACAACAAAAAAAAGAACAAAACACCACAAAACCAAAAAAAAAAAACAAAACTGACAGGGACAGGAAGAACAGGATTTTCCTGTTTCAAACCTGGTGTGTTTCTCCATAGAAAAGGGTATTTTCGACTAAAACACTGACCTGCATACCGAGCACAACCCGTATTTAAGCTACAAAATTACGTTTTCTGTTCCGGTGTTCAAAGGGTGAGGCACGGGCCCGCGCTACAGAGAGGCAATCGCCCGACGCCCGCCTGCTCCTGCCCTCCCCGGATTTAACCGGAAAACCCCGGTACTTCCACCGTCCTGCGGCTCCAGCAAGGTTCGCAGCGGGGCCGAAGGCCGCGTTCCCGGGACCCGCAAGCACCGGGCGCTCCTCCTCACACGGGCGGCGCCGAAGCGGCGCCAGGTCACAGCTAAAGCGGGTCTGAGCCACGGCAGCGCTGCCACCTGTGCCAAGCGCGCGCTGCCTTCCTCCTCCCTCCCCAGCCTCGACCCCGCGGCTCCGGGGTCCCTGCCGGGGGGACGCTACCACTGCCGGCACGGGGGGGGGTGCCTGCGGACGAGCCCGGCAGGAGGAAAGGCGCGGTGGGCGACGGGGAGGTTACCGACCTGCTCCGCCCCCCCTGCGGGCTCCCGTGGTTCGCTCCCGGCGGAGCCCTGCATCGCTCCCATAGTAACATCGCTGCCCGGGCCGCTACCGCCCCTGACCCCGGCCGCTAGCCTCGGGCACGCTTTTCCCCCGCCTCGCCCCCGCTGCCCAGGAAGGGCTGGAGGGAACCGGTCAGGCCGCTGGCCGGCGGGGGCGGCCGAAGCCCGCCAGGGACAAAGCCGGTACTGAGGAACCTGCCACAGAGCGACTTTGTACTGTCGGGGCCCGGCCGCCCTCCGCTGCCAGCCAATCAAGCCCGCGGTCACCCCGGGAAGGCGAAGAAACATTTTCATTCTCCCTGTGAAGAAAAGAATTATTATTCTCCATTTACAAAAATATTTCTTGTGTTCTCGCCCTTGGCAGCAGATAGTAGCTGACGCCTGTCACGGGGTAAACGGGAGAGATGAGCCCCCAAGACCAGGCAGCATTTCTGACAAAGCGAGGCTTTCAGGCAGTATCCACAGCCCAGTGTTGCCACACAGGAACACACCAGTCATTTCTACCTGTTCCGTTTGTGCGTTTTAAGGAAGACCCGATGGCCTCCCCAAGTCCATAGCTTTAGCTGGGTTTCCTTCCCACCACCTAACAGCCCTTCCACACTAGTCTCCAAGTCCACATTGCTGCTATTAATTCAGAGGCCGAACTGGATGGTTTTCAGACTATAATTACATACTTTCAAAAAGCACGTACTTGGGGTAAGTGTTCTCAAGAGCTCGCAGAAATGACTGGTCACAAAAAGCACTAAAGAAGAGAAGACTAACAGATGCTCAGCCACACCTGTATTCAGAAATAAAGACTTCTTTCCCAGTGCTACTGTCTTCCTGGAGTTGTATGATTTTGGGTGGATGAGTCAATACTTGAATCAGCTCTTGGAAGAAAGAAATTAAGAATGAGGACAAACTGCAAGGGAAGAGTTTTCTTAAGACAATGCTTCTGAAAAAGAACACAAACAGCATATTACTTCGTATGTAATTAGGAGGGAAAAAGGCACAAAAATGCTAACGCACGAAGTTTGCTCTTTCAGCCAGTTGATCTCTCCCCTCAGTTTTACAAGTGGGTGGTACCATCCAGCTTTTCTTGCAACACTAGCAGTTCAGTATACAACTAAAGTCAAGACCACTTAGACAAATGAAGCACAAGGGGCCAGACTCCCCCCACATGAGGTTCTGTGACAGCATCTGGCATCAAGGATTTATTCACAAGACTCAGTAGAGCAAGGCGAAACAGCTGCCACTCTCTGCACTGCTGAGCACTTCTGCACATCTGCACTTTGGAGGCAACTTGACAAAAAGCTAGCACTGGTTGGCAACATCAGCATAGGACATTACGCCATGGCATCAGCAGAGAAAACCACTATCTAACACTTATCTCCTTGATATGACAAGACGTGATGGAAATAGCTGTTTTCACTTTGACTGGATACGGTAGGACTTTGCTTCAGATGATTATGTAGTTTTTAGAAGCAAGATGAAGTAATGTGTTTAGCCAAATGGTAATATACTTCTTCCAGAGAAAGCAGTTGTCAGACATAAGGTGGGATGGGGAAAAGAGAAGCTACTAGATCCCTTTGACTGCAGTCTCATAACACAAATGCCAAGTTTGTGGCAGCATAAGGTAAAGCACCAACCTCCTACAGCCACTGCTCTTCACACAGGCTCTGGCAGAAGCCAAAGGGCTTCTCAATTATCCCACTAGACACAGCCTTCGGGAGTGCAGGAGTGCCAGTCAGAGCAATGCAGAGGTCCACCTATCCTGGCCAAGGACGATTACTTCTTGCTCCAGACAAAAGCTGTGCCTTGGCCTAAAGCCTCCTTTTGGCATGTTCTGTGAGCTTACCAAAGCCACATAGTTTTATCACTAGCAGTGGGGTTACCAGACTATACTTCTGTGAGCTAAGTTCCCCAGCAACCAAAGTTAGCACGCTTAACTAGCCTGAGGTAAGTGCACCACAGATGGAGGCAAAGTAGGCTGGTTTTCAATCCCTTACCACAAATCATCACCTGATAGGAGCCTGTCAGTTTGCCTTCACTCAGTTTCTTGCAATAGCAGACAGAAAACAAGACATGTGGCTTACCAAAATATTTTCCACATTTGTCCATAAAATTTCTCACTTGCAGGAGTACAGAGAACACATTTTCCTACTTTCTTATTTCTTTTCTCAAAACAAACAGCTACTCTGCCACAATGGGCAGATACATCATCCCATACCAGCCTGTAAATGTGAGCAGTAAGTGACCTCTAGTGCTCATGCTCACACTAGAGCTTGGCCAAATGCCCAGGGTGCCATACTGATGACATGGACTGATGTAACTGTTCATATAATAACAATTTACAAGTTACTTATCCTGCAATTCAACCACAAAGAACAGACTTTCAGGACTTCCTGGGTACTTTCTGCCCTTAGACTGAATTATCCTCCCAAGGTAAGATACCAAGTAGACCTTGTGAGGGAAGGATAATGCCTCCTAAACAAAAAATGGAAGGATACAAAATAGCAGTGTAACCAGTGACAAGAGCTGCAGGAACTCCTCTGGCACTACAAGATCCTTCCTCCTGTGGCAGGCAAAAGGGAGAAGAGGTACTCAAAGTACCTAATTGACCTAACAGCTATTCCGCAGGAGCATCCCCATTCTCTTCCCAAGTTTTTTTTTCTTGGTTTTGCCAAAGAAACCAAACCCCTAAAGTGCAGCTCAAAGCCACATATCTTTAAATGTATAATTCTATTTAACTTCTCCTGACTCAGCTTCTCTTAACCACAAGACTTTGCATTGTGGATCATGAGTGACTTACACAGAATACCTACAAACCAGACAAAAATGAGCTGGGACAGCAGTACAAGCTGAAGAGGGGCAGGGGACTCAGCAAAATGGTCTGTTCTGTCTATGCAGGTCTCTGTACACTTCATGGTGTATGGAGGCATGGCGGCACGCACTTTTCACTCAGTGTCTGCCCTTGAAATAGGAGATGCAGGTACAGTTGTCATCGGTCCTGGAAGGGATACTGCATCATGAAAAGTAGAGGCTGGGTACTAACACCATGTCAGAATCACATGAATTGGGTTATAAATGTGCAGCTCTGTCCTCTGCAGTGTTTAGGACCAGCTACTCTGCATATGCAGTAACTGTATATGTGCAGGGGATTTCATGAAATGTTATGTGGGTATGTAGAGATTTTAAAATTCACTTCCATGGAAAGAATAATTGGTATTAACTCTATGAGAAACATGCAAATAATTTCTAGTGACCACACTTCCCACTGAGATTTTCAGTTTAAGTAATCAATGCAGACATTGTTTGCCTACAATCAGATTCAGTCCACAGTCTGTAACACTGATTTAGAAAGATCACTTGCTGTAGCTTGAGTCATGCAAAACCTAGGACGTATCCCCGAAATTATCTAACGCTACTGTGAGTGAAGCAGTTGTGCTGCTTCCAACATCAGCAGAGGGAACAGCCATTTAACACTGCACTTCACGATGCAAATTTAAAACAAGCAGCTGCCTCTCACAGTTACCCCTGCCAACTAAGTATGGCTATTTAGTAACTTGCCTGCAGCAACCAAGATTGCTGGTTCTCTCCAACAATTCAGGATTCCCAGTGATTCAGGTTGTCTCTGCCTCCTCCCCACCGTCAAGCCTTTTAACTGGCCACGCTAACAAAGAGGGTGTTTTGTTTATTGTTGGGTTGTTTTGTTTTATTTTTAAATGTTAAAGTTCAACACTTAGTAGTGCTGCTACACAGTACCACAAATAGGCAACCTCCTTAAAAAAACTGAGAACGGATTTCGACAAGAGATACTGGGAATGTAGGCTGCTTGTTCAGTTGTGGAACTGTCTGTACAGAGATGTCAGTTTTGCTTTTGTTTTTACGCAACTGTTCATGATCCTCTGATGAAAGGCACTGTAGAAGTTTCTAAAAATACCATGTTGCCAAACAACCTTTCCCCCTTCCCTACCAGGCAATCTCTTTAGACTACTGTTTTTCATCAGCCTGCAGAATCACACAAGTAAATCAGCCCAGTCCTACTTAAATGATTCATAAATCCAATTACATCTGCTTCTCTAGGTAGTAAACGGGGCTCTAACAGATTTAACATTCAGGATTAGAGGATGTGTAGGTACCTGACCTCTGACTCTCAAACTGCTCAGGAGCTACATATGGTTCAAACATGGAGCTCTCCACTGGCCTTAAGCACACATATGGCACAGTAATATCTGTCTTGAGGGGACTGAAGAATTGAAGCCATGAATACTATCGCTACAGTTGTTTCCATGTGTAGAAGTGAATGCCTTGGAGTGCTACCAAGATGGTGCTGACAGGAGACTAAGGAGATGCAGCCAGGCTCTTAACAGCGCTACGTGGTGGGAGGATAGGAGATTACAGGCAAAAGTTCAAACAGGAGAAGTTCAGATGTACGTAAGGAGAAAAAAATTTCCCCATGAAAGTAGCCAAGCCAGGGACCCAGTGCTGAGAGGTTGTACTGATACTGTCTTGGCAGGTTTGCAAACCCTGGCTGGCTGAAGCCTCAAGCAACCTGTTCTAATCTAACAGCTGACCCCATTTTAGGCAAGAGGTTGTGCTAGAAACCTCCTGAGGTCCCCTTCCACCTGAATTAGCCTATCATTCCTGGGTTACTGCATGACTCAGGTGCCAGCTTAAAGCAGAGTGACATGTTCATTATCCAGCCCCTTGTCCCCACTTCCAAAGTACAGCTTGTACCTATGCAGCTTGCAAGGTCTGGTATGGTGGTCATCTCTGGCCTAGTGTAAGGATGTACAGCTATACACACTTTCCAAGTTTCAAAGCAGCAATTCTAAGGATGTTATTTGAGACAGCACAGATGACCCTGGAACAGAGACCAACATATACAGCATGCCCCACTTCACGTAATTTCTTCTGGGGTAATCAACAGTACAAGATCCTCTCTGGCTCACATGGACACCTATTTTGATGTTCTCATTTTTATTTTTTTTTTGTTAAACCTAGACATACAGATTTACCTAGACACTTCAACAAAATTTAAAACATGCAGACAAACACTGTTATATGCTGAACAACTAGAAAAAGCACTAGAGATAGTAACAGTATGAAATACAATAATATATTTTTTTCAAAATCTACTAGGTCTCATACATCACAACTTTATTCTGCTAAAAACAGAAGAATGCTTGTTCTGTTTGTTGCTACTTTGCAAAGTATATGTGAGTTAGAAAACACAGCTGTATAGCACATTTCACAGGATAGATAGAAAGTAGTGTAAGAATATGCAGAGGTGTTTGGTAATAGTCAATAAAAACTATAGTGGGGTGAATAAGAAACACAGTCTATTTATTCTAAACACATTTTCACCTGTACAATGTTTTAAATTACACTGCAGTGTCTTAAAAACTAAACTGATAAGGCAAGCAAATGAAATAGCATGACTTATTGCTAGGGAGTGAAAGAGGCACTTAACAGTGACTCTAGAGTACAGGCTATGAAAACTGAGGCAACTTTCTCTGGCACTTTGACCTCTATTAATTTAAGAAGCTAAAAACCCCCTAATATTGCTGTTCTAAAGAACGAAATAATGAAGTCGTTTAAACAGGTCCAAATCACACAGGTGTGTACTGCTTTTCTCCTGAACACCATAAAAAATTGCATATTGACACTTGAAAGAAAAATCTCTTCCCCACCCCCAGCTTGCTCATTTTAAACAGAAGGCACTGCACTGAGCACATTCTGACTGAACATTCATTTTGCTTACATCTAATTTCCTTCCCGTCTTCTCCATGCTTCTTGACTACTCTTTTCAAGGCTGTGAAACAATCCTCTGCTTTAAGCAATTTATGTGCCTTCCCTCACTTGAAGTCAAGCCCTACCACATCAAAAACATTACCAAGTTAAGTAACCAACTGTTACAGCTCAAATTAAGGTAACACAGCAAAGAAAACAAAGATCCCCATTCTCATGGAGATCATTATACTTATTAAGAACAAGCAAAAGAATAGGCAGAATACACAAGACATAACATACACAAAACTTTCCTGTTAATTTTTTCTGATACCGAGGTTAATTTAAAAAACAAAGCTCCAGACAGCAGTTCTTCAGCCAACTTAGTCCTTCAGAACACTAAATCTGTCCTTCAAAGCTCTGCCTCTCTCCATCCTATTTTACTGGCAAACTTCCTGCTGACGAGCTCGTTAAGAAACAAAGCAGTTCTGCAGCCCTATTCAGTAATAGCAAGGTCCCAGACAGAGGTACTATGCTCACTTTTGAGTGCTGTTTTTCAGGAAGGACTGAAATGAGCTGGTCAGAGTCCAAGGGAGAACAGTGACAACAATCATCAGAGAAAAAGCAGACAGACACAGCCATTCACTCAACAGTTCCACAATTCCTGGGGGCTCACAGGCAAGGTGTTTAGATGCAGCTTTACTAGTATCTACTAGAAGATACTTAGTTCTGGAGTTTCTTTCGCTAAGAGTTAGTCTTGCAAGTATCCACATTCCGTGGTATAAGGCTGGCATACCATACTGTATCCTTTAAAGTTTCTCATTTTGAGGGGAGCTTGCTGGAGACTTCAACTGGGACACTGCTGCCAGGCTATGCTTCACTAATATTCTTGTATCGCATTTTCCCATACACAGTGCCCTAAGTGAACAGGGCCTGTTTGTTTGTTATTTGATAGAATGACTTTTTTTTCCTCCTTTTTATCATGTCATTAGATTTGGATTAATCTCAAATTAATATTTGGATTAATCTAAAATTAATAAATCTAGCATCCTCTCTCCTCAATCCCAGAACACTGAACTAACAGATAAGTAGATCTGATTAAGTGTATCACAAATTAGACAGTACAAATGATTTCCACATTTCAAAGTAAATTACTAAAGCAGCAATAGCTGTTAATCTCTCAATAACAGAAGTCAATTACAGCTCTGTGACACACCACCATAAAAACCTTTAGCTCTCTTAAAATTGTCATCTGTTAATGACTTACAAAAACAAGCCAAGCATGTTTCACCAACACATAAAACTAAGGATGCATTTAATATTCTCTCTGGGAGCACTTGAGGAGGTTTCTAGAACAAAGTTAAGATGCCAAGAGGATTATATTTACCTTAACTATACACTGTAAGAAAATATGCAGCAAAACAACTCTCCCTGTGTGTGGCTATTCTGTCTCCCAGGACTCCATTGAGTCACTAAGCAATTCCCATTAATACTACCCTCTGTGCTTGAATTTATTTATCCCCAAATCCATGCTAAATATTTATATTTGCTGTGGACATCACCATAGATTAAATCCATTCTTTACCAGTGCTTAACTAAGAAATGAACTAGTACAGTCCTGTGCATTATTATTTGCATAACTAGCAGAATACCGAGTTCATTGCAGGAGTCTCTCCTCCTCTGGTGGCCTGTTCTACATCACAAAGCTTTCAGCAAATGTGCATGTGCTCATTCTAATTAGTCTGGGAGTCCGAAAGAATTAGCTCCAATTTCAGTATATTACTCTATTAATCACAGTTTCTTAAAAACTTTTAAAAACATAGCTAAAAGAATTAACATTCTGGCTAGCACATGATGAGAATCTGTTGTTTTAAACTAATGGCCAGTTCTAACTAATGCAACTTGACTAGTACCTTCTGAGGAATGACGATTTTTGAATGTCTCTGTCTACTCTCTGTGAGATGCTTTGGGCTTGATGTACAGCTCTGCTCCCAGTCCCACTCACAAGGAGATGGCAGTGCAGTAGTTTGCTCCCTGAAAAACAAAGTTTCATTTCAGTAATATATAATCATAAAAGAATGACTGTGAAGCCTGGGACACTGAAGTCCTAGATACAAAGAAGATATAAAATACATGTCCCTGATTAGTTTAGCATGCTTTATTTTCCCTGGGAATCAAGTGGAAACAGTGCTTAAAGAGAGGAGATGATACTCAGAAATATCTACACTTGCAGCAATGCTGCAAACTTCCATTCAATCACTATCCTCATGAGGCATTCACACAAGCCTGCACACCAAGCAGCAATGCATTTTTAGTCTTAGTGCGATGGCTTAGTTTGCATTGAATTGTACAAAGTTAAACTAGTAAGAACATTATTCTTACTGAGGTTATGCTCAAGATACAATCAGATACATGCACTCTGTTACTTCAACTGGCAACTTAACAGTTGCAAAATGACAGAAAAGAAGCAATTCCCAATGTAATTTTCAATTCCTTCCCTTGCTCAGGGGCCTCAGCTACCCCTCTTCTGTACAAGCAGTAAGTTAGCTCCATTCAGCATCCATGTCACAGGGCTCCTCCTCCATCCCATCCCTTGTCCCAGCCCTTGATTATCCCATGTAGGAAAACAGAAAATGGATGGTTTAACTAAGATGAAAGAACTTTTGACAGAAATAGAAACAGAAGCCGATGGTTAGGGTTTGCTCCTTGGGCTTTGTTTTTAAAATAAAACAAACACGCATCTTTATCATATGAATTCCTCTCAAAGAACACCTTTCCAAAGTCTTCCATCTTCAAAAGCATATAGCCAGACTTTCCTGGAAGAATATCTTAGCTGTACTTGTAACAGGCTTGTTTTAACATTTTTTTAATCTCCAATGTATATGCTTGGCTTTGGTTTTGGGGTGTTTTGACTGTTTTTTTGTTTTGGTTTGGTTTTTTTTTTGGGGGGGGGGTTTTGGTTGGTTGGTTTGGGTTTGTTTTTTTTTTGGGGGGGGGGTTGGGTTTTTTTTTGTTTGTTTTTTGTTTGTTTTTTTCTTTTGGGGTGGTGGTGGTGTTTGCTTGCTTCTTTTAGTCTTGTTAATACTCCATTACCCATTTATAGATAGCAGGAGAGCCATAAGAGAAACTGAAAGAATTCTGCAGAACTTCACCAATTATCTGCAAGTCTACCCCACATTTTATTGATGCATCTTGTGTGCGGCACCCCCTTTTTCCTGAGCAAAATCATAATGAGGTCCAAGATTAAAAAAGCAAACTTAAAACTTCTAAGATATTTTTAAAATTGTATTTCATTGCAGATTAACTTCTTAAAAACTTAACAAATGTAAGCACCTGCCAGACATCACACTGGTGAAGCTAGGAGGTCTTTTCCCCTGTCTGCTGCTTCTGCCAGCATAAAAGCATCTTTCTGAAAGTAATCAACTGCTGTTTTAAATCAAGGCATGATTTCAGAAGTCACACCACAAAAGAATGCTTAATACGAGTTTCTGTGAACAATAAAGAGCAGCAAGAGCTATACTGTATATTATGAACAAACATCAGCTTTATTGTTCAGGCTGTGCATGGAACACTATTCTGGAAGCTGCAAGAAAGTTACACAAGCAAGCCAAATCCAAACTATTCTGCCATCATTTTGCCCCTGCATGTAGATGCCCAAAGTTAAGAAAATTGATTTGTCACAGAAATCTCATCACTATTCCAAGGAAAATGGAAGTAGAAACCCCCCACACACACACTTTGTAATGCCTTTTATATGGAAATGGAAAGGAATGCCTTAGCAAAACAAAGTATTTGCCTTTCTGGCTTTCTTTAGCACCTTAGTCTGGGTTTTTAATCAGAATTTTCACAACTTTCAAGAGATGGCACTGAAGCTAGCATCACACTATTTTTTTTTATTTTTTTTTTTAATTTTAAGAGATGACTAAGAGAAATAAAGGAAGCACATGGGTTAAGCATGCACCTGGATTTATGCAGTGGGATAATGACAGATGAGGACTTCTATATCCTACATTCAGTATTAGGCTTTGGCAACTGCCTCATGTTTTGGGTTTTTTTCCAACACATACACACTTTTAAAACACTTTTTTTTTATAGCAGCGTGACAGGGTACCTCCAGAAGTCAAGCAATAAGCTGATGTTTAGCAAGTGAGTTATTAATTTGCTTGTTCCAGTTATACAGAGTAAGCATTCTGCAGCTACAAAAAAAAGAAAAACAGCACTATTTCTTCAACCCACAGTTTACCACAACTGTTGGTTACCAACCTCTAGTTCCCTGAAAGTTTTAATGAAAACATAAAAGGGATCCCTATTACAGTCCAATGACAACAGCTTTTCTGCTTTTCTGAAATGGCTGGAATGGCAAATCCAAACATAATCCACATACATCTTGACCAGTTTGGAATTCCAAGTGTGCACAGCAATCACACTAACTAAACCCCTCCCTTCCTGAAAGGAGGGAGATGCCCGATTAAGCATGCTGGAAATAAATCCAAATATTAACAGGGTAGTGTCTTTTGCACTTTTGATACTGACTTACACTCAGTAGTAGATGGAAGCCAAGCAGTCCCAGTCACAAAACAAAAGAATAATGAATACTACAGTTAATAAGTTTCATTTTTAGACAGCTTGTTTCAAGCTGCAACTGTGGCCAAACAAACCTACTTGAAAACAAAGAGGAATTTTGCAGGAATGTACTATTACTTTCCAAGCCAGCTTCTCAAAGCATCAAGGGCAGTCATGTACCATTTAATCAACATGCAAAGAGTGGCTGCAAAATTCAAACAGATCGGCATGTAGATAAGTTACATGAAACAATTAAAGGAAGTCACAGTCTAGGACACTCCAATGTCCTGTGTCCAAATACATTATACTAAGAACCCCTTTTAATGGACAGATTTTTAACAAAAAGCCCTACAAGTACTCATTAACACAGTATCAGAAACTTAGGATCAACTTAAAAAATACTTGTATTCATAACAGGCTGGAAACTCTTGGCATCAGCGTATTTTCTAAACTAGTTTTTGTTGTTTTGGTGATAAAACTAGCAAAAAAAATCATATAGTGAACTGCATTTTAATTGCTTCTACTGTTGCTGCCACTGCTAAGAGGAAGTGCTCTTGTGGAAAAATTACAGGACAAATCTGAGTTCAGTTACAGCCAAACAGTCAATGTTACTTCTTTGAAGTCTTACTAAACATAAAACTATTCCAAACCAGCAGAAACATTAATTGCGCTTGAACAAAACCCTCTGACATTTTGCACTCCTCTGCAACATCTGAAAACCATTCTAATGTACAACAAAGAGACTAGAAGGGCTGCGGAGAAGTAGCATCATCTATTGATGCTACTTATACAGGAGCAGGTGGGAAAGAGCGACAATCCCCTTTCACATGTGTAAGTTTTTGAGAGAAACCTTTGTGAACAGAAAGAACTGTCCAAAGCCTAATACTCAAGCTGTTTGGTACAAGAAAGCACTCTCAATTTTTTTTAACAAAACCAGAATGCTTGGTATTTCACATTTTGAACAGCAATAGCATTAATTTACTTCTCTCATAATAACTGAAGCTTTACTTTAGGGAAACAGTATTCCTAAATATGATGAACTCCTGCTTCCTGGCAAAGAACAACAGTTGCGTACACAGAGAAAAGTGGTCTTCCACTTTAAGAAGGTGCTAGCTTTGTCACAGACTCAATTACGTATTTCTTAAATGATGGTGAGGGGGAACACAGATGTACGTACATCAAGTTAGTAGTGAACAACAAACACAAAACACCCATTTAATTTTCATTCTGAGTATACACCTACTTATCCTTTCTGTTCTTTAGCAAACTTCTGATTTGGAAACAACACGTTCTCCTACTTATTCTACTGGTCAAGGACGAGAAGTACACATAAATCTCCAAAGAAACCACCAAGATCAACCACAACTGAAGAAGATACACCATTTGGAAGGTACAAAAAAAAGGTTAAATGTTTTACAAATGACTCAACTCTCTTCTGCTAACAAGTTTTAAAATTGCATGATTTGAGGTGAGGACAGGTTTTCCCATAGCTACATACCGATTGTTTTTTTAGCACTTACCCTGGATGTTGCCACAGATTTGCATGTCTACCCTCAGGAAGCAGTTCCCTCTTGTTAAGGGGAGTAATACCTATTGCTGCTTCTAAAATAGTTATGTATTTCTTGTACCGCATCCTGCCTCTCTCAAGAGTTCCACCACGCCAAATTATCATCCAAATGTAGACACTGCAACTGAAGTCATGCCTCTTCACTTATCTGAAGCACTTATCAATGGTGCTTTTTAAAACACGCTGCGAGTCTGAAGCAGAAAAGCAAAGCTTTTTCCTCTCCCAGGCTTAGAGACTTATTAGGAGAGAGAAACCAAAGAAAAACTCCTACCAGATTCCCCAGAAACGTCACTGTTACGTAACTGAATCTTTGAATAAGACACTAATGAAAATGATTGAGGAGACAATCAGGGTTCTAAGCCTGGCCGGATAATGCACACTCTCCAATTGACTAATCCTTTGCTAAATCTCCACTGTCTATAATCTTTCAACTGCTAATGGAGCACTAGGTAACTCCTCTGTAAAATCTGACCAGAGAATAAGAGAGATGTGCACAGAAAACTTGAGACTGTTTTAGACACTGTGATGGACAACAACAGGTTGTTTCAACTTTTCTCCTCAGCACCACGAAGCTCTGTACACTGGAAGTGTTACAAGAGATTTATCTGATCTGTTCAGAAAAGGCATGGACAAATTTCTTTATGTGGCTTGCACAGCATTATGAAAGACAGAGACTTCCATTATGATGCCTACTTGTCATTCAAATATGCCTCACACAATGCCAAAAACACTTCCCAGGTCAAAATCGTTCTAGCCATGAGGTAAGTAATTGTACATGCCAAAGACCTCAGGCAATAACTACGAAGGAGGAGACAGATGTACATGCTGAAGTAACAGTGACATTTGGGAAATCCTGCAGTACTGTGAAACTGCAGTATTAAGAGAGACGTACTTGACTGCAAAAAGACTAAGGAAATTGTGTTGTAATGCTACTTAGATCTGAGATAGTAAGATATGAATGATTTATATATATATTACATAAATACTACATACTTAAGCAGTACTATACATAAAAATGTAAAAAGAACAGATAGGATAGAAAGACTGAAGACTTCAGCCACAACTCCCTCTGTGAACCGTGCATTTTAATTATTCCCTAGTATTTTGTCAGGCGTATCTCTATTTCTGTTAGGGTGACTTAACATTCTATGCTACTTTAGAAATGGGTAAGATGAAACCCACTAGTTTTCATTACTTATTTGGTAGAATATTCAGCTTCTGCAATATCTGTATACCACTGCAGGTCCTGTATTACTTACAATCCTGTGTTACCTGTATTTGGTGTTCAATATTCATTCACATTTGTAGGTTAACATATGCACACATGGAACTATTTCAAGTTATTACCAAATAATAATTTGTGAGACTGATCTTGGAAGAGCAAAATAAAATCAAGTATCTTTTAGATTCACAGGATACCAATAGAAACAACTGTCAGAGGGGAAAAAACTTAATTTTCACCTACATAGCTGCATGCTGGTATGTAAGGAATATACAGTCTGAAAATGCAGTTTTACTTGAAACACAGATTTTTTTTTTATCTATATGAGATTCAGTCTTTCCTCAGAGTCAGTTTTGTTATCAAGATCAGTACTGCCATAATTTCTCCTATGAAGTTTTGGTACTTCTTTCTTTCCATCCCTCCTCTCCCATGTAACAATGTTTAACACTAAATTTTCCTCTTACAGATCTAATTAACAGTTCTTGCAAAAACTTTCCTAAAGTATTTTTCAAAACCTATGCAAAGTCTAAAAAGCATTCAGCGCAGCTCTGGTCCATCTTTTGTCTCTCTGCGCAAAGTGTATAAATTCTTACTAAAATAGGTGCCCCACAACTGCTCTTGTACACAGAAAAGCCAAGCTCACACAATAAGCACCCATTACATCCAAGCACTGCTTTTGATTAAATTGTTCATGGAATCTCCTGGTATCTAGAGGGGCTAAGACTGACTCACAGTTTATCAGCTTCACAGAATCATAGAATGGTTTGGGCTGGAAGAGACCTTAAAGATCATCAAATTCCAACCTGCCCTGCCACTACACCAGATTGCTCAAGGCCCTATCGAACTTGGCCTTGAACACTTCCAGAGATGCAGAAGCCACAACTTCTCTGGGCAACCTGTGCTAGTGTTTCATCACCCTCATAGTGAAGAATTTCCTCTTAATATCTAATCAATGAAATAACCTAAAATGGAGTACGTGTTTTCAGTTACGCGATTACCCTGCACATCTTCATCTTACAAAAATCAGATTGTAACTGTATTGTCCGCAATCGAGGTTTGCATACTTTAAATTCACAGTAAAACAGGACACATGCTCTAACACAGCAGACCTTGCACCAGCATTCATAGAGGTTAGGGTTGGAAAGGACCTTAAAGACTACCCAGCACTTCTCTGGGCAACCTGTGCCAGTGTCTCACCTGTCTTACTGAATATTTTTTTTTCCCCAATATCTAATCCAAGTCCTCCCCTCTTTCAGTTTAAAACCATTCCCCCTTATCCTGTCACTACAAGCCCTTGTAAAAAGTCCCTCTCCAGATTTCCTGTAGGCCTCTTTAGGTACTGGAAGCTGCTCTAAGGTCTCCCTGGAGCCTTCTCTTCTCCAGGCTGAACAAACCCAATTCTCTCAGCCTGTCTTCATAGGACAAGTGCTCCAGCCTCCTGATCATCTTCACGGTCCTCTTCAGGACTTGCTTCAACAGCTCCACATCCTTCGTACGTGGTGGCTGTTCAACTGAACTTCCTTTTGCTTTATTTGAAAACAGAAACTCAAAGGTGCTAGTACATCCCTTGTTAGATAAGGGTGGCTTTTGCAGAACTAACAAAGTCTAAAACACGCAGTCTTCCATTGCTTCCTGTTGGGGAGTTACCATCTACTCCCCTTCTGGCTTTGTATTTTTTCAGGAAGAATGGACACCAAGTTTTATTGGAAAGAACACAGTGTAATTTTCCTATCTGGGAACACAGAAGTGAACAAACATCTGAGAGTTAAGGTGTAAGAAAATATTTGTGTCAACCTCAGGAATTCACGTTCTTCAGCCAAATTTCAAAAGACAACAGTAAGAAACCACCCCATAGTTCAGCTAAGAAGATTCTTGGCTTATTCACTATATTGGTATCCTCCACTAACCTTTTTCCCCATGAATCTCTCACATTAATTACTAATCAGTTTACCAAACACAGAAAAAACAGTTACATGCATTTCTACGAAACAGGTACAGCGCATTGTGGCAACATGCCATGAGGCTTCAAGCACTTGTCATGGCCTTACCAAGCTACACTGGCTGTAGGGAAACAGGACTCCATGAAAACTGCCAGCTTGTCTTTCTCTGTTCCAAAACTCCCTACTCTTTTCTGTGCTTCCATAGCTGAAACAGCAAGAAAAACCCCACAAATGTTTCACTCTTGGTACAATGATTTCAAACCAGCTGAAATTCTACAGATGACTTTTGCAAAGCAATTCTGAAGTTTCCTTATTTTCAGTCACCCTGTAAAAATTGTAAATTCAATTACAGTGGATGGTTTGGAAAGCAATACATATTTCCAGGAATGGGGAAAGAATGACAGAAACTCTTTTCTGAATTAAAGAAACATTTACGAGATCAAAGCAAAAGCTGCCTTTTGCTCTAATCCTTGACAGATGAAAACAGTCATATTCCCTTAATGAGATGTAGAACATACTTCATGTAAACTGATGACAGAAGCATGATCACATCTTTAGTCACTTTGGACTCACCCACAGAGGAGACAACCATTGCCCAACATAACCACAAATTACTTTCCATCTTTGGAAGGTGACAAAATCCTGCTCTTTCTCATTTCTCAAAAAAAAAAAAAAAAAAAAAAAAGATGTAAAATGTACAGACCAAAGGACTTTTTTATGAAGAAAGCAAAGGAAAAAAGTTCTCCTACATGGTTTTTCTCAGGTTGCAAGAATAACTATGACAGACAGTTGTTAACTTCCAGAACATATGTGCCTCATCTGGGCCATATAGCTAAAAAACAATGAAAATTAAAAATCAGTCAATACATATGTCAAGCTTGATCCATTGAAACAACCTTGAGACAAAAGAGCATCAAGGATGAGGCTGGGGGCATGGAATGGGAGTGATTTCATGGAAAGAGAAGGACCTGGAAACATCTTTCACACAGCATCACAGGTTGCAGTTGCTTTTAGCCCCTCCTTAAGAGATTGCCCACTGCCTGAACAGTCCATATGCTCCTGGAGATTCTCAGAATCAGCTTACACAAAGTTGTTTTAAGGAGGCTAGAGACACCAGCAGTCAAATCTGCTGGCTATTAAGCAGAGCTAGATGATGAAGCAGATGTTAGAAAAGAGAGAGCAAGCCAGACTACTGACAGCCTTGCTATTAACAGTGATGCACAGGAGAGATAGATTTAGGGGTTTTCTCTAATGTCTCTTAAGGGGGAGGGAAAAGAAAATGAGAGAACCAGGGGGGGGAAAACAAGAAAAAAAAAACCAAACAACAAGGCAGCAAAGCAAGTAATAAATAGCTCTAAGAAATATGCAAAACCTTGGTTTAGATGAAGCTGAGCCAGTATTGAGTTCAGGCTCAGTTTACCAATACAATGCAGGCTGATGTTAAATAATTAGTTTTATTTGACAGTAATGACAACAAAACACTTTGGGGAGAGATATTACTAAGCCATTCTGAGGAAAAATCCAAAATGGCCCAAAATAACTGAACTCATACCTAGCTTAATGAAAACATAGCCACACCTAACAAGACATCCTAAATCTGACATTTCACATGCATATAGACCACACCTGAGATAATCTCCATACCATAATATGCACTGAGAAATAAAAAGAAATTTCTCAAAAGCAGTTTTGCTTTTTGAGGAAGCTGGTGCAAGACAGAAGCAAAGACAATAGCATACAAATGGAGCAGGCATTGGGGAAAACCAGAATAAAAGGGGATTTATATTTTTTTTAGCTTGCACACTTACTGGCCTTACTACCGTATCACACAGTATTTTTGTAAATCATTTTCCCGTTACACGTGAAAACACAGCACTAATTGAGTTTCATTTTCTTCCTAGATCAGAAGCCATGGTTACATGTGGATCCAACACTCAGATGCACAATGACAACGCTGACCTCAATTCAGGAAGATTTAGGTAGCTCACGTTTCCTAAAAACAAAACCTGCAGCTGATGAATATACACCAGTGCAGATGCCATATAAGATATCAGACCAAACCTCTCACAGCTCACTGGGTTGTTACCAGGCTTGGATAATAAACATTCTAAATACATTCACATCTGAAAGGGTCACATAACACTGGACAAAAAGGAGTTGCCACAGTCTGTGTTCTCATTTAGAACAGAAATCTACAACACTCCCTAGCAACAGGCACTTGCAGAAAACAATTATTTGAATCAAAAGAAAATAAAAACCACCACCAACAAAGCAACTAAAAAACGACACAAACATTAATAGTCTAAATTGTGAAACTATGTGGTCTTTACTTCTGCATGAAGTTGCTCAATTCCTATACTGCAGTCAATACCTGTGTTGATTATACAATATTTAAGTAAAAAAACAAAACCACCTCAGCCCTCTACTGTTAAATATAGGCTTTGTTTGGCAATACACACACACACACACACAGAGAGATAATATTATTAAGTTCTAAATCACAATTTACCTATTCAGAAAATAAAAATTCTGGGGCAGGACCAGGATAACCCTGGTACTGATAAAAGGACAATAAAGAGCAACAGTAGGCTCCAAAGGCTCTGGGACAAGAAATAAGCATAGCTTACAACGCAGCAGAAATACACATCTAGTACAGTGCTGCTCCTTCTGAGGAAGAGGATGGTTCAGGTAACTGAGAAAAGCACTCTGCCCGTGAACAACTCTATTCTGTCGTAGAATCTGAGAGAGAAATCTGTGTAGAAATTAAACCTCAGTACTCATCTGGGAATTTTCAAATAACTTCCTTGGTCATGGGACTGAAACTGAACCTTTAACTGTGATAGACAACATGCACTGCTGTGCATATGACAGCACAGCCACACAAAACCAGTCAACCTCATGCTGGGGCTGCAATCTCTTTGGGTGAGTAAGTCACCATTCGCAAACATTCTTCACTATGGCAAGATCCATACTGAAGACAGGCCTTATAATTATGCCCTATCTGCTTATTGCCATAAATGTTTGTTTTACATACAGATTATCTCACTTTTGAGGGATCTAGTTCTAAAAATCACAGAAATTCACTGCAATTTGGGATTAGGATTCACAGACATTATGTAGCTGATGTCAAGTAACAATTGTCAGATTCAATATATTTTTTATCAGCAATGAGTATTTTCATACCTGTTTGAAAATAAATCAGACTTGAAAACATCTAACCTCCATAAATTGTAGCTGTTATACCATGCTTGCTTTCCCCTTAGAATTAGATAGGTTCCAGAATTACTACAGCAGGATGAAACTGATGCAGCCAAGGCATGACAAAAGTTACACCGCCCTTGAGAATGTAAATACTGTTATTTCAGCAATTAAGAGAGAACAGTCTTGTAACAAGAGATTTCTTTTACCCTACAAGGAAGTTCTGGAGACAGACAACGTTGGTAACTGTTAAAACACACACACAAATGCTATCTGCCATCAAGATTTGCTCCAAGTTAAATGCAGCTTTGAAGTAATCCTGAAATATTAGGCCATTCCCCAGTTCAGGATTACTATGATCCAGGAACTGTCTGATGCTTTCAAGCATCCAGGTTTTCATGATCTAGGAACTTTCTGATGTGTTCAAGCATCCAGCTTTTATAAAGGTACAAGACATCCCATTTTGTGAACCATGACAGTGCCTAAACATTATTTTAATTGCTAGAAAAGATCTCCTGGTTGTCCTTAGAAGGCACTGAACCAGGAAAGTGGGGATTAAGCAATCAAAAAAACGTATCAGACACTTAATTACTTTGATGCTTCATTCTGAAGAGCTCTGTTGAGATTATAGTTCATGCAAAGTATTGGGATCATCCTAACCCATCATAATTCTCAGCACTCATCTTTGGTCTCACAAAACCATAGTGTAGTGGCTCTGAGAACAGCAGCCTTTACTGACACTGTGATACAGAGCAATGAAGAATGCAACTGAAGGCAGAAGCAATTCCTCCAAGCCAGAGTGACTTCCTTTTGCAAAGGGAAGAGGAGTCACTACCACTACCTGAATGCAGTATTCAGGGCATACAAGATGTTTGCATATAACAGCCTGGAAAGCAATTATAACAGTAAACTCACTGAAGAGTCAAATACATGCAAAAGGCTTCCCCTGATGAAAGCCCTCATAAGCACTAGGTTACACTAAGTATAAATCTTACCAAGTCTAAATGGCATACAATGCTTACTAAATGCATTTCAAAGTCTCTTCAAACAGCCTGGTTATCTAGCAATGAATATCAATTTACACAAGCAAACTTCCCATGCTGTCCAGTACCTGATCCTTGCTATGCAGGCCTCATGGACCCTGACAAGGGTCAGAGCTTGGAAGAGTTTACAGACAGATCCTTAATATTATTAATGCTTCAGAAAGAAAAGGAGCTATTTTATCAGTTATAGCACGTTTGTTTTCTTCTCTCTGAACCACAGCTGAATCACAGTCCTAAACCTTTAAAATAAAAGGCTGCTGAGCAAAATAAAAGGTGAGTCATTTTAATTTGTTTCAAACGATCCCATCTTACAACTACAGCCAAAGGTTAAAGCAATGAAGACCTTTGTTGGCCTCTGTGGGAGCACAGCTGTGGGGCTGAGAGCTTTCAAACACCATCCTAGCTGTTGGGTTCAACACCAGGTTATAAATCAAAGCCAGGGAGCAGATTATTCAGAGATTCGACCTGTTTAAAGTGAGTTATTATTAGAAAGCAACATTGGAGGTATGGAAGTTTTCAGATAACCAATCTGACAGATGAGTGTATGACTCTTGCACGGGTATGGTCAGGCAGCATGTACTTTTTCACACCGGAAAAATACGCAGAGGACACAGGTTTCAAGTAGGCGGAAAGTAAGGGCAGAGCTGCCTAATAACGCCAGCACATACCACTGGTCGATCAACCTTAACGCTCCACAATTCAAATCTAATGTACCTGGGCTACAGCACCGCAAACAAGGCCGACGCGAAAGCACTTTAAGGAGCGATCGAGCATTTGGCCCCTGGAACTGCCCGTTCCTTTGTTTTACGGTTCCCTGTTAACTTGAAACTTCCCCTGACCCAGTTAGCCAAAGCCCAAGGCACGGCAAGAATCCACTCGGGATGTGCCAACACACAGACTTCAGCCATTCTGTGTATGAGAAAGGCAGACACGACCCCCCCCGCCTCCGGGTGTGCACCGCTCCCGAGGGTCAAAACCGGGGTAACACCGCCCCTGATCCCCCGGTGACATCGCTCCCGCTCTCCACGCAGTATCGCGCTCTCCCAGAAAGTACTTACCACGGGAAAAGTCACCGAAAGCCGCTTAATCCCGTTAGGAAAAGCCTATCCCCGGCCCAAACCCGCTTGTTCGCCGGCTCCAGGGGCGCTCCAGGAGTTTGGAGGGGGGGCCAATCCGGGGGGAGTAAGCGTTGGGAGCGCAGACGCCGCTCCGGCTCTCGCGGACAAAGCGCGTCCGAGGAACCAACCGAGCGGGGGCCAGACGAGCCCTGAGCACACAAAGGAGGGAGCGGGAGAAGTCCCGCGCGGCTCTCCCCGCAGCGCGGCCCCTGGAGCGTGGAGCGGGGGCAGCGGAACGCCGCACCTGCCCGAAGGGAGGGATGCAGGGGAGCGGCGGGGGGGGGGGGGGGGGAGGCAGCTCGCGGGGGTACTCGCCTGCTCGAGGAGATCGTCCCGGTGTGGCGGCGGGGCGTCTGCCAACTGGGAGGTCCCGAGAGGCGGCCCGGCGCTGGCACTGCGCGCCCTACGCTACCCTCAAAGGTCCTCGCCGCTCTGAGGGCTGTCACAGCGGCGCCGACTCCTAGTGAGTACAGAGCCGAACCCCGACCCAGTGCGGCCGCTCCCGCCGAGTCGGGCGATTTCCTGCGGGCGGGGGCGGCGCTGCACTGCCGGGCCGGGGCGGGGTCCGGCCGCAGGTGCCGACCTCACCCCCAGGTGGGGCAGGCGGCGGGGGGAGAGCAGTGGGTGACGGACAGGCGCCGCTCCGCGTGTGGGGCTCCACCTGCGCCTGGCCCCGGCTGAGGGGTGACTCGCCCGGCGCCCCCGACCCTCGCTCCCTGGCTAACACACACGCGCACGCACTCACACACTCACTCCTCACTCCTCAAGCTGTCTCTCGCCCAGAGGCGGCGGCGGGCGGGAGAACAGGAAATACCGGTCGCAGCCCGGTACTCAGCGCCGCTGAGTCACCGCGGCGGGGCGCCTCGCCCCCCACAGCCTTTCTCAGCCCGTTCCGTCTGCCGGGAGGAGGCAGCGACTCTGCCCCCCGGCTCCACCCGAAGCGCCCACGGCGGGCCCGGAGCCGAGCTGTTCGGCCACTGACGGTCGCGGGCTGCACCGGCACCCAGCCCCGCGTTTGTGTGTTGTTTCCGTTTACATCAGGTTTTGTTAGGAACCTGGGATCGTTGCCCAGCTAAACTTCTCTAACCGGAAGACCTCTGAAGCGGCTCTAAAATCCACCGCACAGTGGTGGTTCTGCACATACGCTTCTGGAGCGGTTTCTTTCCTGCTTTTTATCTCAGAAGAGCCACGGGCAACTTCCCTCCGCAGCTCCGAGGAGCTGGGTGTTCACATAATCACTCACAGCTGAAACACCCAACATTAGCACAAGGCAGAGGGGCTCCATTTCCAGGCGAGCACATGCAGTGTCACTATGAAAGCCATACCGATACTGTTCCCGAAACCTTAACTTTACAAAAGGAAGCTGCACTTGAGGCTGGCATTCCACAGGTACCAGCTTTTCGGCACACTGATGTCCTGCAGCCGAAATGAGAAAGACAAGGCCAAGCAGCCCTGACAGGATTCTTTGGAGTCAAGTTTCTTCTGCATTGTAAAGCACTATATGTCACCAGGAATTCCTTATCTGCGCTCTTAGGGGGTTAAACCTCACAGGAGCCCCTCTGAAATCAGTGTAATCCCCCAGCACCAGGCCTGTGACACAAAACCTACTGACAAGTTTCGAGGTTTGTTGTTAGTTGCTGGTGAGAAAGGGCAGATGATTTTTCGACAGACACTACTCTAGATTCCCTCTGCATTTTAATTCAGGTTGGTTTTTTCCTCATTAGGTGCAGGTGATGTGTGTGCAGTATGCCTGATACAGGAATTACGATAAAGAAGGCAGTGTTCCTCACAAAGGCACTGGACTTTGGAAGGCTGGGCACTGAAAGAACCCATTTTAGTGACAGCAAATACAAAATTGTGTTCAGTTGTTGTATTGAAAAAGTCTCCTTGTAACAATAGTTAATAATTAACATGCCTGTGCATGGCATATTGTGGTCTTCAAGTGACAACTGCAGCCTGAAAGTCCCAAACAGCAAAACCAAGGAGGGGGCAGAAAGGACTAGTTCAGTAACTTGTCATTTTCTGTCAGCTACAGACAGGCTCAATCATCAGCACATAATAGAATATTGCATTCAGGCAGAACCAAGGCATGAGGAGAGGAAATTCAGCCTTACTTCCAGGTGTGTGTCAGATCACTCAGCTGACACTGTGCTGGGTGCATGTTTCCTTATAGAGTGTTTAAAAATCTGTCAGTTCTCTAAATGTTTTTCTGAAGTTACTTTTGTAACAGTGGCCTTACAGTGCCTGGTTAAGGGTTCTAAAATGCTGTGGAGTGATACCATTGGCATTTAGTGTATTCCTGATTTTTTTAGCAGGAGAGAACACTGATGGGTAGCAGAAGAGCCTACACGTCGAAACTACCAATGCTTACACAGTTACTCACTGTAAGACTGATCACATAGCATACTTACCATGGCTCAAAGCATTTTTAAAACAATTCAGCAAACTGGAGAAGGTAGTAGCAACATTACATATCTTGTTTTAAACACCTATTGTATCATTATCTAAAAGTGTCTCCTTCCTTAACCTGAACTCCAAAAAATGTTTGTAATTAGTAACTGTTTAAAAAAGCTTTAATTGTCCATAGCTCTCTGTATTCTATCCCCAGAAAAACAGCCTCCCCTTTGGTGGAGGTCATGAACCTTGTCTTTGTTCTGCCTGCCAACAGCAGAGTTTACACAAGCGGCAATTTGGGACAGAGGGGGACATAATTCAAGGATGACTTTTTCTTATCTTTAAACAGGAGTTTAAAGAAAATGTGAATAGCAAAATGGACTGAAGCATGTTTGATCGGTTACAATTATAAATAGTGGTGTACAGCAAATTTAAAATACCATCTCCTGAGGGGCCACACATGATGCTGCTTGCCTCTAGTCTTTCCTTGCCCGGCCAACATCAGCCTTTGGGCAAAGTTAATCTCGTCCTGATAGCCTTTGCTTCTGCCCTTCCCATGCTTCCTCTTCTATTTCAAATGTTCTTCCAGGTATTTTGGCAAGCCTCCACCTTCCTTCCCAGGACGCCCACACATTCCAGGTTGTTAGCACAATCATTGTTCAACCATTAACCAGGAGCTAAAAGCAATTAAACACAAACCTCACTACAAATCCCCCTTCCCTTATTTGTCTACCACTTTTTCAGGACAGGCCTTTATCCTATTTATTGAAGTTGCTAAAAGACTTCAGGAATTTTAAGGAACAAGACAGGATGATGGAACAGTCTTGCAAGGAAGACGTAATATTTCTTAGGAATAACGCTTCTTAAGGATTATTAAGTGGAAAGGAAAATGAACCAAGAAACACCAGACGAACATTTAGGCACAATTCCTGTATTTTGTGAGCAATACAGACTGTGAGTGGTTGCTGTAAGCTTGACTACCTGAATCAACTTACAAAGAAATCACTGGCACACATGAAACAGAGTTTTAGCAAGGTTAGACATGCTAGGACTTTCAGACTGTAAGCCAGAACACCACACTCATCACAGTGACTGGCTGTTGGTGAAAACTCTTGATATACCAAAAAAAACCCAACACATTCCACTTTCTCTGCTGAGCCTGAGCATCCAATAAGGGTACAAATCCCAATCCTACCTTTCAAAAGCACTTTGTATGTTTTCCTTCACCAAAAATGGAGTAACTGTCTTGTGGGAAAAATGGTGCCAGCCCTAATACGAACTGATTGGTTCCTACCAATACTGACCATAGTGTGTATCAAATTATTTTAATTCAGTTATTTCTTCTAGGAGAGGCAAAGCAAGAAACTATTGATGAGATGTCAAGTCTGTAACCATAAAACAATCTGAGTATTCAAGTAAATGATGTTAGTAGAACATAATTTGATGTTAGGATCAGAGCTCATCCTGAGCCTCTCTGCAGAAGCATGAAGACTGACAGTGTCCTTGCCCTTAACTTATGGTTTGATGCAAGCATTAGAGCAAAGAATGAGTCATGTCCTATGATTCATCATGTACACCGAGATAAAACTCATTTGAACTCACTGACACTATTTATCTTTACCAGTTAGATTAAATCCATTTCTTACTCAGATATCTAAAAGCAGGAAATTGCACAAATAGCAGCAGCATTATGGATGAAGTGCAGGGCACATCAAATATGAAAGCTGAAGCGCTCTTATAAAATCCACCCTAACTGGCCAAATTTTTAACAGAATCTTTCCAGTACATGTTTTAAGAAGCACAAAGAATTCAAAACAGTACACAATGCTGCAGTCTTCAGCATTATCATCATGGCATGAAATCGCAGCTTTGCATAATGAATTAAGAATTCTACATGCAACTTTATCCTGAAATAAACATTTGCACGAGGTAAAGGAATGTAGATAAAGTCCAAATATGACTCTCATGAGTGTTAGTATGCTGCATGCAAATTACCTAAGAAAATGATTTTTTGAAAAGTCGACCAGAAAAATAATTACACAAGCGGTACGTGATGAAGCAAAGGAAGAACCAGGAGAAAGTATTCTTGAGTAAAAGTATCAAGTCATTAACATCTATGCAAATATATTTAAATAGCTATTTGAACTATTAGAAGATTGAGCTAAATACTATTGTTTTCCATATACTGAAAATTATTTTCAGTGTTCTAAGTTCAAAGCAGTAAAAAGATGTTCTGTTTTTAGGTTTCCTTTGTTAAAAAGCCAAACCAAACCAAACCAAACCAAACCAAACCCCCTTTTATTCTTATACCCACATGAGTGGGGAATCATTGTATTTACCTCATCCAGTAAAGTTGAAATTTCAGGTAATTGCAGTATTTTTTTATTCTGATTGAAAAACAGGTGAGCGGCATGCACAGTTAACCAAGAGCTGCTTCCAGTGAAATGTTATTCTATTTTAATGGTGGGAAATAGCGGGTAACAATGCTTATATTTTAAATGCAAATACTGGGCAACAATAGCTCTATAGGTATTGGTTTTCAATGACAAAACTAAACACATCTGTAATAATTCTAGCTAGACAGAGAATCATGTAAAACTAATAATCACAAGCGTCAGAGGACCCAAGAAGAAAAATACTTTGCACTGAGTATCTTTTCATACAGATAAACAATTTATAAGAGTATGGTATAACTGTTTCCTCAAGAATTGGTCAACAACTCTTGAATGTTCATTTCACAGGCAATTAAAACCTACAAGTGCTAATGAGCCACCAGTGCAAGTGTTGAAGTGTTCTTTTTGCAGTTCGTAATTTCTTGTAAAGCTTTTTAGTTTAAGATTTTAAGTACATAATCTATTTCATCCTTATTTTTTTTCCCAGCTTGAAAAACACATCATCAGTCCAAATACCATGTTTGATTCTAAGAAGCAAAAAGGCAAAAGTTTCTGAATCAGCACGGTACTGAGGGGAGCCTGGTTGTATAAAGGTGAAAAAGTATAATCTCACCTTAAATTTAAGAAATGCAAAATAAACGTAGTGCAAATTTTTGCTACTGTGAATCTTAATTTTGCCCAACTAAAAAGTATGTATTTTTACTATCTGAAAAACAAAAGGGAACAAAAAGCGAAATCCACAGCTTGCACATTCACACAACAAATTTGCAGAGATACCTCTGCACAGCTTAAACTTGACATACCAGCTTTTACAGTTCAATATGATGCTTACAACCATACAGACCTCTAAGTAATTTAAAGTTTAGTTTAAAAAAATAGAAACTCCAAAACCCCATCAAAAACCAAAACATGATGTGAAAGAAACTGGAATTTGGAAAACAGAGAAAATTCAGCAGTACCAAGAGAAAAGCTCCTCTTTTACATGCATTGCACAAAATGAAAAATTTTTACTGCGACAGCCATTTTCTTTACGACCTGCTTAATCTGACTGTGACGCGTTATTTACTAGCAGTAGCCACAAATTTTTAATGCGATGTGTTCACACTACCACAACTTACATCAATGTAATTCAAAGGTATTTCTTTTGGGTGTATGTCTCACCAAAAGAAGTTTAGCATTTGTCTGCCGCTCAGAAGTCATCAGGTGGCTCAGTCCTTACATTGAACAAGACTACAGACAGTAAGAATTCAAGTCTTACTTCTGCAGTAAGAAAGTAAGGAATGCAGTGACAGGAAGGACGACCTCCTCCACTTGTACTACATGGACAGAGAATGAAGCAGTGACACAGAAGCCCGAAGACTTAGAACTAGAGAAATATGTATTATTTTCATTTTTGTTGTGCAACATAGCGATGTCAAGAAAAAAACAACAGAATTAAGCTCAGGTACCTCAGAAAACAAGGAAGGGGTTGGCTTGTGGTTAAAGTTTTTAAATTCCATGAGGTAAAATATCATCAAGTATCTTCTTTCCCAGAATATATTAAGCAGGACAAATCCAACTTAGTTTTTAACGCTGTTGAAAGTTCTTTTGATAGCAGCTCATGAAGGGATACTCTGTCATGTGAATACACCCAATTTCGTCCAGTCCAGTCATAGCGCTTGGGCCCACTAGAAAACAAAGCACATGCTGTGTAAGTACAGATTATTCATGGAGAGCTGCTGGAAGCCTGCATTTATAATGTACCCTGGGAAAAAGAACAGACAGCAAAGAGAAGGGCTGGTGGGCAGTCTGGGGCAGTGGAGCAGAAGACAGATACTGCTGAGCCATCCAACAGATATCCATCCCTGAATGGAGAAAAGATGTATCGGTCACTGACATAAGCTCCTTCCCTTCTTGGTTTTGGCACAGATTTCCCCACTTTCTTCCCTCACCCCCCTATTCCCTCACCCGTATAATCTTCTTGCACACAAATATTACAAGGGATATTTGTGTAACACTGAATGAATGGTATCAATTAGTTCTTGCAGCAGCCACATGCAGGTATTCTAAACACAGCAGAACACAAATCATCACTCCCTCCCTCTTCTTAGATGAAACAAAAGAATTTACCAGCTGAAAGCAAATATATTGGCATGTAGGAGGTTTGTACTTAAAATGCCGTTTTCCTCTGTGTTATCATGCAGTGTTGGCTTGACTTTTCAGGCCTATATTAAGTATCAACACAGAAACTTGAACACCTGGGTTCTATTCCAGACCTATCTATCTACTCAATTCTCCACACTGGAAACAAGAGAATGATTGAAAGACTCTCATTACTGTTAACATTAACTAAGAAACTAAGAAAAAAAAAATAATCTTGTCTGTGATCAGCCTTATCCTTGAACTCACAGGACAAAATGCCTTGGAATGGAGACAATCCATGCACAAGAAGATCTGCTGGAGAGTATCTTATATACACACAAGAACAAACTGCAGGTTTTCAACAAACATAAACACTAATCTGAAACTTGGATATCCTGAATTACTCACAATATTCAAATGAAGAAATTTCCAACTACTAAACAAACTATGAGGAGTCAAAAATGCAAGCACAAATGAAAGTCACTTCCAGTGAAATCTTACTTCCTGTATGTTAAGTGGTAACTACTTGGAATCAGGATTATGTGCTCCAATTACTTTACATTTTTCACTTCTTTGTCTGTGCAGCACCACGATAGGGTCCTGTACCTAGGGAATGAATGACACAATGGGATGCAGCCATTCATGAAAAGTGGGCTAAGACAGGCTATTTAATTAACGACAAAGAAAAGCTTAAGTTATTTGAACTGTTTTAAATGTTACGTAATAAGGATCAGTGATATGGCTAGCATATGAAATGTCTCCATTGTCCTCTGAAACTTCAAAATGCTGTATAAATGTGATTTTTAATTTAAATTAATAATTTAAGCAAGGATCTTGTGACTTCTATAAAATGCCTACAAAGATAAATATAGACTAAATATATTTCTCATTGAAACTCTGCATACATTTTTAAACAGTAAGAGAGAAGAATTAAAATATCACATTACGGTATTATTAAGAGATAACTGTGTAAGGTTTAGAAGTCTTTTCAGTCAAAGAAGCTACATGAAGTCACTGCAGTCACACTGCTGGCAGGTTACACCCACCCCTGAAATCCCCTTTTAAAATTGTTGACTAAGCAAAACTTTGCAAACGCAAGCTTAAGTGCACTTCAGTGTATAGACATAGGATAGCAAACTGAAGGTCAAAAAAATACAAGAAAATGTCTCTCTCTCAAATCTTAAGAATTTGTCTTTCTCAGAATATGTTCTTAAAGACCCAAGATTCTATATTTACTGTACAAATAACATTCAATACAAGTGACCACCAGCAGACGTATTTGCTTCTTTTAGTTCCTAGTATATTGCACTAAGGAGGTATGTCACTCCAAATCATACATTGTCTGCTGGAGTAGCTTTTTAGAAGTGAGGAAGTAAACGAACATGCAGCATCATATTTCAGGAAATACCACTGTTTACCATGATACCAGCTGAGGAAGCACAAAACATTTGTAGGTGAATCATTTTTCTTTGCAGATGATTGAAAATACCATCAAGAGAATTTTTGAGTTCATCTCTTTCCTTGTGTATTTTTATTCACAATTAAAAAAAAAAAGTTTAATGTTTATCAACAAATTCCATATTCTGGAGCATTAATGTCTTAGCTCAACTAGTGTTGGCTCTAAACTGATAAGAACTCTCTGAATTTTGGTTTTCAGAAATACATGAAATCTTTGTGTCAATGACACAAATATCTTACAGTCATCTTAAACAGAATCAAGGTTCAGAAATCATGCTGTTTCAAAATACGCTGAATGAATAAATTCTGACACTCAGCCTGCATCTGTCTAAACAAAACGGTTTGTTCAGGTTGCTAGACCTGTGCTTTAGCAAGTCACACACCTGCTAAGTAAATTATTTAATAAAAGGATTCTGGGATAGGAGTTAGTACAAAAATTATTAGCCTGGTGTGCTGTGTAGCAAACAGTACATAAGTACACTAAAACAAAGTCATGCTTGGAAATATCAGATCCCAGCCAGACCCAAGGGCATTTCCTACTTTCCAGTGGAAGACAGTCAAAGTTAGTAAGTACCCAGGGTTTGAGAAATGCCATCAGGATATTGCTAACATTTATTTGTATAAGCTGTTCAAAGCAGGAATCCTTTATAGATGAGAAATAAAACACAGCCCTGGGAACAGCAGTACCTTGTTTCTGAACATCATCATGGGAAAAGGACAACACCACTCTTATTCAGAGACCAGGGCAGAGGGGCCAGAATTGCTGATGTCAAAAATGGGAAACATAGGAATGGGAGTTCAGTTTCCTTCCAGCGAAAGAAAACTGTTTGTTTACAAAATATGTTTGTTTACAAAGCTTAAACAGTAAAATTTTGTATTCCTGAGTGAAACAAAAATTTTGTTTTGCAGCAACAGCCATATACATAGGTTTTAACACATCAATTGTAGATTTAACAAAAGGCGACAAGAAGTTTAAATGTCCCACAAGTCTCTGAATTATTTTAAAATCATATTCAGTTCCTAACTGGATCTTCTTGATTATTTGATGAGTCTTCATCCATTAATCTTTAGGTATTTCTACAGTTCTGTTTTTATTAAGTATCCCAAGACTTTTCTTTAGGCAAACTTTATGAAGTATCCCAGACTTTTCTTTAGGTAAATTTCATGTCTATTAAAATTGTTTCTCTTAAAAGCTTGAATTCCATTGTGGTTTTTTTTTTCCCAAGACATAAACCCTGCTACAGAATTCTACTACTGCAAAATTATTCCCAGTTTTGCAATCAATAAATTCTTTCTGAACAACATTAAAGAGGTATGCCTGCACAGTTACTGGGAGTGCTCATACTTTCCAGCTAACTGGTTCCTTCACCAGCAACACTGACCAACTTCCTCAGTCCAGACAGTGGCAGAGAACACAAATTTTTGGGGGAGACAGCTACAACATTTTCCCACTTAGCTGCCTGTCCTTCCTGCTGAAACCAACCAGAAAGCCTGGAATGGACCAAAACACAGCATTAGAGAAGGCAGAGGGAACAGCTAGCCAAGGCTTGGTAAAGGGCAGATGCCTGACAAAAACAACTAGTGGGAGAGCACATAAACATATAAAGCAGGAAATCCCACAAGCTTAAAGGGGAAGGAGCCACCCTGTTTAAATACAGAAGAGAAGTTTAGATCATATCATCATCATCACTCTTTCCAACAGAAGCTTTGGGTGGTTTTGTTTGTGTTTTTTTTAATCATGCTGTTTATTTTTTCTGTGAGCAGACTGTCTTCCTGCAGACAGTGGTTTTGGACCAGAACAGCATATGAAAATTCTGTATTACACATTTCCTGGATTAATTGGATGTGTCAGTATACTGCACTGTGCCTCACACCTCTGTAACAAATTACTACCGAACGGTTAGATTATATCATGTTTTGAGAGTATACTGAGCAAAAAGGTTACTTATGAAAAGGATATTACATAGTCCATACTGTGCTATAAAAGAAGGGGCGTTACATTTCAACCTAGTCTGCAGACATTACATAGCTAACTTACACGTAACTTACCTAGTGGGTGAGGACAGCCAAATCTGACGGTTTGGTGTTTGCTTATTGATTACGTATGTTCCCATGTCTCCACCTAATTTAACTGTTAGAACTCCACTCTCAAAACACAAAATAAGAGAGAAGTTAAAAATTTGTCTCCTGTTCCTTGACAAGAATGACAGTATCTGATGTAGCTAAAACAGAAACTTACATTTCTGTATCACTTTCCCAAATATTTTCCTAACAATAATAGTTTGGAAGAATGATCATTAGGTATCAAAAACTTGTATTACCTAGGACAACCTGCATATCTTTGAGTCTGGTCTACACTTTAGACCTTCTTGTCAGAGTTTGATTTACTGCATTTGCACCATTCACAATGGTGCTGCTTAAATAATATTCTTGAGCTTTTGATCTGTCACCTTGGAAGGAATGCTAGTTCATTCTGCAAAGATTAAAACATCATCCAATAACAACTTTTTCTATTCCTGAACCATCGAGAAGTGGAGTGGTTCAAGATCAAGAAGCTTTATGTGTCATTGCTAGATTCCTGAGCCATGCAATTTTACCTAACTTTTCCTAAGTAACTGTAACAGTTTCCCAGTGAATAAACACAATTCTTTCTCCAATAATTCTGATGAAGTGCCTTTATCCTGAATCATACCTCAAAAATGTTCCACTTCTGAAGTCCATGAGGTCTAGTTTGTTTTAGTTATGCCAGCTTTAGACCATTATACTAGCAAGCATTTGTTTTCTTTGTTTTTACTTGCATTTCATACTGACATGATTCATGTTTCTCTGACATTTTCGTAAGTGCATTTGAATGGCATACATTAACTCTGACAAAAATATTTATATCCTAACTTTAAAAGTAAAAGAACAACCCTACTTAGACGAAAGGTAACCTACAGATGATCCAAATAATGCTGATTAAAAATTACAGCTTGATGATTCAGGTAACAGGTTAGTCATATTTTATCTACTGTTTCTCAAATACTTCATACCCTATAGCATTCCATTTAAGGGAATCATACTTTTCATTCTTTAGTCAGGACAGCCAATATCATTGCTAGGGCTATTTGCTATGTATAAACACTTACTATGGGGAAAAAAAAAATCCATTTATGAATACCTACTGCCTGCAAACTTAACCTGTAGCACAGGCAGCAGCTTTTAAGACCTTAAACTGCAAGTTACTGTATTTTGTAGTATGTGTTTCATACTACTGGATGTATATCTGTTAGCTCCTGGTAGCAAGAATATTCGAAGAAACGTATTTTTTCTCCTGGACATGGCAACCTTTAAAGGTTCGTTCCAACCCAAGCCATGCCCTATGATCCTACATAAACTGTATAAAATCAAGTTCATAACATGTCATAGGCAGAACAGAACTTTATCACGTTCGCCACCTGGTGGCCGGCTACAGCATTAGCCTTTGATTGGAATTGAAACCTCGGACTCTTAAAATTCTCTTTTCTTTCCTCTTTCAGAAAGAACAACATGTTATTATGTCATCATACAGTTTATGCAACAAAAGAGTACTGGTAGAAATTAAGACGGATGTAAAAAGAATTCCTTTTGAGCCTCACAGAGTCAAACACAATCTACTCTGCAGCAGCTAGAGGTAAAATTCTGACATCTCACCTTCACACAATGAAGTGTCTAAGAACATTAAAGAGGTAAATCATAATCTTTTTTGCTAATTTTTGTCCTAAGCTCTTCAAATCAGGCTAACAGGTGCTAATGTGCTAAAACGCACCAAATAGTAATGGTTAAACAATGTTTTGCTCTTCACCTGAAAAGCAATTAGCTGTAACATTAACTCCTTAATTAAAGCAACAAATAGTATTTACTAAGGGCAACAACAGAATCCTACTAACAGTGTTATTCTGTTATTTTCTATCCTAGTTATAAGAAATAAAGAATGAATATTTTGATGGCAAAGTTAAGCAGGAACTAGTCTGAAAACTACAGGGGTGTGTCTGTGGGGTGTTTCTGTGGTTTTGTTTCAGTGGTGTTTTGTTGTTTGGGGTTTGTGTTTGTTTGTGTGGGTTTGGGGGTTTTTTGGTTGGGTTTTTTGAGTTGTTTTTTTTCACAGTGCAACCCAGACCATCTCTTCAAGGTCCCTCAGCATAAAACCTTAAATGACAAGGCTCTTAGAAAGCAACCTCCTAGTGATAAGACATGAACAGAGAGCAGAAGTTCTGTGACCTCAAAAAAATGCAGCAGCGAAAGACCTGTGTTGCAGATGCCAGCGTAGGGAGAAACTGCACTCTCCTCCAAGTCATGTAGAGGGTTGTAACATACAAACCACTTCAGGGCTTGTATATAAAGCTAATAAATTCCTATATACAAATCGACAGCGGATTTTTAATCTATCACTCCTCTAAAAGAATTTGACTGGCCAACCTATTAAAGACTCCAGTTACCAGGTTGGCACCTGCCCAGTGTCTCCCGTGACACTAGCTTTCTCTGGTCTCACTTCTGCAACTATCCAAACATTGCATCCTCTTGTTGCTTCTCTCCACCACAGGCTGACATGTGTAAAGCCAGGATAAATGTACTCTGCCTGGCCAAAACAAATGTAGTTCTTGGTATTCAGAGCAACCAAAGAAACTGCTGTATCAGCTACATGTCATGTACCTGTACTATGCCACACAGGGCTGTCCTATGGGAGTATTTCATTGGAAATGTGACTCTCCAGGGCAGCCTTGGATGCAGCAATCATGAGATGTCGAATTTGAGATCCTCAGGACAGTGAGAAGAGCGTGCAGCAAGCTCACTGCCCTGGACTTCAAAAGAGCAGACTTTGGCCTCTTCAGGAACCTGCTTTGGAAGGTTCCATGGGATACAGCCCTAGAGGCCGACTGTTGGTTGATATTCAAGGATCACCTGCTACAAGCTCAGGAGTGTTGCATCCCAACCACAAGGAGGTGCAGCAGGAGGGCCAGGAGACCTCCTTAGATGGATAAGGAACTCCTGAGGAAAATTCAAATGAAAAAAGAGGCTTTATAAGTGGAAGCAAGAACAGGTGGCATGGGAAGAGTACAGGGATGTTGTCTGGGAAGCTAGGGACCAGGTTAGGAAAGCAAAGGCCCAGTTAGAATTAAACTTGGCTAGAGGTATTAAAGATAACAGGAAGGGATTCTACAGGTATGTAGCAAATAAAAAACAGACAAGGGAGAACGTAGGCCCCCTCAGGAAGCTCTCAGGAGAACTGGCTACACAGGATTTGGAGAAGGCTGAGGTTCTGAATGACTTCTTTGCCTCAGTCTTCACTGGCAAAGGCTCTGACAAAACCACCCAAGTCTTGGAAGACAGACGCAGGGACTGTGAGAATGAAGACCTTGCGCCCACTGTAGGAGAGGATCTGGTTCGAGACCATCTTAAAAACCTGAACGTGCACAAGTCTGCGGGTCCTGAAGGAGCTGGCAAATGAAGTTGCGAAGCCGCTGGCCATCATATTTGAGAAATCATGGCAGTCGGGTGAAGTTCCCGACGACTGGAAAAAGGGAAATATAACCCCCATTTTCAAGAAGGGGAAAATGGATGACCCGGGGAATTACAGACCAGTCAGTCTCACCTCTGTGCCTGGCAAAATCTTGAAGCAGATTCTCCTGGAAGGCACGCTAAGGCACATGAAAATCAACAAGGTGCTTGGTGACAGCCAGCATGGCTTCACTAAGGGGAAATCCTGCCTGACCAATTTGGTGGCCTTGTATGATGGGGCTACAGAACTGATGGACAGGGGTAGAGCAGTTGATGTCATCTACCTGGACTTGTGTAAAGCGTTTGACACTGTCCCACACGACATCCTTGTCTCTAAATTGGAGAGACATCAATTTGATGGATGGACCACTCGGTGGATAAAGAACTGGCTGGATGGCCACACACAAAGAGTTGTGGTCAATGGCTCAATGTCCGGCTGGAGACCAGTAACGAGTGGTGTTCCTCAGGGATCGGTGTTGGGACCGGTCTTGTTTAACATCTTTGTCGCTGACATGGACAGTGGGATTGAGTGCGCCCTCAGCAAGTTTGCCGATGACACCAAGCTGTGTGGTTCGGTTGATACGCTGGAGGGAAGAGATGCCATCCAGAGGGACCTCGACATGCTTGTGAGGTGGGCTGATGCCAGCCTCATGAGGTTTAACCATGCCAAGTGCAAGGTCCTACACCTGGGTCGGAGCAATCCCAGGCACAGCTACAGGCTGGGCAGAGAAGAGATTCAGAGCAGCCCTGTGGAGAAGGACTTGGGGGTGTTGGTTGATGAGAAAATGAACATGAGCCGGCTTCAGTGTGCGCTTGCAGCCCAGAAAGCCAACCGTAACCTGGGCTGCATCAAAAGGAGCGTGACCAGCAGGTCAAAGGAGATGATCCTGCCCCTCTACTCTGCTCTTGTGAGACCTCACCTGGAGTATTGTGTGCAGTTCTGGTGTCCTCAACATAAAAAGCACATGGAACTGTTGGAACAAGTCCAGAGAAGGGCCACAAGGATGATCAGGGGACTGGAGCACCTCCCGTATGAAGACAGGCTGAGAAAGTTGGGGCTGTTCAGCCTGGAGAAGAGAAGCCTGCGTGGAGACTTCATAGCAGCCTTCCAGTATCTGAAGGGGGCCTATAGGGATGCTGGAGAGGGACTCTTCATTAGAGACTGTAGTGATAGGACAAGGGGTAATGGGTTAAAACTTAAACAAGAGAAGTTTAGATTGGATATAAGAAGGAAATTCTTTGCTGTTAGGGTGGTGAGGCACTGGAAGGTTGCCCAGGGAGGTTGTGAATGCTCCATCCCTGGCAGTGTTCAAGACCAGGTTGGACGAGGCCTTGGGTGATATGATTTAGCGTAAGGTGTCCCTGCCCACGACAGGGGGGTTGGAACTAGATGATCTTAAGGTCCTTTCCAACCCTAATTATTCTAGATTCTATGATTCTGTGATTTAGCAGGGAGAATTGACTGCTGATGTCAGGTGCCTATGCTGCTTAGAAAAATTTATAGACCAGTTGCTGTTTCCTCTTGGGCTCATTTGTTATTTTACATTATCTGTTTCTCTACACACTAAACATTTTAAATCCTCAAATCATACAGCAGCATGTGTTACTTTTCACCAGAAGAGTTGCTCCAGTCAGTATAAACAGGCATATTTTTACAATAAAGCTGTAAAATCTGACAGCATTCTAAGTGTTGGCACTAAGGTGACCAATTTAAAATTCTTCCTCAAAGAAAAAAAAAATACAGTAATTGCATTGGTAATAAAATGCTTAAAACATACCCCTAAAGAGACATCATAGTCTTCTGGGGTAAAAGGCTTATCTGTCAGGTCCTCAAAGAAATCTGCTAAGGAGTCCAGTGTCTCTTCAGCCAGTTTTTCGTAAGTGGTCTCATCTAAAGACCTACAAATAACATACAAGTCCATAATTAGGAGAAATCTGTAGAACACACTATTTTCCCTGTAATAAAAACATACCATGACCTTGGAGGAAACAGTAACCATGAAATGAGCATATAAAACAAGCAGTAAGTTGGGTTGGTTTTTTTTTTTATGTAATACAGGTAACTATCCACCTTATAAATGGAAGTGGAATTTTGAAATTTTGGTAGTAGAGCTCTCTTAATTGAGGAGTATGCATTTTTTTCCTCAGATATACTGACTTCTGTTTACCAAGAGGAGAGAGATAGGAGAAGGTTAGATTTCAAGACCAGGCATTTTCATAAAAGGACTTCATGCAAGAATTACTTAGTTTTGAACTTTATGAAGAGACAAGCACCTCCAGAAGCGAATGTCACTTTGACTGTAAGAAACTTGCCACAGCGACAAGCAGGTTAGAAACATCATTATCACATGCCATGTCCACATATGGCATTTGACTTCTCAAATTACCAACACAGACTGGTAATTAGATGTTATTCTTATGAACTAATACATACAATTACCTTCTTCTTCAGAGAGTCTTAAAGCACCTTTGTAGCCATTACGTAAGGCTTACAGCACTTGTGAGACTGCTTCTGTTATCCTCTTTAAATAAGTATAAAAAGTTAGTGGGAACAAAGTCTAGGTTAGTTTAATTAGCCAAACGTAATTAAATCACTTAAGTTTTTCCACCTGTATCAGTGTTAACTTTTAACAGAGTGTGTAGGTGGATATCTCTAGCAGCAGACAATTCAATGAAATCATTTCAGTTTTTTGCTAATGGGTACAGCAATACAACAGTCCCTATGGACTATGGTGACTCAGTATCTTTCAGTTAATACAGATATTTTATTTTTAAGTTTCTTGCTAGTCAGTTACTGAAATGTACTCTATGCCACTTATGTGAGGAACAGAGCAGAAAAACCTAGGGGCAAGGAGAATGGAAAGCCTCAGAATTAGGCAGGATTCATATACTGGTTCAAGGTGCCATTAAGGTACTTAAGAACTACCTTAGATACCTGCAGAATCCTTCGTTGGGCCTCCAACAGCTACATCAGATGGGGAGAAATCTCTGACAGATACTGTGTCGCATCCTCTCAGCACAAGTAGAAATTTCACATATTCTGACATACGTAAAATGGTGCTAGGCCTATGTTTAGGTACCTTAATTATCTCTTAAGTGACTTCCCACATTCACCTCCCAAATTCACCCAAAATGCTTTCTGTTAAAACTGTTCTTTTCCACCATCACATCAACATTACATTAGGTGATACCCTTACCATACCTACAGATTATTAAAAACATGCAGAGACAGCACTGTCATATGAATGTTTCAAAATACCATTTACCCTGTGTCATTCAGAGTTCCCGCACATCTTAAATTCATGAACTGAACAGTCTTGCTCTTCACCTCTGAAGCATATTGTAATTGCTGTTGAAAGTAAGGGTAGGTAAAATGGAATTAAAAGTTAAACCACAAAGATCTATAAATTACGTATTTGTCACATAAATTAAGTAAATCCTTAAACACTTTTCCATCCTCCCCAAGTAAAATACTCACACTCTGTGTCACAGAGCTAATAAGGAAAGAATTATGTAGCTTTAGTCTTTGGATGATTGAGACAATCTAGAATATCCTTGTTTTCTGACACAAACTAATGAAAAGAAAGAAGAAAAAAAAAAAGGATCTTATTCATAGAATAGTGAATTAGGAAAGAGAAGAACTGTTTTCTTTCCTATTGCTCTCCTACAGAATTACTGAGCAACTTCAGGCAACTAGCTTAGGCCAAGATTTTCACAAATATCCACTACTGAGATGATTCATTATCAACAACTTGTGTACCTCTGTTAGAAGCCATTAACGTTTTCAACTGAAGGAAAGAGAAGCCCTGAATCCTCCTAATTTACAAAAGAGATATCATAATTCACATTCCAAATCTCTTCTGAAAAAAAAAAAAAAACAAAAAACCAGCTGTTTCATTCCTGATTTATTTTCTTTTTAAAAACAAAAAGCTTTTTTTTTAAAAAAAAGAAACCAACAAAGGTACAAAAAAGCTTTATCAACTTACTGGCAATGTAAGACAAGGGAGCAAAATGGACAACCCCTTTTAGGGAAAGCAATACATGAATATCGATAAAAATACAGCTGGTCTAACACACTAGCAGAAGCACTTATGCTATCCACCAAGACAGACAGATAGCATGTTTGCCACTTTCCTCTTTGCCTGGGCTAAAAAGGCATATATTTTTAGATGAACAGGAAGATAGCATTCTTGATTGCTTTTTGTGTACTTGCACAAGGTTTTCAAAACTAGCAGAGTGAGCTGAAAAGAAAGTGACATTTAAAAAGGAACTACAACTGACCCTCTTCAAGTACACGTGTGAGCCAAACACAAAACCAGCTCTCTCCGTATGGTTTGATGTCTACCCTTAGGCTTTACAGATGAACTATCTGGTAGTCCAAAGCCATGACATGGTCATAAAGGACACCAAACTCCTACCAGCACAATGATATATACTGACAAAATACACACTGATGTATGTGTATTTTTTACTGTACCCTTTATCATTTCCTTAATACACACTTAGGATCAAAAGCTAAACAACCATAAATATGTCCAGGTTCTGGTCAGACTGAGAGGCTGTAAATCCCTTAGTTTGCTCATGCTCAGTTTATGACCTGAGATGGCCAACACAGTGGTAGCATACACTTGATATCACCCCTTCATATACCAGACCCAGTGCTAAGGGTGGCCAGCACACATTCTCTGCAATGGGAAAAGAGTAGCAAACAAGTAAATAGCTCTGGAGCACAGCAAACACTGGATTCTCTTTGTCAGCAATATGGACTGTGGGACTGAGTGCAACCTCAGCAGGTTTGTTGATGACACCAAGCTGCGTGGTGCAGTCAACACACTGGAGGGAAGGAATGCCATCCAGAGGGACCTGGGCCAATGCCAGTCTCATTAAGTTCAACAAGACCAAGTGCAAGGTCTTACACCTGGGTCGGGGCAATCCCAAGCACAGCTACAGGGTGGGCAGAAGCTGGACTGAAAGTAGCCCTGAGAAGGACTTGGGGGTATTGACTGATGAGAAGGTCAACATGAGCTGGCTTCAGTGTGCACTCACGGCACTCAAAGCCAACTGTATCCTGGGCTGCATCAAAAGGAGCAGCAGGTTGAAGGAAGTGATCCTACCCCTCTCCTCTGCTCTCGTGAGACTTAGAGTACCGCATCCAGCTCTCTGTCCCAAACACAAAAGGGATGTGGACCTGCTCGAGCGAGTCCAGAGAAGAGCCAGGAAGGGGCTGGAGCACCTCTCCTATGAAGACAGGCCGAGAGCTGGATTTGTTCAGCCTGGAGAAAGCTCCAGGGACACCTTGTAACGGCCTTCAAGTGCCTGCAGGGGGCCTACAAGAAACCTGAACTGGAACTTTTTACAAGGGCACGTAGTTATAAGACAAGGGGGCATGGCTTTAAACTGCAAGAGAGTAGATTTAAATTAGGTATTATGAGGAAATTCTTTAACGTAAGGGTGACGAGGCACTGGCACAGGTTGCCCAGGGAAGCTCTCTGATTCCCTCTGACAGCTCTCGCTGTTCCCGTTCCCACAGCGCAGAACTGGTGTATTTGCGTATTTTCGGAACGGCCGAGACCGCCGGCCCCACACTTCCGCGCCCCGGCGCTCCCGCGGGCGGGGTGGGGGGGGGTGGGAGGCGAGGCGCGCTCCAGCGGGGCCAGCAGCTACCGCAGCCCGCCTCGGGGCCGCTTCAAGGAAGCGGGGCCGCCTTCTCCCGGCCAGAGAGGAATTACGGTCGCCGCTGCCGGCCGGCCCGCAGGGAGCACCGAGCGGGGGGGGGGGGGAGGGGGATCCTGACTAGCTCCACAGGCCTGCAGCACCGGCTAGGGACCAGCGGCAGAAACTCCGCGGCCACCCTTCCCTCCCCGCCCCCGAGGCCCGCTCGCAACGGCAGCCTGGGCTGACGCTGCCGAGGCTGCCCCGGCCTCCCCAGGGCAGCGGCTGCGCTGCCATCTCGCCTCCTCCCTCCCGGCGTCGGAGGCCGCACCTCGCTACCCTGCCGCCTCAAGCTCACCGTCCGCCCGCGGCCGGAAGTGGCCGTCCCCGCCAGCAGGACGCACCCAAGGACTCCGCTCCGCGGCCGCGGCGCCACCGCCGCCACCCGCTGCGCGGCATTAACCGCGCCGGCCGCCCCCAGCCTCCACATGTCGCCGCTGCCCGCCGCGGAACAGGCCGGGGAGGAGCCAACGAGCCGTGCCTACAGCGAACAGGAGGCGGCGCGGGTCTGGGCTGAGGTGGGGGCGCGTGGCGGCCGCCGGCGAGGCCAGCGGGCAGTGCCCGGTGGGCAGATCTCTTCGTCCTTCCCGGCCAGAGGCGGGACGGGTCTTCCCCAGGTGTTGTGGGTCGGCGGACTGGCGGGTGTTTCTGAGGGGCAACCGCCGCCGGACGGACCCTTCGCCGGTAACGCGGCTTGACCGCAGGCATGCGTATCGGCAGGGTGCTGCGGCCGAGGAACGGCGGTGGTGGTGGTGGTGGTGGTGCCGCCCTCTGCGTGCCCGCGGCTGGGGAAGACGAGCAGCATGTGTGACCCCGCAGCCCCCGCTGACTGCGGCACAGCCACCGGACACTTCAGCGGAGTGCTGTGTTGCCGGGACAAAAAAGCTGCGTTGGGGTCGAGTACGGTCTTTCCCTACCGCGTGCCTTTTCCGGCCATGGCAGTTTCCCCATCAGTCCATCCAGTGGAGAGGGAGGGTGTCCTACCCTCGGCGTTCAGCACAGGCATTGTGCAGCGAGGCTGTGCCTAGGAAAGAGAGGTGCTGGGCCCTGCTGAACTGCTCGGGCTTTTTCATGTGCATGGGAGAGCTTGGGGACTTCGGATCTCACCGGTATCATAACGACAAGTAGCTGTGATGGTCACCGTGACTGCGACCTCTGCGTACCTTCAGGTCAGCTGCTGTTCTTGGGTCAGGGAGTCTGCTCCTGGGTGAAGCTCTGCAGGGACCTGCCCAAGCACAGTGCTCTTGCCCGGTAGGTGTACAAGAGGCTGGAGCCTGGAAAGGACAAAAATTACAAGCAAAGGTACCACACACACCCCCCCGTTCACCACGAAGATGTAGAAAGTCCAATCTCAACATCTTCTATTGTTACTTAAACTGAAAAAAAATAGGCTTACAAGGGAGATGAGAGATAAGAAATAATTCTGATGAAAAATTTTCTTAAATAAAAGCATGTTCAGTGTGGGAGCGCAGACAAATTTAATTTCAGATCCTTCCACAGGACAGGACTGAAAGATAACACAGTTGCAAATAAAACTGTAAATGTGTAAAACATACAAGTATTTAAGAAACCACTGTTTACTGTGATACGTATTTTTTACATTTCTAACTCTCAGAGAAGCAGATGGCATCTTTCAATGCTTTAGGGAGTGAATTGTCAAGTTTCTCACCAAGATTTGTATTATTTTTTTAAAGTGAAATTACTTTGTGCTACACAAGGGCAGAAGCCCAGATAATTCAAGCTGGTTGTGCGAATTTCAGCTGAGAGTTTGAGGTCTGTTGTAGTTAAGAGTTTTCTGTACCAAACCGTATTATTTAGCTTAGTCACTGTCTTGCCTTTTTCCAGCAGAGCCCTCTGTATTTCTTTGTCACCAGTATCTTCTCTCAGACCTTGTAGGAGTCTGTGTTCTTGCTGATTTTGCAAGGAAGATTTTTATACATTGAGCAGATAAAAGACACTTTTAATTCATTGATGAGCAGTCCACACTATCACTTCTGGAAGGAACTAGTTATGTGTGTGCAACTATAATAGCCTACATATTGAGGTAAGGCCTATAGGGAGAAATAACTTTTATCAGATGGCAGAATACATTAGTAAAGGAAACAGTTCCCTTTTCATATCTGGGAGAGGGGAAAGCAGCAGGCAGAATGGTGGAATGCCTGGTATTTTATGTAGCATTTGATCTAGTAAAAGCTGGTGCTTTTTTACATCTCTTGCCATTCCTATAAAAAGAGTGTCAGAAGATATTTTCAGGTATTATCCAGGTAGTTCCTGGAAAAACAGTAATTTTCTCTAATCATCCGAAGTCGTATGAAGCTCTAAACAGGAAATGCGCATCTCTTGTTTCTAAGTTTACAACAGATCAATGAATTGCTATAGATTAGGTATTTTCTCTGATACTACCAGTCTCACTTACAAAATCATTTAAAAACTTGTTAACATTGTTCAAGTTCATGAACTTTTCAGGGTGTTACTACCAGTGAGGATCATTCACACAACTTCAAATGGGTCTGAGTTTGGGGATTAGCAATTTTAATGTATTAATAGATGTTATAATTAAATATGTTAAATTAATATTTTATTTTGATCCTTGTCCCTGAGGTTAAAGTTGTTCATATCACAACACTTCAGTATCAGTATCTTTTAGTCTGGTGTAAAGTAACTGCAAAGCAGTTCCAGATGCGAAATTGCTGCAGGGTCAGGCCCCGCACCTGTGAGAGACTGTATCTTAAGGTGACTGTCTCAAAGCCTGCTTGCAGTCCTGGTGAGCTTGTTGCAAGACTTGCTGACGGTTTAACTGAGCTCAGCTGCTGTGAACAGATAAGGGACAGCCACCTGAAACCAGTTTCCACTGAGGTCAAGAACGGTCATGTCGCTTTGTGGGATGTGCCTGAGCATGGGTGACTACCTCAACCTGCCAAGGCATGTACAGTCCACGGTAAATGATCACACAGTAATTGCATGAGCTCCACGGCAGGGCTGGGTGTGCACAGGAATGCAGTAATACTCTAGAAAGGACTGTGCTATCAAACGGCTGGTGGGACCCTCATCACTGAAGTATACGGAGGCTGCAGACCAGTGGGACATTGCCAGACCAGTGGTGATGACTGTCTGGTGCAACTTTATCCCAACTGTTTGCTAGATTTCCTTCTTTTCTATTTCTCTGCCTTTCCTATTGCTGTTTTCTTACCACAGTAAGTAAATACTTGGTTTAGACAAGTAATCAATAAATTTCTTTGATTAGCAGCATTTGGCCTCTTGTGTCTTAAGCTCACTCTGGTTATAACAGCAAATCTCCCCGACTCGGGTCCTCCTGGACCAGGACATCACCTTCTGTCTGGAAAGAGCTGGTAACTTTCTTGTTGCATGCAGATGCATGCACCACTGCAAATGGGTCAGCAAATAGCTTCTACGAAGAACAGGTGGAATGCACTACTGATTACTTTTTTATCACTCTCTAGTGTTAACAGTTTGGGAAAACAGCACTGAGTTATATGAAATTAAATTGTCTGAAATATAAGCACAGTCAGCAAGAAAACAGATCTTGGGATAGGTGTTAGTATTTTCAAACCATTAAACTCTAGTACAAGGACTTGAAATTGTTTTTTTTTTTTTCATGTTTTAGAACTGAGGACAACTGTTACATGCTACCACGAAAGGCAAAACCTTCCCTCTGAATGCCATATAATTAATTCATAAGGTCAGATTTACAAATTTGGAGTTATTCTCTACCTTTCTCCAAGCAGACAGCAACCTGTGCTTTTATCTTTCTGAGCAGCTTGCAGGGCCAGAGTATTCAGGTACCACTGCACACAGAATGCCCATGTCTGTGACCTAATTCTTTAAAGTTTGCTGCCTGTGGTAAGTTCCATCTGTTTAGACCTGGAGAAATAGACCAATACATTACTTCAGTACCACAGGGATTCGGTTATATCTTCTGTATGTATTTTATTTTTATTTGACATGCACTGCCTCCTTAGCTATATAGGAATGTTTAGAAGTCTTTAAATTTTCATTAGAGTGTTGCCAATGCAGAATATCAATGCAAGATGAAGAGAAACAGAATACTTAAGCATGAAATATAAGCATCTTTATGAGCTCCTGTACTCCTTGATGTTTGAAGCTTTACACTGTTTTGTGCATTAGAGAAAGAAATGTGTTCCCAGTTACTGATCGTTAACATTGCTTAGCTGTAATCCCTCTTTCATCACAGTTGAACCATTTGGTCACACACATACACACACAAAAACAACCAACCACCCACCCATCCTAAATAACGAAAACAGCAAACAAAAAAACCCTTGTAAGTGCACATGCTTTGGAGAAGGTTTTCCCAGGAGGCTCCATAGCCTATACAGGATTTCCTTTTTCAAGTGTTAAATGGCTGTTTTAATTTATAAATGGATGTGTTAAAGGGATTGTATACAAAGGATGGCTCAGAATCTGGCAGAATAGTTGCAGTGAAATTGTGTGTTCTGGGGACTGCCTAAGGTCAAATGATTCAAACACTACAGTCACTAGGTAATTGGCAAAAGTGACATGTATGTGCTTAATGGTTAATCTGGTGTTTAAGAATTTTCATGGTTTTCCCCAGATAAGACTAATCAGAAATATCTACCTTGTATAGAGACACATTCTACATATACTATGATCTGTTCATGTGAAGTATCTGGTCCTTCCATGCATGTACAGAATGTTTGCTTACAGGGCATGCAGATTGGTCTGTTGAATTTCTAAGAGGAATGCTGCAGAACAATTATCTTTTTAGATTAAGCGATCTTACTTTCAAGTCTGGAAAAGAGGTAACCACAAGACACAAGCACTTGTGTAAAGTGTTCGACACTGTCCCACATGACATCCTTGTCTCTAAATTGGAGAGACATCAATTTGATGGATGGACCCCTCGGCGGATAAAGAACTGGCTGGATGGCCGCACACAAAGAGTTGTGGTCAATGGCTCAATGTTCAGATGGAGACCAGTAACGAGTGGCGTCCCTCAGGGATCGGTGTTGGGACCGGTCTTGTTCAACATCTTTGTTGCTGACATGGACAGTGGGATTGAGTGCGCCCTCAGCAAGTTTGCTGATGACACCAAGCTGTGTGGTTTGGTTGATACCCTGGAGGGAAGGAATGCCATCCAGAGGGACCTTGACATGCTTGTGAGGTGGGCTGATGCCAACCTCATGAAGTTTAACCATGCCAAGTGCAAGGTCCTACACCTGGGTCGGAGCAATCCCAGGCGCAGCTACAGGTTGGGCAGAGAAGAGATTCAGAGCAGCCCTGTGGAGAAGGACTTGGGGGTGTTGATTGATGAGAAAATGAACATGAGCCAGCTTCAGTGTGCGCTTGCAGCCCAGAAATCCAACTGTATCCTGGCTGCATCAAGAGGAGCATGACCAGCAGGTCGAAGGAGGTGATCCTGCCCCTCTACTCTGCTCTTGTGAGACCTCACCTGGAGTATTGTGTGCAGTTCTGCTGTCCTCAACCTAAAAAGGACATGGAACTGTTGGAACAAGTCCAGAGAAGGGCCACGAGGATGATCAGGGGACTGGAGCACCTCCCGTATGAAGACAGGCTGAGAAAGTTGGGGCTGTTCAGCCTGGAGAAGAGAAGCCTGCCTGGAGACCTCATAGCAGCCTTCCAGTATCTGAAGGGGGCCTATAGGGATGCTGGAGAGGGACTCTTCATTAGAGACTGTAGTGACAGGACAAGGGGTAACGGGTTAAAACTTAAACAGGGGAAGTTTAGATTGGATATAAGGATGAAATTCTTTCCTATGAGGGTGGTGAGGCACTGGAATAGGTTGCCCAGGGAGGTTGTGAATGCTCCATCCCTGGCAGTGTTCAAGACCAGGCTGGACAGAGCCTTGGGTGATTTAGTGTGAGGTGCCCCTGCCCATGGCAGGGGGGTTGGAACTAGATGATCTTAAGGTCCTTTCCAACCCTAATTATTCTATGATTCTATGATTCTAAGTTAAGACAGAAACTCAACATACTTGAGAAAAGACTCAACACTCTCTGTTTCTCTGTTCTGTACCTAACTGAGGAATTAATACCCTCCTCTTGTCAGGGTTATAGGATTACATCAAAGAAACACCCCAAACCACACCAAAATGTTAAATGAAAAATTCTGCAGAGGTACAAAGCATAATTATAGGAATTGAAGTGCCAAATTCTGGTTTTGCCAATTCAGAAGGTTTGCTACCCTAAATCCTAGAAGAAATACTATTACCGATAGCTTTCATTAACTTTCAAAGTGACACCCACGTAGTTTTTAAATATATCACTACATCACAGCATGAAACCTTTGATTGATGGTCACTGGTGTGTGGGGTCATACCTCTGCTGCTAGGGAAATAAAGGAACCAGAACAGTTTCTCAAGTTACCTTAAAATGACTGCCCATACTGAAAAACCTGAAAAACCTGAAATGCTTTTATGAAGCAATGCCTGTTGATTCTGTTCTGCTGCTTTTTCTGCTCTAATTCCAAGATTCCCCTCTTCATTATAGAGCTGGTAGCAGACAAAGATAAAAAGAGATGCCATTTTATAGGGTGGTTCTCGTACCTCTTGAGATACCTCTCAAGACTGTCTCATAAAGTTAGAGAAATACCAAACAGTAAGTCCTGTACAGATCAAGAACAGGTTGACAACTGTGATAGTTTTGAGAACAAAATATTTTATTCATCAGTAAAACTATAGTTTACAGTAGTATTTGCTAAATAAATTATATAATTTCTCTTTTACAAGAAATAAACTAAAATCAAAAATACTTCAAAGACAATATATACACAACATAAGGCCTTTTTATAAATAACTTTTTTTTCCCTCCTTTTCACCAGCAGTGAAAGTATCTTTAGAGACTCATTTCATATAGTATGTGTGGAGATTTACCCTAACCCTTGTATGACATCAATTCCAATTTCCATTAATGTGGACCTAGGTGATTAGAACTGAAGGATCAAAACTAATTAAATTAATTTTATTAATCACTGTGCTTATTCTTAAATAGGTAAAGCAGACAATAGATTTTGCTTGTGCATAGTTACAGAATGCATGCAAATAAAACCACTAGAGAGCTGATAAGAAAAATATCACTTCCAAGTCCATAAAAGGTGATTGGCAATATAGTAGAAAGCAGCCTGAATACAGAGTTCTTCACAGTTCAGCAAGCAACAGCAGATGATAGCAGAGTGGAATGTTTCAAGTCATTTTTGCCAAGTCAATCAATCCTTTCAGAGATCCTGACACTTAGAATAAATCCAGTTGACTATTACTCTTCATCTGTTAGGCTCAGAAAATTCCTCCTTCTTAAATTAGGAGTGCAGAAAGTGCTCTTCATTAACCTTGGTACTCTCTGTGTATTCTTTGTTACTGGAAATACAGAAATTACAAGCAAAGTCAAGAGTTGTGTTTGTTTTCTTACAGAATTATGAACAGATAACGTGATTCTTCCCCTGATCAGACTGCAGCACAGTTTGGCAGTGATTCTTTTCTTACCTTGCCCTCTAATCAAAGGCATTGGGTGTCTCTTCTTGTACAACAGGTTACTCCCATGGCTTTACAGACATTGCAGTACACTTACATTACATGAAATTGAACTAACTACTTGCTGCTGCAAAGTGCTGAACACACTGGACATCAGAGAAGACAGTTCAAACTGAGAGCACCCAGCAGTTCACAACCGCTTTTATTACCTTGTAGAATTGACTGGGGCCTTTGTAACTTCAAAGCATTAGGGGAAAACAGCAGTCTTTCTAGATCATGTATGGAAGTCCTGTTAGCTTCCGCATGATGCCCTTCCCTAATTGAATATCATACCTATCTAAAACCTTTCAGGCACAACCAATGTTCTAGTCAAGGTCATTCTATTTCACAAAGAAATCACATAATAATGTTAATGAATCAGAGTTTTCCACACTATCTCCTACAGAGGCAGTTGTTATGCAGTACAAATAGTTGATCACTTCTTGGCAGTGATAGGATGAGGGGGAATGGCTTTAAACTGAAAGAGGGTAGATTTAAATTAGATACTAGGAGAAAAATTCTTCACTGTGAGGGTGGTGAGGCACTGGCACAGGTTGCCCAGAGAAGCTGTGGCTGCCACATCCCTGGCAGTGTTCAAGCCCAGGTTGGACAGGGCTTGGAGCAACCCCGTCTGGTGGAAGGTGTCTCTGCCCGTGGCAGGGGTTTTGGGACAAGATGAGCTTTAAGGTCCCTTCCAACCCAAATTATTCCAAGATGCTATGATTCTTAGCATCTCTATGGAGTCAGAGATGAAATAAAGAGAAACTGTTCTTCGCTGAACACCTTATTACTACAACTCAAATTAAGGGTAAACTGACAGCTGAACAAAATACTGCAGTAAACTGAATGCATCTCGGCTAATATATCCAACATGGAGCATCAAATCAAAGACATCTGCAATGAACTTTTTTACTACAAAACCTTATGAAAAATACAATGAAGATGTAAGTTCCCATTTATTAAACAGACTTTTAAGGTCACCTTTAAATTGTGCTTTTTGATACAAGCATTTAACTAACCTTTAAATAGTTCAACAGCAATCTAATCTTGACTATGAACAGCAAAAGAATCTGCAAAGGCATTTTTAAAACTTATCTCAGAGAAAGGTTACTAGTAGATTTAAATCAATATTTTAGTTAACGACTTCTAGCAGTAGACCTTCAACCTTGAAGAACAATATTTCAGTATCATTCTGTGGCAACCTTTAAACCTATTACTGTATCGTGCACCAGTGTTAGGGTGTTCATAATCACTGATGGTAGTGAGCACAGTGCTGATTTCTTAAAGGACGTTCTCTCTCTAGGTAGCTGTGGTCTGGCAGTGAAAGTCTATCTACTACTATGTTAGCACCTGAACATGCTAACAGAGTAAAGTAGTATATACTTGCAGGACAGAGAACAATTTAATATACAAAGTGAAACTGATGAATGAGTAAAATTGAAGTAATATTTTAGAAAGAATATGACATAAGGCTAAGAAAGATTAAAAAAATTAATTAGTCAGTTTGCCAAAAAAAAAAAAAAAGGAAAAAAGAAAAATGCTAGTACCAATAAACAAAATAATGTTTTATGAAGTCAAGATATATGAGTCAAAATTTACACTAGCACCATCTAGTTTCTGCCTGAAAACTCAGATCAGAATAGCTGCAGTTCAGTTTTTCACAGACTTAATGGTCATTCAGCGCAACTTCAGATCCTCTGCCTTCATTACTACTTTTTACTCTCAAAGGAGACCAGCAGTATTGCTGATGCTAGCTTGGTACTATTCCACAAATTACATAATGCAATTATGAGCAGTTTATTCTTGATGTCTTTCTTCTGATCCTTCCAGAGCATTTCAGAGGGATCAGTGATGGAAAAAGTATCATCAAAATTTGCTGATGTTAGAGAAAACAGACCTGACAGAAACTTGTAGCAGCTGCTGTGTGTCACAGAAACATAGTTCATGGTACTGATGCCATTTTAAGGAGGTTGGATTTTCAGATGTTCAACTTCGTGTCAGGTACGGTCCAGTTCTGTGCATATGATTCTGGAAAAAGCCCACCTATTTCAAGGTGCAGGACATGGTCCTCTAAGCGACTCTGTAACTACTGCACATCTTTGGGATTATTTTCGTTGCAGATATAAGAAACATTATTTTGTGCTAAAGACTGAGTTTGGCTGTATAATTTGGTCCAAAATGATAAATAATGGACAAACGACACTACAGGATGCATTTCTGTAATCACTGTCTGTCTCACACTGGGTATGTAACACATTTACAGTGTTTAAGCCTACTGGAGGCTTGTTGTATCAGAGCATTCTTGTGCTCCATTTCTCTTTTCATGGGTATATTTTTGATGTGATCGATTTCCTCATATGCTACATTAAAAGCCTTGGGCATTAGAACATGTAGTTATGGTGGAAGTGCAATCCCCTAGCCAAAGTTATATCTGATGTTGAATACGAACTAGGAAATGCTCAAAGAGACAGGCTTTAATAAAGAACTACAGGAGTGAGAACAGAAGAAAAGATGAAGAGCACTGAAAAATAAGTTTTTTTCAGATAGTTTGACAGTTTCTGAACAGTATTTTATAGACCAGTATTTGTAAATCTGCTTATCTGTTTTAGGACTTCAGAATCCATAATAAAATTTGTATTTGGACATAAACCACAACACTAAGTAATTTTAAATGTAATAATATCATCTATGCAATTCATATGACACAAATCATAGCTACACTAACCAGACTCCAAATATGCTGGGATTGCACATCGCTATGGTTATTCCATTCTTTTATTTCACTGAAGTCCTTATCTATCATTTGCAGCCATATTTTCAGTAGTATTGACTTCTGAATTATATACAAATTTTGTGAGCCCTTTGTTCAGTAACAGGAGGCAATGCTGTACTTCTATATAACAATTTCTGTATGAAATCAGAATCTTCCCTTACAGTTAAATATACAGAAGTATTCGTCAAGCAAAATAGTAGTTTTTTAAAGAAATCCTACAGGCAAGGCATATATTTATTTATTTTAATCCTATGTTTATCACCAGATGACTTGAGGTGTGCAGCATCACAATGTTTATCATTATGCTATTTATATGCATATTCTTGTTCCACTGTAATTGTAAAGGAAATTAAGCCTATTTGCTTAACAAAGTAATTCTTAAGCCTTACTACGCTGATTTTACTGGTATTGTAATTTGCCAGAATAATATGTCAGTTACCTTTATAAGTAATTTGATGGACAGGCTAAGCAAACACAGTGGAGTAGTTCATAATTGCACATGTTGCTCTTTCAGGGACAGAAAGCTCAGTAAAAGAATTTGGGGCTTCACTGCAGAACAGAAGGAACAAGGTGACTTTAAGTTATTCCTTACTTCCCAAGTGAAATTACCACTTCTAAGTTCTTCCATTTTGGGTATCAGTCCTTAATAACAGTGGACTTAAGTCTTCAGGATCAGCTGCACTTGCTGATGTCTGTTAAAAAACTTTTGCAGGACTGGATTTATATTTCCTACTAATCAAGTTCCATAGAACACAGTAGACTTTTGTGTTCAACAGTGGTTGCTGATATTTCATGCTTTTCTGCTTATATATCAGCCGATGATGCTAATAAACTTTGTTTCCAGAGGAAGAAGGAAATTTTAGTTTACTCTGTCTTTTTTTGTGATGTTTTGGTTTTCAGGGTTTTGGGTTGGTTTTTTTTTGGTTGTTTTTTTTTTTTTTTGGGGGGGTGGCTTTTTGTTTTTTTGGTTTTTTTTTTGTATGTGTTTGTTGCAGGGGATTGTATGTTTGGTTTTTTTTTTGTGGATTTCTACATGAAAATGCTAAATACTAATCAGAAGAACATTACCTTCTCTATTGCTGGCTTACATACAGGACACTTTACCTCAGATTACATCTTTTACTCTAAGTACCTCATCTATCATTGTATTACACAGTCATAAACGAAGAACCCTTTAATGTTTTCATTCTCTGCAGAGCAACACTGCAAATTTCCAACTACTTTACGTATCTGCTTCTATCTTGCTGCATTTTTTAATTAAAAATGAAAAGTATTTTTATGGAATATTCAATTTTTGTTTCTCATTGTATGGTGCTAGAATATTTGGGAATAATTTAGATTGGCTTATACTTAGTGCTCAGTGCAGATCATGGTTAGTCATATTTTATTGATAAAAGCTAGATTTCTTAAGTTATTATTTGGGTTAAAAGATTGATGAGAAAATAAACCAATGGAATCTTAAAGTAAACTTGGATTTGAGGATGTTCCTAACAGTGCTACTTAGAGTGGCAGGTTCACAAAATGCTGGTTTGCCGAACCTGGTCTTTGTTCAGAACTGAGAAACTCTGGGCCCAGACCACCCCTGCAGTTGCAAACTCAAGATGTCTCTGGACCGGTGTCCTGGAACAAAAATTACTGCTATTACCAGGTAAAATCTCAAATTTGACATTAGCTGCACAGTGTGACTTTGCACAGTGTTCCCTTGTTGCGGTTTAAGCCCAGCCAGTAAATCAGAACCACGCAGCTGCTAGCTCACTTCCCCCCTCTTCCTCCCCCAGCTCCTGGAGGGATGGGGAGGAGAATCAAAAGAACGTAAGTCCCATGGGTTGAGATAAGAACAGTCCAGTAACTAAGGTATAACACAAACCACTACTGCTGCCACCAATAATGATAATGATAAGGGAAGTAACAAGGGAAGAGAATACAACCGCTCACCACCTGCCGACCAATATCCAGCCCGACCGAGCAGCGATCTAGCCCTTCCAGGTAACTGCCCCCAGTTTGTATACTGGGCATGACGTGCTGTGGTGTGGAATACCTCTTTAGTTAGTTTGGGTCAGGTGTCCTGTCCCTGCTTCCTTCCGTCTTCCCCTCCTCCCTGACAGAGCATGAGACTCAGAAGGTCCTTGGTCAGAGTAAACATTACTGAGCAACAACTAAAAATATTGGTGTTATCAGCATTGTTCCCAGGCTGAAAGTCAAAACCACAGCACTGCACCAGCTACAAAGAAGGAGAAAAATGACTGCTGCTGCTGAACCCAGGACATCCCTTAATGTAACACCCCGAACCCAATGCTCTTTCTTACCTGTTAGAACTACTTTTTACAGTCTCTGCTCCACCCTACCTTACTTGATTGTCTGAATTTCAACCCAGCACTCTTCAAAAAAAAAAAAAAAAAAAATCCATTTTTCTTCTTTTTTTTTTTTTTTCTTAATAGTAAGTTAACTTACTTACTTAACACTGCTATTTTACTACATGGTTTGGGATTTTTTTCATTCATTCATGGGATCAAAAATTCATAGCTCTTAATTTACTAGAGGACTAAAATTTGTCCAACAAGCAGGAGGCAAGGACATCAAAGGATTAGTGAAGTGATTGAAAATACGCAAGTTACTTTTCATTATATAACCAGGCCTGCACAAAACATTTATCATTAACCTAATGAACAGACTTTCCTTTTTGACCCTTCCTCTCTAGTACAGTTCTTGCCACAAAAGTCACAGACATCTATTTATGAAAATAGAGGGAAAATATTACTAGGATTATATCAGAATGTTCAATTTGTGCTTTAGGAAACCAAACCTTCATGAAAACACCTTAACATCTCTCCCTCCCATATTTATTGAGATTTTCAAAATGGCCTAAAAAGGTCAGATGCACAAAACTTCCCTCAACTGGAACGCAAGTTGGGTGCCTACATCCTTAGTACCTGTGGAATGTGAACTGTAGATACTAAGGGAATTTATAAAACATGGGTGATATAAAGACAAACAAAGATGTAGACTTATCTTTCAGCAGTCACATAAACTGCTCACTAGAAACCAAACCATAAAATATACATTTTTAATCATATTCCAGCTACCACAACTGGACAACCCTTCACAGCAGAAAGGGGAGCCATTAATGTACTTCATACTGAGCTCTACTTCACTGGCTTTAAAATCAGGGATATAAACACAGAACTTCACTCTCTGAAAAAAATTAATTTCTACATTGTGGAATATTGGAATATTCAACATGGAAAGATTTTTCTTTTCTTTGTTTCCTTTTTATTTTTTTTCCCTGTCCTATGTAAAACAAGTAACAGGAAAAAAAATCCTACCACTAAAGAAAAACTGAAGGGCATTTTGGCATACTTCATTATTAACACAATTAATAGGCACATAGATTCTTTAGGATTTGCTTTGGCAAGGTACTCAGGCATATGTCCCATTTAATAAATACCTCAATGAAACCTTGCATCTTGAAGTGAAGCATGTACTGTAGTCACCTGCTGAGCTACAGTCAAAGGAATTACAGGGAAAAAAGCTCATTAGAAACAGTTTGACAACTTACTAAGTAGACATCCAGAACTGAAGCATTATCATTTTCCGTTTCCAGTGTGCTCTGTTCTGAAGTCAAACAGATGGCACTGTCTTCTAAAGTGAACGTTGAACTCGAAGGCAAAGAGCCCTTACTGCAAAGAAAAGGGAGACTATAGTGAACCAAAATACAAGTTACAGAGAGCTCAGTCATAGCTGAAAATTTTAAATTAAGTTTCTCTCAAAAGTAAAAGCTTTGAATACTTGAAAAGAAAGAATGTAAATGGACAAGTATGGATATGTTGACAATGGCTAGATAATTGGCAGCTCATATTTGATTAACATACACAAGCCACAGTTTCTATCTTTTCATTAACTAAAGTTTTACCAGGAAGCAATGCTGTTCCTGAACTCTGATACTTATTTAAAGAACGAAATCATGTCACAGTAAATGTGGGATAATTTCATTAATTCCAAAATAAGTTACTTCTGCATTACACATTATCTAAATTCTGGCAACATTTCTTAATACAAAATAGGGGGAAAAACTCAGTAATTAGCAGAGTAGCATTGGACTTTCTCATGCAGATATGGTATCATTAGCATACAACAGTTCTAAAGGGAAAGTGGGAGAAGAATGGGAGTGTACTGTAATTACTACAGCTCTGCAAGGAAGTAGTGTTTACAGAGCAGGTGCGCTGTATTATTTCATTCATAGATTTGATTGTTATCTGCTATCCAGAAAGAATGTGAAAGGGCACAGGAATCTTGCTTTATTTTGTAAACACACCTGGAATCACAAAGCTGTGTTTTAATAGATTGAGGTGCCTGTTACCCCTTGTCCTCACTAGCTGCCAGAAACTAACAGACTCCAGGCTGCCTTGAAAACTCAGCTGTAATTTTTGCAGATAGATTTTCTTACCTATTTACACACAAGGTGAAAAGCAAACAATTCTGCAGTATAACTGGGTACGAAAACATAGTTACAGCCATCAGTCCAGAAATGACTGATTTCCCCCTCCCTTTGCAATGCTTTGTAGTTTATGTTTTAGCTGGGGTATAATTTCAGAAAGGGCAAAGCTAGTATTCAAAGTAGAAAAATTCAAATACTCAACAAAATAATGAATCATCAGTCACCCTCATGTCATATTACCTTTGCCACATTACAGTGTTCTTTTTAATATATAGTGTGTTAGGCATCTTTTCAGTTGTAAGACTATTGCTTTTGTCCCGAGGGTGACTCAGGTATCATTAACTTGGTCTTATTTTTCTCACATTCATTACTAATATCCTATTAAGTAACTTTTCAGTCACATCAGTTTTTTTGCCAATGCTTTGTTTTACTGAAGGGGAGAGGACAGACAGGAAGGGAATAAATGCGCTGTTGCTATAGTGAGACTATGTTTTATCACAAAATAAGCTCTGTCACCAAAGATACTACTCCTGGCAAAAGGGGAGGGTGAGGGGAGGAGAGTCACTTCTGCTTGCGGAATTTTGATCTTTGCTGTTGCACAGTTCAGGCCTCTGAATGTGCAAAGGCCTGTATATGAAAACAACATGACACAAATGTGCAGTGAGCAGACACTACTGCTATAAAAACATGCAAACCAGTGATTAGCCCTTCCTTGTGGAAAACAGTGCTCTGCACTACTAACTGTAAAGCAAGTTGAGCAGGCTGTGATGTATACCTGGCTTTCGTTTCTGTATCAAGTTTAGTTTAGAAGCAAAAAATATTGAAATAGTTATTCCTTTCAGATACATATCCAGCCACATCACTGTCACCTTTACTGCTGTTATAGATAACTTCTTTCACATCCAGAAAACCTCTGGAACCTGTACTCAAGACGAGGTGAGGATCCTTCAGTTAACACTAGTGGCATTTTAAGTTTTATATCCTGCTCGTATCCGAAGAGTAAGACCTAGTCCTTCTATTATTATTTACTTTTCTTTCTCTCTTCTCTACTTTTCCATTAGAAGGCACTGTGCTTCTTTTTGCTCTTAGTTTGTTAAATTATAATCTGTGTTGTTTCACAGCCTGTTGTGGATAGCAAACAATAGCAATGTGAACTCAGCACTTGGTTTTGGGATTCTTAAACTACTGGTTTTTAGTTATAACATAGGATAAAGAAAGTTATCATCTCCCCTTTGCAATATGACGCTTTTTTCTCCCCTCAACTGTTACAGAAATACAATATACAGTCAGGCAGAAAATGAGGGTTGAAACAAATCCACCATGTTAATAGAAGTCAAAGAGAAGCTCCTATAAATATCACAATTTGGCTATTTACTAATAAACTTCCTAACGAAGAGATTAATAAATAGAAACAAATAATATATAAAAAATGTATATTAACATACAGAAATAAATGGGAGAAAGGGGACAAAAGAAAGTACAAAGGTATATTAATCTTACATATAGAAAACCAGCAGTGGCTAAAGTGCCTTGAACAACAGTAGGGAGGAAAGAAAAGAATGAAACAAAACAGGTATCAATCCACCTTTTTTCTTACAGTCAAAGATCCACAACTTATTTGCAGATAGCAATCTCCTTGCTGCTGTGACTTTCACACTGAATAATTAGGGATGAATTCTGCAAGTAAGGAAGACTCATCTGCATGAAGAATTATTAAAAGGAAAACTGTAAGAAAACTGTTGCAAGACAGAGCTTTCTTACATACTGAACCTTAAGCTCAGTAACAGCATAGTTTTTCTCTATTTAAAAGAAAACTGTCCACTTTGGGAAGTGTTTTCTCCATGGAAAAACAAATATGCCTCATCCTAATGTGTCTACTTGCGAGGCAGCCTGCAGGACAGGTAGAACACTTCAGTCTCCTTTCCAAGTCATTGCACAGCCTTTGAAGAACGGCAGAAACAGTGCCAAGTAGTAACAACTGACCGATGCAGAAGTTTGATGTGTGTTTTGGATTTAGTTGTTCATTGTGGGCTGTTTTGTGGGCTTGGTTTGGTTTGTTTTTTTGTTTTTTTTCTTCCCCTCCTGCAGTGTGAAGAACAGCTCTTGCAGAATATAATTATCAGCTGTTTTTTCAGAGAGTGCCAAAATACAACAGCCATGAATTAGAATAAGCCACTGTGTCTCCCTGGTTGTGAAGAGTTGCAATAAAAACAGGCTTTGATGTCTAACTTTCGATGTCAAATATGCTCTCCTACAGCATATCCCGTAGAATATTTATCCCCTAAAGAGCAGCACATTTGCAAAGTCCAGTGTCTTTGAAAACTCTTATATAAACTTTTGAAAGAAATTATCAGCTCATTGCATCATGAGTTTTGATCTTTGAAATCTCTCCATATAGAAGTCAGAAAAATGTCTTTCAGGACAAATGAGCAGTAAAACTATTGTTCTAAGGTACAATTCAATATCAACTGTTGCAGAAAATTTGTTCTGCATACATGAAAATGTGAACAGGGAGAACAGGTATTAATGGACCTTTTGAACTAAATGCATTAGTCCATTGTTTACAATGTTGAAGTATTATGACTTCTAAAGCATTTCATAAGTTATATATGTCTAAAAGAAAAAAAAAATAGGTCAAACATAGTAAAACTCCCTTGTAATATTTCACTAACACTGTTGAGAAACATTAAAACCACAGGCCTGAGAGAACAGATACGTCTCATCTTCTAAATGCTGCTTCAATTGAAGGAGTCTGACAGTGAATCTGTGCTACTACATTCCCTGTAATGGAAAACCATGACACGTGAATCAGTAAGGATCACAGTAAGCACGTCAATTTTACCATGACCAACAGTCATGACTCAGTGGGCTGAGTTCTCATCCTTAATTTTTAGACTGAAAAAGAAAAAAAAGCTAAGAAAAAAAAAGATCACCCACAATGAATATGCTCAACTGTGCTGTTGCCCTCCTCTTGCTGAAGCAGTCTATTTTATCTTACCTTGGTCCTTAATTAAAAAAGTAGAAAGGATGCAAAAGTAATTCCATCATAGAAGAACTGTGAAAGCCTTGTTTTTCTTTAAGCCACAACTACAGGTTACTTCAATCACAGTAAAATCTTCTTTCCCCATGGGGACTTCCCCAGTGCCTCAGTGTATCTGCTAGCATGAGAGCATTCAAGTCCTCTCCCTAGCTGTTTATTTTCATGAAGCTTGCATGAATTTAATCCAATTTTATCCATATTTTAATCCACTTTGAATCATGTTCAGACAAATTTGTCTAAGTTTCATAAGCTAAGGGTGGTGGTGGTAGATAGGCAGAGACGTTTAAGCTTGACACAAAAAATTTTGTGGAAAACCAGACTGGCAAGAGGTGTGATTAAGTATTCCTTACAACAGAAAAACTAATACCTACAAATCCCTTCTACTGAGAAAAAGAGCACAAATTTTTATGTGTATTTTCTAAGCTGTCTTTGAAAAGTTTGTTTGATAGAACGCAAGTCACGGGACATTTCAGTTCAAAGTCTGGGCATTTCAGGAAGTTTTGTCTGTGTAAGAGAAAAAAAAAAAACAACTCAAAGCCTTCCAAAGTTGCAAGTGATATCCGCTGAAAAACAGCAGTGCAAAGGAGTGTGGGGGGAAAAAGGCGGGGGAGTGAACGAGCGGCTGCGTGGCTCTGGGTTGCCTGCTGGGCTTAAACGACGACAGTATGGCAACAAATAATTAAAAAATATACAGAAAAGCAGAAAGAATAGGAAAGAGAAAGCAGAAGTCTGTAACGTCTTACAGAATGGAGATAAACAGTACATAAACAAGAATCAGATTTCATAAATATTATTTTCCTAGGCTTAAATGTATCAGAAGAACTCATCAGTCCCCTTTCTATAACCCGCACTGGTTACTCTAAAGATAGAGAAGTGAACTACCCCTTTATGCATCATGGGATTTTGTTTGGATTTGTGACTGGAAGCCATGAGACCTGCTGAAAGATATATTGGAGAGAGACTTCTGTTGAATCTTGAAACTCTAGTTTAAAACATTTCCAGATGCACCTGTAAAGCATTCACCTCCTTCAGCTCTTTGCAATTGTAAAAGCAATGTCAGCTGAGACAACAGGCATACTGCTCAGGACATTCAGATCTGTCATCTTTAATTCATGAGTACTTACTAGAAAAACTTTACCCCGAGAGGGTAAAAATCTGTTATCACTGCTGCTATAAAAATAATCCCTGATGTATCAACCCTCCCTGCGTGATACAGCCTCAGGAACTGTCTCTGACTCAGCAACACCTCTGTCTGCTTAACCATGTTGGTAGCAGTTCCTTGCTTCATACCACAAGCGCAGAGCACTCTCAAGGAGAGATGGTGCTGAGCTCTTTTCTCTCATAAAATGCCATTTCCCCCTCCTTGAAGCATGGTTACCTTCATGGTTGGTAGAAACAGAGGGTAATTGCAAAAAAAAAACCCAAAGTTAAACATAATGCATCTGCTTAAAAGTACCCAAAAGTATTATTGTTCTCTTTTTAACAAGTCCTCTCACTGGCATATGCACACACAGCTCATTAACATTAATAGGAATCAAGGAGCTGTGCAGATACTGTATTATTACTTTGCATGCAGGATTATCTTCCTTTAGTACCCTAAGCCAGAGGTTTCTGACTGGTTACAAGAAATTTGTATACTCTCTACCTTATGCCAGGAGACTTTGAAAGAGAAGAAAAAGCCCAATGAAGATTATGCCAAACTAATTCTATTAAATAACTTGAAGCAGAATGTCATAGTTAATTACGTATTTAAAGACTGAAAGCGGGCTCACATTTGTGAACAAATAATTTATTCATGCTTTGTTTCAAAGACTCCTCCCGGCTTTCTGTTCATCAGAGACAAATGGCAAAGTGATGAGTCCTGCATCGCAGTATTTGTAATACTCAAAAGCAAAATTCCAGTAAGAAAAATCTAAGATGGTTCAGAGGTTTTTTAGCATTTTTATTTCCCTACCAACTTTTCTCATGGGAGGACTGAAGTTTCTCCAATGTACCATAAAAACATAAATAAAACTTCAGCTGGATATATTATTTAGTGTCATGAAGAGGGAAGAACCATGTTGTACTGATGCAGAAGCAGAGGTGGGTACAAAACTGCAAACATCCAGAATAATCTTTGGGAAATTATTTAAATACTGAGCATGCTTAGCAGCTTTCTCAAATCCTAAATGAAAGCCATTAACTATGACAGGGAAGGTAATCTTCATGACTCGTACATACCGATATTGTGACACAAACCAGTACTTGGTAAGAAGAAAAGCTGAAGAGGATACACCTAGACAAGCAAGGATGTTAGTTGGTCAACCCCCGTGGCAGAATTCCTGATTACTAAAGGTCTTTTTTTTTCACACAAGACACAGAAAGAGCCACCTGTATGGTGGACATATGCATTAAAGGAGCGTGACCAGCAGATTGAAGGAGGTAATTTTCTCCCTCTGCTCTTGTGAGACCTCCACATGCAGTACTGCATTCAGCTCCAGGGCGCCCAACACAAGGACGATAAGGACCTGCTCCAGTGAGTCCAGAAGAGAGTCATGAAGATGATCAGGAGGCTGGAGCACCTGTCCTATGAAGACAGGCTGAGAGAATTGGGTTTGTTCAGCCTGGAGAACAGAAGGCTCCAGGGAGACCTTAGAGCAGCTTCCAGTACTTAAAAGAGGGCCTAAAAGAAAGCTGGAGAGGGACTTTTTACAAGGGCATGTAGTGACAGGATGAGGGGGAATGGTTTTAAACTGAAAGAGGGGAGGACGTGGATTAGATACCGGGAAAAAAAATCTTCACTGTGACAGTGGTGAGATACTGGCACAGGTTGCCCAGAGAAGTTGTGGATGACATTTAAGGTCCATTCTAAAGCTAAGCTATGACTCCACGATCTATGAATGCTGGTGCAAGGTCTGCTGTGTTAGAGCACGTGTCCTGTTTTACTGATTAATTTCCAGTATGCAAACCTGGACTGCAGACAATACAGGTACAATCTGATTTTTGTAAGATAAGGATGTGCAGGGTTAATTGCGTAACTGAAAATGCATACTACATTTTAGGTTATTTCATTGACTGAACCACAGCTGGAAAGTGAGTCTAAACATACAACCAAAATACAGATCTACAAAAAAACCTTATTAATTTTAGAATTATTTTTTAATAATTTTACAGGAAAATATAATAGAGTACTTGAAATGTTTTATTTGCAGTAAATCTGAACTCTACCCAGACAACTCCACAGTTCTCCTTTGCTGACAGTGCTAATACAAAGTAGTTCTGTAATTCTGTTTGGTGCTCAAAGCAAATAAAAAAACCCAGTACTCTATAACTACTTCTAGTGAAGCTAAAAGTTGGTAAAAGACCATAGAATACTGAAGTCCTGCAGCTAACTTTGCCACAAACTGGACAAGACTGACAGAAGCTGAATTGAAGGAGCTGTATTTCTACTTATGTATATTCATTAGTAATTTTATTACCTAAAGCCTATATAGATGCGTTTTGGAACAACTTGTGATGGTTGTGTAATTAAAACTTCATTACACCCCAAACCATACCTCATTCCAAATTTTTATAGCAAAACATCAGACCTATGGAAGATGCCACATAAGTGAGACTCATTTCAACTTAATGAAACTGGAAGCTGCAAATATTACTTTGATCAAGCAACTCTACAAGTCAATTTACCTCTTATAAAAATGCAGATGGTCAAATTTAAACATAAGGTAAAATACTACTGCCTCAAGACTGCTTTTAAAGCAACTTGATGATTTTGGACAACATGCAGTTTACAGTAAAGAACTCAGCACATGGGTAAGTCCATCAAATTTATATACACACTGTGTAGTTTAGGATTCCAGATTATTTAAAACAAAATTCAAGGTACTTGAGTTCACAATGGTTTCCTTCTTGACAAAAACACACAAAGAAATGGCTGTCCAGCAGCCATGGTCTCTTTACCAACATGGTAAAGAGATCTGCAAGCAGGCAAGATGACACGACACAGCACATTTCAGGTGTGCACGGTAAAGTACAGGCATACACCCAGACAATCTCCCAGCGAGACTTACTGGTATAAGCATGGTTTTGGACTGTCATGGCTAAAGTATATTCAAACACAAGTCAAATTGTAGTCGTCTAGTTCATAAGCATCTGCACAACTTGTGTTGAGATTTTCTTGGGTTTAATCTTCCCAGATCAAAATCAGACAGGCGCTAATCACACCGATGAGTGAAGTTTCATAGAATGGTTTGGGTTGGAAGAGACCTTAAAGCTCATCTAGTTCCAACTCCCTGCCATGGGCAGGGACGTCTTCCACTAGACCATGCTGCCCAAGGCCCTGTCCACCACTGTCAGGACTAGAGCACACACAAGTTCCCTGGGCAATCTGTTCCAGTGCCTCACCAACCTTATTGCAAAGAATTTTTTTCCTAATATCTAATCTCCCCTCTGTCAGTGTAAAGCCATTCCTCCTTGTCCTGTCACTACATGGCCATGTTTCATAGAAATTCATTTTAGAAAATGGTCATTTTGAAATAACTTAAAGCAGAGCATTCAGCACTATACATTCAGAATAAAGATCAACTTGAAAGTAGGTCTCTTTCCCTAGCACATCATAGCTTTCTGAAGCTGTTTTCAGCTACAGACAAGTTACAGTAAGTATTTCCTACTCTGATCTTAATGTCTCGTTTGGTTTGTGGCACAGACTAAGCAAGTTTTTAGTACCCAGATTAGCTTTGGAACATGACAAAAAATATGAAGCATACTATTAACATTTTCTGTTGTGCTTATGTTTTCAAATCTGTGACCTCAGTCATAACGCATAACAAATACATAACAAATCCCATGGGCTTATACAACCCTTCCTTCACTGGAGAGGTTCAAGAATGAGCTACAGAGGCACTTGACCCTTCTGCTTTTTCTTTCACAGAGCCTCTACCATTACACACATGGTCAGACTTAGCAAAATAGTGGTGAATCAACTACCACATATACAGCCTTTACCTGCTACAATGGAGCATAGGTTGATCATGTTGACAATGCTCATCTACGTTCAAGGAAGAAGAAGAAATTGTGGTTGCCAGGGAAGTCGCTTCAAACAGAGATTGAGCGCTTGGCACCAGATCTGGCCGGCGGTGCGAACCTAGTACTGCACACACAAAAATAAAGAACAGCATTAAAAACTTCATTTCAAATTGAATCCAAGAATCTTTATGCAAGTGTGTGGCATCTCGTAGTCTCAAGCTGTCTCAACAGCTTTCTGGAGCGTCTTATAATGTTTAAACTGATGCGATTGTAATATTCATATGGCCACACCCACAGTCTTTTAGCCAGTACATTCAGCAGGATACAGAGCAACCCCAAGGTCAAATATTAAAAGTATTAAAGTAGTGTGAATATCTGATGAAATCTAGGTTCTGTGATTGGTTTCACACTACCAGGGCCCAGTTCTCAGATGGGGTTATGCAGCTGGCTCTCCTTTGAGCCTGGCTGCAGATGAGCTCTGAAAGTTCAAAGACTGTATCTCCTCAAAAAGACTCTAGGAACAATGACCTCAGCTTCAAAACATTTCACATGATGTGCTTGTTTAAAAGCTAATGAGAAGAATAGCACTGGCTCTGGCCTTAATCTGCTAACCTAGGGTGGATAAATTCTTTTAGGATCCCCCAAAAGATTAACATCATGCTATAACCTTGATTCTGACCTCTTCTTGCTCCTGAAGGTCCACTCTGCCATATGACTTAACAACTGTCTTCATGAGAATAACCTGACTGAAGTTTTGAAAGATGAGCTGGATTGGAAGCTTACAGGGCTTCTACAGTTTATACAAAATTCCTTTAAAAACATTGGTTAGGCCGTTGATTTGAAACACATTACCTTCTTCATCAAGGCTGGCATAGCTTTGTCCTTCAGCAAGAATGCCATGCTTTTCATCCTTCCACTCCTGGCTAACTGCACACACTATTTCTTGTGATGTTGCCTTCAGAGCCATGATGGAATTGCACCGCTTCTTTGAAGGTGAAGACTTTAAAGCTACATTACCAAATGAACATCTTTAACACCTTATAGAAAAGCAAGCCATCTATAAAGCTAGACTTTTTGAATACACACGAAGAACACATCCTGATAGAAACCAAATTATTCAACATTATATTAAAACAAGAGCCAAAGGCATTATGTCATCTGTGAGTGAAGTATTTTTGTCTTTCTGGGGTTCCTTACTGCTAACAGAAAAAAAAAAAGAAAAAAAAAAAAGGAGAAAAAAAAAATCATGTCAGTTAACTGCCTTTGCTAATCACCGAGTTACAAAGCTGTGAAGTATCAACCCAGAGACAGAATGATACATAAAAAAAACCTGAAAAGACATTTGGAGTATTCTGAGACGTTATAATCATTTTCTTAAGCTGCAAACAACTGCTATTATAATGATGTATGTGTTACTGCAGAATTTCTACTTCAGTGACATGGCAAACATCTTTGGGTACAATAAACACTTCTAAAATGTTGATGGCTTGTACACTCATGTATGGGCATCCCCTTTATAATTCTTATCAATGCCTACCTACTTACAATGGCATTTTGGGTGAAACTTTAGGATCTGACCATTTCTACTACTAATGAACCATGACCCCCATTTGTAGTAGTTCTTACAGATGCCAGCCAGTTCATTTAGTGTTTTCCAGTTGCCAGCTGCTGACCTCCATGCATTGGCTGCAAAGTTACTTCAAATGCACTGCAGTAGTACATACTGTGCTCTATTACAGAATTCAAACTAAAAGCATCAAAGCTACTTGGCTAAAGACTGAAGAAGAGAATCAGATGCATAGCTCCAGGATAATGTTAAAAAATAACATAGTAGATAGCGGCTGACCTAGCCTCTGCCCAAGGCTGAATCTGATTATTATGTTTTTATTGTTATTTATGGAGGCTTGTTCTGTGCACAGGGGGAAGAAGCACAGATTCAGAACAGGGCTTAAGAGTTTAAACTGAAATATCTAATTGAAATTTAGAACCAGGAAGACTTCCAATTCTTTATTTCACAAAAAAAATTATAATGCATTTGAACCTTTAATATAGCTATATTGAAGTAGATTAACAGCCTTGTATGCAGAGCAGATCAGTAAGAGTGAGGTATTATGGCAGATTAATATCCTGGAAAAATGAGACAGACAAATTAAGATTAGAGAGAAAATGAGGCATGATGTTCTTAATTGCACATTGTGCTTTCAAATATAAGATAAATTGTGTCTTGTGACATAAATCTAGCAGTCAAAATTAGAAAGAATTGAAAAAAGACTCAAATGTTTAGCAAGGATATATGGCTGCATGAGACATTTATTTTGTCCAACAGATGGAAGTATCAGGTTGTCTGCTCCTTGCTCTCTATCTGTGCAGAGGACTTTCTTTGAATATTGTCTCAGACAGCACAGCTCCCGCTAAATTTGTTCAAGGGTTCAAAGACACCTGAGTCTCAAGAGGTGCCTTCCTCCTTTTAGCTGAATTTTGCTTCATATTACATCAGACGCTGACTTCCAGTGGTCGAAATTTTAATGAAAATAAAACCTGATCCGAACTTTTGATGGAAGAAGCCTGTAAGAAGATGGGTCTCTAATCTTCTGATTTTTATTTTCTTTTGATTTTGTAATAAGAATATACTTATCACACCTGGAGGAACTATAATTCAAAGTAGATATGAACATGAGCTTATTTCAAGATGTGAATTCCTGAATGATAGCTTATTTCCCCTGTTCATTTTCAAAGTCAGGCTAAATGCAGCAAGTCCAAAAATAAATCTGTTCCTTAATACTTGCAAATTCTGTTGTTTTGCTTCACAGCTGTACCCATATTATGAAAATATCTATACTGCTTACTCCATTGGACTAAGGCAACATTAATTTGTTCTTTTCAGTTTGGAATCAAGAAACAAAATGCGATTGCTATTTCTCAAATGTTTTTGCTGAAATCTGACTTCTTACGCAACTTCATACATGGTTGTTATGCTGTGTTTGGACACTTTGGAATGTACACAGCACTCGCTTTGGCTGGGATAAAGCTGATTTTCTTCATAGTAGCTCTATGGTGCTGTGTTTTAGATTCGTGACCAAAACAGCATTGGTAGCACAGAAAAGTTTAGTTATTGCTGCCCAGTGCTTAGACAGCACCAAGGCCTTCTCACAGTAAGCTGCCAGTGAGGAGGGCTAGGGATGCAGGAGGAGTTGGGAGGGGATACAGCTGGGACAGCTGACCCCAACTGACCAGAGGGATATCTCCCACACCGTATGGCATCATGCAGTGCAATAAAAGATGGGATGAACAGGAGCAAAGAGGAAACATTCATGGTTATGGCATTTGTCTTTGTGGGCAACCATTACATGTGAGAGAGCCCTGCTTTCTTGGATATGGCTGAACAGCTGTCAGCTGATGGGTAGTGGATGAATTCCTTACTTTGCTTTGCTTGCAACACGCAACTTTTGCTTTCCCTATTAAACTCTCTTTATCTCAATCCAAGAGACTGAGATAATCACATTTACCCTCCTCATTCTCTTCACCATCCAATTGGGGTGGGAGTGAGTGATTGTCTGTGTAGGGCTTAGTTGCTCACTGGTGTTAAACCACAACATACAAGAAAAACTCACCTATGTAGGATCAATTCACCCTCTGTCCCCGATGTCTTAAGATGATCTACATTTTTCAGTTACAGAAATAAATTCATTTTATTTGAGAGAAACAACAATCAATAGTTAAATTATTGCTGCAAGACTTGAACTTAATCCTTTCGTAGAGATATCCCTCTGTAGTGAGGGTGGGTTTCTCTTGGCTTTTTTTCCTTCCCCTGTGTTGGGAAAGGGTTTGTGTGGCAAGGTTTTGGTAGCAGGGTAGCTCCAGGTGTGGCTTCTGTGAGAAGCTGCTAGAAGCCTCCCCCATGTCCAACAGAGCCAATGTCAGACAGTTTCAGGGTGGACTCACTGCTGACCAAGGCTGAGTTCATCAGCTCAGACTCACCAGCACCTCGGGAGTAACAGATCTGAGAAGGGGAAAGTGCTGCACAACAGCAGCCAGAAGAGAGGAGTGAGAATATGTGAGAGAAGCAGCCCTGTAGACACCAAGATCCATGAAGGAGGAGGGGGAAGAGGAAAGCACCAGAGCAGAGATCCCCCTGCAGCACGTGGTGCCGACCATGGTGAGGCAGGCTGTGCCCCCGCAGCCCATGGAAGTCCACGGTGAAGCAGATATCCACCTACAGCCCACAAAAGGACCCCATCGCAGAGCAATTGGATGTACCCTGAAGAAGGCTGTGACCCTGTGGATAGTCCATTCTGGAGCAAGCTCCTGGCACAACCTGTGGCTCTGTGGAGAGAGGAGCCAACGCTGTAGCAGGTTTGCTGCAGGACTTGTGTTCGCATGGGAGACCCACACTGGAGCAGTCTATTCCTGAAGGACTGCACCCTGTGGAAAGGACACATGCTGGAGAAGTTAATGAAGAAGAGGGAAGGATCTGTACTGGAGAAGCTCATGGAGGACTGTCTCCCATGGGTGGGACACCATGTTGGAGCACAGAAAGAGAGTGAGGAGGAAGGAGCTGCAGAGACAATGTGTGACGAACTGACTGCAACCCCCATTCCCTGTACCCCTGCACTGCCCAGGGGGTGGAGGTAGAGAATTCATGAGTGAAGTTGAGTCCAGGACAAAGAGAGAAGTAGGGGGAAAATGTTTGAAGACATGGTTTCCTTTCTTATTTCCCTACTCTCATTTGATTGGTAATAAACTAATTTTCCTGAGTTAAGTCTCTTTTCCCTATGACGGTAATTGGTGAGCAATCACCTTGTCCTTATCAAAACCCATGAGCTTTTTGTTGTATTTTTCTCCCACCATCCAGTTGAGGAGGGGGTGTGATAGAGTGGCTTTGGTGAGCACCTGCCATCCAGACAAGGGCAAGTCACCATACCGTGTAAGTAGCTAACAGCGATATGTAGCTTACCCTTGAAAATTAATTAGAAATTAAGAACGGAGAAAAGGAGGGGAAGGCTAGAAACACGCGAGTGTGAAAAAGACAAAGGACTTTATATTAATATCCAACTTCTGATATTTTCCTTGACAAAGCACATAAGAAATCCATATCAAAGGGAAGAATACCTATCTTCTCAAACATGCTTTTCAAACATTGTATGTAATAATCTTCTGCAAATTAAAGATACTAAAATCAATTTCCCATGAATAAGATGCAAGACTGGACATAGCATTAGATCATTAAATTTATCTTTATATCAATGCTAATATACAGGAACCTGTTTTACCTTCAGATGCCTGTAATGTGATAAAAAATAAATAGCAAATAATTCTCTGTAATTTTACTATTGAGTACAATCCCATTAGCTCCACTGAAGAAACTCACCTTCTGGCAATGTGACTGCTAGATGACATTGAAGAAAGGATTCTTCTATTGCCAGGACAGGAGCATTATAAAGTAATGATTATATAAATATATAAACAAGTAAAAGTCTTACCTTGAACTTTCTTAAAAACTCTTGTACTCATAAACTTTAAAAATCTGTCTGCATAAAAGCTTGGTCTGTGAACTGAAACAGTATCCTGTAAGATTGAAAAAGGTCTCAGTCACATTTTCCATAAGTACATGACACATGAATTGTCAGGAAAGAAGTTGGACATCTCAGATAAACTGTATCATACATTTCATGCATACTCAAAAGAAGTGAAACTCAACACATTTTTTCCTTTTTAAAGGTTAATTGTTCAAGAACTTTAGATATTTCATTTATGAAATTGTGAGTTATGAATTGCAGAGCGATAGTCTGCAAAATCGTCCTAGCATCTGAAATGCTTTTTTCACATTATATATACATTTTTCCATTACAGATTCATCAATGCCCTGCTAAGTGGCCATTGTCTTTATAAGTTAGAAGGACAAAACGATCATTTGGTTGCTTTTTTAAAGATCAACAGATAAAATCAGAGCATGCATTGAGAAACGGACTTAAAAGATTTCAGCAACAGGCCAAACCATGCAGTGACGGTAGACTACAAATACACAGAAGCTAGCTCTTTCCTGGTCAATGTAAGTCAAAGTTCCATTAGCTAAAATATCAGCAATTAAAAAAAAAAAAAAAGAAAACCTACTTACCCCATCATAAACAAGAGCTTTCCATGAATGTTCCAGCTTCTTCATTAATCTAATCATATAAACACAAAATCAGAATTGCTTTGTAAGATTTCCCCATTGGTATGTAATTTCAGAATAGCTTATACACTAAAACCTGAAATTCATCTTACCTGTAAGACTGGAGAATATCTATAATGCCCATAAATAGAAGCAGCTTTTCTTCTTTATGGCTTTTAGCTGGAATACCTCCCATTCTGAGAGAAACAACAGAAACATAGGTTATCTTTTAAGGTATCTCTGGATCATCATTTAGTACGTGAACTGTACCCAGGTGAAAACCTAAAAAAAACAGGCACAACATTAAACCTAGATGCTACAGTATGAAGTCAGACAGATGTAGGTCATTTAGTATACAACTGATTTTAAACATCAAACCAAAAGTATCTCAGATCCAATGGTAAATGTCTATTGTAAACTCTTCCTGCTCCATCATCTAGAAAAAAGGGACCATTGTTTTAGGAACAAAAAATTAAATCCAATTTTTGGTTTGGCAGCTTTTGTTGACATTGATGGATCCACTACGAAACTAGAATGGAGACAGAAGACACAACACATGCAATACCTCCAAATCTTTTTTAACAGTTTGAGAAACAAATAATACACACCTGAAACAGCTACCAAAGAGGTGAGAGCTCCCCACTCTGCCATTAACACACAGCAGTCCCTTCCCCTGACAAAACAGGCCTACCATCTTTTCAATCTTTTGGGGGGGGGGGGGGGGGGGGGAAAAACATATAAAGGGGGTAAATGGTTTTCATTATTCTAAGCACAAAGGAAATCATGTAAATGCAAAGGGAGTTTAAATTACTGTAAAATCTCACTACCATGAACTCCAGCTCAGTTAACTGGTCAGACATTCAGAAGTGTTAAGTGGTTTACGAAACTATATTCTGTCAGCCTTTCCTGGAAGCTATGACTATAAATTCAATCCAATACAAGCAGCAGTTATTGCTGCTGAGTATCCATTCTCATCCTCATACTTGTATGGCCCAGTGTCTGGTTTAGGCCCAGCTGGCAACTGAGTAACAGACAGCTCCTCTCCCTGGGCAGGATGGGGAGGAGAATCAGAAGAAAGTAAAATGCATGGGTTGAGATAAGGACAATTTAAGTGAAATATAATAATAACAGCAGCAATCAGCACGTGCTGGCCAAGTCCCCCCAGTTTACATACTGGGCATGACATGCTGTGGTATGGAATACCCCTTCGGCTAGTTCAGGTCAGGTGTCCTGTCTCTGCTTGCCCCTGGCTCCTTGTGCCCCTCCTCACTGGCAGAGCATGAGAGACTGAAAACTCCTTGGTAAGGGTAAGCACTACTGAGCGCTACTGAGCAACAATTAAAACATCGGTGTGTTATCAGCATTGTTCTCAGACTAAAGCCAAAACACAGCACTGTCCCAGCTACTAGGAAGGAGAAAAATTACTATCCCAGCTGAAACCAGGACACAATGACCTATATAATCAGGTTTGGCTTTCCGTTAAAAAACCGGACCAAAACCAAAACCCAACACCCACAAAACTGCCTGTGCAACACCTCTGCCACCATACAAGAGCATTCTTCTGTGTGAAAGTGAGTGATGCTGAAAAAAACGAGTGAAATTCAGCTCGAGTTTATATTCTAGGGCTCTTAACATCTGGAAACTCTCTACAAATGCTAAATATCAAAATTCTCCTATTTGTTAGCTGTAGATTTAAGCACGTGTTTCTATATCATTAGTTGTATTTACCTAGACAGCTCACTTGAGAACCAGAAGAGGAAATCCTTAATTTGAAATTAAACCCGTATTACAACAAATGACTGAATACATAGAATGAGAATGGTGAACATAACGCTCTAACACTGAATGTATTCCAGAGGAAACAATACAAAACCTACTGTTCTATATACTTAAATTCCTACTGCAACTTTTGATAGGTAGAAAAACAAGAGGAAAGCAGCAGTTCTTAGGAAGTATCCACTGTACATGGATATGACCGCACTTCAGTGATGGATGACAGAATTCTACTTATCATGTATAATAATTTGAGATGAAAACAACCACTGTAGGAATTTCCATTTCAATATTGATAAATAGTATGGCTCATCAGACTGTTTCCAGTTAAAATCAGATTATACCTGAGATTCTTGTAATAGCTGTCTCATAATACCTCTTTCATAAGCAAATGCCCTTGTTCATACATAAGTCACTCTGAATTAACCAAATTTGTCATTGTGTATTTAAAGCTGAACAAGCTACTAATCAACACTTTAATTTCCTCTGCAGCAGATCATGAGGGTCCAGCTTTTTTTCTTGAGGGTAGGGGGTGTGGAAGGAATGGGGAGGGAGGCTTACTCTTTCAATTTCTGAAATGCAGTGTACTCTTGAATGTTTTGCCTTTTAATACCAAGTGTCACAGACTGAAGAAACAGAACATGCAAGTTTTAATAGTAACCTTAAGCGCACATTCTGGCACTTACGTGTTTGTTGTCCCTGTGGTGAAAGAGTCTCCCGTCTTTCCAGGGCCCTGTATAGACTCCATGGCTGTGGAATAGAGAACTTTCTGCCCCCCGGGCCGCTTTGCATCCGATGCACTCTGGGAACTCTCTCCCTCTTTTTCCTTCATGTTACTGTTCAGTATGTGGATTCCCAGTAGCAGACTGTAATCCATGATCTTAAAACTTTCTAGAACCTATCAACAAAGAAGAAACGGCTGTACTAAAACAAGTGAAGACCACATACAGTACGAATTACACAGCATTATTTTGAAAACTTCAGTAGCAGTCCTTCAAAGCACAAATTTATCTTGTTAGCAAAATGTTTTAAAATTATAATTAAAACTATATTAATATATATTATCATACATTAATATAAACAAAACCTCCACATAAGTCAAAGTGCTAGTTACCAAATTAGCTCAATGCTCTTGTTACAAGTGGGCATGAAGGATGCACAGCTGAAAGGTAACCCAGTGTTACTTTGTAGTCAAGGAATGTATGTCCAGTGAGCACTTTTTTTATTTCTAGCAAATAATCAATTAATAGTTCCACCATATAATTATGAACTACAAACATCTTTAAAGTCACTGCTAATGCATGTTCCAGACTTTACACAGCATTTTTTCCTACACTACTCTCTACCTCTCCTCCACCTCCTATTTATAACTGAGAAAGTATACGTTGAGAATTTTCAAGTGTCAAAAAAAGCATTTGCTACCACCATCTCATTAACAGCGGATGGAATTTTGGTGCAAAAATCACACATCTTTATTAGGCAGTTTTATTTCTGAAGCATGACTTAACCAAACAGCTTTCTCTTCTAGCTCTACCAACCACTTTGCCTCTGTGAGTAGGCAAGTTCCCTTTCTTCTTGCATGCATGTGTACTATCATAAGTTTCTAGTCAGTTACATCATTATGAAGTCTGACATACTCCCATTAAAAGGAAATACAGTTCAAGTCATTATGCAAAGGTGAACTATAACAGTCTGCAATCACATCCAGCAATATAACGAAACTGTGTTCAATATTTTACATAACAGCAATGCTAAGTGAAGGAGAAAAAACGGTAGCAACCAGGAAGGACATGCTGTGCCACTTACCTCTCCTTCACCTCATGCAACTCAACAACAAACAATTCATATAATTCTTGATCAGAATCAAGAGGCAATAGTACATCTTTTTACATGAACAAGAACAAAATCTGATTTTGCAGAGAAGACAAATAAAGAGCAGTAACTGCAAGTATGTAACTTTGATGAAGACTATCAAAGTATAAATATTTTTTACATGAAACACCAAGACGGCTTGTGACCTCTGAAACACATTTTGCAAATCCAAAATGAGATTTTTTTTTTTTTTTGGCAATCACCAGGAAAAGTCTAGTGGTCTGTGAAACTGTATGAGGAAGAAAAGGGGATCTACTACTTAATACATTCCTAGAGATAATTTTAGCTCCAATGCTAAAAGTATATCAGCAGAGGTAGGAAAGCTCTGTTCCACTCCATCAATACTTCTTATGTACTCATTATGTTAAGTAGAAGCCAAATGTACAATACAGCTGAGTTCTTTTAAATCTCTGGCATTTCTCTTCCATGAAGAACATGGCATCTTAATTTTAGCATTGTTTTAAGCATCCAAAATGAAGAAACAAAACATAACACACTGTAATCTAATTATAGAAAGGCACAGCCTCATCTGGATTTCTAGACACAAGTGAGGATTTTATAAAACATCTTTAATGGAATAATCCTGCACAGAGGAGGGGTAGCTCAAATCGAGTAAGAAGGAGGCTGCTAACCTATGACCCTCAGTACTTCAGAGCATCCTCTGATAACAGAGCTGACACAGGATTTCAGGACAGGACGAAAAAGCGTATTTCTAAATCACCATACACCATGACGATGAAATGTAATCTAATTTCAATCTAATTAATGAAATGAAATATTATTTAGCATTGTGTGGGATAACACCCACTAGAATAACTTCTAGGTTTACAACTATGAATTGCAAAAATAGTGCAACTGATAGGTACAAAGGCACAGACACTGGGTGCCAAATAAGTTCTAGACTTCATTGATTGCTTATTACTATCTTTTACTCAGACTTTCTCAAAAAGAAATTACTATATAATGTGTTCATTAGAAGTGTGTAATCAGTGGATGTCAGCCACCAAATACTGAGAGTAGATTCTAGGTAGACTGAAAAAAAAAAAAAAGCTAAAAAACAAAAAACCCCACACCAATTCATCATCTGCAAAAATACCTACCTTAATGGTGCCATATAGGATGCCATAATAGTATCTACCCCTCTGTCTGCCTACTGGTTTGATATACGGTTCTGATTATCTCCCCTTAGAAATTTGATAAACAAATCAACCAGTCCTTATGCAAATACACACCTTTTGACCAAATCTAAGCATGTTTTACTCCACTATTTGTTTCTAAGAAAAAATCTCACACAAAATAATTAACCTGAATAACAAGGAAGAATATCAGACATCAGCATTCAACAAAAACATACTTCATGTCAAACTCTTTAGTCTGTATTAAGACAAATTTTATTTCAGACAGTGGAATTTCTAGCTGAATATATCTGAAAGGTCCTCACATATGTATAGAATCATAGAACAGTTTGGGTTGGAAAGGACCTTCATCAAAGATCATCAACATTAATATTTAAGACTGGAAACCATGATTATTTTTAAATGTGTAAGTAACACATTTTGCACACACACAGTTGTAGAAATTGATCTGGTTTGCTAAAAAAAAAGTTACAGATGCAGCACATCAAGCTATTTCTTAACATGCAGCATTCTATGATAACACAAAAAGTCGTAAGCCTTTTCCTGGGTCAAGGGTTGCTTGCAAGTAGCTTTGATGATTTTAGATGGGACTGCTTTTGAGAAGCAGCAGCAAGTTTTTGCTAGGAAGGTAACAAAATGATATCCTAATCTAATGAAAAACAAACAAATCACAGTATTAAAGGGCTATAAATTCATGGCAAACTGAGAAAGTCCTGCAGAACATCTGATGTTAAAGCCCTTTCCAACCCTAACTATTCTATGATTCTATGATTCTGTCATCCATGTGAGATCACATGAGGAATGGGTTCGAGACCAGTTGAGCAATCTGGACATCCATAAATCCATGGGTCCAGATGGGATGCACCCGCGGGTGCTGAGGGAACTGGCGGAAGTCATTGCTAGACCACTCTCCATCATCTTTACCAAGTCTTGGGAAACAGGAGGGGTGCCTGAGGACTGGAGGAAAGCAAATGTCACTCCAGTCTTCAAAAAGGGCAAGAAGGAGGACCCGGGTAACTATAGACCGGTCAGCCTCACCTCCATCCCTGGGAAAGTGATGGAACACCTCATCCTTCGTCCTATCTTAAGGCATATCAAGGATAAGAGGGTTATGAGGGGCAGTCAACATGGCTTCACCAAGGGGAAGTCATGCTTGACCAATCTCATAGCCTTTTATGAGGAAATAACACGGTGGATGGATGATGGCAGAGCGGTGGATGTGGTCTACCTTGACTTCAGCAAAGCATCTGACACAGTCTCCCACAGCATCCTCACAGCTAAATTGAGGAAGTGTGGTCTGGATGATCAGGTAGTGAGGTGGACTGTGAACTGGCTGAAGGAGAGAAGCCAGAGTGTTATAGTCTATGGGGGGGAGTCTAGTTGGAGGCCTGTAACTAGTGGAGTGCCTCAAGGGTCAGTACTGGGACCCGTATTGTTTAATATATTCATCAATGATTTAGATGAGGGAATTGAGTGTACTATCAGCAAGTTTGATGATGACACTAAGCTGGGAGGAATGGCTGACACGCCAGAAGGCTGTGCTGCCATCCAGCGAGACCTGCACAGGCTGGAGAGTTGAGCAGGGAATAACTTGATGAAATACAACAAGGGAAAGTGTAGAGTCCTGCATTTGGGCAGGAACAACCCCAGGTTCCAGTATAGGTTGGGGAACGACCTGTTAGAGAGCAGTGTAGGGGAGAGGGACCTGGGGGTCCTAGTGGACGACAGGATGACCATGAGCCAACACTGTGCCCTTGTGGCCAAGAAGGCCAATGGCATCCTGGGGTGTATTAGAAGGGGGGTGGTTAGTAGGTCGAGAGAGGTCCTCCTTCCCCTCTACTCTGCCCTGGTGAGACCGCATCTGGAATATTGTGTCCAGTTCTGGGCCCCTCAGGTCAAGAAGGACAGGGACCTGCTGGAGAGAGTCCAACGCAGGGCAACTAAGATGATTAAGGGAGTGGAGCATCTCCCTTATGAGGAAGGCCTGAGGGAGCTGGGTCTCTATAGTTTGGAGAAGAGGAGACTGAGGGGTGACCTTATAAGTGTCTATAAATATATAAAGGGGGAGTGTCACGAGGATGGAGCCAGGCTCTACTCAGTGGCAAACAATGATAGGACAAGGGGTAATGGGTACAAACTGGAACACAAGAGGTTCCATTTAAACTTGAGAAGAAACTTCTTCTCAGTGAGGGTGACGGAACACTGGAACAGGCTGCCCAGGGAGGTTGTGGAGTCTCCTTCCCTGGAGACATTCAAAACCCGCCTGGACACATTCCTGTGTAACATTATCCCCCCTGCGGCAGGGGGATTGGACTAGATGATCTTTTGAGGTCCCTTCCAATCTCTAGCATACTGTGATACTGTGATACTGTGATCACTAGAAATTCATGTTAGGTCCCAGAAATACACTCCTTGTATAGTAAAAGTGAGAGAAATCCAATCTTCACCCATATAACTGCTCTGAAATGCACCTTGCTAGCAAAAAGGCATTGGAAGATTCCAGCAAGAATATTCTTATTTTTTAGCATGATTAAGTGTTTTATTCAATAATGACAACTAAACATTCAATTAATAACAATAAATTGTTCATCTAATCTGTATTTCTGTATTTCACTAGCTACACAGATTCTGGCAGCACAATGTTTCCACTTGGTCACCAAGTACTGCTTACAAGGCTAGCTTTGGCTGCTTTGACAACTTTCAGACGGCAAGTGTCACTTTCCCCTTCTAGCCTTAAGCACTATTTTGCTTTTGTACCACATAAAACCCACAGTGAAATGGAATCACAAAATACATTGTTTCAAAATATGGAAAAATAATTCCCTGAATCAGTTTTTCAATGTGAGCTAATCAGATATTAAAGCATTCTGTGAATCATCTTTGATGGGGCTACATTCAGCTATCTCAGCCACTAATAGAGCAGAGCATGTATTTCTGCCATGGAATTTTTATTTCAGATGCAGCCAGCCTAAGCTGTGTATGTCTGTTAGAGAAATCTACATTCACGTTGCAAAACATGCAAACATCCTCAAGTCAGCAGGTCATTTTCTTAACATAATTAAGGAAAATGCTACTAAAAAAAATATCATTTCAGAAGCTTATGAAATACAAAAAACCCTAACAGGTTAACCATGCATGCGAGTATTTCTTCTTCTACAAGCATTTTGGAAATGGAACACAGAAACTGACATAAAGAAGATTGATTCTACACTGAATCAATAATTACTCTCCAACATAAGGAAATATATTAAAAAATCCCACAAAATAAAGCACTATTTGCATAATAAGCTTTTTTTTCTGGAACAATTGTGCAAATGTCAAACGCCTAGCAACGGGTCTGGTTTAGAAACAATCTATCCTGTGAAAATGAATCACCAACCCCTCCAAAGCATGTGGAGTCACTTCTCATTTCTACAGAATTCTTAAAACATGTTGTTAACTATACTGTTAACTCCTAAAAACTACAATCTTGTTTCTGATTTCCAAAGTAGAAATGAAGAGAAATTTGAATTTAAATTGATACTACAGGAGCGATAATACCTAAAGATACAAGAGATCGGCAGTATCACTACATATCCACTTTCCTCAAACTACCATTTTTGACAAAGAGGGCCTTCATCTAAGAGTAGCACATTCTTTACTTCCATGACATGCCATTTATTATTTCTGCTCTGTAGTGAAAATTCAATACTCCTTCAAGTTGCGCCAACACTACTGTTTGTAGTACTGGTAAGCTCATTTCCTTTCTTTAATGAATTTTTAATTCCGGTGTCTACACTAACTTTCTTACTTTGGAATAAAATGAGAGATGGCAAGTTTTGAAGGTCTAAAAAATCTAGGTGAGTTATCACTTATGCTAAGTAGCCATCCCTATACCATAAAGGTGGAAAGATTTAGCTGGACCTTTAAGAACTCCAGACTAATTTGCGAGCTCTTAATCTACGATTAACACACTGCGAAACATGATGGTTAGTTCAGCACTCAAGTAATATGTAGCAAGAACTTACTGGTACTTTCAAAGAATCAGTAAGAGTACGCTGTCTGTGTAACAATGAAACAATTGATTCTTGTTTTCACTTTTTAGCCCAGTTCCCTCTTTTAGATTCCATGTATTATTTTCTATATAATAGACCCCCCTGGCTTTGATTGGGTAACCTTTGACAAGTGGGAGGATGCACAAAAGGGCATACAGACCCCCAGATGTGACATACTGATGCATTTTGCATTATCACACATGGCAGGAGCTCAGGGAACACCCACTGCAACAGGCTACAGAAAGAACAATGCGTGGTGTTGGATAAATGCTTCACCCTGCACATGCAGCTGAACATGAGATCACCCAGCTTTACAAACCAAGCACAAGACATTGCAGACTTCTGTGATAATTAAACAAGAAGTACTATTCATGTGCAAAAACAACGCTTTCCATCTTGCACCACAGGTGGCAGCAAACAACAAACTGATGTTCAGGATGCCTCTTCTATGTGATGAGTTGTTTTATTATGCAACACTCAGGATTCCTCTCAGACAAAGCCTATCTTCTCTTTCCACAACTGTGAACCTTATGAAACTCTGAGACCTGGATAACTCCCCTCTTACCTACTTCATATTTTCTTACCTTTGAACAGAAAAAAAAAATCCATTTTACAGCAATTTCCCCTGTCCACAATAGTCACTGAGTCCATTCACTAAGGTCCTCTCAAAGGACAATGGCAAGTAAGTATCCTTCTCTTGCCTTGAAAATGTTATGTAGACACTAAGCACTACCTTTCACTGAGGAAGAAATTACTTTGCTCCAGAAATAAGACCTCTGCCACTAGACACACACACACACACCCTTCAGTTTCCTAGTTCTTGTTAATTTACAGACTTACTGAAGCAGTACTGAGCTTGCAGTTCTACAAGCTTGCTATCATGTGTTAAAAACTCTCTTATCATATGTTACAAGATCTGTTATCATATGTTACAAGCTCTGTTATCATATGTAACAACAGTACCACAGGGCTAATTGTGCCTCAGAAAAAAATAATTAAAATCTCCAAATCAGTGGAAAACAAGAACTAGAATATAGAAAGCCTCTACTGGACTACTTCCCTACAGTAATTTGATCCACAGACGGATCAGTGAAATCCTGGATGTACAGACAAATAGGGAGACAGCCTACAGAAAGGGATTGTGAGGTTTTGCTGGATGATAAAAGTCAGTGAGTTGGCAATGTGCCCTGGCATGCAAAATGGCCAACCTTAACATGGGGTGCATTAAGCACAGCATAGCCAACTGGCTGAAAGATTGTTCGAGAACAGTCAGCATTGGTGCTGCCTCACCTCAAGTATTGTATGCAGTTTTGGGCTTCACAGAATAAAAGCAATATAAGAACATTAGCATTTGTCCGAAGGAGGGCAACAAAGCTGGCGAAAGCACTAGAGGACTTAACTTGTGAGGAACCGATGAGGAGATTAGATTTGTTCAGCTTAGAGAACATGAGACTGAGGGGTGACCTCATTGCTGTTTACCACTTCCTCACAAGGGGAGCAGAAAGGCTGGTGCTGATCTCTGGTGCCTGGTGACAGGATGTGAGGGAATGGCTTAAAGCTGCTCAGGGAACTTCAGATTGGATACTAGAAAAAAGTTCTCCAGTGAGAGGGAGGTCAAGCACTAGAACTAGTTCCCCAGGGAAGTGATCACGGCCCCAAGCCTGTTGGTGTTTAAGAAGTACTTGCACAACAGTATTAGATATACTGTTTAATTTTCAGGTTGTCCTGCGGGCATCAGGAGTTGGACTTGATGACTGTTGTGGATCCCTTCCAACTCCTGTCCAATTCCATGACCTCAGATCCCAGCTGCTTAACTAAAATACAAGCTTCATCAGTGCTTTGACATTCACAGGTTTTCCTAAAACTCCATAGAAAGGAATGGAGGTTAAACTTACAAAGCCACATCCCACTCTGTTTTGCTGAGGTAAATATAGAACAGATAAAAACACAGAAGTTGAAACAGTATTTTTTACTTACTCGACAATCCCGCTGTAGTGTTTTCATTAGTGCACTGTGTGTTTCAGAGTCAAAATACAACCCTTCATGCATATCTTGCAAGAAATCCAAGTCTTTGAATGTAGGGTTGGACTTCTCCCTCTCTTTTCTTGATGCTCTCCGTTTGTATGTGGAGCCTTTCAAGTCATACGTGAAATGCATTTTCAAGGCTCGTGGCAAAACGTTGTTCATTACAACGATTCTAATATTAATGCCTCCAGACTGAACACAGTACAGCCCATAAAACTTGGGTAGAAGAGTCCTTGGATTCTGGTTCAGATTCTAAAACAAAAGAGATTGTTAAATGTATCTATTTTCAATACCAAAGGACATTAACAGACATCAAAAAAACTACATTTTCTTATCCAATACTGTTTCTTTGACCAATTAATTTTCTTTGTGAGACTGTATTTGAGACAGCTAGCATAAACACTCCTTTTTGCCAGGAACATAGATAGGCCAAGAGCTAAGCAGTAACTGCATGTATGCCAGATTTGTCTTTCTCACATTCCATGAAAGAGCAGACTAGAAGACAAAAAGAACAGACTAAAGCATCCCTGTGCTTGTTTCGGCTGAGGTAGAGTTAATTTGCTTTCTAGTAGATGGTACAGTTTAAACCACAACACTCCCAAAGATTTAGTTTATTTATTCTGACTTGAACAACCTTGCATTCTACCTGATGGAAGGAGTTTTGGTCAAATGTAGTTCTCATTACCTTGACTTGGATTCTGAAAAACAGAACCCCTGTGTCCACAAGGCTTTCCACATTGTTAGTGCCAAATGACTAAGCTGTCTCCACAGGTGTGTAAGGTCGTAACAGAACCACAACTGATCATCAGAAAAGTGTGACATAATCCAAATTCCACAACAGGCAAAAAACCCCACAAACAACTAGGAGAGGATAAAAGAGATGCGAGCAAAAATCCTCCTTCTGAAACTACTCTCAGTTTTTGGCATGAAAAGTAAGATGGGAAAACCAACTTCACATCTTACAAGCTTAATAAGTCACAACATACAACTATGGGAAGAAAGTGCTTTCAAAGGAAATAATCACAGTGATCAAAGTTTTATCCTTTAGAAACTGTTGCATATGGTAGCAGTGAGAATAAAGTTCTCAGGAACAAAGCAAAGTGGCCTTACATTCACTTGCACTAACTCAAACTTACACTAAGCTGATTATCAAGATTAGAAACAACAACAGAAAAAGTACCAGCCACCGTTGCTCTTTTTGATGCTGACAGTGCATTTTTTTTTTTAACAAACAGTGAATCCATGTATTTCAGTGTAATAATGATAATATTCCTCATTTTAGTACAAGTGAGAGAGTAACTCTGCTAATGTCTGCTTAAGAAACCAAAGGAAGAGGAGTAAGGAAGAATCTTTGTTCGTATGTATAGAACCATAGAATAGCTTGGGTTTGAAGGGACCTTCAAAGGTCATATGGTCATATATGAGTGGCTTTTGTTTAAAAAGAAAAGGAGAATTAAGTTATATTTACTTTGGTTCAATGGTTTCCCTTTCTGATGATGGACACACATAAAACAATACAACTTAGAATCTGCCCTCAAAAAGCTCAGTTTAAAAATAAAGTTTTGAACAGATTATATGTATAAATATATTTTTACATTACTGTTTTAACACACAAGAAATGGAAATTATAACTAATCCAGAAACAAAAGTGAAACTGACCAGTCTAGTTTCTTTGTCCACTGAGTGAAATGCGAAGGATCAGCAAACACAAAATGGAGAAAAAAAGTAAAATTAGAAACTTAGAAACCTTTTTTTGTCACTAACTTACTATAAGCAAAGTTTGGTATCAAATGAGAAGATGACATTCAGCTTCATTTTGAATGCTAAAATAGCAGCTATTATTATCTTCAGTATATTCTTGATTTATATTTATTCATTCCCTTAGGGGTAAAAAATGACAAAAATATTAAGAAACATGGATAAAGCCAATGAAGGATTAAAAACCAAATGAAACTAAATCTTCAGAAGTGTGACATGAAACAGGAATGCCACAGGTAAAATACAGACTTAAATTACTTACCATATAATAACCTGGCAAGAGCTTCTGAAGAAACTCAGCCTCTTTGTGTTGAACTGTTTTGATGATGAACTCGTCATCGCTAGTTACAAAAAATAAGGACCCACTGGCACCTGGGTTGGATAATTCAATTAAAGGCTCACTGCAGAGGGAGTACTGAAAGAAACAAAAATTGGTTTTCACTGCCAATGCATGCTTTATTCAAACACATTTTTAAAACAAAGAACTGCAGGTTCAGATAGGCACAAGAGAATCATGGAGCTTATTCTTCAGTCTTCAACCACAGAAATCCTAAATTTACAGCAGTATAAATTTACAGTGAAAATTCCAGGCCAATATTTTAAGGCTTCATCTTTAAAAGAAAGAAAATTACACAGGATGTGAATTGTGAGTAGCATAGGCACCAGGGAATTATTCTTAGCAGTACAGTATGTCTTCTAGTTTTCTCAGAGCAAAAGGATTTAATGGTTTTAGTAACAAATATCTGGTTTATTGTGTATTGCTGAAGATGAGTTGAGCAACTCCACAAGAAAAACCAGTTTTGTTTCTTGAAAACAGCTTTCATTAAATTCAACTGGAGTCTTGCCACTGATTTCAGAAACTGGTGATAGCAAAGAAAAGTGATACAATCTAATAAGTATGTTCTTTTGTGAAAACCTGAACTAAAGAAGCATGCTTCCTATGGACTCTAAGCACTACTTTAATGCATTTTCTTACCCTGGCTCTAATTGAGGCTTTTCCCATGATCACAGTTTTTAAGAGAGTTTTGCAAGCTATAAAAATGTTTTCTTTTTCTACCTCATTCTCCAAGTTCACTCAGTTCCAGTTAATACAGAGTCCTTTCTTATTAATCCTGCAGTTGCCCTTGTCTACTGATAGAACAATACTGGTGTGTAATAACAGACATTCTGCACAAATCAGTAGTTGTATTGCAACCCCTGTGTTTTTCTTGCCAAAATACATAAAGCTTCATGAGTAATTCTTATTGTTGTAAGCATTTGAAACCAATTATCTTAAACATTAAAGCTCAATAAAACAGTATAGCGTAAGCACAAGTTATTAACCTAAACTGTGTCATTTTTCAGTTGAATTCATTCCTGTAAAATATGTCTACCCAGCAACTGCTGCTATATAAAGAGCCCAGCTAGTTTTGACTGAATGCTTGTGAAAGCCAAATCAAAACTAAGAAGTAAGAAAATCCTCAAGTCCCTGGCAATTAAGTACTTTATGACCAAGAAGTTTCCCTGCAAACTACCAGTACCCCGTGAGGTGACAATTAATTCTACCAGCTGCTCAAATATGTTCACCCTTGTTATCGAGCCTGACTCCTACAGCACATTACTGCTTAACCTCCTTGGAAAAGGTGAAACTATAAATCTTTGGGCTTTTTTCATTACAAAACAACAGTGACAACTCACATATGCTTGCTGTAATTTTCTCCTCTTTTTATTTTACTTTTCCCTTCAACCACAATTGGACCAACACTTGGCATATTGTTATAATAGCGTATTTTACATACTGAATTGGAACTTCACTCACAACATGACAGATCCACATTTCATGGAAACAAGGGAGTCTGTTCAGCCAGAATTCTGACACGTACTATTGTGAATAAACTCTTAAACAGATGTTTTTGTTCATGACCAATTTGGAAAAGCGGCCCAAACTAAAACTAGTTTTGTTTTATAATCATAGTACCCCCTCTGATCACATCTGCCTCTGGACCTCAAGGGACTGCAGCTTCCTCTGATTGTGAAGTGTTGCCCATTTAGAATCAGAAACAACAGAAATAGATCCCGACCTGCTAACCCTAACAGATGCATACATCAGTTACCACAACACACACTAAAATTCTGACTGTATTTCAGAAAAATATCTGTTTGTTGAAGGCAATCTGTTTTGGCATTTTCCAGAAAAGAAGGTGCACTTATTCTTGAAGCTAGCTTCTCTACTTGCCCCCTTTTCTTGGAAACATACCACTAGAGTCTTTTGCTGTGCCAAGAAGAAAAAGAATCTGCAATAAGCTGACTTTACTAGAAATTTCCCTCAGACATTTTGTAGTTGAACAGTGTCACAAATATCATAACAGCAGCAAGCAGTCATTCTATAATCTTTAATTGATGCTACTGCAAATGCTTCCTTGGAATATAAGTTGCAGGTAACAATAGCTTTACTCTATGAAGTGCAGTCTTTTTAGCAGCTAACAACACTGCCCGCATACTTCATTTTTTTGCCAAATCCATAAGCAACTTATTACATAATGACACATCTGTCCCTCACAACATCCTCGTCTCCTAACTGGAGAGGCATGGATTTTATGGACGGACCACTCAGTGAATAATGACTTGGCTGGAAGTTTGCACTTAAAGACTTGCAGTCAATGGCTCAATGTTCAAGCGGGGACCAGTGATGAGTGGTGTTCCTCAGGAGTTGGTATTAGGACTGGTGCTGTTCAATATCTTTGTTGTTGGCATGGACAATGAGATTGATGTGCCCTCAGCAAGTTTGCTGGTGACACCAAGCTGTGTGGTGCATTTGACACACTGCAGGGAAGAGATGTCATGCAGAGGGACCTTGACAAGCTCAAGAAAGTGGAGTCTCCTTCCCTGGAGACATCCAAAACTCGCCTGGACACATTCCTGTGTAACATTATCTAGGTGTTCCTGCTCCAGCAGGGGGATTGGACTAGATGATCTTTTAAGGTCCCTTCCAATCTCTAGCATACTGTGATACTGTGAAGAAGTGGGCCCATGGGAAGGAACCTCATGAGGTTCAACAAAGCCAAGTGCAAGGTCCTCCATGTGGTTCAGGGCAATCCCCAGTATCAATACAGGCTGGGGGATGAAAGGATTGAGAGTACCCCTGAGGAGAAAGACTTGGTGGTGTTAGCTGACGTAAAGCTCAACATGAACCGGCAGTGTGTGCTCGTAGCCCAGAAAGCCAACCATATGCTGGGCTGCATCAAAAGAAGCATAACCAGCAGGTTGAGTGAGGTGATTCTCCCCCTCTGCTCTCATGATACTCCATCTGCAGTACTGCGCTCAGCTCTGGGGGCAACTATACAAGAGGGACCTTGGACTGCTTGAGTCCCGAAGAGGGCCACAAAGATTATCAGAGGGCTGGAGCAACTCTCCTATGAAGACAAGTTGGGAGAGTTGGGTTTGTTCAGCCTGGAGAAGAGAAGGCTCTGGGAAGACCTTACAGCAGCCTTCAACTAACTAAAGGGGGCCTACAAGAAACCTGGAGAGGAGCTTCTTACAAGGACATGCAGGGATAGGACAAGGAAGAATAGCTTTAAAATGGAAAAGAATGAGTTAACATAAAACTCTGACATATAAAAGCGCTAATTTGCACTGGGACTCTGATTTGTTGGGTGGACTGCCATGAGACAAACTGGCCACGAGGCAAACACCTAGAAAATTTAGCTCCGTAACACTACCCTTCCAAAAGCAGAACTACTGGTTAAATAAAATAGTGGATCCTTGTTCCCGGCAGCACACAAAGTGGTTTTACCAAGTAAAGGCTGCTTTTATGATAGCAGCAAATACAACTTTCTCACTTAAACAGCTCAATACTGAGGAGGAGTAAGTCTTCAAACTATAAAAGAAAGAGAACAAAGCACTTCTTTTCTGGCCTGTCACCCACTTTTCTCAGGGCTACATGGGAAGATCTGCAGACAAACACTTATTTAATGAAGTGAATGTAAATAATACAAGAGCACTTTATTAGAACTGAATTGGTAGAAGTCACACAGCTACTGATTATAGCTTCTCTAGAACCAAAACCTGAATGACTCAAGTCCATTAATACTAGTCAATTAGCAAGGCAGGTTTAAGATGCAGAATTAATTTTTTTGTAAAACACTAAAAGTATTCACTAGTTATGAACTACTTCATGAATAAAATTTACTACCCATTTGGGCACCATTAAAGCATCCTTTTCTTTCACTATGAAACTAGTACATATTATAATAATTTGTAACTCAAAAGAAAACTGCAGTATCTTACCAAGTAATCACCAGGCTTGATACCAAAAAGTTCTCTGAAATAGCGGAAGGCAAGAGGTGCATACGTCTTAAATCTGAAGTCAGGGTAATGATGAGCAGGGGTGAGATTGCTCCCTTCACTGAAAACAAAAACAAAAATAAACCAAACCCAATTATTTTTGAGCATTTTTTAGCAACTTCCTTCTTGCAGCTAGTTTTACTGTAAAGTTGCTTAACTCAACCATTGGCCTTCCGAGACAAAAGTCACAAATGCAGATAAACCTCCCTATCACCATTAGTCAGTGTAATAGAAATGTCTGAGAGACATATAATACAATACAGACAGCAAATTCCTTTTTCGCTCCTTAAAGGGAATGACTGTTTTCACCACCCATATCCCTTTACATAAATATCGGGTTTTAACTAATGCTACAATTTCTCATAGCCCTCCAAAGTAAGCCAGCCTAATAGTTTACTGACACAGGAAGGCTCACCGCCACCTCATGAATGTTCTTGCAAAAATTCTGGAAGTCAGTGCAGCAAAACAACTTCATACTTGCTTGGTGACCTGAACTGGTTTGCAGGGAACTCAGATGGATACTAAGGACAGCACAGCACTGAGGGCAGAATCATGCAGCCAGAGCAATGGGGAGGATGCAGGACTACATACATATTTTAATGGCAGCAAACATTGATTGGCTCTGCCTTATTTATGAAACAGCATTCTCAGCATTAGTCTCTGATTTCAAAGTGGTTTTCTATTTGTCTTCCTGTCAAGTCATATATTTTACCTCACTTCAGTCTAAACCAGCACTAGCTTACATGCTCAGTTGGTTAAATAGGAACACAAGGTACAGACCCTTAGGGGAATTCTGCAGAACGGTATGCAGTTATGTGCAAGCTACAGATTCAAACTAGAAGAGGCACAAAGACTACTAGGGTGACCAGCCTACAAGTCAGCTGAAGGAAGAGGTCAGCAGCAAATTCTGCCAGAAGAAAACAAACAAACCAAAAGCACCACCACCACCCTCACCCTACTTGCTTGTGGTTTCATTTATGATGGAACCAAAAGAAGGCTTTTAAGTAGAAGTGTTCTATGCTATGATTTCAACACAAACAAGAGCAGTTTTAAGACAAAGTTTGGTCAGTCTCTGAATGGTTTGATAAATGAGCACAAAATCCATGGCTTGACACAGTGGATGAAATCAGCTCTTCCAGTACTTGTTTAGTCATTTACCCTAACTAAATTATTCAGAAATGCAGCATGTACCTCTATGACTGGCAAGAAGAATATCCAAAGTAAGTAATATCCAAAAAGAAAAAGAAAAAAAGCTATGAATTCACACAGCTATGAAAAGGAATAAACTCTAAGCAACATTCCTGCAAAGGCTAAATTAAGCATCATGAAAATATTTAAGAGCTTTGATCTTGTACAATTAATGCTTGTCGTAAGAATTTGTCACCTTCCATCAATAACCATTTGATGACAATTCTACACAACCCACCTTAGCTGCCCCTGCATACGTACCACCAAAATCCAACAGAACTGAACTGCTAATTAAGCAGTGTGAACAAGCTTTCTCAGGCTCTAGACTGATAATGCATATACTCTAACTCTTAAATAGGAGACAAAAGGAGGGGGGGAAAAAAGCCCTGATTTTTATTTGGGAATTACATTTGGGATGTGGAAAACCAAGAACGAATACAAAAACATTAGAAAACTACTACTTCTTGGAGTTCTAAACCATACAGTTAACAGTTAGTAAAGGCTATCTAGTCCTAATGAACTCATCTGATCACTTTATAATCTACTGTATCACAATTTCAAGGCATTAAAATAAAATCCACATGCATTTTGTTGTTCCACTATATAGTAAATAATGAAAACCAGTAGAATGCTAGGCTGAAGTTGGTAGTTTTTCTTTTCAGTTAAGACTGGTGAATGCTTTTTCTTATAAGGTCTTTCAGCTGATCAGAACACTGACAGTTTCATCTGAATTAAGTTTCATATACCTAGATGCATTTCACTGAATATTTGTGCAATATGAGGATGCCACAGGGGTAACATAGCTACACTGGGGACCTGGAGGCATACTTGTAAATACATGTAACTGTTGTAAGAAGCCGAGAGTTAAGATGCAGAACAGATGAACCACCACATCACTGTCAGGTAAGATTAATCCTCTAAACTTTATGCAAAAGTCCTGTCTTTCAGTACATAACTACCTTTATAAATCTGCTTCCTGCAATCGTAACTTAAAAGCTTTTTTTTGTGAAAGTGTGGCAATAAATAGATTCCCTGTCTTTACTATACCAGAATATGTACCATGTTTGGAACTTCACCAGGCTGAATTTAAGATAGGTTTGCTATGAAAATACCATGAGTCTAAACCTTTTAGTAACTTTATATGGTGTAAAATGATCAATTCTGGGTCTACAGATGGACAGCAATGCATAGTAACTGGAGATTTATTCCAGACTAATTGCAAACAGCAGTTATTTTGGAACAGCATTGACAGAGAGGCAATTTATGTATTTAGAGCATGTGAGCTTGATTTACAAGTGTGTAACAGTCAATTTCACTACGCAGACAAGTTTCTTTGTAAAATAATATTTAAAAATCCCTTTTAGTAAAGGTCTTCTGTTAAACATACTAATTCATTTCAGCTTCACTGCCTAATAGAATAGTTTACAGGATCCCAACAGTAAGCTCTTGTGTGATGCAAGAATCAAGCCTGACACAAATGTATGATTTACTGGTAACTCCTCTGGAAGAAAGTTTGTAAGATTTTTTTGTTGCTACTTGTAACAGAAAAAGTAGCCTTGTCTCCAGTAATTTCTTACAGCAATGGAAAACTTCAAATTCCTTGTGGCTGAGTATGTCCTTATTCTTGCCTGAAAAGGACAGTTTCTACTGTACAGAATGCTTGAAGTAAATACACCTCTACCTTATTTAGACATGAAATTACTCACCTTCTACTTTATTAGCTCTTGAGAATTGTGGTTTTTTCCCCACATTTTCTTGGCACATTTTACAGGGTGTTTCATTCTTGCTGGATAAAGTATATGCACAAAGCACCACATATAACAATTTTTAATCAGGTTAGGGAGTTTCATGGGGACAATTATGTCTTTGAAGTTGAAGAAGAAAAATACCTGTGATCTGATGACAAAAAAATCTACCTGCAAAACAGAGCTCTGGATATAACAGAAATGTACTCTATCATAAAAAAAGAGGTAATCATTTATTTTTTCCTGTCAGATAGTTTAGGAAAGGAAAAATAAAGGCTTTTAATACCAGCTTTGGTTCTGGCAATCTTGAGGAATTCAAGTCTCTGTGTACAAGCTACCACAAGCAATACAGCTGGAAAGATTAGGAAGCAATTGTAACTTATGAGGTATTTTAATAACCTTGGCTGTAAGACCACACAAAAGAAAAGCTTGGCAGGTAGAACAATAAAAAGACATATGAAACTTACTGTGAGAGTTCTATTTAATACTTCAATTTTAGATTTTTTTTTTAAATCAAGCACACCTAGAAATGACAGTATGTTCATTTTGACCTGTTTTTTACTAAATGTTTATAGTTGATTTAAAGCATAGACTGTGCAATATCAAACTAAAAATGAACTATATTTGTAATGGACAGGCTTGAGAGAAATTTGCTAACCAAGAGACCCAGATACGTTTGTTGGCAGCTTTTTTTACTGTGGCCTCACCCTAGTAGGACATACTTAGGAGACAGCACACCTATGTGAAGTGGCAGAGAAGGCCAACTGCATCTCTTGGTAGCAAACTTGCATTGCAGAGCAATGTTAATAGGCTCTGATGTAGCTGTTAACAAAAGAAATAATCACACTGTAGTTGTGGGCCCATGTACACCCTTCTTGTATGTACTGTAAAAAGAGCGAGGAGGAGGAACACCTCAGTTCTCTTTTTAAAAAGCAGCTCTTTTTAAAATCTTAAAATCAAAATAAAACACCTAAAGTTAAAGGTTCCCAATATTAAAAACTAAAAGTATGCAATCTTAGTTTCCCTGTTCTTGGATAAAGGTGCTCTTTCACAATCAAAATGTGTTTAAGTTTTACAAACTGTACCCAATAAATACCTACTGACAGACTGGGTAGTGCTTTGGCGTATTTATTTTCTATATATCATTTCAGGAAAGCAATTATTTCCTACATGATGCAAATGAATATTATGGTTACCTGTACAAATGGGTGTGTGTTGGTTTTCTTCATACTGTGGGATAAAGTCCAGTAGTAACATCCTTGTTTCCCACCATATATTCTCCTATACTTTTGGTTACTATGCTATCCTAAGCAGCTGCCCTCAAGGCAGCTTTGAAATATACCTGTGAATAGTAAATATCTTCAAAACAAGCAAAGTCAATATTTATGTAACAGCTGAATACATAGACATTTTCTTACAATGATAATGTCTATTTCACAACCAACTAGAAATGCCCTTTAAGCAAAGGGTATCAGAGTACTGTAGAAATAGTTTGTCTACATAATCACACAAGTACTCAGGTTATCACAGGTTTACCTAGAATTTGACAGCATAATAGAATCATAGGACTTTCCAACCTAGCTGACTTTTTAAGATCATGAAATCCAACTTTTACCACAGGACTGCCACGTCCACCACTAAACCATGTCACTAAGGGCCTCATCTACATGTTTTCTGAACTCTTCCAGGTATGCTGACTCAACCACTTCTACGGAAAAAGAAGTAGCTAAGACCAGTAATTTTTAATAAATGTCTTTTTGTTTTTGTTGCCACACTAACCCCATTTCACATACTATTTGTTTTGCAAACAGAAATTACTCTCTCCTCTCTGTGTATCTCTCTACTGACAAACTATAAGAAGTGTGTCGGAACTTGCGTCATCCTGTGTATCTCTGCAACTGAAGCACCAAAGAAGAGCAGCAGTGCTTTATCAAAGGCTTCAGGCCACTTTCTTATCTGTCTTGTGAAGCCGCCCAACTGGAAACATAGGCAGCTAAGCATCAGTGTGAACATTTGAGTATCATTCACATTGAGCCTGCAGAGCACTCTATACTTCTTTAATTACAAAGACACTACTTAGCCCATTAGGAAACCTAATGTATAGGTTTGGTACAAATATACTTCCAAGGCCAAGTGTCAGTTTTCCTCATTTTTCTAAATCAGTCCACAAAAACATACAAGAAAACAGTACACTTCAGTTTTAGACATAGGGTAAAACCCAGAGTGGTCCTTTTTTCTTCTGACTACTTCTGTGTTCTGTCATCCAAATGCTTTCGTAATACAATACTGAGCTTTTGACATTAAATAGCAGAAAGCACTGAATAATATTTCATTAGCATCACAAGAAAGCAATATGCAATTGAGCCATTTTGCTATACAGATGACTGTAGCTGTAGAGTGCTTACAGGTCAACAGCATCTAACAGACCTACTAGTTAAATTAGAAACCATAGCAAGTATCTCAATATGAAGGGTGTAGACCCTAAAAATAAAGCATATTAGCAAGGGAAGTGCATAATACTGATGACCACCTTGCTGCAAAAAAGGTCAGACTCACAGGTGTGCTTAGCAGCAGCCTCCACCTAAGAAAACAAGGAGATGGAGTTTGAAACATACCGGTCTGTTCCAAATACTCTGCATTTCTGAAGCTGCATATGACTCATTAGCCAAAGTTAGCTGACAGAATGGAGCAGCTTCTGTTTGGCTTGTCAAGCACTGCTTTTGGAAAACCAGCCTATTTAGCTAGTATGTGTCTGCTGGAAGAGCTTAGGAAGCTGCCCACACTGCCGACTGACAGGCAGCTTCATGGCCCCATACCCCAATGACCAGCTTGAGCAATCACTGTCTTATACAAATAACCTTATTAGCTCAGCAATGAGTCTTTCTGATGGTGGCCACCTTACTTTAAGCCAGCTCTACACTTGAACCAAACAGCTCTGAAAACACTGCTGTGACCACACTGCAGAAATGACTAGTTTGGAGACAAAATGTGCCACCAAGAAATGAACTGGCTCCAACCAAGGAAGTCAGGGGTATAGAGCATAATGCAGGAAGGGGAGAATATGCCCCACACAGCTGGGTGACAGGACAGGGCACAGAGAGCACAGGCAGGACGCACAACCTTCCCACTGAACCCTCCAGCCACTGCTGCAGCACAGATTTCCACAGCAGTGTTTAAAAGCCAAAAGAAAAGCTACCTGGGAGTAGTTCCTCCTGTGTTCTCACCCTATTCAGGGAGGTGGGGGAGACTTCAGACACTGCCTCCAGAATCAACTAGGTCACTGTAGGCTGCCTTTTCTTCTCAGTCCAAATGGCACATTTACACAGTACCATTTAAACTGGATGGTAGTTCTCAATTAATCTTTTATAGCAGCCCCTAGTAATACCTACCTTAGTTCCCAAAAGCCGCATGTTATCAACTCCTGGGCAGCCCAAAGAGAAAGGGACAAAGGAGGCGCCACAATGTGAAGCAGAAAACAACAGAGGCACTTTTCCACCCCCTCCAACACTACAATGTACAAATGAAAGCAAGCACCTCTGCAATTCCAATCCACCCACTGTACAGAACTACCTGTACTTCCCAAAAAGTCACTTCCAGAAACAAACACTTAAATGAATCTGGACTAAACTCTGACCAATTTAACCCAGTTACAAAGTAACTCAGGACCCGGCATATCTTGTAGCCTATGGAGTTACTTCTGAATTATTTCAGTGGCTTCCACAATAAGCAGAGCAGTTACATTCAGGTCTGAATGACTACTTTTTAGCCCTAGCATTTTTCTCTCTCCTTCATGACTCCTGAACACCACTGGAACTGTTTTGCTGTGGTTACTAAAGCTGAGGTACGGGCAATGCTGAGGTTTACTGCAGGGGCTGAGAAAGACTCAGAGCCTTTTTATCTTCTGCAACTGGTAAAATTTATAAACAGCTGTTGACTAACAGTAAAAGGGCACAGAGAACAGTGTTTTGCTCACTGGAGCACAGGCTGCTGTTTCATTGCATTTCTACTACCCCAGGTCTATTTTGTCACTGCGACCATAATAGCCTCCTGTTGTCAGTGCAGCAGGTGTGCCTGTGACTCTGCAAAACAGCTGTTCTCTCAGGTCATTGCCACACCCGAGTGAAACAAGGGGGACACAAGGGAAAACATGGGAGGAAGGCGGAGTAGCACAGCTGTTGTTATGAGCTGGCCACAGTGAAGGGCAAGCTCATCTAATAGCCTGCCTGGAGCTGCAGCTGAATTATGAGTACACAAAGCAAGTGGAAAAATCTGTTCCTTGCTTGGTAAGCACCTGCTTTCAGCACCACCCTTGCTGTACTGTCAGGTTCTCCTCCAGCTGTGGACATTGGCAAAAAGTTTACTTAACCTCAGCTTGCTCCAGGGGTGCTTCCAGGTAAAAGTAAGCCCACTAGACCAGCAGGTGTAACTCATTGCTTTCAACCCAGACCAATCCAAAGGGGGAGGCAAAACAAAAACTCTAAAGCAATGACTTTTAATAATACTCCTTCACATATAGGTACCATCCTAGGAAAAAGTGAAGAGCACCTGACATGGGAGTATTTGCTAAAAATGTGCAACCCTCTGTCTAGGGGTAACAAAGCTACCTGTAAATGTGTCTTGGGTGATCAACATCATACCACCATGAAAGACTCAACATTCCAATGCCCTTAACCAGCAAGAAAGCAAGCCTGTATTGTATGTAATCCTAAATTATTGCAATTTATGAAAACTATGAAAACTAGTATCACTTTGTACTGAAACCATTTTAGATGAATGTTCATGTTACATTGAGACACAGGAAGGACTTGAAACTTAACATTTCTGTGCATTAGCATAAGAAATCACGTGTCATGGTTTTAAGAGATCGCTGTGGATAGCCAATTTTTATTTATAGAGAATGTTACCAGCAAGTGCTCCTTATAAGAGAAGCTCTTAGTTACAGTCAGGATGACTCACTATGTTATATACTCCTGCTTACTAGAGAGCTATGAAAAACAAAACAAGAACAACTATGCTGCTCTGGCTATTACTTTCATTTGTCTAAGTTTCCTCATATGAGTTATTTGTTTATTTATAGGAAACTGTTCAGAAAGATGCTACTAAAACTTTCATAATACATTTTATGTTAGAGCGAACAGGCTATTCCTGATGCCTTTGTTTTCTTTTTAACCCAGAAGGGATCTTTCCCACCTTTCCCTTAAAAACAACACAAAACATGGAAATATGATTTCTGAGTGTACATGTATGGAAGTTTCACAGAAAACATATACAACGCTATGGATTACAAACCATTTTAGTTTACTTGTTGCTTTAGAATAATGTTAAAAAAGATATAATTATTTTTTTCCAAAATTGTTCCATGTAATTAAACAATTTTAGCATGTATACTTCAATTAATTTCCATGAACAAAGCTGTTACTGCAGCCAAACCAAGTACAAAAGCCTGCATCATTGTCAGTCACACATTTCACAAGTATGATGGCTCACTTCCTCTCACTCCATTTTTCAAACCAATAAAAACTGGTATGATACACACATCTCTCAACTGTAATTTGGATTTTTTTTAAACAAACTATTGTGACTATGATGTATGAAAACACATGCATATAGTTAACTTCTCTATATTTACCCAATATAGAAGAGAAAGACTACAAAACTGCACAAACCTTAGAGTTAACACCAGAACAAGTATACGAATACTATTACTAGAAACTAAGGAATGTAATGTAAAAGCTTTATTTCATGTAAGAAATAAATTTTCTTCTCCTTAAATGACACTTCAGCTCAGAGGAAAGCAGGAGTTGTATCAAGCAAATTCATGTGAGGAGAGAACAACTTTCATGAGCCAGCAATTATTTTGTACATTGTCAGTTTTTTGTTTTAGCAACATTGGTAATTTTTTATGATTGTAAATTATTAGAAAACATTTACAAAATAGCAATCAAACTGCACATGAACAAAACTTATAAAAATTCCTAGAAAGCCTTCAAAAATTCAAGGAATACTGCACACATCACATGTCCTTACAGAAATGTTGAGCATTATTGGAACTCAGCACTTTCAAGGACCCAGATAATACTGAACAAAGCAAGTCAGACTGGTTTTATTTTTCCTAATTTTTGTTATCCATTCATAAAATATGTAACTTGAAAAAGTTACACAGCCCTATACTTCAGCTTCTGAATCCTCCAGATGAGTACAGATGTCTTTTTCCCTCATCAGCAGTACTGATTATAGCATCAACTTGGCAGTGATACAAACTGGGGTGGACAAATGCAAAGCAGTAATTGTGCACAACCTGTAGACAGCTAGTAACAGCTGAATCACAAGCTGAAGTCCTGGCTATAATGTTATAATGTAGTGTAAATTCTTATATTACTCTTAACACTGCAGGACTTGAATTTTCATAAATTTTGACAACACCTCAGCAAAATAGTATTATTCTCAGTTTTTAGAAACTAAATGGAAATTAAACAAACATGTGACTGCTGGACATAATACTTAATTGCGTATAGATCCACAAATCACTTCCAATTGTAATTAACAGCTCCTTAATTGAAAGTGTCACAATTGCTTTCCTTCTCCAGAAGTGACAAGTCTCAAATCTTCAGTTGAAGTGTCATATTCCCAGTTTTCTACCTGCCTTCATTTTCAATGATGACATGAATAGGATAATGTTCAATTTATAATACATGGATTTTACTCTAACCCCATTTCATTAGAACTGGAAAATAACACTTGTTTGAAATATTTGGTTAGAGTTTCCTTATGAAATTCTATTGAAAATAAATTTAATAGGCTTGTTCTTACCTTGGTAGAAAGACACTTTCTACTACATAGAAGTCTTGCATAAGAACATCTCTGTCTGGTTTTGATGTAAGGTTTCCCACTGTGTATCCTATTCCCAGCTGGATAGCACCTTTAATAGCTGAGGATGCAGTCTGTACAAAAAGTAAGAATTCAGGGATGAGTTTGCTAAAAATAGATTTATTAGTAACATTGTAACTCTTAATAATTTTTGTAATAATAATGGAGTGTCATCTTTACCTCTTAGACCTCAGAGGGATGACTGCTCTTCAATTAAAAATATACAGGAAGCACTATGTTTTAGCAGAAGCTTCAAAAATCAATTATTTGGTTGTACAGACTCTGACTTTTCAAACTGCCCAAAAAATGTAGACAGTGGGTTGTAACATCAGAGAATCACAAAATACCAGGTTAGAAGGAACCTCAAGGATCATCTCATGCAACATTTCTTGGCAAAGCTACAGGCCAGCAAAGTATCTCAGCAGCCTGTCCAGATGAGTCTTCAAAGTATACAATTTTGGGGAACCCACCAGTTCCCTGGAGAGACCTTCCCAATGGCTGACTGTTCTTACAGTGAAAATTTCTCCCCTTGTGTCCCAGTGGAATCTTCCCAGGAATAACTTGTACCCATGACTCCTCATCTTTTCCATGTGACTCCATGTAAAAAGGCAGCCTTCATCTTCTTTGTAGCCACGTTTTAAATACTGAAACATGGTGATCAAGTCTCACCTGAGCCGCCTTTTTCTCAAAGCTAAACAAATCCAGCTCTCTCAGCCCTTCCTCACATGACAGGTTTCCCAGTCCTTTGACCACCTTTGTGGCCCTTCTCCGGATAACCTAGAGCTTGCCCACATCTTTTCTATATAGTGGAAACCAAAACTGAACAAAGTATTACAGGTGTGGAATAATTCCTGACAAGCATGGAATAAAGACTCCTTTATCTCTGATGGTGATGCCCTTGCATCAACCTGGATTTTTGATCCCAAGGCCTGAGACTCAACAGTACTGGTAAAGACAGAGGTGAAGTGTTGAGAACATCTGCCTTTTCAGTGTTCATTACTGATTTACCTCTCCTGTTTAACACTGGGACAATATTTTCATCTGTTTCTACTTGTTTTAACCCTTTCTTGTAGGTCAGGTTTTGTAGGCCATTCTCTAGCCAATTTCAGTTCAAGCTTTTGCTTTTCTAACTGCATCCCTGCACAACCTGGCAATGCCCTTCTAGTTCTTCATGCTTATTTGTTCACTTTTCCATCGTCAGTATGCTTCCATAAGAGTGACTTGACATGATCTGACGCTTACATCAGAGTGAAGTGACTTAAATTCAACAAATAAGGCTTGAAAGGGAGAAAAGGGTTCAAAAGTACAGCACAAAACTCGGATAAATGTATGTACATAAATTGAGACTATCTCTGAAACTTTCTCACACTGACTACACAGTCCTACTTGATGGATTAAAAATTATGGCAGAACTGAGTAAAAATAAGAAATTGGTAAAGAAAGGAATCCTTTTGAAAAAATTGAAGGAGTGAATATAGAAAACCATTGGGAAGGGAAAGAAGGCTATCAGTATCTTCCCTTGGTATGGTGTATTTTCACCAGTCTGAAGATGCTATTTTGGTGTCCTTTTTCAGGTTTTAACTCCCACTCACCAAACAAGGAAGAGACTGTAACAGAGGAAGCAGACAACACCAGAAGTTTCATGATCAGAACTACTTCAGCACTCCAACAAAAACATTTCAGGAGTGAGAATTACATAAGAAAGGGTTCAAGAATACGAAACTACCCTTGTTATAGTTCTTGGAACAGCATATACTAGAGTGAGTGCTTCACTTTAGAAAATAGAAGACAGAGATGTGTAGCTCCTAAATAATTAAGACTGCACACCAAGCAGAACTTGCACTTGCGTAACAGTTTAGAACAGGCAATTTGGTGGGAACAAACACCACCACCATTCTGAGACTACTACTTTGACTACTAAAAAGATTTGGGTTTGTGTCATAATAAGATTCACATTTTTCTTTCCTTGAAAGGCCTCTATTCATGAATGATTAATGCCCAACAAAAGCAGTACTTATGTAACTTCGATCAAACCAATACTCATACAAATAGTTTCTGCTTCATAGCTGGATGCCCATCTTGTTCAGTGCCACAGCAAGGGACTATGTCTGAAATAGCACAGTACTGCATTTTATTAATGAGAGAGGATAAGCTATGCCAAAAAAAAAAAAAAAAAAAAAAAGCCACCCCCCCCCGAAACCAAAAAACCCCAAACCAAACCAAAACACACACACTCCCTCCTCAAACCAAGGCAAATAGCCTGGCAATGTGATTTCAAGGGGAGAATTCTGGATCACGTTTCAAGTTCATGAACAATTTCTGTAGAATTTCTGAAAATTCAAAAGAAGACCTACAGTCCTTTGAGGGGCAGACTGTCTACCAGTATGGTGTAGACCTTACCCACAAGGATATCTTCTTGTTAATTTCCACTCCTATTGAAAAGTGCCATTAGTAGTCACCCATCATTTCTGGAGCAGTGACAGCAACAGCTTTAACAGAAAAGCAATGTTATGAAATCATTCAGGATACTTTAACAACTGTTTTGAAACAAACTGATAGCAATTACAGGATGCTGAAGGCAAGTGCTGGCCCAAAGTCCAGTCTTTGTGAATCACTGTTACAAATTAACCCTAACAAAAACTGGTCATCCAATATCCCCTTATCAAATGCCAAGTTTCTGTTTTCAGAAGCCTTTAAATGAAAACAAAACAAACCTTGAAATTTGTCTCAATGCAAACACTTGTCTTGGTTTATTATTATTTTGTGATTAAGAAAGGAATCCAAGGATAAGAAAAAACTGCCTTTCAAGCCTTAGAGGAAATGTTCTTGATTAATGAATTTTACTACTATGAAAATGTATTTACTGGAATCTACAAATGCAAATGGAAAAATGTACTCTCTCACTCATTTTTCCTTACTCAGGCATCTCTTTTAATGCTCCTGAAAGCAGCAAAATGTGGTTTTAAACCTAAGCACCTTACTTCTTTGATTTTTTTTTTATTACTCTCCTGCTTTAGAACGAGAAATAACATTCAGCAACTTTCTGTAACAGTTCTCTCATTTAGAGACTGAAATAATTTTTCCTTCCTATGAGCCTTATGAAGAGGTTTAGAAAGTGGCCTTCAGTCTATATATCAGCTGTAACTGTATGTGACAGGGGACACTAATTGTACAGTGACTTTTTTACTTAACAGCTTCTGAAGCTCTAAGAAACAAAAGGATGAGAATAAGCAGCAGGATAAACAACTTCAGTTGATGAAGTTTAGACTATGAGACTAAATGGATTTGTAGCAAATGGTGCACACTGTGACAACTGTCTTTGCTATCTAAAGAGGCACAACAAAGGAAAGATTTTACTACCCTCCTCCTTTTGCTGACTAGAGTACTACTGTCTACTGCACAGGTACTTTGGTGCTTTTTGTACCAACAATGAAAAGAGAAACCCATAAAAATGTTGGCAGTTTCACATTAAACTACCTTTTACTGGCTTTGATACTGTGGATCCTAACATGCTAGGCCAGAATCTGTCCTTGGCAACATATAACAGCATAAACTTGAATGGGCACACAACCTCAGACCAACCAAGGTCTTACTGACTTATATTAATCTTCACTTGTGGTGCTGTGAAAAGGACAGACCTGTTCTTTACTTTGCAGCCCCCCAAACCTATGCATCGGTACTCTTCCCGCTGTGCCAGCAAGTTTCTCTGTGTCCAGCCACACTGGTTACAAAAGAGCTGACAGAGGTTTTCAGTGGTACCAGTTTCCCAATTCATGTAAGCACCAATATCAGCCACCCAGCTGAATAAAAAAAAAATACACCACCTCACATCCTCACAGAATAAACCAAACTGGATAGGGCTTATGTTTGTCTTTCTACTGGCTGCAGGAGGACAATTTGGAACCAGCAAAAAGCCTACTTCCTCAAAATTAATGTGTCATCACCTCCTGAACATATCTCAAGGGACACTGAATTGATACTATCTCTGTTTTGTGCCATATAGCCAGCCAGCACATGCTTATCTTGATAGTGGGACCTCTATGTTTCTCATCAATCCATAATCAGAATCAGGTACAGCTTCTCTCAACTCTAGGTTTTCAACAAAAGTTAGTTCAGGAGAGAAAACAGAGTTTCACACAAATTCATGTTAAACTGTGCCTTACATAGATACTGAGAAGTAAAGCATGAAATTATACAATTAAGTACAATGTAAATTACAATTCCTGCAGCCATGCAAACTGAGAAATTGCCCATTCCCTGCCTGTACTCTTGCCCCAGAGTGCCAGTATTTCAAAGCAGGTAGTGACGCTTCTCTCCCACCTAACACCAGTTGCCTATTAAATGGAAGCAGTTCGGCAAAGGGAAAAGAGCTGGATTTCAGGAATAGATGTACTGGGGTTAAAGTGCATCAGGAGAATTTCTAAACTGTTGAGACAAAAAGTGCTTCCACAGTTTTATCTCTACATAAAAGCTTAAGTTCTTTTAATTCTGACGAAGCCTACCTTTGCCCCTTTTTTCAAAAGTAACTATATACTTTCCTGTATTTGCCACATGGCATTGGTAGAAGGCCTGTAGAGATGGAAAACTGTATGCGCAGTCATAAATCATAACAACTTACAGGATGAAAACAGAATATAACACAGAACATGGACAGGTATATGGAATATTTGCATCACTGATAAAAAATCTAGCACTAAATATGCTATCTCATGAATTACTGTTCTCTGCAGATGCGTCTTTCACTCACTGTACACCACTTCAATCTGAAATCCTTTTTCAGAATAACAAAATAAATGAGAACTTAAATCCTTTCAAAATCAGGTATTGAGTGTGCATAATCCCACAGATGTACTAAGCAGGATTTTAACATTGCTTTTCCTACAGATAATTGCTTTCAGGATAGTTCTGTAAAATTTACATTTGTTATTTTCATAAGAGAAAGGTGTTAATCAGACACACAAATGTATGTAAAGGCAATTAACCTTCAGATAACAGAAAAAAATAAATTAATGAAGTTATTTAACAACTGTGCAAGTTAGGGCAAGTCTATTGAAAAGACTGAAAAAAATCTCTCCTTTAGGAAAAGAAAAAATAAAAATCCAGGGATGACAAAAATATATGTATAATAGTTCCAGAAAATACACATTACTCAATAAATATTTCCATGTGAGTGTGCAGGTTGTAAATGGCTGGCAAACCTAGCCAACCACTGATACAATGTAAAGGATTGGTACCAAGTACATGATACACAAAGACTTCAGATATGGCAAATAATTTTCCTTTAAACCAGCTTTCTTCTCTTCTCTCCATATTAGTATGGGACTATTACTGACAGAAAACAAACCATTTAACAAACCATGAGCAGAGAGGAACTAAGTAGAATACAGGCTTCATTTAATTTAACAGAAGTTCCCCTCTACTCTCACTCACAAAATTATTCTCGCATTCTTCTTTCAACTATAAATTGTTCTTGCTAGGTCTTTATGCATTCCCCACAAGCAGCTCATGAAAAACGTAACTAACATTCTGGCCTTCTTTGGAAGCAGAATCCTAGTGACATCATTTAGGACTGCGTGGATGTAAACTTTGTCCTTGTTTATCTGTTCTCCCTGCTTATAACTCATTTTATCACAGCTGAAGTTTCAGTTTTAACACAAGTGAAGTTTGGCCTATGAACTTTCTGGAGCAAAGATGGTGATTCTTTCAGACCACATCTGGCCTTATTGCAGGTGCTATAAAGCAACGAGAAAAAAAAAAAAACAAAAACAAAAACCAAACAACTCTGTCCCCAGCAACTCCACCTCCTTATCACCCTGGAAGGCAAGATCATGATTCCTTTCTTTCACCCTTAGTACTACTGTCATTCACACATGTTTAAAATCTGACTAATGAAACAGTAGAGATACCCAGTTACTGAAGTTCTCTGTAACAGATGGGAAGAAAAAGGCATCTGCACAGGAGCCACCTCCGATCAGCACTGTTCTGCAGCCATGCTTCCCGCAGTGTAGCTTCCATTAGTTCGCTTCTGTCTACTATCTGTGAGGAAGCCTGCTCTCATGTCCCACACTAGCCCACTCTGCTGCTTGGTGGGGTTTAATGAACTGGACTAATGTAGAACAGCTGCCTTGTTTTAGGCAACATTCTCTAGTGAAGTTCAAAAAACCAAAAAAAAACATTAAATTAAATCAACAGGATCTCACTTGGTCAAAGTGCTTTAAACCAAATGGGTTAGGCCAGATACGAATTTTCTGCTACAAGTAATCATTTGTTCTTCAGTTATACTAGCTGCCGTAAGAAAGAGGAACCCATGCACATATTCACTCCCATGCAAACACAGTTTATCTTTCTCAGACTCCTGAAAAGATACTAAGCTTCCACAAATTGTGTAAATCCTTCAGCCAAAGCACCTGAGGAGAATGCCTATTGAAAACCAGCACATCTTCTTCAAGCAAGATTTAAAATAAGCTCTCTCTGAACATTATGAAGTTGCAATTAGTTTCAAGATGTATGTGTGGTTATTGTCTAGCCCGTTCCTTCTGCACTAGAGCTCTTTTGGCTTTGAGCACCTGCTGTGCTTACAGTCCCACAGAACAGCACCTCCTGCAGCTGTTTCTGCTGAAGCTGCTGGACACAGCTACCCCATCTCAGCATGCTCCCTTCAGCTGCTACATTTGAGCTAAATCTCCTTACACATGATAACACAAACAGGGAAATTAAAATAGTTATTAGGAAATGCCACTGACTGTACTAGTTTTACTGTTTCTAACTGGAACCACAGGTCACTACAGCCATGGTACTCGTTCACTCTTCCTTCAGTTCCATGCTGTTTTTATCAAGTATTTGCCCAGCTGCTACAGGTCACACTTCATGAACCTGGGCTACTATCCACCATCCTCACCTCTGGGTCTTGCTCTGGGGTGGGGAGGTTTGGGGGGGTTGTGAATGGCTAGTATTAAGTTGCTCTTTCTTCCTACAGAACAAAATTACTTCAGTACTGCTAGCCTGCTTTGCAAGAAACAGCTGTGACCTCCAAAGGAAAACTCCAGTCAATATTTTTCTTTATAATAAGGCAATCTTTAATTCAAAACAACCAGGAAGATAAGACAGGTATTTACTTGTACAATGCAGATGTAATTACAAATGGTCACATACACCCAGAAAAGTAAAGGCCTGCAGCAGAGCTGAAATATCCAGGGTGTACCTATTTCACAATGCTGAAATTACACTAGTCTATGCTATCTTCTTTTGTCATTCTTTCTCTTTGCATCCTTGAGAGATGCCTCAGCACAAACTAATCCGCATTACATGCTGCACAATACAGTGTTGACTGTGCTTTCTAAATTATACATATCAATAGATGTGTTATTAAAATATAAACAGTAGACCATACCTTTTTCTGGCATACTATGCTGAATGCCATCATAAATGCTAGCTGACTAAACAAGTGCATCTGCTAATACTGTATCTTTTTTTAACCTCTTTATAGAAGGTTATGATGTTCAAAGTTGTTGAAAATGGTTTTCTTGTAGTTCTACCAATAATTTTAACAACTTTGTCAGGATGCTCTCCCAGGAAATTGTTAAGACATCTACACATTAAATTTTTCCAGGTCAACTGCTATCAGAATGATTTTCTGACCCAACCTGTACCTGATCTCCCTTCATTTTCCAAAATAGAATTCACTGACTCCATGTCTTTCAATTAACTTTTCCTCTATTTCAAAACATAAATGCTGAAATTTCAGACAGCCATGAATCCAAGTACTTTGGATCTTCTCTCTGCCTCTCTGAGGAAAAAAAATTTGAGACCTGCAAGTTTGGTAGTAGCCGTTGATCCAGGTAAAGCCACCAAATACAGTCATTTTTTTATCTTTCGCAGATGCACAAAGTGCTCAAACATCTGCCACTGAAAACACAGGTCCCAGTGTATCAAAAACTCCAGTAGCAAAGTTTCAGTGTGCAAGAATAAGTTCCCTATATGCAGACATTAGACACAGGGCATAAGCCAGTACCAAACGTGATGCAGCAATGCTGCTTGTACATGTCTGCCAGCTCTAACAATAGGTAGCTGGTTTCCTTTATTGAGGCAAATTGCCTTTGCTCCTGGCAAAGTGACTCACACTTCTGACACAAATTTTCAAATAGGTTACCTAAAGTGCTTGTAATATGCTAAGCAGAAGAGCTTCAAGCTACGTAGTAACTAGAAACAAAGCATAACTGTATTTATGTGTGGCAGCCTTCAGATTTGATAGACGGCTGTGCCACATTCTTGCCACACCCCTGCTATTAAGCATCAGGATGCTACTGAAATCTGTTTTGTCAGGAAGCAGATTTTGGGACTACTGTGTGATTGATGACATTACAGTGCAAAAGCTGCATGTGTGTCAGCAGCTTCTCACAACAGTCTGCAGAATATTGAGAGGAAATGGGGAAAAAAAAAAGAAATGGCTATTCCATGCTCCAGATTTCAGCGATGGATAGACTGAAAAGGATAGACTGTGATGGATACCTAGAAGAAGCTAGTCTGATGACTGCATTTTGTTACCAGGCTCCCTTGCTACTTTCCGTCTTCCAGCATGATACAGAACAAATAATCAGAGCCCACTCCTACTCCTCTTTCCTTCCGCTTCTCCCCCATTTATCTCTTTCTGAAAAAACACCTCAGAACACCTCTGAAAACCTCCACCCTCAAACAGCTGGCCACAGTTTGCATAATTTAAGATTTCTTTGATCTCAAAGTTACTAGAATCCTCCATTCTAAAAGCTACATGGAATATGTATCTGTGAAATTTCTCTTTCATTAACCAAGTTCTCTGATTAGAGTGACTGAAACTTTTTAGGTGATATTCATACTGTAAACTTAGCAACTTCTTGAAGTTTACAGATACAGAGAAAACCCAGGAGGAGTTACAGAGATTATAATGCTTATAGCAAATGACTGCAGCTGAACAGCCCAGAGACCCACCTTAAATAACTCTGCTTTAAAGAGAGAATATGCAAGGGAAGGTTGTGGTTTTCAGAATAAAAGAAAACAAACAAACAAAACCAAACCAAACCCAAAACCAGAAAATTACATTCCATCATCTCTCAAGGACTTTGACTAAGTCATATTAGATAATTAAAAGCCCTAAGAGCATTAATGTCAGATTGCATTGTCAGAAAACACAAAAGTTAGAACACACACACAAAAAAAAAAACACACCAACAAAACCCCCAAAAAACCCAGCTGAATGAAGAAGCCTGATCCATACTAGAAACTGTGCCACTATCTTGGTCTAGTTATGCATTTCAGAGTCTGAAAGGATGTTGCAGCAATGCTCATGCAAAACCTCACACAAGGATTTAGTAAAGACATTTACTTAGAGCTCCAAGTTGTTCATATTCATGCAGCTGGCAAGTCGAATTTAGTTCTGCCAGGGAAATGGGCCAAAACTTGAGTATTGTTTGAATACATGAAATTGAAGAAATGAAGACTTAATTCATTCAGGAGCATATTGCTATTGCATAGCAAAGATACCAGAGGTCAGAAATAAAATTTTCTGTTAGTAACAAGATTCCTTTTTCACCAAGGATGAACAAGCAAGTAATCCCTTTTGGAACTCTCCCACAGCCAAACTGTGCTAAAGTTACAGCAGGCCAAAACACACTCATGCACAAAGGACAAGCATGCTTTGAGGATTGCCCATATTCATCAGTGAATGATTCAGATGCTTTTTCTATGCACTGAGCTACAAACTAATTTATTACAGCTAACTAGTCCTCAGAGTTGAGGTGCACTAGAGAAGAACATCCTCTCAACAATGCACACACTCTGACAGTATGAAAAGTGTGCAAAAGGCAGAACTACAGAATGAAGAGGGAACAACATTAGAGGGAGCAGATTTAGGAGTCTTTAGTTCCCGCACATTCTCCATCTGCTGCAGCAACTGAGTCCCACATCACTAGATGCAACTGCAGTGGTATGTCCTTTCCACATTAGTCAGTACAGTCCAGCTGCTACTAAAAGCATAAACTACATCATCTACTCTGGAGTCTTCAGAAGTAAAGGGGAGTGAACCACAAGGAAAAGAATGTGAAGGTTTTCTACGTGCCCCAGCAACAATTTGTTTTTCTTCAAACAGCCATTAGAAACAATTTGTTTTCTGGTGGAAATGGGTTTTAGTAAGCCATCATTCATCTCTTTATGAATGGGAGAGATGGTATTGGCTAAGGTAACCAGTTTCATTTGCACTAGTAAATTTACACTGAGGGAAACAGAAAATCAAGTATTCGCAGTTATTTTCTCTAATTTTCTGCAGGGTTTCTCTTACAGGTCACTGGATTTTACATAACAAAGCAGCTGTTTTCCATGCATCACTTTTTCTGCTGGTATGTATTTATAGATATAGATATATATATATATATACACAACTAAAGCTGCACAAATATAATTTCTGCATGCTATTGTTAAAGATGGACATGGTACACTTAAGCTAAATGGAAAAATGTTGAAAGAAAAGGCTGTTTTGCTTTTTAGATCAGATTGAGGATTGTTCTCTCTCACCTCCCACCCCACACAAGGAAAATGTAACCATTCAGCAGGGCAGTATCAGTGCTCCTCTTATCCCTAGAGATTTGATTTTATTTTAGGCATTATAGATACTCTAGCATGTGCCTGAGCATCATACGCTTTTTGCCACATGACTGCAAATCCTGAATCAGCAAGTGCCTCTGCAACTGATGTGAGGGGACAGAGGCACTGTGAGAAGATGAAGATCTCAAGGAAGACTTTGAAGTTAAGACCAAACCTCACACAGCTCAAGACAGAGTTACTGTCATGGAGTCCTCATATTGAAACAGAGGGTCCTACAATAGAGGCTGACAGCAGGATAACATTAACTCTTCCTTCACTAATCAATCTGCTTTGCAACGGTGACCTTTTACGTGGGGTGGGGTTGAGACTGAAACTGTCACATTTCAGGATGATTATCTCCAAGAATTATTGCAGAAACCCCTTAAATTACCCACATAAAACCTGACATTGCAAAACTCTTCTATTGTCTGTATTTCTGAACTATGTGCTAGTTATCCCTTCTGCTTCCAGCTATACTATTGCTCTGACACAACTTCTTTGGGTACCAGATCTTTTCAGGACAGCACATCACTGAAAAGAATATTCCAGATCAAAGATACACACCAGTACCACAGGTCCCAAGTCACACAGTCCTTTATAAGCTTACTCAGTCCCACCTCAACAGCAGTTACTCTGCTATACATTAGAGGTCAGAGCAGAGTAAAAACCAGAATTGCCTCAGTTCAAGCCAACCTACTGTCCTTTGCTTTTCTAAGGCGAACAGGACAACTTCCTCACTTTTATAATGTTGGTTTTGGTGGTTTTTTGGTTTGTTTTTGTGGTCTTATTTTAAAGGAGGAAGTGAAGCCCCTGAACAATGAGAAGGAGTTAGCAAGCATGGTCTTACTTCAGAACTATGTATCTTGCCTAAGTGTTTCCACTGCAATCAAAGGCAGTGGTAAATGGGAAAAGGAACTGCCTGAGTAGCTGAAAAAGCACCAGCTGAGGAAACAAGCTCTTCCTCAACCCAGATTTCTGGAGGAAGCGGCAGACGAAGTCACGAGAAAAAACTGCAAGTATTCTCCAGCAAAACAAACCAAGTGCAAATGCACATGACTGGAGAACTATAAATGCAATACCTGTATAAAAGAGTGAAGAAATGTGATGTGGGTCATAAAGGACAGGAGAGACGTAACTGTAAACCAGACTTAAAAACAGAGCAGTATCTCCTTGAGAAAGTTAACTAAAAATAGGGAATTAAATGGGAAATGACATAAAATGCCTCTGTCAAATACAGGTTCTGCCAGGCTTACCCTGTAACAAACTTTCTAGACATACATGGATGATTCCTCTGGACTTCTGTAAAAAGTATGAAACAGTGCTACATGGAGCATCTGAAGGTGAGAATTAACAGAAAGTGAAAGGTTTGTAAGGAGTTTAGCTTAAGAAGAGAGGTACATTGTTAAAAGTGAAAGGTCAGGCAAAGCCATGCAACCAGTAACCCCTGTATGGATAAATTGTGGGGTCAAGATTATTTATTTTTTTTTAATTAACATTATCATAAAAAGCAGGAGCATAATGGTAATACTTGCTGATAACACTAAACTATGGGGCATATGGAACACAGGAACTTGAACATGGAACAACTGAGGGTATAAAAAAGGGAATTAAACTGGCATTAAGATACAAGTACAGACAACTAGTGATTCAGGGAAAAAGGCAGAATTTGGAAATGATTGTCACTGTGATCTCTCAGTGTGATGTGGTTGTGAATCCTAGGTTTTGTCAGAGAAGTATTTTCAATAAATACGCAACAGTAGCTTGTGTCATGGTGAGAAATCTTCCTCTGGAATATTATGAATTTAGAGTTGAACAGGAACAGAGGAGAACATGTAAGACAACTGCAGGAATGGAATTCACCTGTGCTGGGACCTCCATGAATTGTCTAGCAATATAAAACTGCAAAAGTGTCCACATCATGCACTGAACTTTTCTTACTTTCTGGTACTAAATGTCAAGAACAATTTAGACTTAAAAAAAAAACTAAAACAACAAAACAAAAAAACAAAAAACAAAAAACAAACAAAAAAAACAAACAACAAAGCCCCCACAAAAAACACCAAAAACCCAACCCAAAAACCAAAAAAAACAAACATATCTTTTTTCTCAAGCATTACTTCCTTTCATTTTTAAGAAAATTATCTGAAACATGAAGGCCACCCAGATACTGAAAATGTAGTTGCTAACAAAGGAGGTGGGGAAAAAAAAATAGTAGCTTATTATTCTCCTTGACTTACCAGCACTGCTGTAGGCAACACTCAGAAATTAAAAACCCTAATCCATGATACGTACTGTAGGATCATGAGGATGTCTGCTAGATTACAGAAATTAAGTTAAAAAAAAATAAATCACTTTTTTGTGTCAGTACGATGATCAAATCCAGCAACTAACAATTTGGTTGTGTAAATATGTATAGGAATATGTGCATTTGTAGCTCCCCTTAGTTAACAGCAGTGTTAGGTGGACCCAAATAATGCTGGTCTCAGAAAGCAAGTGACAGAAAAGCAGGTATCAGCTACTCTTACAACACCTAAATAGCCCTATGCTGCTACCCTTGATGCATGCTACTATATTAAATATGTCTTCTCTTAATCAACATTTCTTTTTTAAAAAGCAAAGCAAACAAAAAGTGTACTATTTTGCAACGCATGGAGGAGGTGGTAGGGTAGGTCTGTAGCCCACATACGTTGCATAAACATTCGAAGCATTTGGGAACTTACCGTACTAAATTTCTGACAACAGTATTTACGCCCAGAGGTGTATCTGTTGCTAAGAGCAAAGAATTTCCATCAGTCTAGCATGACTGTATACTTTAAAGCTGTACTGAACAAGCTTTTAAGTAGTCAGCCTTGCAGTGAGTAGAAATGCCGTATGATTTCACAGAAGGAATTTTGTACTTAGAAAAGCTCTATGGAACATTTTTTGTTTGTTCTTGTATTTAGCCAGTTCTGAAATATATTTCACTTATGGCAGCTTTTAATTACCAATATGAAGAGAAAAACATGCAATGAGAAGATCATAAGTCTTGTTTACCTTTTTGTATGTTTTCTCCTCATTTGGCTTTCCAGCAGTAACATCTCCATTTTCAGTAACAGATGACATCTAACAACAGAAGCTTAAGTTATAAACAAAGTACTTGCTTTAGAAAAGTAACTGTTTGTCATACAATTCATCATACAATTGATGAATCATACAATTCATTATTGGGTTTTTGCTAAATTCAAACCTTTTAGGGGACAGGAAGTCTCCAAGATCAGTGACATATCTAGGATATTTCTAAAAGGATTTTTCAGGCAGACTAAAAGGACATGTCCAGCATATGACTAATTCTACACAGCCCTCTACTTCTTTTTCCCCACACCGGTATGTAGGTCTACAAAAAGAACTCACAGTGAAATCTTGCTCCTCAGCAGACTGCATGAGATGATCTTGAAAAGTACAATGATGAGCAAAACTATGAAGCTTGTGAGCCAGATTTTCAGTGGCAAGTCTCAGAGGTCCAAGGCCTTTGGCTGTATTGACACACTGTATCTCCTTAAAGGAGCAATGAGATATTTGACATTGCATCTTATCATGGCTCTAAAGCAATGCTAGATCAAGAATAAACCACTAAGTGACAGACCACTTGTGTCAGTCACTATAAATGTTTAAAACAATAGACTACAAGGACATTTTAAAATCATTCTAGATCTTGCCAACACTTTCACAATGGAACTACACATACCCTTACAAACAGTAGGACAAGTCATCTGGAGCTGAGATTTAAGATCAACCCATTCACTGGTGGTGGTAATGTTTTCCAGACCTATTGGAAGAAAAATCTATTAAAATTATGCCATCATAAACTTACATCTTGCAGAGCAGCTTTAGATTTCCTTTTTCTAATATTTTTCAGCTCAAGCAAAAATCCAGCTACAAGTGACGCTTTTCAAGAATCATCTCAAATAACTTGGTTACTAATGGGTCATTTAATGTACTTAGAAACTAGCAGTATTACACAGGAGAGAATCAGTTCAGTCTAATTTCCCTCTGCCATTGATATTTCACTACTGCAGCACAAGAAACCATGCAATAAAACATTTATGTAGAGCAGCAGACATACATGCTGTGGAGTGTTGTGTAACTACATGCTCTCTTCCATGAGGACTTTAATAATAAAGTACTAATCCTTATATCTCCACTCACCTGGGATAGCCCATATTTTAATTCCACAAAACCCCAAAAGATAAACAGTAAGAGTAATGGTTTGGAAGACTGCACTCTGAATAGTCATACATAACAGATAAACTCATTTTGGAAGTTTTCCACAATGGTAGTTACTATCAGCATAATGTCTGCAAGTAGTCTTGTCAAGGTAAGCTATTTTATAGTTAACATGGTTTGACTAAAACTATGAGAAAATATAATGTAATCAGATATTATTTGATACCTATTTGGAATTAGCTCTCCCTCCTATCTTCTTCATCTGTTTTAAGCCACATCAGTAGAGCTATTCTTAAAATTAATTTCTCAACCACACTGGAAGGAAAAAATCTGATTTGCCTTTAATCACTACAAATAGCATCTTATATATAACTAAAAATTGATTAGAAAGAAATATTCCTAGGCCTCATTCACTGAATTTAATTCTCCTGTAATCTGAAAGGTATATGTAACACCACTACGAAACCTAGTCAGAAAAGGCGTCAGAACAGTATTTTCCTCCTCTTCAGAGAAGCAGACTATTAATTGCACGCGAGACAAAAACCCAAAACCCAAGCAACACTCCCTAACCCCCAACAAATAGAAACCTGGATTTTTGATTTTCTGAGAACACTTTTCCTTTCAAAAGCCCCTTCTAATGTTACATAACAGTATATTTCTACTGCAGCCAGCTAGTCTTCTTTGTAGCTTTCATGCAATTAATGTATCTTAATCAGTTAATTCCTTTACTTGGATGTGCATTAGCATTATTCTACATATCAAATTCCTACTTAAAGGCAACAACTCAGTTCTGGTAGCTTTTAAAACTGAGTGTAGTTTATTTAGCTTACCTATACTCACACATTCTGTATTAATTCATATCAATCTATACTTGTAACTCTGTCAGTGCATGAACACGTGCATCAAGAACTTTTGTTAAAACAGTTTTTCTAGGAAAATAAATATAATTTTAATCACCGGTAGGAAGATGACTGCTTAAACTTACACCTGGATAAAAAAATAAACCCACCACCAAACCCCCCCAAACTGTTATTCTCCACACACCCTCAAGACTATTGGTAGAATAAGACATTCTACTACTCCCAAAGCTTTCTAAAATCTGATTCTGCATTTTCAGCAAAAGCCAAAGATGAATGTAACATGCAAACCCTCTTTAAGTAAGAAGTTAGCTGAAGAAAACACTCATGCCAAACAGGGAAGAAAAGCCTGTTTGTTCCTTGTTCTTTATTCAGGAACACTTCATTCATGTGAAAATACACCCCTGTAATACTGCCAAGGATAGGAAAACAGACAGTGAGATCCCAAGTTCAGTAATTACAGAGTACAAAACCTGAAAAAAAAACCCATAGAAGGTAATTTTTTTTCCTATCTATGGTGGTTTATTTCAGTCCTAGAGACATCTAAAATAGAATTATTTCAGCTTCTAATTGTCTGAGAAATACCTGTGCTTACCTGGGGTTGTGTTAAACATCTTTTCAAGATCTCTGCTGTGACAACTGTCTCCTATTGCATGGTTCCAATTTATTTTGAAAGCAATTATGACTTTATGTATTTTCACCTTCTCTGCAGCAACCAGAATGGTACAGGGTACCTTATCACATGCTTAATAATATGCATAGCAAGAATGACTTACCCAGTTCTACTGAAGTTTAACAATGATAATACAGGTCACAGCTTAGTCACTGACCCACTTCCAAGCTAAGCTACAACTATTTACTTATTTATTTATTAAAATAGCAGGCAGCTGTTATTAACATTGGGTCTCTCCATGTATCTGACAAAGGGCAGGCTCACAATAAAGTAACGCTGCTGTGGAGGGTGTAGTGGAGGAGAACATTTAGTCTCAAAAACACTCTAGGTATTCAGTCAAAGACTGGGCTATAGATCTCCTCTTTAGCTTCTTAGATGCCACACATCCTACCTGATGACAAAAAAAGGGAAACATTGAAGTCCAGTAGAATTTACAGAGTACTTTTCCCCAATGCTCTTGAAGAGTCAACGTTTTGGCCATGAGTCTTATTCACTGCAAAAACTAGCATGACATGTTCAGCTCCCCAGCCTACAGTCTTGAATTCCATAACATCTCCTTGCCCTAAATGCAGACTTACAAGAATCACACCTAGTCAATATGCGCTGCAACCTTTAAACAAAAAAAAAAATCTGCATTTTACAGTTCAGTTTCTCACCCTAAAAACTATTAAATTGTATGCTTCTTAAACAGTGTCTTTTTAATTCCTCTGCCTAGCTAGAAGCCTACTGCCCTGCCCACCACGCAGCAAAGTTTTGGTAACTGAGGTGACAGCAAATGCGAGCTTCGTACTCGGCTCCTCTTTGTTTGTTCTGGAATTTTTAACTGCATTTTCTTTATATATCAGAAATTCACCTGTTACTGACAACATAAGGCATTCATTTTGCAGATACGCAACTATCTGTTTTAATACAACCTTAATCGCTTATGCCCAGCCCACAGGAACAGATACTGACACTTGAATGGCCTTTCAGCTCAATTTCAAGCAAATTTTATAATTCTCACCAACTTCAATGAAAGCCAGTATCCATGACAAATGCTGTCTCTAGGTACCTACAGGCCTCATGCATTAATGCATCAAACCAAAAATTAGTTCTGCCTTCTGTCCGTTATAAAAAAAGACAGTATTTGTTTAAAGAATGCATTTCTCAGCATCTTTAATTAATTTTCTTAGATAAATCATTTTTCAAAAGCATTGATAAAACATACTATTTAGAAACCACATTCCAAATATGAGCCATATAGCTTCTCACTACAACTCCTGCCTTGTCCTGGATGACAGTTAAAATACGTATTTTGTTTTCCTAGCTTTGAAGACAGACTTCTCCCCAGGTGTACTGCTGGCACTTCTACAATGGTGAGTACATTCAGAAAGAGAAACATCATTTGAAAGAAAATGTATTGCTATCTCTTCAACTGACATAATCTATCACTTTAAATATGAGGAGGCAAAACCAAACAAAAAATAAACCAAAATGGCAATTAAAATTTTCCAGTGGGCACAGAAAGAATACCAGAAGTTAAAGAATACAAGAAGAAATTATGCCTGTTTAAGACCATTAACATATGAATAAAATAGACTGCTTGGTGCACATGTGCAAATTTTTCATCCTTAAGAGCCTGAAACACTCCATGGATTCTCAGGAAAAACTTTTTTTTTTTTTTTTGGCACTGGGATGGAATGCAGAAATTTTGGAACTAACCCAGAAAATTGTTTCTTACACTTCCCTACATTTCATACAACCTATTTATTAGAGATAGCCATTTTCTAATCCTTAAACAGTTCTTCTTCCACAAAGGCACAAAACCCCCAGAATCTTATATTAAATTCATATTAAGGATGTTAACTGAGCAGCAGATAAAAAAAATGGAGATGTAACTGGAAGTTTACAACACAAGACTGCATTCCATTTAAAAGAGTCATCAAGTTAAGTTCCTTTGTAGCCCTTGTCACTCCTCTATTATGACTTCAAAGCAGCATCTTTTAATACAACTATGAAAATCACAGCCACTTCTTTCACTGCATAAGTCACCTTTAATGGTAAGATTTGATGGTCATACTTTTCCTTGTGCTAGCTGTGAAAGTAGCTTGACTAGTCAGTGACTCAATGCACTAAAAGGACTTAGACATCTATATGGCAATATGCTTTCACCAAACCACTTGGGGTACAATCATACACTAGCAGATTTCAGCTCCAGTGTTGTTCTGCTAACAAGCAGGGTAAGCCATAAAATAACTACATTGAGCTGTATAATATGCACAGTTAATTAAACAAGCACACTGAAGTGAATATGCACACTAAAGCAAATAAGCACACTAATGTGAATCAGGTATGTATCTCTATATATAGTGAATAAATACAATAAAGCAAATTAGAGATATATATATCCATATAAGTAAAGTATGGAGAAAATTAGGAATGCATCAAATCATTGCTGCATAGAGAGAACAGATTAAGAAGAAATATATTACCGGCTACCACTGAAACATCATCCAGGCTCAGACTTCAAGCTGGGAAGCTGCTGATGCCAGGAGTCTCAGGTAATTGGGAAAATTCCTGTGTGGTGCATACACCCATAGGTAAGGCTTTGGATTCGGCTACAAGAGGGTCCTGCTTTTATACCCTCAGAAAGCCAACCGGCTTTATGCCAGTAATTGTTTATTTGTGCGGCCGTGCAGTTTCTCATGATCTCACTGTTGTCGAGGCTAAGAGTGTTGGCCAGGCGCCCCGGTGCGGTCAAGTATGAAGGTCATAGAACAACTGCACACCTGCATTTTCCTGCATTTTTCCAACAGTCACAATGAACATAAATATATATACTCCACGGAATACACTTTGGAAAAAAGCATACTTTGTTATGTCTCTCAGTCATGAGAGGTAATCAACTCTCAAGCATGGTTCCCATCCACAAGTGTGAAACTGAAAATCTTTGTTAAACAGTGATGCTGGAATGGCAAAAACTTCTAAACCCAAAAATGCTTTACAGTAGGAAGAAATCCATTAACACATATCCATTAATGAAAAATTATTAAGTACTTGTCCTCTTCCAATCCCCATCCCATGTGCCCCAAAACTATTCATGGTATTCTTGGAGCTACAGGGGAGTAGCTTCAAGCTGAAAATACATTAGTAGAGCTAACTCCCTTACTTGCTTGTGATGATCTAGACAAGCTCACTCCTTTTTAGTCACTTAACAAACTTCTCTCACAGATGATGCATTTGTAAAGTGCCCCTCCTGTCTGGATTCTCTGCCACCTAATACGAGACATACATCAGCACCAGTTTTCCCAATCAGATTATCATCTCACCTTGTCTATTTTTCCATGAAACTTGGTGGTATTCTGGACTAGGGTCAAATATATTTGACTAATTCAGGTCCCAAAACTGACAATAGCTTTCCCCTTCTCCCTCCAGTAGAATTTGTTTGTAGGACTATTTACAAGATTATGTGCAAAGGAAGGGGTTCAGGACACACTAAAGTCCTCCAACACACATACAAATTGCATACATACATGTTTCCACAAGAAATCAAGTTAAAAGAATCAGCATACTTCTGGGTGTCCCTGGGAACAGGAACTGGAGAAGGAGCCTCAGAGGTCTTTTGCACTGCATTATTTTCAGCATCATAGAATGGTTTTGACAAGAGAGGACTTGTTTTACTGATTGTTAGCTGAAGCAAACTGCCAAGCTGGACCTTAACTAAACAAAGCCATACATATGTCAAAAAGGAACAAGACGAAGGGAAAAGAACATTCTTTGCCTATTCAGCTCATTGAACTGGGAACCATTCCTCATGAAGGAAAAACTTGTAAGAAATTTGTAAGAACTGACATGCACGCTAGGTGAAAGTATCCCCCATGCATCTTGTGCCACAATCAATAATGCGTGCTTCTTAATGCTACATTGGTATTAAGGATTTTTATTCCCCAGATTTTCAGTGACAGAAAGCTCAGGAGCCAGCTGAATTGTTAGTATAAGGTGCAAACTGTGACCTAAAATGTTTTTATTACAGTTTAGCTTCTTTTCAGAACTTTTCTTTATGCTTTAAAACAATGCTGACTGTAATTTTCATGACTTAACTGCCTTCATTTTGAGGTGGTCAGACAATGCAGAGTGGAGTTTAAAGAAAAAAGGCAATACATTAAATATTCTACAGGTTTCTCACCAGTCATCACAACTCAACCTCCTCTCCAAAAAACTCGTGTCATTTAATGTGGTTTTGGTTGTTTTTTTTTCGTTTGGTTTTTTTTCTTAGATTTTAAATAATATACCAAACACTGGTCTGTGGAATGGATTCACTTCTTTGAGGCAGAATTCATGTAGCCATCTAAGATCAAACATACCTGAAACATCCAAGCAGTAAGCTAGTATGTATTTTTAAACCAATATATCCTGAAAATGAAGTAAATGTTTACATATTACAATTCACTGAACAAGAATTAGAAATTCTGAAAGATTAAAATCTGAACTCTTTTTTCCTCCATAAATTTTCCAAATTCAGAACTTCAATCTCAGAGTTTTTAATCTATCTTGTAATGCCTGCTAGCCTATTTGACCTCTACTGTCAACTGTTATGACTGCTGCTCTTCCCAGAAGCACTGAAGGACTTCTTAAGTGTTTCCAGACACCAACTGTGAAAGCAGAGCAATTTTTGTACTGCATCATAGATACCACCAATTCATACTGCTAAATAAATAAATAAATTAATAATAATATCTCTTCTGCAGAAAAAACAAACTGCATGAATTTTAATGGAGAATGGGGGAAAACTGAAGGAAAAAAAAATGGTTAGGTCTGTTACCTTGGCAAGTTATTATTCCTAAGACAATCCTGCTCACTTTGTCCAGTTTCAAACCCCAATTAGCTTATAAATATAATTAGTTTTTTGGCTTGTGTTTCTTTGTTTTGTTTTTTTGTTTTTTTTTTTAATTTTCTTTTAAATTAGCCTCAAAAATAATAGGGAGATGTACATCAGAAGTAGTATCTAAAGTCATTAAACTCACATATAAAGTAAAATGGAAAAAGTCTCGTCCTCCTTCTCATGGTCTTCATAGCATCAGGACAGCACAAAGACTACAGAGAAAGCAGCTAGCAAAAAGCATTACAAAATTGCCACTCGGACTGTTCATCAAATCTAAGTCATTTCAGCTGTTCATACCACCTTTATTTAGCTTAATAACACACATTAGTTTCAGTGCCCTGCCAGATCTTTTAGGCTCCCAGTAACCAAGCAGAGTACAAGGCTAAGATCCTGATGGTGGTTGATTTCTACAGTGATCCCTATTTCCAGGAATACAGCACAGTATTTGAACAAAAAAAAATATTGGTAATAGAGTACCACCTATTTTTAATTTGCAGCTTGAATTTGAAAAGTAATTTACCAGTATTATTTATAGTAAAAACTATATATGCTTATATTGTAATGCTTTGATTTACTGCAGGTGTCAGATCACCTACACTTCTTTAGCTTTCAGAAAGGGAAACCAAATAAAAAGGTAGAACTTCAGCAAGTACTGCTTCCACCAAAGTTTACAAATACTCAGAATACAGTTTAATTACCCAGGAGATTTGACAACTTAGAAGAGTCCTGCCCTCTCCTATTTAAAATGCTACTCCCTGAGGCAAAACAGACTACAGCTGTAATATCCAGTCATAGTAACAGCCACAACAATAGCACAAGCTATAGCTACATATTTTATTTTCTGTTACAATCACATTCTTTGTTTTGAAAATAATCTCTGATTTTTCAGATGGAAACTTGCTTACAACAATGCAAATAAAACTGCAAATTTATTAAATGAATCAAAGTTTAGAAGTCCTTGGAAACATAGCATACTGTGTTCCTCCAGCAAAACACATAGTTTTCCATTTGTAACCTCTATAATTTTAAGTTCTGCATCTCACAGACAACTTGAGGAAAAAGTGGGGCTTTTTTCCCTCCATGAATTTCCAGATTTAGAGGTTCATTCTGAGAGTCTTAAATCTATCTTACTCCTCTACCGTCTATTAGAACTATTTAACTTCTGTTGTCAACTGCTGTGTTTTCTGCTTGTCCCAGAAGCACTGAGGGATCTCTTGTGTACTCCCAGAAACCAATTGTGAAAGCAGAGAAAACTTTCTATTGTATAGTAGATGGTGTTCATGTACTAAGAACTATGGGACTATACCAAATCACTGATCCCAGACCAGCAGCAGAAAGAACAAACATCTGGTCCCTGACATAACTGATGTCACATTGTGTGTTTTGCAGAAACTGGTAATAGGCCTTCCTTTCACAAAGTTAAATGACCTCATTAATTTCTCATTATTTTGTAACAGACTGAAAGCATATGAAGTAGAAAGGCATATTTGTACATAACCAGATTTCCCCATTGCTCCTTATGTCTTTGTAATTGAGATTTTATGTGCCAACAGTAGCTTTTAGAAGGCAAGCAATCTTTCTGTAAAGTCAACTGAAGTTACAAATTAATAAAAACAGTCAAGATCTTATGTTTTTTTTTCTTTTTTATAAACAAGTACAAGAAGGAAACATCTGCAAAACATATACACCTGTACGCATTAGAAGAGCAGTATCACAGCGAAGGGCACAGGCAAAAAGACACTGCAGAGTCCAGTATCAGAGCTCTGCTCTTCTACCCTGGCAACTTCGACACAGTAATGGTTGTAATGTTACTAACACATACCAGACATGGTATTTCAGGATAACACTGACACACAATATATGCTGCCTGATAAAATACTGCAGCGTGTTAGGACAAATGGCTGATTAAGAAAGCAAAAAGCACAATTAGAGAGAAAATTCTACATTTGCCTTTGACAGTACATGCATAACGGAATGCCAGGAATCCCTTAACACTGTGGTCATGATTTTTGGAGGGAAAGTGAGGCAAGCTGCATCACTTGTGTAATCAGTAGATACGATCCAAGGGGAATAAAATCTCAGACAAGGAGAAAAAGAGGCCAGTGGAAGTGTTACTTATTTTCTAAAGGAATAACATAGAGGAATTAGGTCAAACACCAGCAACTTTAGCGATCTAAAAAGAACTCCAAAAAGAATCCTAATAAAAATAAATAAATAAATAAAGGAAGAAAATAGGTCAAACAGATAAGGCTAAGTATAAAAAGCATAAAGTGAACACAAAAGATCAAAGGCAGAAAAGCACAGAGCAAATTAGTCTGATGAGAAACACCTATGAAACAAGAACCTCACAATAGTTGTAATGCTCTTTGAGACCTTTCTTTTCTCTATTCATCTGCTTTTCTCCACCTCAGCAAAAAGTCAGCTGTAGTGCATTTTAATTCAGCAACTCAAAATTGCTATGCAAACATAACTTAAACATATCATGAAGAAAAATAATAGGAACTATTTGCTTAGAACAACATTTCAAAAAAAAAGATTGTTGAGTGGACAACACACAATCTGTGGTTAAAATAATTCCCATGAACTAAAACAGATGGCATAATTTGTTCATCAGTTCTCCACAGCAAATTGTAAGTGAAACACTACAGGGAATTATTCAGTCCATTAGTATATTAGCATGTAATCAATCACAAAGTTTGCAGAAGGATGTGCTGTAGAAACACTTAGCTCAGTGCTGAAGTGGGCTATCATGATCTTCAAGTTATCTATGCTTTCTTACCCTGGGTCCCACAAGTTCAAATTTAATACATAGCGCTATTACTGAACAGCAGCTAAGTTAAGTTTCTCATAACAGCAGCCACATTATCTAAGAAATTCAAGTCTTCAAAATCCTATTTCTGTCTCCACTTGAGGGCACTGCCATACAGGTACAAAAAGCCTACGAATGGAACAGACTACCGTGGAAGATCTGACAGGCAATACTGGAGTTTTTTTCTCAGATTAGACACCTGTTTTAAATGTAGTTGGTACTGTCTCAAAGGAAGGGAAAGGTCTGGGTACCCTGTGATGATTTCTCATGGTTTCCACAGTATCACCATGTACTACTCAGGCTGTATACCTGCAACAATTTCACCTGAACCAAGCTGGTGCTGCCATGGTCCTGCCTTCCAAGCATGCATTCACTAGCATCCTTATTATGCCACCAGTGCTCCTTCAGCCCCAGGAGAATTCACCCAGACAATTAAACTAACATACCAAAGAATACTAATCATAATGGAGCTCTTTACATGGACTCCCCTGAGAAAATGCAAAGGCTTGTAAGGAGATGAGGAAAGTGATGCAACACATAAGACATCAGGCCCATGCTGAAATGAGAGATCAACTGTCCCAGCTGCTTCAATCGCTAACACTTTCACATAACCTCAGAGTTTAAAGTCCACTTGTGACAAAACCAGGAAGCTAGAAGTGTCAGCCCAACAGGCTGGGCAACAGCACCAGAGCTAAACTCAAGACTAGCTTGGGGGAAATATCTACAGTAACACACATCTAAGGTTATGTTTCCAAATGCATATTTAAACAGCAACTTGTTTTTCAGGTGCCTAGCTTTTGTGAAAAATAAGGTCATGCAGGAATGCATGTAACAGACTGATGTAAACAGCAAATCTGAAAGTTATTTCTAAATTCAGATGAAAGACAATTTAAGGTACTGCACTGAATAATAAAATTTATTATGACTTATTAAAAAAAACCCCACTATTTTCCTTCAGGAAAGTTAAGCTGCAATAAGAATTTTTCCTTGGACCCCTCCAATTTAATTTTAGTGACAGTTTAACAGAAAGCTCACTTTATTCTTGAGAATGATTTAAAAAAAAAAAATCATTTTCAGCATTCTCACTTAAAAAAAGAATAAAAAAATCATTCTCATTAAAAAAAAATAAAAGTAAAAATCATTCTCAGCACAGAACAACTCCTACATCATCAAAATTCCTTTTCTTAGATTAAGAGGTCTTAGTTCCCTATAGGGCAGAAGTTCCTCAGAGACCTTTTCCAAATCATTTGCAAAGCTATGGAAAGGGAGACCATCAGCCCATTTTTACAAAATGCCCTATAAAGCACAAAAGCTGGAGCATTCTTGGTTTAGGCAAGATTTCTAACTTGCTTCTTTTTAAACTACAGAGAAAGCTTCAAGGAAGAGAAAAAAAAAATAAATCAGAAGCTGCATTAGACAAGATTAGTTCAAAATCCAAGAGTAATACAATAAAATGAAATTCTGAAAACGATTAAGGAAAGAACTGCTCATCATATGAAGACATAGCTGCTATTTGTCATTGCTGTTGTCCAGTTGTCATCAAACTTAAACAGCCATTTTACAGCCACTAGACTAGAACTGCACCACTAACTGCACCAAAAGAACTCCTAGTATTTTAAAAAAGTTAATTGTACTCTCTCACCATGTGGCTGCTTACATGTAAAGGTTTACATGTAAGGTTTACTGCCTTTACAAGGAACTGTGTGCTTCTGTTCTGCAAGTTGGAAGACTTGGATGGGCAGAACAGAATGAGCAACCTACCACCTTTGTCACCTGACAGTATGCTTAATTTGGTACTCATCTAAGATTATGAATATACTTGTAGTACTTTCAGAAACAAAACCACATCATCATACCTATCCTATTGACATTAAGGAATGTGAGGTGTACCTTGGGATATGTACAGATATTCTAAGGTATAGAAACATAGCCACAGAATTTTTAAATGGTGAAAAAAATGCTTTCAAATAAACATTTTAAAGTAAATTTTTACAGTCCAATAATGTAAGTGAACTGTTTTCCAACAGTCTTCCATTTGCCAAACCAAATTGAAAAACCTATCCCTGAATATTTTTGGCTGGAAGAAAGTAAAATTAATTCATTATTATTTTTTGCCAGTGTGAAACACTCCATTAGACATGGTTTATACTCCACATTAATTGCACCAATATGAACATTTTTGTATATCTATTAAAAAAGCAAGTCTCTAAATAATATATAAGCACTACAGTCGTCCTCCCCAGGGAGTTCTCTGTAAACAGCTAGCTGTTTGGGTTTTTTAATAACATAGGTTGAAATACTATGGGTACATTAATAATCTTGAGTTATCGCTATAAGCAATGGATACATCTTCACATGAATTAGCTTTCTCAATTAAAAAAAATAAATATAGTGAACACAATGAGAAAGGGACTTAAAACTAAAAGAAGACAGCTCTCCACCAGCAGCAAGAGCAAACACTGGGTGAGCACTTTGCAGCAGAACTATACACAGCCGGACATCACTGAATTTTAAAGAGAACAGACCAGAACCTGTCAGCCCTTCCAGGGAATATGAGTGGGAGATTTACCACAAATGAAAGAGGTCTCTGAATTCTTGAGAAGCCTGAATAAGAATCTCCTTCCTTCACACAGGAGCTCTCTGAAACACTGTCTACACTTCTCAATGCATCATTATAACCAGGTTAGAAGAATCATTATAAGTAGGTTAGAAGAGGCATACTGTATTATCTGTAAGTCAGTTAATGGCTCACACCATGGTTTTCAAAAGGTAAAAATACAGCTTTCAGCATTTAGAAAGGAAAGGCAAAAAAAAAAACAACCAAACAGACCAAAAAACCCACCCAAACCATTAATCACACTTTTTTGTCTAATGCATACTGGCCTATGAATCATTAACTAGAAAGAGAATAAAATTCCAACAAGATAAAATATAGTCAGTGGCTATGAACATTATAAAGTTTTCATAAACTAAAGTGAAAAAAAAAATCAGTTAAATCAGTATGTTCTCACAGGAACAGAGTGTTATAATTTAAATTTTACAATGCTATACACTTTCTGATATGCCTTACTTGGCATTAATCAGCTGGAATTAATAAATAAGATGATTAAATAAATTAAATACCTTTTTCAGCCTATGATTTTACCAGTTGCTCAATTAGGGTTTTTTACTCCAAGGTGACTAAAAAAAAAAAATCAGTATGCTGAACAGCACGTATGTTGAAATGTTTTTATCAAAAACTGCTTTTCAATATTTGACAGTGTGCCCATTACACCCTGAACTACTCAGCTGTGTGTCTAGTTCAGCAGACTGAGAAGTAGCTAGGTAAGAGAAAATATTAAATAATTAGGAAAAAAAAATACTATGTTGGACTAGGTAGCTATGCTTTTACTTTAAAGCAAATACAGAGACTGGTCTTTAGTTTTGCCTGAAATACAATACCATTGGTAAGAGCACTGAACTGCAGCCCTGTACTAGTTACTACAGATCACCAAATAAAGGGCAAGAAAATAGTGAGACAATTAAGAGCTAACCAGACCACCCTGCATGCTTACCCCTCCTTATTATTCTAGCAGCAAGGACAGCCACAGGACAGAGAGATGGGCCCTTCATTGCAGCAGCAGGTGCAGCAGAAAGTCACAAAAATGGTGATGGTGGTGTGAACAGCTTCTTGCAGAGCAATGTATTATCCAAATGCTTTTAAGAGAAGGCCATTAGTCTGAGAAGCAGATTAGGAGATCAGCTAAAAAACTTTACTGAAATGCTCTGGTACATGCAAGAGTGACAGGAGAGGGAGGCTAGACACTGTAAGATGTCTCACAAAGCCAGGCTGAATGTGCTGTACCACATCAAAAAATGTTGTTAACTAGCAGTGACTAACACTGGACGGGCATAAAAGCCAGAAAAACTGGACACTGTGTATCTCCCTTCAAAGCAAATGTCTTTCAGCAGAAAGTACTGGTTTGGCGATACAGGTTTAAGCTTGCATTTTCACTCCAGAGGATGAAGCAGTTGCTAGGATGATTCAAAGTGAGGCTGTGATGTGGAAAGATACACAGGCTTAACCCTGCAGCTCACAGTAAGCCACTCTCCCCTAAGTAAAGGAGAGGTCCTGCAAGGCTTTTTGGTCAACACTTCACTTGGGAGCTTCTCCAGATCATAGAAGTAATAATGAGAGTTTCTAATTAACTACACTTTGATTATTTGCACTACAAAACAATTTGCCCATGTTGGTACATCTGTCTCTGAACAGCCTCTTGCATCAATGGGCCCAGCAGGTCCTAAACTCAGAGTGGTCTCTGCACAGTGTTGGAAGAATCTCTTTCCATACCACTGAGTTTAAGGTAGCACAAGTACTGTGCATCATGCATACAGCTTTCAAGGGCTGACGTGTTTCAGGGTGGAAGAGCATAGAAGAGGAATCTATAGAGGTATTTCACACCTGCATGTCATGTCTTGCCTTAAGGGGTGCACCCTTCTTTGCTCAGAAAGTTGCCAAGGGTATTGAAATTCTGTCTCTCTGGGCTAGCCTTCATTTTGCTTTGTGGTGTTTCTGTCTCACTGCAGGATGAAAACTAAAACTAGCTGAAAAATGACTGTGACTTTCACACACAGAACAGATAGGAAGGGTGCAAGTGAACAAAACTGGCAGTTTGAGATGGTTAACAGAGTAGAAAAAGAGAAAGACAAGAAAGGGAGGGAGAGTCAGCAACAGGTTGTGCACAGTTGCATGGGGAGGAAAGTGAAGCAGTAGTGGAGTAAAAGTAGAAGGGAAATATTTATTAATAGGTAATACATGGATAGAAAAGGCTTTCTGCTTTGGTCTACTAAAGACGGGCATTCAATGCCATTAACTTTGAATAGTCAAAAGGATACTCAAGGGAGGAAAAAATAAAAAAAAGTCAATAAAGAGCTGATAGTATAAAGTTTTGTTGTAGGGAAGAGAGCAAAGAAAAGAGATTTGATTTTTATCTCCAGGACAATATAGGTGTCCTGACACACATAAAGGTCAGTTCACTGTGAAGCACAGATATATACATTTGTCTCAAAGACAGGGTTTGAGATACTCAGTCCTGTCCTGTTTGTTTGCTACTATCTAAACAAAATGGCATCAATCCATGGTCAAGATTGAGGAGACAGATCAAAACAAACCAGCCAGCAGAACTCAAAGCGCAGTAGAGCTTTTATCAGCCAAGGACCACTGGAGGGGCCTATGCAAACAAAGAACTGGCTCATGCAGAAGCCAGTCTGATACAGGTCAGAAGACTTGAGCAGCTTGTTACAGTAAATCACATTCGCTTTTATCAAGCTACTGTGAAATGAAAACGTTGTCCTGTCTTGGCTTCATTGCTCTCAGATACTTACCACAAACTATTATCAAGTGGACCACAAACTACAGACAAAAGTTCAGTGAAAAATTATACGTATACATACACAGACGCACTTTTTTTCATATTCTCCTCTACTACTTGGTAACAACCTGCAGCTAGTTTACCTGTGTGAGATGATTTTTATTATCCTTAACTGTAGATATCACCATATCACACTGTGATCCCAAACTCTTAAACAGAATTTTTAGTTACACTTCATGTAGGCAGTGCTGTTGTGGAAAACAGTTGCAATTTTAGCCAGAACAGAGAACAATCAGGGACCTACAGACCTCTCAGAAAGTTTGCAGTCTTTATTAATTCTTCACACTTGTACTATCAAGCCTCCTAATGTTCTTTCAGCAGGCAGTTGAGTATCATTGGCTTGAAGACAATCATATCTTTTTTCTGCTGTCATTTCTTTAATGAAGAACAAAAATCCCAAATGCACCACTGCATATGACTCTTTTAGCTGCTGCATAGTTTGATGCATCTCTGTGAGGAATACATCAATACTTGCATATGGATCAATCTAAACTATTACCCATTTGCATAATTTTGGCTAAAAGAAATGCTATTATACAAAGAATTCTGGTGCTAAGAAATCAGAGCAAAAGGAGTTATCAGTTCTATACCTTAATAACCAGATGAAACCTCTAAAAAAGCAAACAAATATACTGAAGAATTCAGCAAGGTATTAAACACTACTCCTGTGTTTTACAGTACGTTCTACCAATACTGGAAAATAACCTCCTGCACAGTTATTTCAAACATACTGATCTTTAGTAGGAGATGCTGGTAAAGCATATTTTAAAACCCTGTGAAGCAACTAAGCTTGAATTACTGTCCACATTCCTGATGAGCATCCAAATGGTGTTTTACTATTCAAAACAGACAGAATTGGGAGTCTAGGTGCACAATGTTCTGTAGCAGACAGTAATATTTGCATACAGAAAAGAGTTTTTGTTTGCATATCCTCTGTGTGGGATAATTTGATCATTACAGGAAGAACCAATGAGCTAACGGAAGCAGCTGAAGGAGCAAAATGTGAACCTGTACTTATTTTCCAAGAATTCTGTGTTACGCTGTTCTTGCAAACTGAATAAAGACTTAGAGCTCCTTCCCCACCTCTGTTATCAGAGGCCAAAATTAGCCTCACAGGCATGAGAAGTACAATCACAATAAACTGGAAAAGGCTTAAATGAGTGGTTACTTCTGCAACATGTTTTGCGATAACAGAGAGCCTTTACCACAGACATCTAGGCCTTGTCTGTGCTTTCTTTTCCTCTGTCATTATACTATGTAAAATAGATCACAGATTAAAGGAACAGAGAACATAAAGGCTGCATACAGAGTATTTTTCTTCTAGTCATAGAATTTTATCTGTAGGCCCTGAGAGAGAAATACAGCAAATAACTAGTGTGATTTACCTGCATTTATATCTCATGGCTATGATTTCAAATAGCATTCGTGTGTGAATTTTAGTTTAGCAGTCTATAACCACAGAAGGAGCCTACCTCTTGTATTTTTGCACAGCCCTCAGTCACACGCTGTCTGTTGCAAGGCCAGAACATGAACTACCGCACTCAACATGCAATTCCTGAGGTCTCTGTTCCCCATCTCACAGAAAAGGAGACACTATGAAGAAGCCTGAATTTTTCTCACAGTGCATGATCCCGCACACAATGACATAATTCGTACCTACAAAAAGGTTATGTATCCGGTTTGTTCTCTCAGCTACTCGTTGAAATTGTTAAGATGTGATTTTTCAGAGTGCTGTTTCTTACTGAACATCTGAACCACCTAGTCATTTCAACTGATCCACACTCCTACTAGACAATTTCTACCTTAACCTCCAAATTCCACCACTAAACTATACTAATGCTCTCAGGATAACTTGAAACTCATTTGTTTTTCCCATTTTGCAGCTCATTCTTATATAATTCTTACCAGAAAAACACATTTGATAACAAGGAAAAAAATACAGCGTGATTTTCCCCTAACCCCCAATATTCCATGTCAAATTAAATTTGTCAGTATTTTTGAACATGAAGATAGTCCATAAAGACATTCTGAATAGGCTTTCTGCAGAATGCACCATTTTATCAGTGTCAAATTTGAGCTATAAGTCCAAGAACTGCCTTTGCAGCTCATTAAATCAACATTATTTTGACTGTATGCTGCAGTATGTGTGATTCTTATGAGCAAGCTTCACCACTGCATTCTTACACTCCAATTTTGTCACTGCACGCTTTTCCCAATACAGTTTTCTCCTGTCACTTGGCACCATGCATGATTATTTCCATGGGCCTGTAACTATGGCAAAAATGCAATATTGCCAAGACTAAGTGAACAATGAACAGTCCACATTCACTCCGTTAAGTTTTTTTTCTGGATAACATTTATAATATAATTAGGAACAAGTTAAAAGCATCACAAGAGATGGCTCAAAAACAAGAGAAGCATATTGTTTCTGAAGAAATGTGTCTTCCTTGCTTCCTGCACCACTATGGCCTAAGTAAAATTACTCTGGTGCCTAGCAGCTTGCAGAACCAGACTCTGTTTAAAAAAGTAAGTGGGCGTACCTAGGTCACAAACTGAACAAAACTCTCACCTTTACTGCAACAGCTGCAGAGGTATCCACATAGAATAGCAACAGCAAAACTAATCCTGAGGAAACAATGAATATAAAAACTATTTGAATACTTTTGTTACTTTAAATAGAAGACTGGTTTACATGTGAAACTTCCCTCTAATGAGAAATTCTCATATACTACGTCATCAAAATCTTCATCTTCAGGTAATAAATAGGTCTATCGCTTACTGGAAAACAATCCGTATTTTAATTAGCTAGCCAACAACCTGGAGCCCACAAGACGATACGTCTAATCATGGGAGTACAGTGTCTCAAACATTCTTATTCCCTTAACAAAAGCATGTCATAACACTCCTGCCATTCTCCTTGTTCCTCACCCCTACGCCCCCTGAAAATTCTGCACATTTTCACGTTATAAAGGGGTACACTACACTTTCTCACACTTAGCTGGCAAGAGACCTGAGAAACACCTTCTGTCTCAATTCATTTTTCCCCCTATCATAAACTCTTGGTGGAGCAACTTAAAGCTTAAGCATCAGTGTTTGCGAGCATCTGGGGTACAGCTTTGCCCACTTTGCTTCATAGCTAAGGACACTTGAAAAGACAATGCTTACTGGTTTCACCACTGCACAGCAAATTTTTATTAATGCTTCAACAGTGTGACATTTAAGAGCATTTTTCAATTCCAAGTACGTAAGAATTCTAACTTGCTTACAAGAAGCTCTCTTGCATTACAACTTCAAGAAATCCCTATGCACCTTATAAGACATCCTCTGAACTTCCTTCTAGCAGTGGGACAAGTGGCAGAGGCAACTACCCATGTGGAGGGCAGTACAGACTTCTACAGCCTAAGCAACCTGTGAAATTTCTATAGTCAGAACAATGAAATCATTCAACATGTGTTCAAGTTCCTAAAGAGTCAAAATAAGACTGGGGGAGGGGAGGAAAACTCCTTAATTGTTCCCACATTTTCAAAAAAGAGCTCCTTTGCAGCTCTTTTCCCCTCCATAATGTAATTCAGGACAGGAAAAAAACCTACACTAAGTATTCACAAACTTACTGGAAATAAATCTGAGAACACTGGTATTTAGAGCCGGTTTTTGAAACATAGGAAAAGAGCATATGCTTTTCATCTCTGTAAAAGCATACATTTAAGCCATAGGTAGGTATATTGAGCGAAAAGAAAATACACAAAATCTAAGCCCTACCTGAGTCCAGAAAGGCCCTTCAAAAGAAAGCTGAAGAATGCTTTTATGCACACATATACAGTTGATATAAAGGGAAAAGTAATTAATTCCCGTATAACTCTTTTACACTAAAAAAGATAGATTTTTACTGAAAAGTAGTATCTAAACTGTTAGAAAACTTAACTTTTTACTACATCATTGTTGTGGTTTAAGCCCAGATGGTAATTTGGAACCATGCAGCCACTTGCTTACTCCCCTCCCTTCTTCTCCCCTTCGGGAGCGGGGAGAAGAATCGAAAGAATGTAACTCCCACAGGTTGAGATAAGAAGAGTCCAGTAATTAAGGTACAATATAAAACCACGGCTGCTACCACCAGATATAATAATGATAAGGGAAGTAACAAACAGTCAATCTGCCAGTCCTCCCCATATTTGTACTTCAGCCATTGTCCTTCATACCGGAGAGGCTTTAACCACTTGGCTTAATTGCAGCACGTTTCACAATCATGAATAACAATGGACACTATTGCCCAGGTTCAGTCCTCCCCTGGATCACAAGCCCATCTGTATGTTGCATCTCTGCATAGATGGTCTGAGGTGCCATGAGCCCACCAGGCTAAAAATAGTTCACCCTTGTGTTCCCAATCTAAATCCATCTGAGCCACTTCAATTTTAGCAGCTTTATCCACTTGTTGGTTGTCGTGATGTTGCTCAGCGGCCTGACTCTTGGGTACATGAGCATCTACACGGCGTACCTTCACCACCAGGCTCTAAAGAGAGGGTTTACAATCAGACTGTAATTTGGGATGTGCGTTCTCCAGAACCCCACAACACCTAAGAAAGATATATTCCTACATATGAGAAGATATGTTCTTATAATATATGAAATACAAAGAATATCAAAACAAATGTATTACTATATTTATTAAAATCATTACAGAATATGAATTATGAATCAGTAACAGGTCACCTCACCAATACTTTAGCTGATGTCGGAAGTCTGTGACTTTTCATAAAAAGGGATTGGTTTTAACTTAGTTTTACACATATTCAAAATCATTTACAGTATTTGCAACACAGTATCAGATCTGAGTGACTCGAGGCTTTCAAATCTCTGTATCTTTATCATAGCAAGTAAACAGACAAATTACTCTCTGTTGCATTTGTTTAAGTCTTGCTTAGCTAAACTTGCTGTTGATTACTGGCATTCTTAGGCTGTATTGCTACACAAAAAAGAAAAAAATCCTTGTCAATAGGAGGTAAAGGAAGTGCAGTGCCAACAACATTTCATGGACCACATCCAAATCACTGCAGTTCTGGCTGAGCAGGAATAGGAACTTCTCTTCCCAGCGAAGTCCAGATACCTGGGGATACATTTTGCTTCTGTACACAGATTTTTAACAGAAGGCTGTATTAATCATCCTTGGTGCTAACTGAACAGGACGAACATAGCAAAGATAAAAGAATCCCTCACATATCATTCCCAGGCTTCCTAGAATACTATTCCTTACAAGCTCACTTTTGTTGCTGTCACCTGCCTTTGTTATCTGATGTGAGCACAACAAAGCTAAAACCAGAACAAATGGTGTGATTTTCCCCCCTCTACACATAATAGCCATTGCACATATCTGAAATGATAGTTCACTGTCTGAGGATTTAGTTCACTGAAATGTTTGCCTTTGCTGCAGAGAGCCTCATTCTCTTGAAAATAAGGTAAATGAACAGATGAAAGGGTCAAGAACAACATTATAACTTCTCAAAGTCACTGCTGGATTTTCTACCTATTCAGTGAATGCCAGGTCCCATCCTCACACTGTCCAATTTTCACATGCATACAATGCTATAGGTCAACAGAACACATATGGCTTAGTAGAATATATTCCAATAATTTACAGGCACAGATAAAAAGTCACTTAATGGAATATACAACATGAAATACATTGTCAAGATCTATTAAATAACATAGATGCTTCACTGTGACAAAATCGACTCAGTGTGCTGCTGGAGTTTCTTAGAAACCTTAGAGCACATGCAGGTCCATGGCCAGCATTTGTTTACCGTGCATACAGACAAGTAACAGGCTGAGTACACTGTTCTACTGTGATACAATGACAAAAGCAAACACACAATGTGGGCAGCAGCCCTCATCATAAGACATTACCCTTTCCTATGCTAAGTATACTGTATTCCTGGTTTTTCAGTTAGCCCTTAAAAGTAAAGCACTTGCTACTTTTTTTGTTCTTAACAGTCTCTCATATAAAGGGCTGACAGTTTGTATTCCTCACTTCTGCCAGAAGGAACTGCCGTGACTCAAAAGTTCTCAGGGTCTAAGACATAATTTTCTCGTCATATCCCAGGTTTTAAGTGACAGGTTGTTTCAGAGCACTAAGTTGAACTTGACAACCTAAGTCCAAGTTTTTAATTAAAAAAACTTCTTTAGCCTAGGCTTTATATGCTGAACTTATCTTTCTACCTCCAATGTCTTATACAGAAAACCTACACAATCACAGAATTTATGTTTGCAGCTTTACATTTCATTTTAATGGCAAAGACACAGTATCCAGCAAACTTCATGGAAGTTACAAGACACCCACTGAAAAATTTTATTTCTCCCCCTTCCGAGACATCCTCACAGACAAGCTCAGGAAGTACAGGCTGGATGAGTGGAAGGTGACTTGAGAACTGACTGAATGGCAGGTGTCAAGGGTTGTGATCAGTGGCACAGAGTCTGGTTGGAGACCTGTAACTAGCAGGGTCCCCCAAAGGCCAATACTGGGTCCAGCGTTGTTTAACTTACTCCATCAAGGACTTGGCTGAGGGACCCCAGGGAGCTGTGTTGTCATTCAGAAAGATCTAGACAGGCGTGAGAGAGGCAGGTGAGAACCTTTCGAAACACAACAAAGGCAAGCGCAGGGTCCTGCACCTGGGGAGGAATAACCCCATGCACCAGTACATGTTAGGGGTTGACCTGCTGGAAAGCAGCTCTGTGGAGATCTGTGGAGTCCTGGTGGACAACACACTGTCCACAAGCCAGCATCAATGTGCCCTCATAGCCAGGGTGGCAAGTGGCATCCTGAGTTGCATTTGGAAGAGCACTGACAGTAGGTTGAGGGAGGTGATCTTCCCTCTACTCAGTCTTGGTGGGGCCTCACCTGGATCACTGTGTCCACTTCTGAGCTTCCCAGTATGAGAGAGACAAGGAGCTCCTGAGGCAAGTCTAGCAAATTGTACTAGAATGACTTAGCGTCTGGAGCATCTCTCATACAAGGAAATGAGCTGGGTCTATTCAGCCTGTCAAAGAAGAGGCTCGGGGGATATCTGATCAATGTGTCTGAAGGGAGAGTGTCAAGAGGATGAAGCCAGACTCTTTGCAGTGGTTCCAGGCAACAGGATGAGAGGCAATGGATATAAACTAAACTACAGGAAGTTTATCCCTAACATGAGGAAGAAATTCTTTACTGTGAAGGTGACTGAGCACTGGAACAGGTTGCCAAAGAGGTTGTGGAGTCTCCTTCCCTGGAGATATTCAAGAGCTGTCTGGACACAAATCTGAGCTGTGTGCTCTAGGTACTCTCTAGCAGGGAGGTTGGACTAGATGATGCCTGGTGGTCCCTTTCAGCCTTAACCATCCCGTGATTCTGGGAAGCTTGGGTGTGCTTCTGCAAATCCCACCTTCCAGTATATTACCAACATACTACCATTCTCACTTTGTAGATACATATTATACAGTATTTTTCAGAGTTTGCAAAGCACTTTGTAAATATACTTTACAGTTGATAGGTAGAAGCAACAAATTCACAGAATCAATGTTTATATTGAATATCTTTGAGGTTCCACAGAAAGTTTGACCCTCCATCTCCCTATGTCAACAGCTGCTGCTTCTTTCAATTAGCAGAAGTACAACCAAAAACACGTAAGTCAAAAATTGTTTTTTCCCAACCTTTTCAGCCTCAGCTTTGCTGCCTCTAAATGTAATAGTCCCCACTGTTTTAAACATGTTCTGCACAAAAACATAAGATAAACAACACTAAATGAGCAAATCAAAGTGTTTAATGTGGTTGCTACTGCAACAAAATTCTAACCCAAGCAGTTACTAAATTCCAGTCAGAGGTTCATCACTAATACCCCACAGATTACTGCAAATAGAAAAATAAAGTCTCATTTTTGATTATGCCTACTTAATTACCTTAAGCTACTTCATCACACAAACATACATATTTCTAATAGTTTTCATATAATTTGAGATGCTTTAGCATAATGTTACAGTGTGCAAATACTGAGAAAAATGTTTACATTTCAGCAAACAAGTTAAAATTCTGAAAGAAACTTACTGTTCTTGTAATTAAACCTAACATTTTAAGCTAAATTCCTTCTGCTTAGAAAGTGTATGTAAAAATGAAGACATTTCTCAATAGCAGCCAACTAAAATATCCTAAGGCATCTTTTGTTTTTAACTCACTTATCATGCACTTCAGCATCATTTGCAGGTGTAGCTGAGCAAGCCTAAATTCTTCTATGAAAGAATGCTGTGACCAAAAAAAACCCCAAGCAACAAAACCAAGCAAACAACTTACAAATTACTTCCTACTAGAGTCTGTTACTACACATCTAGCTTCTACTGAAGTCAGCTGAAATTGCCAGTGGCACTTTAACCTCCAAGTTTCACCATTTCAAACAGACAATGTACTTGTGTGCTTTCCTATTTGCTATAGTTAATGATGTTATCCTGATATTGCACATTAAATCAGACATATACCAGACATAAAAAAAAGATAGACAAGGTTTGCATGGAAAAAATAAATAAATTAGAAGACTGGGGGAATTTCAGATCATATTTGTTAGTTGCATAAATTCAACTCAAAGATCTGTAGTATCTGTATGAACAACACAATATGTATGAACAATGAACAGAAAGGTAAATTCAGACTAAAATAAAGTGAATGTGGTGGTTTAGATTCAAGCTCTTACCTGAGCTCCTCCCCACCAAAGGAAAATCTGCTTTAGTTTCACAACGAGCTATGAACTGCCTAACACTACTGTCTCCCACCGACTTTCAAGGCTTCTCTAATCACAAAATCAACCTGGAACAGCAATGCAGTCATAAATAGGGAAGATTCAGCTCAAATAAGAGCTCAAATAAATTACTGCAAATAAGAGCTGCAATAATGCCATACATGGAAAAAGTTTAAAGAGATTTTATCTTAATTGATGTGATGTATATTTCTGAAATAAACCACTTCAGTTCTGTGGTAGCCTGTTTCAGGTTGAGGGGATAAAAAAACAACCCCAAACCCTCGGTCTACAGTATCCTTCTCTTGAAAGGCAAATATACAATCCAAGTTAGATTATGACTTGGCAATAAGTGTTATTATTTAAAACAACTAATTTAAGCAACCTAGCTTCCAATACACTATTAGTAGAGATGCTTTTTTCATTACTACAATTCTCACTAGATGCCTTAATTTAATAAAAAGATGTTTATTAGCCTTTTTTTTCAGATTTTTTTTTTTTTACTCAAACATAACATGATGCAAGAAGAATGAAACATATAAAGCTACAGTTACTGTATTATATCATGTCATGACCAAAGAGATCAGGCAGTCCTTCAAACACAGATGACATTTGCAACTTATTTTTAAATTAAACATAGACCCAAGCCTGCCAGACATTATGTACATGGATCAGTTCTTTATGGCAGTATGTTACATACAGTCATAGAACCAGCTAGGTTGAAAAACACCTCCAAGATCATCAAGTCCAACCATTAGTTCAGGACTGCCAAGACCACCACTAAACCATATCACTAAGGGACTCAGACCCCTTAAAGACCCATAGAGAGAGACCCCATAGAGCCCCACAGAGCCCCATGCACCCACCATGTTTTTTTGAACACTTCCAGGGACAGTGATTCCACCACTTCCCTGAACAGCCTGCTCCAATGCCTGACCACCCTTTTGGTGAAGAATTTTTTTGTAATATCCAACCTAAGCCTCCCCTGGTGCAGCTGGAGGCCATTACCTCTTGTCCTATCATTTGTTACTTGGGAGAAGAGATACGTACCCCAGATGCACAGCTCCTTATGAGTCAGCTGCATCAACACTGCATTGATGTCTCCCCTCTGTCAGCTGTGTTTTAGGACACATCTGCCCAGATCCTTGTGCCACAAGGCTGATTTAGGGTATCAGCAAGGCTGCCATTGCGAAGACTGCTAGTAAAGGCCAGAGGGGTCTTTACCCACGTAAAAGAAACACAGGCAAGTACAGACTAGCTGCGGGCAGGCAGAAGCCCTTTTCAATCTTTGCATCAGGGTACACACCTACCCCTAGCAGGAACTTCCCTTGCTTTTACATGTGTCAGAGGGAGAGCTGTGGATGAGAAGCCTGTGCAGCAAACTAACAAAGGGAACACAAACAGTGGGACTGCATGAAAGTGTCTTGATTAGGTTTCAACATTGTGTGGTTGCAGATTGTCACTTCATACCAAACTTGAACCACGATTCAAGTGGTGAGATGCAAAGGGCAATTCTGAATGACAGGTAGTCTCGGCAATGTCTGGGAGGAGTCAATGTGAGTGCTAAAGGTAACTGCACTTAGTAATTGTGCAGATGTTCATGGCTGCTTACTAGTTAATGATTAACCTCCACATAAGGTAAGACAACTGTTAAATTATCATTCTTACATCACAGATAAGTAAATTCAAGCACCAAAAATACGAGGTTAGCATACTCCTATGATGCATAACTGCTTTGGCACTGCAACATCACAGTCTGATCACAAATGCACTTAAACTACAGTGATCTTTACTGAGCAGGTAAAAAGATCAGCTCTGCAGCACACAACTACTATAGGGATCCTTACACAAGTTTTTCTCTGGAGAAGCTAAAGGAGAAAGGGTGCTGCTCTCTGACAGTCAGCTTGAAATGTCAACCTCAAATTCATTTTCCACCCTATATAGTTCTTTGCCTGCTCTGTAACATATGGGACGTGAAGCAGAAAGAAGCTGGGTATGTTTAAACACTGAAAAGACTTGTCAAAATAAACTTGGAGGTCAGTAACATGCAAGACAGGCTCTGTTTGGGCTTTACTACAACAGAGTTCAGATCCCAAAGAAATCCAGCTAAACCTAGAAACTGAAGCCCCCAAAGACAGAGCAGGCTCTTCTTGCCTTTCTAAACAACATTTCTAACCATTCATATAGTAATAAAATGTTGTTAGTGTACATTGCTGAAACACACACATAATTTCCCTTCTTGTTGCAATGTACATTGAACTTACAACACTATCAGCTCTTCCACAGTAAGCGTAGCACCTTTTTAAAACTGAGAGACAGAAGTGCATGTTACAGACCCCCCTTTACAACCAATCTTATACAGAAAAGGAAAAAAGTGAAAGCAATAATTAGCAAAGGAATAATCAGTTCAATGACTAACTGGATTGCTACTGGAAAGAGCAAGTTAATTGATCAGTTCAACTGCTAATAGAAGGAAATAATGTCAACCTGAAAATCAGTATTTCCAAAGAGTAGCTCCGAATGTGTTCCTTCTTTTACCCTGAAGCTTTGTATATTTGCTCTTGGCTAACTACAGCACAACAGGAAGGCTTGTGCACACATCATAATAACAACCTAGTCTGCTGAAATGAGGACGCATACATGATGGAAACACTGTCTTCACGGCAGGCTGTAGAGGCTGCAGGTGACACAAAGTATTCATAGCTGATCAAAACCTCCGGTTTTGCTACTCTACTACAAACAGCTAGTCAAATACCAAAGATGGTCCTAGGTGGAGTCTGTTTGTCTGCTTCAACACTTCAGACTGCAAGGTCAGTGTATGCAAAGCACCTGACCAAAGTCACACCTAGGTATATACACCAACACACAACAAAAACTGACATGATCTCTGAGGAAAGAGAAGCAACCTTGTAAACCCTAAACAAAGTCATGGGATAGCCTTACAAAATATCCAGTCTAGGTAGGAACTGGTATGTTTCTTGACTATTTTGCATGAGAAATGCAGACAAGTTAAAATATGTCTTCACAGACAGGTCAGAATTAGCTGCCCAAGTTCTACATAATTCCAGACAGAGAGTTTGGGGGTGAGCAAAGATGGCAGTTTACAATACTCCAAGACTTAATTAAAGTTCTTGACAGCTTACAAATAGGACTCTACTCTGACTGTTGGAATTTCTCTGTTCAAACCCTCTGGCCCTGTCTTGCCAAGGGGGTTGGACTAGATGAGCTCCAGAGGTCCCTTCCAACCCTAATGATTCTATGAATAAAACATCCTTCTGAACACATCTCAGATGTGAAGCAGTGCATGAACCATTGTAACCTAAATATTCATAGTTACAAGCTGTTAATTCTTTACTCCTGCCTCTTAAACAGTTATTTTAACAGTGAACATTTTAGCAAATATTTCTATATGAATGAAACAAAAGCAATTTGCCATTCACATTGCCATTTAAGAGGTCCTTCTGAATTACTATAGATTATTTTACTGAAGAGCTCTGAAACTCTTCCTTCTCTGAATTAGTATCTCTAAAACTTTTTCCTAAATTGTTTCATCTAGTTACGGCAAAATTAAAAGAAGTACCTTAAAATTACACAGGTATATGTGTTTTAAATTTAGGTACTTTTAATACCTTGTACTTGGATTCCATTATTTGCACACCAAGCAATAATATTCTATGTATGTTTTTCTCCTTCAAAATCAGACGTCAAACTGCCTCTTCTACAACGTCATCTCTGCTTTCTGCATACACTAAGAATCACCATATGGCATGACTGAAGATTAAAGTAGTCCCAGGACCACAACCACACATTTCAGCAGGAGTCTAACAATCAAGAGAAAAGATGATCATGAAAGACTATGATCCTTACCCACTTACATACCCAGTATTTTCGAAGTATTTCTGGTGTGAAGACTGGTGAAACCTCAGAGTAAAGTTCCAATTTACATTTTTATTGGTATTCAGAAGTACATAATAGAATCCTAGGATCATAGAACAGTTAGCATTGGAGAGGACCTTAAGATCATCTAGTTTCAACCCCCCTGCCATGGGCAGGGATGCCTCACACTAGACCATGTCACCCAACACTCTGTCCAGACTGGCCTTGAACACTGCCAGGGATGAAGCATTTACCACTTCTTTGGGCAACCTGCTCCAGTGCCTCACCACCCTCACAGTGGAGAACTTCTTCCTTATATCTAACCTGAACTTCCCTGTTTAAGTTTAAACTCATTACCTCTGCCCTATAACTATTATGATGTTCTTTCCATTTGCAATACTTCAGTGTCCTACTATAGTGATCTGTGAATAGCTGGCAAAAGGTTTATAGTGTAAACAAAACCTAGTAACATGAAATGTACAAGTATCATTATTTAACGAAATGACTTGTTACATCATCATGCTTGTATTAAAAACAAAACCAGAAGCTGCAGACTCCCAAGAAAACGTTTTCTGTTTCCTAGCCAAAAACCTCATCATAATACTTTGTTTCCATGCTTAAAGTGACTGAACATGGTGGGATATCTCTCCTTCCTTCCAGGAGCTTCCACTACCACTCTGAATGTGAAAGTTTCTTTTCCTCAAAGTGTGTTCAAGGTCAGTAGGGAATAAAGGACTAAAAGACCAGTTCCTCTGCCACTGCACTGAAACATCGCCGTTAGCCAAGAAGGTAAATTTTCACCCCTCTATCCTCAGATAAACATCTCCTATGTCCAGCAGACATACTGGAGAAAGAAGGTTGAACAGGATTGTTTATTACCTTTTTTTTTTTTTAGAATTCTGCATTAAAAAATATTTGTATATTCAAACAAATCATTACACAAGCCCTCTCAAGTTTGTAAGACATTGGAACAAGAGAAGCACACACTAAAGACAAAGGTCCATGACACATCTGACAGATCACTTACTGGAGCTCTGAATGTCAAAGCTGATACTGAAGCAACTTTGAAGTGATCAAAAACCCTTAACTCAGCACTACTGAAAATAAAGTTCTGTGTTCTTATCTGAGATAGTTTGGGCTCTTTTCCAGAGGTTAAAAAAAGGCACTGTCCTACTGTTATAAATGATTGGCAGACAAGCTAACCACATGCTACTGCATGTGCACACCTTTCTACTGAGAAGGAAGCATCAACAAGCCCTGTAGTGCTAACTGCCACACTGTAAACCTGGGCATGGCCTCATTCAAACGCTGCATTGCTCTCAGGCAAAAAGCCTTGATTCATGACACATTAAACCAAGAGTTTAAATAGGTACAAAGGGAAGAATATCTGCAGAAACTTTCAGGGTAGAAAGTCATCTTTGCAATACCCAGGGAATCCCATAATCTTTCCATTTAGTTCAATTATCCTCTGAAGATTTTCATATGTAGTTGTAACAGGAAGCTCATGAATTTCTGAACTCTTTTCAATAGTCCTACAATTTTACAGCTTGGATTAGGGAAGGTACGAACCACCAAGACTGCTATCTTGACCCCAGAGAAATATTTTCATTAATCTTCTAATTGAAGACAAGGCAGCAGTGGTGGCTGCAATGGACTTTTACACTACTCAAATAAAAACTTGGCTGCTTCCCATTTGTCTGTGTCTTGAGCACTCAGAATGGCTTACCAACAACTGAGTTGAAAGAAACCAAACAACAAAACAAAAACCCCAAACACACACACACAAAAAAAACAAACAAAAAATAAAAAGCCACTAAACCCCAAACTCAAAGAAAACATATTTCCCAAATTTCATAAACCAACAGATTACAAATTGTCCTCCTGTTCTGGGTTCATCTGTAGCAGTAATTTTTCTCCTTCTTGGTGGAGTGCTGTGTTTTCTACTTTAGCCCGAGAACAGCGCTGGTAACACACTGTTTTTAGTTGCTCAAAGGCTTGTCGTTGCTGAGGGCCTCATTTGAAATCACCCTTCTGGGTCACATGATAAATACAAGACAGTAACAATGAAATAAATAGCTGTTGACACTAGTGGGATACCCTAGTGGGATAAGAAAGGAACACAATCATTCTTAGGTGTTGTGGGATTCTAGAGAATGCACATCCCAAATTACAGTCTGATTGTAAGCCCACTCTAGTAGAACTTGGTGGTCAAGGTACACCATGTAGATAGATGTTCATATACCCAAGAGTCAGGCCACTGAGCAACATCAGAACACATGACTTTATTCTCAGCTAGATGGCCATATCCACCATTCTGAGTTTTGAAAAGAAGATATGTGCTGTTATCATCATCAGCAGAGAATAAAGTCATGCCATGACACCTCAGGCCATCAAGGCAGAGATGCAACATATAGATGAGCTTGCAATTGAGGGGTGGACTTAACAATGGACACTATTGCCCAGGTTATGGAACAGGAGCAAGCTCCAGCACACCGTCTCTCCTGCCCTGAAAGACTGTTACAAGAGGTGGAACCTGACGTAATTGACTGAGTGAATCTAAAGTAGAAAACACAGCACTGAACCAACTACTAAGGAGGAGAAAAATGACTGCTACTGCTGAATGAAGGACACCTCCAAATCACTGAGACCAGCTTAAACCTTTGGTAAGCTTAAGAAAAAAAACAAACAAACAAACAAACAAACAAACAAAACAAAAACCCCAACAAAACAAAAACCAACCAACCAAAACCAAAGCACTTGACACACAGATTTTGACACTACTGTTTCCTCAAAAATCATCAGTAATAAACAAACCACAGTTTAAGACATTCTATCTCATGCAGACAATCCTCTTCATGAACTGGGAAAAAAAAATAAAAATCATCAACCTGAGATTTGGGGAAGAAACAACAGTTTGTAATGAATCCAAGAGAAAACGCTTACTGGCTGTCATGGTCTTGTGGCTAATGGCAGGAGACCTCACAAGAGTTTATGTAACTGTAAACTGTAAAAAGAGTTTACAAAAACGAAGTGGGAGTGCCATTCCAGCACCTTTCAAAACACTACCGTCAGCAAAAGCAGCAAACTAACAGGACAGAAGCTCCAGCACAGTTCTGGGCTCCCATCAGCTTGCCACTCTTGGTACCTCCCTGCTCCCCAAGTTGCTGCTGCTGCAATGAGCTATGTTGAGACTTGGAAACTGACAGGCAAACAGTCAGGCTACAATCAAGCTATCACTTGGCTACATGGATGTATCCCCTGACATTACAGTGACTCACACTGATACCCAGGGCAAGAAATTCCTGTGAAAACAAACTCAGCAGGACAAAAACACAAATTACTTTCCCAGAGTGACAGAGGTGGGAAGTTCTGGGTACAAAACAGCACAAGGAGAATATAGCCCGTTCACTCCTTAGCCGACACAAGTCTCAGCATAGTCTTTTCTAAGCTATAGCTCGCAGCAGCAAGAAAAAAAGACCAAATGGGCAAAGGAAGTGATATTAGACTATGATGCAGACTGGGGACATGGTGGGGGCAAAAGCTGTTGCAGCCAAGCAAGTTTCTCTCTCAACTAGATTATAGGAATTCTGACAGCAATCTCACGTATGTTCTCACAGGCAAAAGAAACTAACAGGTCTCACCCTACTAATTCCACTTCTTTCCACCTCTCCACTGCTGTTTACACATCCCCACACATAACCCCACAAATGGTTGTACCAGCAAATTGCACCAGTTAAAGCCAGTTGAAAAATAGCTGCCCTCCACACAAATTTCTTTTGTTCTTGTGAAGTTATTTTTAACCTAGATCTGTTCAGTCATCCGATGTTATCACCAACACTCACCAATAACTTGGTAACCACAGCCAAAATAGTGGCAAACTACCGTAACAGTTATAGTATTTTTAAGTCGGCTTTGGTGATGAAGGCAACATCCCATTAAAATACACTGCTCATCAAGCTATAAACTTCAATGTTAGAAGTTTCCTTCAGTTCAAATGGCATGTTTCTGGAGTTATGAAGAAGATTTAATAACTGCATTTGTAAACTACAGCAATATTTCTAGTACCTAATGGTATTCAACTTTTAAAGTACTTGTGTACCTGAACTATCTTTGTATTTGTACCTGTTCGACTTAATATAATTCTGATCATAAAATATTAGCTCTAGTCATAGGAAATCAAGACAGGTTTTCAAATTTATATATTCATATGCCAGGAAACTGCCAACTCAGTAACTCTGGACAGAGACAAAATGAGCCAAGCAGAACCCAATTCCAGATCCCTCACACCTTTTTCCATAGGATGAGCTTTATTATTCACAGCGAATTGGTCTCCACTAAGAGAGGATAAAAAATAATCTTAACATTGGGACATGACCTGCAGACACACACTTCTTACACAGCACAGGATGAATCTTTCAGCCTCTGCGTCTTAGCTCCAGGGTGTGTAATAGGGGTGTTCCCCGGCCTTTGTGAGACATTTTAAAAGGAACTATTTATAGTTTCCTGCAGTAACAAGCATCACATAAAAACCAAAGTGTATCAAACACAGAGGGCTTGCCAGGTGGCATGCAGTCACAAAATACATGAATCTTGAGCTGAAACACCTAGCAATAAAAATGAGCACAGTTAATCAAATGGCCATCATTCAGCACCTGCTTTACCAGACAGAAACATCCTATGACTGTGCACATACACAGCACCACACAGAATTTTACAAGTAACTTACTTCTTGACTATGATGAAGATCATAGCCTTGACATGCTGAAGAAACTAATGTTAGCTTACTACTAGTTATTCAAAATCTCATACTTCAAAATACACAACATAAGCACATCTGGACAATGGTGAAAATATAAAAGGCACCTGCAACACCTATAACTGCCCCCTACTTTGCTACACTTGATCTATTTAAGGAAAATAAAATTCAGAGTATCAGTGGTGTGGGGCCACAACAAGCAGGTACAGTACAAAATGGATTCAAACACAAATTACACCTAGAAGATGAGGAATGGTCCAAGCTGTACCTAACACTCGATGGCAGAGATGATGACTTCCCAATCCCTGCCTAGCACTGTTAATAAAACTTCATTTAAAAAAGCATTTAAGTGCGTTTAACTTGTGCAGAGTTTGCTGTTCAGTGCTAAACAATATCGTAGTTTGAATATTACAACACAGAACAAACTGCTTATGCATATATGTATATATATGCTTCTAAGTGCACATTTTGCCTGATTAGTAAAGTTTGGTTTTTAGCTTCTACAATATAGAAATTTCAACTATAGTGTCATATAATTACCAGCAGTAGAACCAAAAAATTACAGAATAGTTTAGGTTGGAAAAAACCTTTGAGATCATGGAGTCCTGCCATTAACCTAGCACTACCAAGTCCACCATTACACCATGTCCTTAAGTGCCACATCTACACATCTTTCAAGTATCTCCAGGGATGCTGACTCAATCACTTTCCTGTGCAGCCAGTTCCAGTGCTTCACAACCCCTTCAGCAAAGAAATTTTTCATAATATCCAACGTAAACCTCCCCTTACCCAACTTGAGGCCATTTCCTTTTGTTCTATAACTTATTTCTCGGGAGGACAGACACCCCACCTTGCTGCAATCTCCTTTCAGGCAGTTGTAGAGAACAATAAGGTCTCCCCTGAATCTCCTTTTCTCTAGACTAAACAACCCCACTTCCTTCAGCTGCTCCTCATAAGATTTGTGCTCTAGACCCTTCACCAGCTTCGCTGCCCTTCTTTGTATGCACTCCAGCACCTCAATACCTTTCCTGTAGCGACAGGCCCAAAACTGAACACAGTATTCAAGGCGTCGTACAGTGCCAAGTACAGAGGGATGATCACTTCCCTGGCCCTGCTGGCCACATTATATTGATACAAGCCAGGATGCTGTTGGACCGAAGTGCAGGACTCAGCACTGAGCCTTGCTGAACCTCATACAACTGGCCACAGTCCATCGATCCAGCCTGTCCAGATCCCTCTGCAGAGCATTCATATCCTCCAGCATATCAACACTCCCAGCCAACTTGGTGTCATCTGTAAATTACTGAGGGTGCACTTGATCCCCTTGTCCAGATCACTGATAAAGACATTAAACAGAACTGGGTCCAGTACTGAGCCCTGGGGAACACCAGCTGTGACTGTCTGCCAACTGGATTTAAGTCCATTCATTGTCATTCTTTGGGCTCAGCCATCCAGGCAGTTTTTAACCCAGCAGAGCACGCTTGTCCAAGCCATGAGTAGCCAGTCTCCCCAGAAGAATGCTGTGGGAAACAGCATCAAAGGCTTTACTCAAGTCCTGGTAAATAACATCCACAGCCTTTCCCTCATCCACTAAACAGATCACCTTGTCATAGGACGAAATCAAGTAACCAAAGTAACCATACTGCAACACCAACAAGCATACATTCTGTGATCACTGTGTACAACAAATGTTTAGGCAGGCTCTCAGCAATTGTTAGCACAGCATAGTATCCTGCGGGGTGCTGAAAACTGCACAGAAGCTGTTCCAGCTCTTATCTCCCCTTAAAATGAAAAAGGAGCTGGAGGGAAAAGGGCAGGCAGTGCCTCACGAACAGCTTCCCAGGCCCTAAGAAAAGCCTGTTACCAGCTTCCAAGCTGAAGTGGCCAGGAACACCAACACACTTAACGTGTCTTAGTTACACAGGCCATAAACAGAGTGGACACTGTACACACGGAGCTGCAACAATCACTAAGCACATTTTCAGCCTCAGAGAAAGTCTGTTTTTTTATGGTTTCCAGACCATTCTGCTTACGCCAAAATGAAAAAAGAAATCCTATCTACAGGATAGGCGAGAAACAAAACTGAGACAAAAAAAAATAAAAAAATCAAGGCCATTCCACAAACACACTATTACAGCCAACCATGTAAGCATATGCTTATTCTTAGGCATGTATTTCGATTCTCCTGATATCAAGAAGACCTAAATAAATAACTAAAGATTATTAATAGCCCTAAACTAGCACCAGTTAACTTAATGAAAGAAACCTCCTGCTGTTTCTAATCGTTTAAGGATCAGTTCCTAAACTTGGAACATGACTTTCCACTCCGTTTTATCTAGTGGGGGAGGGAAGAATCCAAGAAAGAGATTAAATACAGTGAAATAGAGTGAAGGGGAACATTCATGCAATCATGTTTTATTTTCTCCTCAATATATTAATTATCAGAAATTGACCTTTAAAAGCAAAACAGCTTTTAGTATTTGTGTTCAATTTTGGACTTCATGAATCAATTCTGAGATGGCTACAAGGCAAAAAAGTACATTAAGGATGGGAGAAAGCATCTGGGTGGAGGAAGAGATGTGTCAAATTAAGACTTATGTAGGTTTTTTTTAGGTTCTGGAAGAGTCAGAGTAACAGCTACATTAGGCATTCATCAGACTATGTATTCTCTGCTTTGAAGATCAAAGAACTTTGAGTGACCATTTAATGAAGTTTATTAAAAAGCACCTCTACCATAATAAACCATGGGATAAACATCCTATAAATTTACATGGAGACATTCAAAGGCCAGTGCCTGCTACAATATACATTTACTAATTCCCAGACTGAAAATGCTCCTTATGTTAGGTTCATTTTAATTTCTGTGGTATAAATTTTGATCCGAGCCCTCCTCCACCTTACATTATCCAAATGTTAGCTCAACACGTTTACATGAATATGTACCCTCTAACAAAGTCGAAGGAACAAAACCACTGTTTCTTCACCTTAAGCAAGATCCTTTTAGAAGCAACATGAAACAAGTGTATTTACATTTCCTTTGGGAGACTTAACGTAACATCCGCACAAAGTTTTCCTAAAGCAACAGCGTGTACCATAGCTCTGTTTTAAAGAAGCAGCATTCAAAATAAAAGGGGGTGCTGGGGGAATGCGGGGGAAAAACCCAACTGAAAAAAAACCGAACCAAACCAAACTACAAATCAAAAGCTCTCTGATCACCTAAGCAGTATATCAGAAACACTGCTACTCTTGGAAAGCCACTGTATGGTACCAAGAGGCAAGTTTCCCATTTAAATTGTACTTCTGTCGGACACTGTTCCGGAAGATGCTCATTCTGGAAAACAGCGCCTCAGCCCACACCTGCCTCCCACAGGCATCAGCGGCGGCACCAGCCAGGGGTCGCCCCACGGCGCCCAGCCAGACCTCCACGGGGACGGGCTGCGCGCACCTGAATAAACTCCTTCAGTCAAAACAGAGTTTAATCCCAGAATATCCAGCGCCTAAGCCATTAAGGCATGCAGAAAACTACCCCTCACACGCTGTTGCTCTTTTCTCCCCGTTCCCGCTCCCCCTTAAAAAGCGAAAATCCCACAATTAAAGAGGCTTGAAAGTCCGTGGAAGTTCACAGAAAGACCTCCCCAAACCACCCAGAAGCCCCCCAGAACCAAGACGCGTTTCCCGTCAGTCCTTCATGCTGCAGCCGGCTCGGCCTCCTCCGTCGCAGGCGGAGCTCCTCAGCGGGGACAGGCACCGGGCCCCGGGCGTCCCCTGCCCAGCCACAAGTCGCGCCTCCCGGTCCCCCGCAGACCTGCGCCCAAGGGGCTCCACAGGTCTGAAAATGCAACCTGGCTAAAACTGACCAAATCCGCCGAAGCCCCCCACGCCCGCGGCGAAGATGCCCACCCCACAGCGGGGAAAGCCCGGCCGGTGAGCACGGAGGCACTGCGCTTCGGGAGGTACCCGCCGCACCCGGCACAGCCCGCGGCCAGCTTGTGACGGCCTCCAGCGAGGCGCCTCCAGCCCGCCGGAGGCCTCCCCCCTCCTGCGCCACTCTGCTCGAGTCCCCTGAGACCAGAGCAGGGGACCCCGCTGAAAGCACCTCTGCCCCCGGCCCGCCCGAACTGCAGCACCGCAACTCTCTCACCTCCAGCGCTGGTGTGTGGCGGCGGGAAGCGGAGCGGCGCGGCTCGAAGGGCCGCGGTTCAGGCCCCGCCCGCGGGCCGGCTCCTCCCGCCCACCCTGGGGGCCGAGGCGGTCCAGTGGGCGCTCTGCGCGTTCAACCGGGTGGCATGCGGTTGCTTTCCCGCGTTTGGCGCTCCTTGTCCTCTGTGAACGCAGGAAGTGGTTCAGGGCACGGCGGGGGACGGTGGATGAGCGGCTGGTAGCTGGGGGTCCCGGGTCCGCAGGATACGCGGCTGTGGCTGGTCATGGAGGACTGCGTGCTGCTTTGATGAGCGAGGCCGTGGTGGTGCACTGAAATGTGACAGCACATGTTGGCCCATATTTGGCAGGAGGTACTTTGCCTCTACGGCCAGCTGGCCACCGGGGCCAGCTCTGGCAGCCTGGACCGAAGGGCCACTGTGTGGTGTGTGCTTCCATGCTTCATGTTTTGCTTCTCCAGGATTGCGCTCGTTCATCACATGTGAACTCCAAGTACTGCTTGTCACATAAAACTCTTTTGTGCTGGCCACCAAGAGACACATACACCCTGAGTGGGACCACACAAGCACTATTACTGCAGCTTCCACCCAGGCATCCCCATCAACACTGAGGCGGCCAAAAGTCCAAGTTGTTAATTCCCCCAACATCATGTACTTTCCATGTTTATGTTTCTTAGGCCTCAGGAAAGTACTGAGGAAAAGGGCAGTGAGGAAGACTATAATCAAGTGTAGATCTATGAATGTGGAAAGGAAGCTGGGAGAAAGGACATACAAAGATCTAGTGCTCAAAAAAGTGGGGGTTGGGAAGACCTCATCTGCAACACTCCTGCCTTCAAGGGAACATCTCCAGGGGCCTGAGCTCTTCTTCTCAGGGAGCAGAGTGCTAGGGCCGTATCCCTGCTGCATGACCCAAGACTGGGTCATGACAGGTGGCTGTGTCTGCTCTCTGCTCTGGAATGGTTACAAACCTTTAGTGTCTACTCTGTGCCTTTTTGTTCATGGTAGAATAGACTACTCCCAAGCTACACAAGATGAGTATGTAATAGCTGTTCATTTATAGCTGTAATTACTTAGATAGCTGACTCATGCACATTGAATTCCAAGTGTAGAAGGAACTACTGCATGTGTGCATGTGTTAAAGTAATTGCATTGCATTTCAACATGCTACTTCCATTTTGTTTCATTTTATTCAAAGTCCTTACTTTGCTCTGCTTTTTTATCTGCCATGGTATTTATAACAAATGATAGCAGAGCAACTGCATCATATGTTTACTCAGATCAATGTGCAATAGTCACACCACATAAATGGTGATGACTTTCTTAGGTCAGAGCTGGAAGATAAATCTCTGGTAAACTATCTTCTGCTCTTATCCCCTGGTGCTTCAATTTCTGCTTTTCACACCAGTAGTAGTACAGTGGCTCATATACACTGCAGTCAGTGCCATCTGACTTAGCTCTCGATCTTTAGAGTGAATGATACTTTCTGAATGTATTCAAAATCTGCAGCATTAACTAGTTTGTGGTAATACAAGTATTTGAAAGATAACAGAGGATAATCTAATACTGTCTGGGCTTTTCAAAATCTCCTTTCAGATCTTTAAGGTGGACTGCTTCACCTTAGGTTTCACCTCAACTGGCAAGACTGTTATGCCTTACATAACTCTTGCAAAGGAAGTTTTAAAAACTGCAGATAGCAGTGATACTGTTACATGTGGCAAACCGTCAACACCAAGTCCCAGACCCAAGAAGAGCAGACAGAACCTGATTCCTTTTCCTCAGAAAAGCGTCCTAATGTAGGAGAGTTTTTTCCTTCTTTCTTCTTTGTGCTGAACTAAGCAGGTGCCTGAATGATTTTTCCCACTCATGCATGCATTCAGTGCTATGTGATGGAAGAAAACCGTCAGTAAGTGACACATTATGAATTTCAGTGACCAGTTTCTTCTCCTCACACTGCCAGGCTGGTAGCTAGTTGCCCTGGGGTCTACAAGCCACAGCCTGGACAGATAGACAAAAACCAGCCTGATAAGAGTTGCTGCTAGCTATGATGATAGTTTGTTGCTTATGATCTAATTTTCTGCAATTGTCATTTTAGCTGATCACCCTACATGACATTCCATGCTAACATTTTATGCAGATTACATCATATGAGCTAGCAAAGTAGCTGCAGGAAATCTGGAGCTGTAAGTGGCAGTCCAACACATTTTTCAGATTTGTACAATTATGCTTTGAAGGGATTGAAGGTGATGTTTATGTCAAGGACATTTACGCTATGGTTTCAAAATATTAAACATCTCACAGCCTGTTTATTTCTGCCACAAAATATCTGAGATGGGAGGAATACTATTATTTAGTTTTATAAAATGAAGACAGGTATTGACAATGCACTTAAGTCAGTTTTAAGACTCGTAATTCCAGATCAAAAGCACTGCAGCAGAGTATGAGTATATACTCATTTTGCTGGTTCAGACTCCTTCACACAGTTTATATGAATTAGCTTCATGCTGATGAGTTTTTTATCTTTCCTCTCTCAAGAGCTTACATTCTTGATTGTGTGGTGAGAAGTGTAATTGTGTTCCATGCCTTAGCCAGAACAAGTATATGCTACTGGGAGAGCCAGTGGTGCACAGGTCCAGGATGAATTATGCTGAAACCATCAGTGCAGACATTTAACTTTAGCACACAGAGTCCAGTATCATGCATAGTTAGTATTTTAGGCCTCTATTAATAATTTTATTTATATGTTCCTTTGTTTTTACATACCCAGTTACCATGGACCAATTTTTGAAGGAGAGTTGCACATGGGATGACTTACTTTCTTCAACATTAAAAAAAAATGGGAAAGGAAAGGAAGGAAGGAAGGAAGGAAAGTGCAGGGGAGACTAAGAAAGAATTTATAGAAATCTAAAAATTTAGTAAGGGGGCCTGCTGAGTAGTAATGGGTAATAAAGTTTTTTGCATCAAAATCCTGCCTCTAGATCATTACTTATGCAGGAATTAAAACTCAACACACTGTTTCAAGACTGACAGTTCTGTGATATGTTAATTTGGAGATTTTTTTTTTTTCCCCAAGAAAGGTACAGAACTACAAAGAGTTCTATTTCTTATCTTAATTAAAATAAGTAATTTTATTCCCTCTCCTATGTTCCTCTCCCACCATGTCTCCGAAGAGTATGCAAGGTTATTAAAAAAAAAAAAAAAAACAAAACAAAACAAACCGTTTTCCAGTTCTACCAATTTGATAAACTTCTCAAAATAATAAAAATTGATATATATTAAAATAATATTAAGCAAGCTTATTAATAATGCACTTTACAGGAAATAAAAACGTATTGGTCTCTTATATTTTGACAGAATATTAAAGGACAGTTTCTCCTTTCTGTCTAGTAATTGCAGATATCATAAGCTTCGTATGTTCTTACTGCCATGCAAATGTGAGCTATGGCATGCCAGCATGTCAACACAGCCTGAATCTGGATTTTGTTTGCTGAAAACAAGGGCAAGGGAGAAGGCCTCCTAAGAGGACCCTGTTTTTAAGAAAGCAGACCTTTTTCAGTAGGGTTTACCTGGATTTCTGATGACTGCTTTCAGAAGAGCAAAAGTCTCTGATATCTAAGAACTGGTTGCTCGTTTTCCCCTTTGTATTTTTTGCTTTTCCACAAGCAATGGAGATAGCTGAGTAGAACTAGTCACTCAGCTATGCTCTAGAAATGAGACAGTTCTTCATACAGATACTCACATGACCCATGGCAATTCAGGTATTTGTCTACATGTTGGCAAATCAGTCATCTTTATCCCTTCCTTTGAACAAAACTGTGGTCTTTGTACCATTGATATTGTTACTCTGAACAGAACAGGTGCACTTTTCTGGAATCAATGAAATATGGTAAACTGCCTCCTCCTTGAGTCACTTGCAAAAGTGCAGCCAAGTTTACGAATAAATTCAGTCTTTCTGCATTCCTCATCCGTGACTAGGTTCCTTTAGCCACCCACCTATCCTTGCATTTGTCCTAAGTAGTGAACAGTTCTGCAATAAGCTGGGTTTCTTTGTTTTTGTAATTGGGAGGGTGCAGAGCATATTCATATGGTGGTGAAAACATGTGTATAGAGTTTCCAGTCTGAAAGTTGCAATTATTTCTCTTTTTTTTTTGAAGACAATTATATACTCTAAGTGAAATCCACAGGGGAAATTGCATTTTATAAAAAGAAGTGGTAAAAACTTTTCTAATGGCAAAAGAGGGAGAAGCATCTGTGTAAGTTAAAATGCCAGCACTGCCACCCAGAATGCATGCAAAGTTCTGGCAGTTAACTAATGAAATTAAGTTTTCCACATGTTCACTTGAAAACTCAGCAGTGTTGAGCTCTCCTAGCTGTTAAAAACTAGATGACATTTATTCTGTTTCCCAGTTTAGGACGTGTACCTGTAATGATATAATCGCTAGGAAGAAAAGCCACAGGGAAATTCTAAACCAGTATTTTCTTTTCCTGTTGACTGTACTACTTAGATGATGTAGATGCAAACTAGTGGAAAATCTTCAGAGGAGGGAAAGAAATCAGTAAAATGTTGAGAACAAATGTTCTCTGAAGGTTTTTATTGACTAGTGTTGCTGACTCAAGTCTTTTTTTAAAATAACATTGCAATGACTGTAGTAATGTCATTTTAGGTAAAAGGATGGTTTGCACTCACCCTTCTAAAGAAGCATCAGATTTAAAGTGACACTTTATTTATAAAGATTATACATGTTCACTAATGATACACTCATTAATTTACAATAAGTTGTGTTATTGGCATGTAAGAATTCTGCTTCATATCTGAAGAAACCTGGAAAATGAAAATTCCATTTGAACTCAAACTAGTATGAATGTTTGCATCTTTAAATTCTGCAAAACCAGTAATTACTCAAAGCAAATGAAAATGCAGGTACTAGCCCATAGTATGAATCCTGCAGGCTTCTACTGGCTTTTGTGGCTTTCTCCTAAAAGCTATGCCTTCTCTTTGAGACAGTCAATCAAAGTACACTTTGTGCTGAGGGCATGCATCAGGTTTCTCTGACAATTGAGTATAAAACTCCCAGTTGATTGTCTGGCAGCACAGAATTGTCTTGCAGGAAAATCTAATGCCAGTGCAACATCTTCTATGTAGAGAGATGTCTTCTCCCAGGCTTGGGATTCTGCCCCCTCAAGAATCATTTGTTAAGTCTTCCAGTGCTGTTTTGTGGTTTTCCTTTCAGAGAAAATCTCAGCTTTAGAGGGAAAGTACTCAGGATTCACAGCAAGGAATTTAACCATGAGGTGCAGTGCATTTTCAATGATTTTGGTGCTATTTTACTGATAAAATCTTGTGCTTTAGGTGTTGTGCACATGGACGCATAGCTGTGCTCACATACATCATTTGAGAAAATTCGGTCTCTAAGACTTTTCAGTTAGTTATGTGCAAGTTTTATTGCATTCATTTCAGAAATCTGATTTTCAAAGTGTTGGTCATGAGCAGTTAGCAACAGGTCAAGAAAACATAGTTATTATATCCTAGTTAAACAGGAGCTCTAAACCCTGAGAAACCTCCTCTGCTGGATGGTAGAAACCAAGCCCACATGGTTTTCCCAGACACTTTCCTTTATAACTGTACAGGAACATGATTCCAGTGTATTTCTCTATTATAGTATCACATCATCGTATAGAAAAGCAAATGCTAGTACGTACTATTGCTGGTACATACTGGGGCTAGCTCCTGTAGCCTGTCTGCATGGCACAGTGCAGTGCTGTGCAGACATACTAAAGGGAACTCTGGTGCTAGACACAGTAGAATTGCATTAGCAACTTAATTGGCCCAGACAAAGAGCATTATGAACACTGTTACACAGTTAGGGCTCCAAAAGCAGTGTCTTTCAGCACTATCTCTAAATGGTGATAATTAGGTAGACCTGCCTGACCAATTTGGTGGCCTTCTATGATGGAGCTACAGAACTGATGGACAGGGGTAGAGCAGTTGATGTCATCTACCTGGACTTGTGTAAAGCGTTCGACACGACATCCTTGTCTCTAAATTGGAGAGACATCAATTTGATGGATGGACCACTCGGTGGATAAAGAACTGGCTAGATGGCCACACACAAAGAGTTGTGCTCAATGACTCAATGTCCGGCTGGAGACCAGTAACGAGTGGCATCCCTCAGGGATCGTTGTTGGGACTGGTCTTGTTTAACATCTTCATTTCTGACATGGACAGTGGGATTGAGTGCGCCCTCAGCAAGTTTGCCGATGACACCAAGCTGTGTGGTTCGGTTGATACGCTGGAGGGAAGGAATGCTATGCAGAGGGACCTTGACACGCTTGTGAGGTGGGCTGATGCCAACCTCATGAAGTTTAACCATGACAAGTGCAAGGTCCTACACCTGGGTAAGAGCAATCCCAGACATAGCTACAGGTTGGGCAAAGAAGAGATTCAGAGCAGCCCTGCGGAGAAAGACTTGGGGGTGTTGATTGATGAGAAAATGAACATGGGCCGGCAGTGTGCACTTGCAGCCCAGAAAGCCAACTGTATCCTGGGCTGCATCAAAAGGAGCGTGACCAGCAGGTCGAAGGAGGTGATCCTGCCCCTCTACTCTGCTCTTGTGAGACCTCACTTGGAGTATTGTGTGCAGTTCTGGGGTCCTCAACATAAAAAGGACATGGAACTATTGGAGCAAATCCAGAGGAGGACCACGAGGATGATCAGGGGACTGGAGCACCTCCCATATGAAGACAGGCTGAGAAGGTTGGGGCTGTTCAGCCTGAAGAAGAGAAGGCTGCATGGAGACCTCATAGCAGCCTTCCAGTATCTGCAGGGGGGCTGGGGAGGGACTGTTCATTAGGGACTGTAGTGATAGGAGAAGGGGTAATGGGTTAAAACTTAAACAGGGGAAGTTTAGATTGGATATAAGGAAGAAGTTCTTTCCTGTTAGGGTGGTGAGCCACTGGAATAGATTGCCCAGGGAAGCTGTGAACGCTCCATCCCTGGCGGTGTTCAAAGCCAGGTTGGACAGAGCCTTGGGTTGATATGTTTTAGTGTGAGGTGTCCTCGCCCATGGCAGGGGGTTGGAATGAGAATATCTTAAGGTCCTTTCGAACCCTAACTATTCTATGATTGTATGATTCTATTTGCACTGAAATCCACACAGAGAACTTCTTGTCCACAGCTGTAAAGTTAAGTTGCAATGATGCAGCATGCCTATTCTTCCCAGAGGCAAAGAGAACCTGCAGTGCTTTTGTACTTTAAACATAATGACATGAAGTTCAACGGTGTGCAGCTTTCCCATACACAGGGTTGCTAAAGCTGTAATATTACATTACATAGCTGTTATATATATATATGTACATATACATATACATATACATATACATATACATATACATAGAATCACAGAATCATAGAATAGGCAGGGACACCTCGCACTAAACCATGTCACCCAAGGATATGTCCAACCTGGGCTTAAACACTGCTAGGGGTGGGGATATAATCAATGAATTGTATACCCAAGTGCACCACGTGAAATCATAGAATCATAGAATAGTTAGGGTTGGAAAGGACCTTAAGATCATCAAGTTCCAACCCCCCTGCCATGGGCAGGGACACCTCACACTAAACCATATCACCCAAGGCCTCGGCCAACCTGGTCTTGAACACTGCCAGGGATGGAGCATTCACTACCTCCCTGGGCAACCTATTCCAGTGCCTCACCACCCTCACAGGAAAGAATTTCCTCCTTATATCCAATCTAAACTTCCCCTAAGAAAACCGTAAGATTATTTTAAACCCATGCTTTTAGTCAACAAAGGTGCTTGCCAAGCAATGAAAAACAGGGCTTGAAATTGTTGTATTTTTTTTGTGGTTTCTTGTTGTTGTTGTTGTTGTTGTTTGGGTGGGAGGGGGGGGATTAATTATTATTTTTTTTTCTGAAGTTATAAGTTAGTTTACTTTTTTAGGTCAGTCTTCCCATAGACTGAAATTCCACATTTACTTACCATTAAGTTACTAGCCATTTAACCTGATGACTGATTAATTCAATCTGATCTTTTCAGGCAAGGGATGAGGTATTTCACTCTCAGTTCTTTATTGACAAAGACAACAATTTAGTCTTTTTTGTTGTTTACTAATTTACTACACTGTGTATTTCTAAGCATCAATTTCTTTTAATGTATTTTCAGACTATTACAAATTATCATTTACATTTATGTCTCTTAAGATAGCACTGCCCCTGCTGCTATGATAGTATCATGCCTGGCAGTCAGTAGATGATATGCATTCCCATGACAAATGAAAAAATAGAAAGAGTTATATAAACCATATTTATTATCATGACATACCGTCAATTCTTCCCACTGTAAATAGATGTAGTAAATATTTAATCTTTTAGCATCCCCTCCAATCATGCTTAAGAAATTTATTTGATTGATTAAATATATTCCTTAAATATTTTTATGATAGTCCTTTAGCACAGGAAGTCAATAAAACCTTACTGTAAACACTCAACTGAAGGTAAAAAAAAAAAATCAGGAGTCAGAGTATTGTCATAAACTTTTATTTATAAGCATTTTGTATTTCAAAAGCAATTGCTGAAGTAAGCAGGGGCTGAAGTGGATTGTTTCTTTAACCTTGAAATTATTATTATCATTAGTAAATGTCTCTTCTTAACTGTTTGAATTGCATCACCATGTTAAATAAAAACATTACTTTATCATACCCACAGTGCAATCTGACACGTTTTGAGTCAGCAATTTGTTTTGTGGGTAGAATGTTTCCAGTGACAGTTCACATTTGGCACACTGACAAGTTCTTGGAGAGTCTGGCTCAACAAAGTCAGTGTCTTCCAAGTTTTTCAGCAAATGTTGAAAGGAGCAGGACTGGAGTGGTTACATGCCACAGTATTTATAGTATTTATTGCAAAAGAGAATGAACTTTTTTTTTTTTTTTTAAGATTAAAGAAAGATTTTGGAGAATTTAGAAGTTTATTATTCTCCTGGTGGACTCCAGGCCACTAAGGATTTGAACTTTCTCCTGTTGAAATTGATAGCAAAATCCTCTATTATTTTTATATGATCAAACCCAAGAGGAAATGGAGTTCTGTAAAGCTACTAAACTCATAATATAAATGCAGCAAATATAACCTATGATGAATTTGAGCTAGATTCTTTTTTTGTTAGTGGCTGAGCACCTTACACAAGTCTTTTTTATATATTTAAGAAAAAGCAGAGGCCCAAATGCAAAATCCAACATAAATCCTTATTACAGAATTTGTCACAGCTGAAAGTCTTGAACACAGAAATTAGGACACTGATTACTATAATTTATAAATGCATTTTCTTCCATTCCCCAATCCAGTTAAAAGATATTAGTCATCAAGTAAATCTTTGAAGGCTAAATTTGCAAAACTGCAATTTAAGCATTCAGTAAATTTCCATTTGATACAATTTCAGAAAAATGGCGGGCCAAAATTATTAATACTTGATTTTTAGAACTGAAGGTACCAGCTGGCTTTGCACTAACAGTCAGAAGTATAACTTTTTGTTTACTCAGACAAAACTGACGTGCTAGAGAGCTAGAGCACCATGTAGCAGTATGCCTCTACCTTATTGGTATCACCCTGAAGGGTTTAAGTATTGTGAGTAATGAGAGATACTGAGTTGCTGGAGCAGGTCCAGAGAAGGGCGTAGAGCGCAAATCATATGAGGAGTGACTGTGAGAACTGGGGTTGTTTAGTCTGGAGAAGAGAAGGCTCAGGAGAGACCTTATTTTGCTCTCTACAACTACCTGAAAGGAGGTTGTAGTGAGGTGGGGGTCAGTCTTTTTCCAAAGAAACAAGCGATAGGACAAGAGGAAACAACCTCAGACTGCACCAGGTGAGGTTTAGATTGGATATCAGGAAAAATTTCTTCACTGATAAGGGTGATCAAGCATTGGAACAGACTGCCCAGGGAAGTGGTAGAATCACCATCCCTGGAAATGTTCAAAACCCATTTAAATGAGGCCCTTCTTACTAATATGGTTTAGTGGTGGAGTTGGCAGTGCTGGAGTGAAGGTTGGACTTGATGATCTTAAAGGTCTTTACCAATCTAGTTGATTCTATGATTCCATGATTCTATGAATTGATCATTTAAACTGAATGAAGGACTAGAAGATTGACATACAGCATCTTCACAGAAATCATCAGAGTAAGTACCAGAATAAGTACAACTAGCATCCATTTATGTACTAATCAAAACCTATTTTTTTATTTAGGAATGGATATGAACTGCTGAGATAGAAAGAAATTATAGTCATTACTACACTCATGAACTCATTAATTACCAAGATTTCTGATCACTGGAATTAAGAGGAAAGAAGTCAAGAGAATTCCACATGAAGGGAATGTGTGTATGTTGAGGAGAGACACTTATTACAGTTACACTAAGAAAAGACCATATACACAAACATGGAGCAATATATAGAGCTGGATTTAGCATTGAGAAAGCCCTAAGAAGGTATGAAAACAGTGTCTTTAGTTTTGGGCAATTCTTTTTAATAAAATCATTCAGCTGCACAAATGAAGAAGCAGAATAATGTTTCCAACTTTTCTTTCTAAACATTTTCATATCAGTAGCCAAGTTTTGAAGAAGCAGCCTTCATGTGAGCACTCCAAGTAATCAAATGTCATATGAGTATATTTAGAAAGGTCAGAAACAGCATCTCCCCATATTGTCTCTATCAGAGTGCAGAAGTGACAGAGCACACAAGGCAAGAAGAAAACCTGTCAAGAATTTACTAGCTGCATAAGCTATTCTTTCAGAACTTCAATTTCTCTTCAGGCTAAATTCACTGTGAACTTTTAAAGGAAATTCTGAAGAATAAATGAGTACTTCTGCAGTGTGACCACATGCAGTGTCACAACCACCAAAAAAAGACTCTCAGTTGAACCTTCTTAACAGTTTCCTCCGTCCAATAAGCTTACTTTTGCCAAGTCACATCTGCACAAATTATCTAAACAATCTTTTGGAAGAAGGATGGGCCACATCCTCTCTTCATCAAGTGTCTAACTTAAGGCAACCATTCAATTCTTCTAACCCTTGTAGGTGCCTCAAGAAGCTTGCTCAGGCACCTTTCTATTCCATAAGAAGCAGAGTTCTCTGTCATATGTTCCCATCACCTATCTGCTAGTCATACATGAAAAAGTCAAGGAACTCTGGCCCTAGGACCATCTTAACAGTTCACTAAACATACAACAAATCTTTTGACAATCAACAATCTTAGGCATTTTTTAGAATGTGTGCACGTTTTATCTTTTATTGCTGCTTTTTCTTCTAGAAAGAATGTGAAAATTGGAGAGTTTTTCATGAGTTGTTTTTTAAAATAGAGTGAAACTAGCTGTTTGTCTGTGTCAGTTTTATCATGTTGCATTATTAACCCACAGTTTATAGTATTGGCTGTAACTATTAGGCTGAACTGCATTGTAAACAAAAGGGAAATTGACAGGGGAGGCAAAAACATTAGGGAAAAAAATAGGGAAGGTGAAAATGGAAGTAGAAGAAGAGACTGACAGACAGAAAGAAAAAGAATAGGTACCTTGACAAACAAAAATAAAAGCAGAAGCAGTGTATCTTTGTTCTTGCTATCCGTGGCATAAGGGCTATGCCAGGGATAAGCCATATGACTCCTCAACTGCAGCAAAGCTAGGATGATTTCAGTCTACTGTTTCATACTACTTGGCAGGTATTATTAAGTTCAAATCAACATGACAAAGGAAAGAAACTTTTATTTCTGAATGCCTAGGCCTCGCACAGGACAAATACAGTAGCTAGACAGATGCAAATAAATTAGGAAAATTAAAAAGGAACTAGAAAGGCTGGAATGATTGCTGCCAGTAATCTGATTAAAGGCTTGAACCCACTCATCTTGTACCTGTAAACTTGTACCTTGACTTAATACGAGACCTGTCTGCGTTTAGGAGCTATAGGATTACACAATTATCCAGAATCTTGATGGTACTGATGCTATGTCCTCTGAAGTACAGAGAGTTTCATTCCAGCTGCATTTTGACAGCAAGGAAGCATTCTCAACCTTGGCCTTGCAGGCAAAGAGCTGCTCTCTTCAAAACCTAGACAAAGCTCAAATCAAGTTTAAAAACCTATTTCTTTGCTAAACTGTTTGAAGGATGCGAGAAACATTTCTCCATACTTTCATGCCTTTTTTTTTTTTCCTTTCAGATACATAATTGGTCATTACTAAGTGCCAGGTGCTCACAATCGTGTGCATTTGCAGCCCTAAGTACTGTTTTCAGATGTGTAAAACCACTATCATTTCACAGTATCATATGGACTCTCCAGGGGACCACATGTGTACTAGGCAAAACAAAGAATTTTGAGATTGATTCTTCAGAAAAGGTCAGATTTTCCTGTTTGATGTCCTCATCGCACTCCCTGTGAAATAATGGGTATTTTCTGAGAACAGAACTTCAGAAAATATCTTTTTTCCTCTGCTTGCAAGTATAAACAAAATTGACTTATCTCAAATTGATGACTTTTTAATCCGAGTGGTATGTCACAGCTATGCATTGAGATAAACACATAATCTCAGGTCCGTTATTTGGAGAAGCATGTGAAAAGGGTGAAGAGAGGCTAAAATTATTGTAATCGTAATGATGCAGCTTAAAATTCACGGTATTTTGGTATCCAAAGAAACAACTCAGGACTGTAACTTGTGTCTGATTTTCTTCTCCATTCCTTCTTGTGGGGTCATAAGCTACATGCAAGCTGAAAATAAAGAGTACACACTTGAATGAGGTGGCCTTTACACCCTTCTTTTCACAGGTGCATAGGAGTACCAAGAAGGCAGTCTTGGATAAAAAATTCAAAAGTATCCAATACCATATTAATTTCCCAAAGGCTCAGCAAGTGTAATTGGCATAGAGTAACTTTACTAGTTGATACAGAGTATAGTGTTTCTGAAATACTTCATCTAACACATTTTTCAGTAAATCTCACGATTGTCAAATATTAATAAGCAGGATACTGAATGTCACAAAGGAGAGTAGCAGCTTTGCTGGCAGAGCAAAGATGTGGCAGAGAGAATAATTTGCTTAACATAATAAGTAAACATAGCTCAAAAATCAGCAGAGGAAAAATCCACTTTTACTCCCAATACAAGAATAATCCAATCTCCCTACAGAAATTTCCCCTGCAGAAATCTCCCCTGGAAAAGCAATAGACTATTATCCCAGCCATTAGGTGCAATTTATCAGCAGAGGCTGTGCTACTTGTTGAATGACATAGCTTTAGATAATTTCAAAGTATTAATCTGTCTGGGGATAATATTTCTGGAATAGTACTCATGTAGTCTGGTTACCTGAACACAGAGGGACTTCTTATGATGCCATCAAGCTAAGTTCTTTGTCGTAAGGTGTGAACTTCTGCATTTCTAAACGTGTTCCTTAAAAATAAAGTTCAAAGTCAAAACACAGTGTAATTAGCTACCACAGTCCCTGAAACAACAGCTGGGTTATGGAGGTGGTGATTGTGTAGATTTATCTAATGTAGAGTCCCTCGGCCAGTGAAACCATTAGATGTGTAGCTGCAAGCAGCATGGTCCTACACTTAAGTTCCCAGGTGCTGCTGGTCCTCCTGGTCCTTTGCAAAGTCCCTGCAGGCTGCGCTGCCTCCTTCTCTGTCTCACCTCCTGTCTTTATAGGAGGTGGCAGACTTACAGCTGCCTTGGCATTGCTCTTGTGGGCAACCCTCCCTTTAGCTCACTCAAACTGCCTGTTGTGTTATTGGGAGTGAATCTTTTAGCCATGTTGTTGGTCCAGGAGGAAGGATGGACATTTTAAAAGCCATGATACATTTAATTTTACAGTGCTTGGGTGCTTGAGGTGAAATCCGCCCACCCCGCATGGGTTCCTGAGTCTATGAGATTTGTACAATAGATTATAGGAATATATAATATATAGGAATATATAATATATACAATATGCATGGAAAATTCTGCACGGTGTGCACTGAAGTTTCACAAGCAGAACAGCAGGTGTTCTCCTGGGATGCCTATGCAAAATCCCCACAGCACTTTTGTCCTATGTAGCACTGTACAAAGAGGCAGGGGAGAAGTGTGCAGGAGAAATGAAGTGTGGAAGAAATTAGGACACCAAACATTGTGCATGTTCAGAAGATTGTTGTTGGGATCAAGAAGGCTGATAGAGGAGCATGTGAAGCTGTGACTACATGTACCCAGTATTTCTAACACAGCAGCTACCTGCTGGGGAACACAGGCAGTAGCCTAGGCTAGAAGCTGGAAAAGGGGCTGCTCAACAGCCCAAACTCCAGTGCTTTGGGACAGCGCTTTGGCAGAGCTTAAAAGGGGCAGATCAGCATGATGCTGATCACAAGCCATTACTGCTTCTGAAGACATGAGGCCTTCATGATTTAATACACAGCAGAAAAAGCTTGTCTGCAAACTGCACAAGGAGCATAAACTTGCTTCCCCAGGCAAGCCGTGACTAGTGCAGAAGGGTACGTGTTGTAGCAAAGTGTGTTTCTCAACTAGTACCACTGTACTATCAGAACTGTATGGTCACCAAGAGTCTCAGTGGCATGATAGAAATAGATGAAACATGTCAGGATTTATCAAAAGATAATCCAGCTGGCCTGCAATCAGTAAAGCAGTTATAACCCTACCCTTCCAGTTTACAATGTATTAAAAGAACATGATGCACAACCACCTCTTTCCCTTGCCAAGGAAATGTCCTTTTGCCCGAAGCAGAGAGTCATTATCCAGACGTTAAATAGTTTGTTGGAAATCATCAAGTACTTAGTAGGCTTATAAAATAGTAGGTGACTGTTAGAGCTTCCTTAGTTGCTGTTAACAGAGAGGTGTCTTGCTGCTGTAAGGTGTTTTGCAATTCCATTGAAGTGTCACTCTGTCATTAAGGATTTAATGTAGTTATCACAAAGTTAAATTCCCTGCCTTATGGAAGATCTGGTTAGATGACTGGAGTAATACCTCTGTTCTGTCTGGTAAACAGGTAACTATGTTTTTACTCACTTCCATACATGAAATATATGCTTTGGCTGTATCCTGCAGAAATCTGCTTTACACTTTGATATAGTATTGCCCCATTGTTTAAATTGTTATATTTAATCAATTATTTGATTTAAACATTGGATATTTTCCCAGTTAAGACTGTCTTGCCATATCAGGTTGACTGTTTCTTTTCCTATATGCCATATGAAATGCAGTCAAAAGAAATATAATGTTTCATTAGATGATGCCATGATCAAAACCTGAACCAAACCACTGAAAAATCATACAGATTTCAGTGACAAGTGCTATTGATGTCAAAAAAATTCCAACACTACAATCAAAGTAAAAAGCTTCACATTTTCCCCTTTCACATTGCTGAAAGTAATTCCGATTTATAGAAAGCATGCAGCTCTGAGGAGAAACAGATGGATACCTATTATTAATGAATTTGCTACAAAGCTGTAGGTTGCATTCCACAGGTTTTATCCTCCTCCAGTAGGGTTTTTTTCTTTCACTTCACCAAGCACAGGACTTAGTCCCTTGTGACGTTTTTTTCCCCTGTTTTCTGATTACTAAGCTGCCTTGCGTTGAGAAAAACAGTGCAGCTACACTATTACTCTACCTAAGTAAGCTGTGGGGATAACTGAAACAGAAACTGCTCACTAACTAATTGGTACTGCTTTCTGTTACAAAAAAAAAAAAAAAAATCTCAGATACTGTCATTGCCATCCCTGTTCTGGTTGGTCTGCTGTTCACTGTCATTGCAGGTAATTGCTGCAATGTGATTGCTGGAAAGGCACACTACAGGAAGCATGGTGGAGCAGGTTATCTGGCAGTTTTACAGCATGTTGCTGTCTTCTCTTTGACACAGAACAAGACAGTAGTAGTAGCGTTATTAGTGTTAACACAGCCATCTCCAATGAAGGAATCATACTAAGTGGTTAGCAGACCTGCTGCCCAAAGAACTTAAAATTTAAGACACACAAGCAAATAAAGCACAAGCCAGGGAGGTATCTGCGCACAGGTAGAGTACTTCCCAGAACAGATGGGTGTTCAAGACCATCTCAAGGAAGGAAATTAAACTGGCATAAGCTTTTTTTTCAGTTTCTTTTTAATTGGCATATACAGTATTTTTATGAACAGAGCTAGAGTACAAAGTAGGAACTATGCAATTTTTATTAATTTCTGACAAACGTGAATATGGAAAACGACAAATAAAATAAACAAGGAGATGCACGATGGCAAGCCACCAGGTTCCGGTGAATTCTCATGTGAATATGATTAAGCTTCAGCAGTAGCTCTGGCTCCCACACTTGTCAGTTTATTTAGCAGTCTCCTAGACTGCTCTCTGATTCCAGAATTGATGGGAAAACCAAACTATTTCACTGGCTTTAGAATGAACAAGCCAAAACTCTTTGGGATCCCTGTAAATTTGCTTCTCTAACAATCACTGATTGAGGTTCAGGGGTGTTTCTAACCACCAGTGGGTTAGAAATGGTTGTTACTTCTCCATTTACATCCTCCTAGGCAGACAAATAGTGAAACTTTTAATGGAGTTGTGAAAACAACACGTTCAGCTCAGTCATAATGAGAAAATAATTTCTCAGAGAAAAGTGGGAGCATGGGAGTTTACAGCCAATGCAACATTTAGCTTGGCGTTATCAGCTGAACACTGATTACAAGCTAGGGCACTTGTGCGCCTGCCTGCCATGGGGGCTGCAGTGCAGCTGTGCCTGTGGCATGGGTGGTGTAAGAGGTATAGCCTATGCCCTTCTTTCTTTGGCATTGTGGCAATTTCAGGAAATAGTCCATCTGCTGCCTGCACGCCCTTCTGCTTCATCACAGCATCCAGGCCTTTGAGCAAACAGCAAACAGTTCAGGAAGTGTGTTAAGTGTTTCTATTACTCTTTTTCTTAGGTGCTCCCCTAAAATATCACTAAAGTGAAGCAAGTGCAACGTATCTTTAGTACCTATTTAAGTGGAACAGAGAGTAACTCTGTACTTTATAATTTAAAATACACACCTGTTATTTTTTTATGTACAGTTACTACCTATGGATAGAAGGGTTCTCTGGGAAACCATTCCCTGCTCAACATGATGTTGCTTCTATATTTAACTTCTAGTTTATATCTGGGGAGGTGAGGATACAGAGAATGCATGGGAGAAGGGGAATGATTTTTTTATTTTTTTTTTCTTCTGTTCAATTTGTGGAAGATTTTGCACTGGCTTTTTCAAAATAACAGATTTTCATCACAAATGTGAACTATTTTAAAAAAGCTATGACTGAAGATCTTAGCCATTTTCTCAACCCCCAACATATTTAAATCACATTCATGCTGCTACTGAGTTCTACAGAACCAGTAACCAATGCTGGCTAACTGGTTAACCAGAGTAAAACTCTGTACACGGCCGTGAATATAAAGTTTTTCCACATTTCCTACTGAGACCTTATCTCATACTTATCACACAGACCAAATAAAAATGGAATTTAATTGACGTCACTTCACACTAGAATATTAATGAAGCCAGAAAATATCTGCCTAAGGAACTTGATCTTAACGACTGAGGTATCTTATCTAGGGAAGGATTTTATGCTTTCTGACATCGTAATCTGAATAACCTAAATAAGGAAATATGTCAGTTCGCAAATTCCAATTGCAATTTTGCCTCATGAAAGTTTTATGTATAAAGTAAGGGATATCAGTACACCTAAACAAATCCGTACATGAAAAGGTGGTCATACTATTTACTGCTTCTTAGTTAACCCCCTTGTTTGGCACTGTTTTTAACATATTCATATGCTAAAGTAATCAGCCTTTCCGCTGTAAAATATCTGAAACTAATTTTCAACTGTGGATGATCACATTATTCATATAAATGCATAAAATTCACTGAAAGTGTATCATTTCCTGGACAATCATTCCATTCAAGTGGCCAAGTGTACAAGCCAAAGTAAATGCACTGCCTGGCAGAAGTAGTTGACTCACTCACTTTATTTCACTTATATGTCTATTTTGGGTTTTTTTGGTGAAATAAATAAACCTGTGCTTTCTACCTGGCCTGAAACAGCGAGCTTTCCAAACTTTATCATGTTCATAAAGAACATCTTAGGATGTCTCCTATTCCTGCTACATCCTGTTAGAGATCAGGGTGTCTGGAAATGATAATAGTAGAGCCATGTAAGAGCAGATTACTGATAGTAACAAAAAGTAGCAGCACTGGTAGTGTTTCTGTGGTGTTCTGTACAGAGGTAGCTATTCATAGCCCATTAAGCTATGAATGACTTTGACATATAAAGTCTGAGTAATGCCCAACATAAGTCAATAACATACTAAAATCCATATTTTGAGAAAGAACTTTATATTGTTATTAGGTAACTTAGCTGATCCATCCTTTTCAAATACTACGGGAGTTCTCGCATGCAGAAAACCCGTCTTCCTTCACTTTCCTCTTTGACGAATTGCTACGTCGGCGGCGCTGCTCCCTGCCCTCGCCATGGGCCAGCTGAGGCAGAGGCTCATGCTCCTGGAGCTCAGGCCTGTTCCCAGGACGCAGGGTCTGCTGAGGCAACCTAGAGGCCACAAAAAAATAAAGGTACTCATTTCAAAATCAGCTTTCTGAGGAGTACCCTTGTTTAGGCTGGAAATCTATAAAAGCGTGTGTTTTGGGTAAAGACTGAGGGACAAAATACTCCTTTTAACTTGAAGAAAAGGCATCAGGCTGGTAGAGGAAACAAACCCTGGGAATGCAAGGGTTATAGTTTTACAAGCAAGCACAAGGAAAAACTCGCACTCTTGAAACTTGCACTGCTACCATAAATGAGATCATCTATTTCGGTTTCAAACTGAGCAGCTCTGTGTGTGGCTGCACGTCAAAATAACGCGAGACAACAAAAAGCACAGGAGACCCTTCCTTTTGCCGTCTTTGCTGTTTTAATGCGAACTGCCCGTTAGGTGGTGCTCCTACAGTACTGTGTGCCAGGGAAGCGGCTCCCAGGCAGGGCGCGCAGTGCTGTGCTGTGGCGTAAGAGGGAACTAATTGCGCTCTTTCACACACGACGTGAAAAAAATCATCATTTTAAACTTCCTTCTCAGAAGCCGGTCGTTGGCAAAGGCACTTGCCAGTCTTCTGCTCCAAGTACTTCTCTTTTTACCAGCTTTTTACCGTGATCAGTGGTTAGCTGATGCTTGATGTATTTTTATTGCTGCAGTACAAAGTTCTCTCCACTTCCCGCACTGCTAATGAGTAAGGGAATAGAAGTGTGGAGACAAGGAAGCTGAAGAAATAGCTCTGAGCAGTGTGATGGTGTGCATGACCCTTCTCTGAGTTCCTGGTTGACTCCTGGGATGCTGCCCTAGCTGTTTGCTGGATGGGGAGGGGAGCAGGGAGTGAGAAGGGGGTGTTTCTAAATAAATGGTAACATTTTCTGTGGAAAAAACTTGTTCTGTCATCACAATTTTCAAGCTTATCCACTTTTTGCTTTCTCACCTTCTTAATAATGAGAAATTTTCAGTTTTGAGGAAATGTGAGGAGACGTCTTGCAGTGTTCTCAATACTTCCTCATACTGCTGTTACATTACAAAAGCAGGAAATGTCACGTGTGTACACAGGGTGTAAGAATACACAGTTCTCTAATATTCTTGGGCCTGTGAGAACAATAGCATTTCTCAAGACTGACTGTGTTGCATATTACACAGGGCGTTCTTTCTCTGCTAAGTACTTGCACCGAGAGAGAATGAACTGTTTCTCAGCTGAGTGTATTTTCTTCTGGCTACAAAGATAACTGTTAGCATAGTCAATTTTTCCATCTCAGAGCAAAGCTATGGCTGATGTCACTAGAAACATGTTTCTGTCCACACGTGTTAGAGAAATAGCAGCTTTCTGGGCCAGAATGAAGCCTCAGATTACAGCTTTCCAACACAGGCAGGTCAGTAGTCCAGTTGGTGTCAGCTGCTGTTTAAGTACTGTGTTAGCTAGAGGATGTCTATTTCTCCACCAGGACTGGGCATGATTCTGTCTAAGTGTAGAAACAGCACTGGTTCTTTGCCCTTTTCGGTGCAGTTCAAGTCTGTTAAATTGCTTACATGTGCTGATCACCCTCATTTTGTCATATGCGATTCTTTGTATTTTAATAAAAGCATTTTTTAATTTTAAAATATGCCTCCTCCCTCCCTCCTTCCCTTTCCCTTTTCTCTTTTTTCTCTTTTTCTCTTTTCTCTTTTCTTTTCTTTTTTCTCTTTTCTCTTTTCTCTTTTCTTTTTTCTCTTCTTTTTTCTTTTTTCTTTTCTCTTTTCTCTTTTTTTCTTTTTTCTTTTTTTCTTTTTTCTTTTTTCTTTTTTCTTTTTTCTTTTTTCTTTTTTCTTTTTTCTTTTTTCTTTTTTTTCTTTTTTCTTCTCTTCTCTTCTCTTCTCTTCTCTTCTCTTCTCTTTTCTCTCCTCTCTCCTCCCTCTCCCTTCCCTTCCCTTCCCTTCCCTTCCCTTCCCTTCCCTTCCCTTCCCTTCCCTTCCTTTCCCTTCCCTTCCTTTTTTCTTTTCTTTTCTTTCCCTTTCCTTTCCTTTCCTTTCCTTTCCTTTCCTTTCCTTTCCTTTCCTTTCCTTTCCTTTCCTTTCCTTTCCTTTCCTTTCCTTTCCTTTCCTTTCCTTTCCTTTCCTTTCCTTCTTTCCTTTCCTTCCCTTCCCTTCCCTTCCCTTCCTTTCCCTTCCCTTCCCTTCCCTTCCCTTCCCTTCCCTTCCCTTCCCTTCCCTTCCCTTCCCTTCCCTTCCCTTCCCTTCCCTTCCCTTCCCTTCCCTTCCCTTCCCTTCCCTTCCCTTCCCTTCCCTTCCCTTCCCTTCCCTTCCCTTCCCTTCCCTTCCCTTCCCTTCCCTTCCCTTCCCTTCCCTTCCCTTCCCTTCCCTTCCCTTCCCTTCCTTTTTCTTCCTTTTTCTTTCTCTCCCTTTCTCTCTTTCTTCTCACCCCAGCACTCACAGGCATCTAAGGCACTAAATAAATCATGCTGTTTTAAACTGAATATGGTTGTTCTTTTGATTGTTTTTGCTAACAATCCACATCTAACAAACGGGGACATGCTACACGCTTATAAACAATTTCTATTGTGTCACATTTTCAGGTGGGACTAGGTCTTGCCTCTGCTTCTTTTGATTATGACAGCCACCCCTTACTGCTGGTGAGTACAAGCAGCACACTGCAGACAGCTTGGCTAGAACAAGAATTAATAATGAAATAATGAAAAGGAATTTGCCTACAGAAAGAGAAGGAATGTTTCTTAGCTTGTTTAAATTACTAGTGTAGATAAAGGGATATCTTGAAATGTCTTGTTTTCAGCTGATTTGTGATTGGAAGGAAATTCCACCTCTTTCATATTATCTAACCCTTTCCTAGGTTGTGATTCTCTTGCTCAAGTACCTCATATAAGAAGTCTTAAAAAAAAGAGCAAAGTGAGAGTGCAGTAGCCTGCGTTATAGAGCTAGCTAATGACAATAATTTCACAAGTGTGCAGCCAGAACCTTCACAGGCTCTGCACACAGGACTGAGCAACTCTCAGACCTCTCAGACAACTGGGCTTCAAGATACTGTGAAACTCTGTGAAGGAGCAACGGAAAGGGCCAAGGGGTGGGGGAAAAATCTTTATCATGGAGCTCAGTAATGAAGGAATTGCTTTGCAAAACTGCTTGTTTGCCTGTGTAGTCATTGTAGGACTCAGAACTTAATGGGGACAGAGGTTCAGATAATGAAGTCATACCACCTGTCCTGGAGCTGGAACTGCACTGTGAGGAATTCCTGGCAAACACAAGCACTAAACATTAATGTCCAGAGTAATGGTTCTACAGGCTTTCTTTTCCCCATGTACCTCTATTGAATCACTTCCTTTGCACATAGGTTGCAGGGTGATTTTTACTTTCCCTTTTTCTCTCTGAGCACAAGGAGAGAGAAAAACTTACATTTTATATGTCAGTGAGGATATGTGATACATATCCCAGCCTGTGTCTACATGAGACTATGCTAACAGTAAACCTTACTTCCTCTGTCCTCTGTGACACTCTACTTCAGGCAGGGCAGATTTTCATCTTTCTGAGCAAATCAGGTTTATTTACAACAACATGCACTTTTCAGATTTCACAGGTTCAACAGACTTTGTAGGAGTTTGCGAAGTGTAAGGACACAAGAAAAGGCAGATACAAGAGATTCAATTCTTCTTTGCACTGCAGCCACTCCATGCTGTAACTGCTACTCATTCAGTGTGTATTTGTCCTGCATACCCATGAGTTAATTGTGCAGATACTGTACAAATTGTACAAAGAAACCCCCCGCATTAAGCTTCTGGCCATCTAAGTGAAGGTGCCAAAATCAGTCTCCTTCAGCACTTATATTTCTTACCTAGAGAGAGGCATGACTTGTGGCACAATGTAAGTATACATATGTGAGTGAAACTGCTGCTGTATCAGATGGATTCCCATTTGCATGTGTATCACTGCAGTCTGCACTACAGACTGTGGCCTGTTCTACAGCAAAGGAAGGTGCAGAACAGGGAAACTACATAAAGGTGAGAAGATCCATGGAGAAAATGTGCCAAATATGTGCCAACTACTTTCACAGGCAAAACATGCAAAGCAAGCGTCCTTCAAATCATTAGTCGTGGTTGAATTTACTACATGCCAAGAAAAAATATTGCTGCCCGTGGTTCCTGACGGGAAGAGCAGCATGCTGAGGTGGCCTGTACCTTCCTCTAGGGGTCACAGAAAAATACGTCCTCAGCACATACTCACTGACAATCCAGCGTGGAGAGGAGAATCCAGATGTAGCTGACCTCAGGGGCCGTTTACTTGATAGAAACAGAAACAACAGGGATATTTTTACTATACTGAGAGTAATTGCTGGCACATTTTAACCATGCTGTAGCAAGGCAGAGACGTATTATTTTGGCAGAAGACACCACCAAGTGCTAGAGCATAGGCACTGCATGTAGGCTTCACTAAAGAAGCAGCTGTTACAAAACATACTAATTGCCATGTACAAGCTTTTTGCCATGCTAGATGTATTTTTGCTGCAATGCCAAAACAAACTAAAGGCCTTTCACATTTTAAAAATATATATTACCTTATGCAGAACGTAGTACTGATGTATTTCTACAGCTTCCAGCTGAGAAATCAGCTTGTTTCACTCAAGGTCCCCTACAACATACTATATAGTGCATGCATGTACTGTAGCTAGTGTGACTGAAAAGATAACCTACTACTTTATTTTATGCTTAGGAGGGCAGTTATTGTAACCAAATGTGTGCAATTGGAGTTCTTCATGGCACTGCAATTTTTAAAGGAATGAGGAATTTAAATGTCTTCAAATAGTTACAAGATTAAATATTGAAAAACCCTGGGCTCTTCCCGGCACCCTGAACACACTTCTGCTCCCATGGGCTGTGTTCTAGGGCAAAACCCACCTGAAGATAAATGAGGAAAAGCCACCCCATGATCACCTTGCAGGCCAGGGGGCCTGTGGTCCTGGAGCAGAAGTATTAGCACTGCTGGAAGGTGCCTTCTAAGGGGCTTGTAGGTTTCTGTCTGACCTGAAAGTCCTGAAAGCAGATGAAGAAAGGGAGACTTTGCTGAAGCATCTCATATAAATTGCTAAGTGTGAGAAGCTAGTTTTGAATCTGCTGCACCCAACAGGACTGTGTAATTGTCAGGGTTACATTCTCTCTTAATGCAAGAGTAGAAGGTGTTTACATAGTGTCTAAAATCCTAATAGCATTATCAGTTTCAACTCTTTGAAATCAAATAAATAATATTTGTTTCTAGGGCATATCATAGCCCCAGCTTGTTGGCAGCTTCACTGTCCGCCAGTTTTATCCATGTGTTGAAGAGATTGATATATACCCATTGAATTTAGCCAAAATTTACTATTTTTCAATAATAATGATTACCAATAGAAATATAATTTACCACTATTTATCAGCACCTGCATTTGCTTCTCACATAAATCACTACTAATACCTGAGTCAGATTTTCTCACAAATCTTTTACCTCTACTGAAAACCAGCGTGACTATGATGTACATTTAGCAATATCTTCAGGTTCAAAAATGTACTCGTGGGATTGTAATTATGTACTCATATACTCATGGGATTCCTGCTTTAGCCCAGCATTTAGACTACTGCAACTTATGTTGTTTTTCTGTATGTTAATACTACTTCACTCTTTTTTTTTTTTTTTTTTTTAATTACTTGCTTCCCTTTACGCATTCTCTATGTGTTGCCTTGTGATATTTCATGTGTATTGAACCAGCTCCTTGAGAACCCAGCCCACTTCAGTTACTGGGTTTGACCTGGCTGGAACTCCTGGATAAATCTGCAGTGAAGCCAAAACTCCATCATTCAGGCTTAGAAAGATTTGGCTTTTTAATTTTCTATCTTCTGTTCTGTTCCTCTTCTGACCCTGAT